>NC_136409.1:65542500-66742500 GCF_051521515.1 Lactuca serriola
TACATGATCTTGTTCAGGTTTAATACCAAGGAATACCGGCTTGTGAATCCAATCACTAGACATGACTTTATTTTCCCTCCTATCCCTTGGGAGACTAATTATGGCTCCAGATGTGTCCTAGTCTTTTCACCTTCAATCTCTAAAATGGTGTTTGTTGTGTTAGCCGAGAAGCAAATATGGTTTTCTATAGCGGATGAGGGAACATGGAATCATGTCTCCTCTTTCGACCTCAAATATTGTAGGGATTTACGTGTTTTTAAGGGGAAGATATATACCGTAGACACGAATAATTTTAATTTATGTGAATTCAGACTCAATCCTGAGCCCAAAGTGACGTTGCTTGAAACCAAGAATCTTCCGGAGGATCCGCGAATACTTTTGCCGCAGCTTGTAAGTTGTGGTGAAAACCTTTATTTGATGGGAAGCTCAGTATACGCAGAAAAGTTCAATGTTTTTAAACTGGATTTTGGTGAAATGGAATGGGTGAATTTTAAAGATACAAGAGATGAATGTGGTTTCTTTCTAGGCGAGGAGGATTATAGTGCTGCTGTTAAACCAGAGTTGTGGGCTGACCCTTGGTCACATTATGAGGCATATGATATTGATAACGGAGGTGAACATGAGAAAATATTGTTTTCTGCAATCAGAGGGTGGTATTTCCCGCATGAATGTGAGAATGTTAATCTCATAGAAGAGTCATGACTTTGAAATGCGTGGCTAATGCATCTGGTTTAATTCATATCAAATTATAGGTTTTATCTTTAAGCCTTCTTATGATTGAGATGATGGTGCTCTTTTTATGGGTGGGGTGTTGTAGTAACTTTTTTCTGATATCTTTTGAAAATCCCTATAGATTATTAATAGGGACCATGGCTCTTCCCTATAGATTATTAATAGTATTTTTCTTTTTCTGATATCTGTTGAAAAGAAAACATACAGTAAATAATCAAAACATAATAAGTAAACCAATGAAACCAATATTATCAATTCAACAATATGCTTCCATGAAGAACAAATGAAAACATGGAACAAATTCCAAAATTTTGTGTATGGTTTGTAAGCCCAAAACATGTCATAAGTATGGTATATTTAGACTCTAATATGATGGTTATTAACTGCCTATCAATCATAATTGTCAACCATACGTGTTAATCGACCATACCGTCAAAATGTATTTTCACTTATAATATATAACCTGGTGTTTGTTATGTATTTTCACTTATATAAATTGGTGTTTGTTTATGGGTTTGAACTTTTTTTTATCTTTGACATTATACCATTATACAATTATACCAATAATCCATATTTAAGAAAACAATTACCAAAATTTTAAAAATAAGTAAAGTGAAATAGTGGTGGTACTTTACTTCAGATTCTCTAATAAGCTATAACTGAACTACAATAACTAAAAAAATGAGCCAAATAGGCATTCAAAATGGTAATGATATATTAATAATCTATAGGATTTTGAGCAGCATCAAAAGAAATGACAATAAAATGGCACCATCATCTCCAAAATAAAAAGGTTAAAAGATAAAACCATAAACTTGATATGAATTAAACCAGACGAATTACGAACATGTCTAAAAGCAAACATCGCAGAAGTCAATTGGAAAACCCAAATCCACCAATTCTGGTTCTTAACATATACAAAGACTCATCTATTTAACTCCCATGTTGTGATCCAGGGTCACCCCATGACTCTGGTTTAACAACAGCACCATATTTGAAGTGGCTAAGAAAGAATGCATGTTCATATTCATTTCTTGTATCTTCAAACTGCACCCAATAAATCTCTGGTTTTCAACCTGAACAAAATCAAGTAACCACAAGTTAATCCAATTAAGGACCTAAAAGTAGAATGGGGAAGTAATATTTTGAACTTTCTTCCTTCAGAGTCCTCTAGACAACATTCCATATCATTATTGCCACATGGAGAGATACATATCAACATGGGTGGTTTGGATGCCATAAACCTTTTCTTGTTAGAGAACACGTTTGATCTCCATAACTTGCAAAACACAGTGAATGCAAGAAAATCAACAACTCCCAGTTGCATCCTGACTAATGAAAGGACATCATGGTTAAGATATGATAAAGGTCTCACATCATCACTCTAACAAATCTTCATCCTTTTACTATTTGATAATGCATCATCATCATGATTCCAGTTTGTAGTCATTCTCATAGTCTTTTGCAAAAGAAAAATAATAACATTCCAGATTCCAGAGGCCTTAATAAATGCAAATTGTATGATTACAATAAGAAAGGAATAAGAATATTCGGTTATCCATGTGGTTGTGGAGCCTCGTTATCTGCAACCAAACTATAAAGAATCAAAATCAACTAATCAAAATACTTGAAAAATGATATATTCATTATTCAACAATCATATGGCATCAAAATCGGCAAAAGCTTAATCGCCACATACTCACAGAATCAAAATGGAAGATTCATATAACATAAAGATAATCAAATTAAGTAAACGAACCTAATTGACGTTCTGGACCAGAATCAATTCCGATTTCCTAACGAATCGTTAGATGCCTGATGAAGAGGAGTTTGGGGTTTTAGGGTCTGTTGTAAATAAAAGAGGAGTTTTGAGCCTGATGGCATGTATTCGGTTTCTTCGATGAGAAAGATATCGATATTTCACATTTTGGGACAAACTTTCGACATTTGCATCAATACGCATTATCCTTTATCAAATTTTCATTCCATACCAAATTGCTGACCATAGCAGAAAGTCAACTTATGAAATTACAAAACTTGATCAATCGCATATACATGCTTCTTTGATCTTTGGTGCTTTTAGACATGATACAAGATGCATTTTACTGCCCCAATCTCAATTTCAACATGCATTCAAGAATTTCATATTTTCCATTTAGAAATTACCTTTAATTTCTGTCACGTCACAGAGGAGGAGGATTAGAGCGTAATTGAGTTGATTGAACCATTTTTCAGACACCATCGGACAACACCGGCCATCAACGCCGTCGGCAGTAGCAGCGATTTCGTTGCTGCCTATTGGCTCACGTCTCATCTTTATCTGTCTGTTCAACTTGATTTCTGTTGATCACGCACACAAACGCATACACCACACATCGATGTGTGTGTTTTTCTGATCGCATTACAAGACATATGCTTCATTTGTTTCTGATTATCGACTATAGAAAAGAAAACGCAAACGCACACAGATAATGATAAATCACCCCGGCTTTTGATTTTGACCAAGTCTAACTATTTTTTTTTAAAGCATGTTTAGTCTTTAACTTTATTCTTTTTAAATCAAACCATTATAATATGATTTTGTTGCCTGTTTGGTCTCTACCAAACGTAAAAAAAAAAAACTATATTACAATTTTTATTTATTTTTCAATTTATATCTTAATTATAATTTAAAAAATCCCCCATCCCACCTTTCCGGCTGATGTATATAATATTTCTACCTTGCTTATCAAATTTAGAATCCTAAAACCCAAGACCATTTAGTTGTAGTTGTCAGAATGCTCCGTCATCGAAGATTTTGCAGCATGAATCCTCCACTATTGATACCCTTCACCCTCATCGGCGCCCACCTACCCTTTTATTTCTTCCCAACGCATTTCATTCACGCACACCCTCTTCTTTTGTCGGGTCGTACGATGAACATGCACTCACCGGTGAAGCCCTTTGGTCACTAAGAACCCATACGGTGAAGTCTTATCCAATTCAACTTGTAAAAAGCAATTTGGTGGGTTTGATTTCTTGATCCGAAACTAAACGATTCAAACATCACTAAGAGTCCATCATAAATGACTATCAGGCAGAAGTGATTGTCTCGACTAAGGATCCTCTCAGAGTGAGGGATATGTTCAAATTCATTCTGGACGTGTTTTGTTCTTCTGGATTTTCTTATTACATATGCTTATTCGAGATTAGGGGGTTTGGTGATCGGGAATGAGGCCGTATAGGGTACAGATTCATATTCCATGTTGAAATTGAACAACAACTCCTTCCTTCTACTTTCACGTCTCTGCATCCTTCGATAAACCTTAGCACACTACAAATAAAATGACATTTAGTGGCACATAAGTGCTCCTAAAAACCAAAAAAATATCACTAAAGGCCCAATAGACAATCAGCGGCACAGAAAAAAAAAAAAGTGTTACTAAAAACGCTCCCACTAAAGGCCTTTAGTGGCACTACTTGGTTGTGTCGCTGCAACCTTTTTAGGTTTTAGTGACACTTTTTTATTATGCCACTATAGTACTTGTAGCTTTTAGTGGCACTATTTTTATGTCACTATTTAACTATTAAAAAAAATAATCTTTTAGTGATATTCTTTAAGAAAAAAAATTCTACACTAATAAATTGGGTCTGAATTTTTATAATTTAATGGAATATAAAATAATAATAAAATAATTAAGATAATAAATGGTAAACACAATATCATTATTTCAATTCAAACTTGTCTAACACAATATTTTTAATAGTTAAAACATAAATATTATGCTAGTACACATCACAATACTATCAAACAAAATCCTTGTTCGGAAAGAAACAAAACTTGATTGACCTCGAATCTTTGAATAATTGCTCATCTTGAGTTTTTCTTCTAGTCAAAGAGCCGAGGTGGTTTACATCGCCTCATATCTGCCATCAAAATAATAGTTTAGCTTTTGGATAATAAAACACACACATCGTGAAAAACTATAGGCATTTTTTGAAATTTAGGCTTAATAAATAGAGAAAAATTAGCTTATTCTGAAAATTTTAACAAGACTGAAGTAAATATACAAACCCACATGGATTCATATACACAAGGATAATATTGGTTGGGATCTTGATTAGTGAAATAAGCAATCATATTATTTTCTGGTCATTATTGCATAGAGCAACAAATTTATGAACTAAATAATTCCCAAACTAATCTTTTCTCACATCGGTAGGAAAGTATACACTTTAATGAAATTCAAGATAACATATTAAAGTATCAAAAAGTTGAAGGAAAGTAGTGGAAAACCATGGAAACGCCAGCTTCTACAGTAGCAAGGAAAGTAAATGGATCGAATGATGACAAACAAACCTGTATAAGGAGTTAAATAGATAATAATTACAATTTCATTAAAAAATAAAATTGTAAGGAATTTTTAGTATTTAACTATTAGAATACAAGGAGAGAAGTCAAATCCAATTGCATATATTAACCACTACACACGCTTAATCTACAAAAGTCAAAAGAACTATACATTCTCTTAGTTCTTCTAAAGTACTCTTAGAATGCTCTCTTAGTCATCCAGTGACTTAAAGATGTTAATTTCTAAACGGATATAAATAATTATGAATTATAATTGGATTTTGACTTCATTATGGAATGAATGGTAAATCTTGTTGGAATGAGGTCCAAGCAAAACATAATGACACAATCTACTATAAAATAAAAATACACTACTTTAGAAGTTGAATTCAAATATGATTGGATGAATGAGATCATTGAAAAACTATGTTGATTTCTGCCATTCAAGGATCACATAGAAATCTTTGTGACTTCGAAAGTATACTTAATCAAGCTAAGAGATTCTATTTCACGAAAGAACACCAATAAATTTCTCCAATATATTTAACTATACTTAGAGTAAAGTTAAGTATAGATATGATAGTATTCACAAAATTCACACAAATTAAATTTTGTCAAATCCATTGATAAAGTCATTCTTTTGAGCTAAGTATGAATGGTCACAATTCAGCTATAAGACTTTATTATTCTAGAAATGAGTTTTTTATTTGGATTTAGTATTTGGATATTGAAACATTATAACAACAACTATTAGATACTGTTATGATATATTGGGATATAGTCATCACATTAATGCTTGTTGTGTTCTATATTAACATGTTTAATCCATGAATAATGTTATTATTCTAAAAGTTCATAGTCGGTTATACTTGTGGGAGCAATTATAAAGTAAGACTAATATGAATTAGATTGGTCGACTCTCACTAGATGAAAGTAGGCAAGTGGTTGTAACAAAGTTTCATAGGTACTTTTCAGAGAACTAGTATTGAACTGACCTGGATCGTGATCATCTCATGGATCGCTATCCTGAATGATACTTTATTAAAAGATACTATCTTTGTATCCTTAACACCTGAGATAAATAATGGGACTTAAGTATAGGGAATACTATGCTTTGATAATGGTCAAATGATGTTCCTTAACCGGGCATTTATAAAAGTCATTTTCAGGTATGGTGTGGACTATGCAAGATGTTTATGTAGTCAGGATAGGATTTGTTCCTATTATGTGTTGAGAGTTAGACATCTAAGGCACCTTACCAAAAGTTGAACAACTAATGAGATTGGTCGCGATCCAAATCTCATGTTCAACATGATGTCTATAGCAAAGGGATAACCGATAAACTCACCTTATACACCAATTGTAACTTTGAGTTTATTGGTAATTTGGTGTTGATCAAATGGCACAAAAAGTCATATGGTTTTGGGGGCAGTGAAATGTTGTTAGACGTTCATCACTGTCGATATCAGTCTAATATGAGTCTTGCGCAATTGGAAGATTGAAAGGTCTAGTATGCTCAAGAGTCATATTAAAGTGAAATTACTAAATAAAATATGATACTAATGGGTCACATTAGCAACAACTTGACACAATTGATTATTTATTAGAAATTGATTTTAATAAATATTCAATAAAACTCTTATAATTAAATTGGAAATTATTTATTTCATGGAAATAATAATTGTCATTAGCAAGTAACATTATATAATTCATATGGTATGAATTAATACGTTGTGTACAAATTTTTTGGGCTAGTTGAAACTCTTTTGTCTTTTACTCAAAAGACAAAGTTTATATTTTATAAACCTTAAGTTTATAAAATTTAAATTAACTTTTCTCTTTTATTTATAAATTATAAAATTTGCATAAAAATATGAAAATTATGGGCTTTCCATTAGTTTACTCAAAATTAATGATGAAACGACCCCAAAAATACGACCCAAAAATTTTCATTTTTCAATATATTCAAAACCATAATATGAGTATCATAACATAAAAACATACGCGATGTATCCCAAACATAATAAAATACTGTGCGGAAAACTGTATCATACTACATCAAATCCAAAACAACTAAAACCATCCCCAGGATAAAAGCTAAGTTGTGGTGTGTGCGATGCTGTCACCCCGAGCTCTTCCGTTTGCTTGCAGAAGTACCTGAAACCAAAACTGAAACTGTAAGCACGAAGCTTAGTGAGCTCCCCCAAAATACCACATACCATACAATAACATATAACACATATTGGGCCTTGCCCACTGCATCGGGCCGAAGCCCGGAAACTGCATCGGACCGGAGTCCGGAACTGACTGGGACCTTGTCCCCTGCATCGGACCAAAGTCCGGAACTAACTGCATCGGACCGAAGTCCGGAACTAACTGGGACCTTGTCCCCTGCATCGGACCGAGGTCCAGAACTAACTGCATCGGACCGAAGTCCGGAACTAACTGCATCGGACCGAAGTCCGGAACTAACTGGGACCTTGTCCCCTGCTTCGGACCGGAGTCCGGAACTAACTGACTGAACATATCATAGCATATCAACTAGCATGAACACATATACTGCATACTACATCGAGCCGTAGCCCGGAACACGTAAGAAGTAACACATAAAACATAGCACACAAATCCTGTCTGAGCCACGAAGGCATCAAACATACTAGCTGCTACATCGGACCGAAGTCCGGAAACTACTGCTAACTGGACGGGCCGGCATTGTGGCCTTAGACCCGTCCCTTCTTGAAGGAAACTCACCTCGTAAGCTGGCTGCTGAGTGTGTGGCTCGGGAAGCTAACGGCTGCTGCTCCTGAATCTCCTCGGCTACAAGTCCATAAGCACACTCAATCAAATACTAAACACTGCACTTGGGGCAAAATGGCTCTTTTACCCTTGGTCAAAGTCAACTCTCTTTGGGCTGACTCGCCGAGTTGGGCCACCCAACTCGCCGAGTCCTACTCTCACTTCTCAGTTCTACACGCTGCTACTCGTCGAGTGTGGCATCGACTCGACGAGTACCCTCTTGATCCAAGAACTCAGACAATCTTCATCCGACTCGCCGAGCCGTATGAACAAACTCGACGAGTTGTTCATGATCCTAAGAAGATTGCCTTGGACTCGCCGAGTTGTATGAACAACTCGCCGAGTCCCTTCATCTCTGAGTCTACCCTCAACTCGCTGAGTCCACTCTCTAACTCACTGGATTCACTCGACACTGACCAAAATGAAGGACTCGGGAACTCGCGACCCAACTCGCCGAGTCGTTCTTCCCGACTCGCCGAGTTGCCGCCATGCAATTGATTTTTACTCGATTTTGTTTGAATCCAACACATACAATTGATAGATCTGAGTCCAATAAGCTGATTTACCACGTAAAGTTTCCAACTTTACGTGCACAACCTCATGAATAAGGGAAATAAGGCTAAAAGATGCATAAAATGGGTAGATCTATGATTAATATGCGAAGTAACTCCAAAAAGACAGTAGATCTGGGCTCTACAACACCCCATCATACAGATCTAAAGATATCTCGACTTATTAAGGCATTCATGCAAACATAAGGCTTGGAACAAGCATCAACTAGCTCTTAGGAGAGCCCTAATGGAAGTTTAAAGCATATAACAAGAGGGAACTCCGAAAATACCTCAAATAACTTAGATTTGCCCTTGGATCTTTGCACTACAACTCTTCTCCTTGCTTCTTTCTTCTTCTCCTTCTTCACACCTTCACAAAATGGCACCAAAAACACTTATAAGCTCACAAGGGAGGATTAGGGTTTTCTCATTGTGTTCTCAGGGTGAGGGAGGCGAGAATGGGGGTTATAAGGTGGTTTAAATAGTGGGCAACCCGGGGATTTAGGGTTTCACCCAGACGGATGGACTCGCCGAGTCCAGGATATGGACTCGCCGAGTCCCCGGCTCACGCGTGCTCGCAG
The DNA here is from genome assembly GCF_051521515.1 of Lactuca serriola. Lineage (NCBI taxonomy): Eukaryota > Viridiplantae > Streptophyta > Magnoliopsida > Asterales > Asteraceae > Lactuca > Lactuca serriola. Next base: position 65,551,491 of record NC_136409.1, read on the forward strand.
CCGCGACCCTACTCGGCGAGTCAGGCTATGAACTCGCCGAGTCCCTCTTGCAAAACTTACAACAATTACCAATGAATTAACATACCGGAAACGGGTCGTTACAATTCTCCCCCACTTGACTCAGACTTCGTCCTCGAAGTCTGCTACGGTTGGATCTGCAAATAACTCTGGGTAGTGCTCTCTCATCTCCTCCTCAGCCTCCCACGTCCACTCAGACCCCTTCCGGTGCTGCCACTGCACCTTTACTAACTGAATTTCCTTGTTCCTCAAGGTCTTGGTCTTCCGGTCCAGAATTGCGACCGGTCTCTCAATATAATTCAGGCTGCTATCAACCTGAATATCCTCTAGGGGAACGACTGCTGACTCATCCACTAGACACTTTCTCAACTGAGACACATGGAAAGTGTTGTGGATCTGACTAAGCTCCTCAGGAAGATCTAACCGATAAGCAACCCGACCCACCCGGGCCAAAACCCTGAAAGGACCAATAAATCTGGGGCCCAACTTGCCCCTCTTCCGGAACCTGATGACACCCTTCCAAGGTGAGACTTTCAGAAGGACCATATCCCCCACCTGGAATTCCAAGTCCGAACGCCTCCTATCGGCGTAGCTCTTCTGCCGACTCTGAGCAGTCTGCAGTCTACTACGGACCTGCTGGATCAACTCAGTCGTCTTGAGCACCACCTCTGTGCTCCCAATGACTCGCTGACCGACCTCGCCCCAACAAATCGGGGTCCTACACTTCCTCCCATACAACATCTCAAAGGGAGGTCGATCAATGCTCGCATGATAACTGTTGTTATACGAGAATTCCGCTAACGGAAGATACGTATCCCAACTGCCACCGAAATCTAGGACACATGCCCTAAGCATGTCCTCGAGAGTCTGAATCGTCCTCTCGCTCTGCCCGTCTGTCTGAGGGTGGAAAGTGGTGCTGAAATGAAGACGAGTACCCATCTCATCGTGGAACCGCTTCCAAAATCTGGACGTGAAACGGATATCTCGGTCAGACACCACTGATACCGGCACTCCATGACGTGCCACGATCTCACGCACATAGATATCGGCTAACTTCTCCGCCGATATACTCTCCTGAATCGGGATAAAATGGGCACTCTTCGTCAACCGATCCACTACTACCCATATCGAGTCCACTCCACGTGCGGTCCGGGGAAGCTTGGTGACAAAATCCATGGTAATGTCCTCCCATTTCCACACGGGAATGTCTAACGGCTGCATCCTGCCATGAGGTCTCTGGTGCTCCGCCTTGACCTTCCGGCAGGTCAGGCATCTCTCGACGTACCAGGCGACGTCCCGCTTCATGCAGGGCCACCAATAGTCGGGTCGAAGATCTCGATACATCTTTGTCGCTCCTGGGTGGATAGAAAATCGAGACTTATGAGCCTCGTCCATCAATACCTGCCGTACCCCACCCCAGTACGGTACCCATACCCTACCATGAAGCGTCAACAAACCCTGACTATCGTAATCAAATGAAGCTACTCGGCCTACTATCCTCTCACACTTCTGCCTCTCCTCCTTGAGGCCCTCCATCTGAGCCTCCTTGATCCGCTCCAATAGTGGAGTGATCACTGTCATCCTCATACACAGATCCCTGATAGGGGCCGCCGACACCTTGCGGCTCAGGGCGTCGGCCACCACGTTGGCCTTCCCTGGATGATAAAGGATCTCACAGTCATAGTCCTTCAGCACGTCCAACCACCTCCTCTGCCTCATGTTCAAACTCGGCTGATCCATAAGATATCTCAAACTCTTGTGATCCGTGTATATAGCACAACGGACCCCATAAAGGTAATGCCTCCAAATCTTGAGGGCAAACACAACTGCCCCCAGCTCCAAATCATGGGTAGGATAATTAGCCTCGTGAGGCTTCAACTGTCTCGAGGCATAAGCTATCACATGGCCTCGCTGCATCAGAACTGCTCCCAAACCTGTGATCGAGGCATCACAATAGACTACAAGGTCCTCTACTCCCTCTGGCAAGGTAAGGATCGGAGCCTCGCACAATCTCTGCCTGAGGGGCTCGAATGCTGTCTGCTGCTCTGGGCCCCAACGAAATACCACCGACTTCTTGGTCAGTCGAGTGAGCGGCACTGCTATCTTGGAGAAATCCTCAATAAATCTCCGATAATACCCTGCCAACCCTAGGAAGCTCCGAATCTCAGATGGAGACTTCGGGACCTCCCACTGCATCACGGCCTCTATCTTGGCCGGATCTACCAGAATACCCTTCTGGTTGACGAGGTGACCAAGGAACTGCACCTCGCGCAACCAAAACTCACATTTGGAGAACTTTGCGAAAAGTCTCTCCCTCCTCAAAACCTCCAGCACCTCCCGCAGGTGCTCCTCGTGCTGCTCCTGCGTCTTGGAATATACCAAGATGTCATCTATGAACACTATCACTGACCGATCCAGCATCGGTCTACACACGCGGTTCATGAGATCCATGAACGCGGCTGGAGCATTGGTGAGCCCAAATGGCATCACCACAAACTCGTAATGACCATACCTGGTCCTGAAAGCAGTCTTCTGTACATCCTCATCTCTAACCCGCATCTGATGATATCCGGAGCGTAGATCGATCTTGGAGAACCAAGACGCTCCCTGAAGTTGATCAAAAAAATCATCTATCCTCGGGAGTGGGTAACGGTTCTTCACCGTTACCTTATTCAACTCCCGATAATCAATACACATACGATGCGACCCATCCTTCTTTCTCACAAACAGGATCGGCGCTCCCCAAGGCGAACTGCTCGACCGAATGAAACCCTTGTCTAACAGCTCCTGCAGCTGTGTAGACAACTCCTGCATCTCAGGGGGAGCTAGTCGATACGGTGCCTTGGCTATCGGAGCCGCACCAGGGACGAGGTCGATCCTGAACTCAACCTGTCTCTCAGGAGGTATCCCCGGCAAATCCTCAGGAAACACGTCCGGGTAGTCTCGAACAATAGGAACATTATCCACTGTCGACTTGCCCTTCTCCCGGGCATCCAAAACGTAAGCTACAAAACCGGCGCAACCCTGCTGAACATAGCGCCTCGCCCTTGCGGCGGAACAAAAGGTCGGTCCTCGCTGTGGCCTCTCGCCCTGAATCACCAACTCCCCCCCACTGGGAGTGCGAACCCTCACTAGCTGAAGCTCGCAATCAATCACCGCCCCATTGGGGCTTAGCCAATCCATACCCACAATAACCTTATTCCCTCGCAGGGGGATAGGTACCAGATCCACTGAAAACTGCTCATCAAATAACTGAAGAGAACACCCTCTGTGCACTCTGCCGACCTTCACGGTCCTATCATCCGCTATCTCAACCTCTAATGGACAATCCAGCTCCCCTGGAGCTCTATTGAACCTCTTGCTAAGCGCAAGAGATACGAATGATCAGGTAGCCCCCGAATCGAATAATACCAAAGCAGAAATGCCGTTCACAGAGAACGACCCTGAATAAAACATACAATCATAAGCAACATTTAATCAATAATAATAAAGAGATAAAAGGGAAGATACATACCCGTCACCACATCAGGAGTCGCTCGCGCCTCCTCTGCTGTCATCTGAAACGCCCTACTCTTCGCCACTGGCGCATCAACTCGGCCCTGCCGGCCATCTGTAATCCTCAAGGTAGCAGGGGCAGGTGCAGCCACCTTCCCCGCTGAAGCTAAACTCGGACACTGGGACTTTTTATGTCCCCTCTGATTGCACTGAAAGCAAATCAGATCTGATGTTGCGACGGCAGTAGCAGGGGCCGTACAATCCCTACTGAAATGCCCAATCCGACCGCACTTGTAGCAGCCGGAACTCCCTGCCTTGCACGCTCCCTCGTGCAATCTCCCACACTTGCCACATCAACCGTGGCTCTGCTGACTCCTAGATCTGTGATCCGAAACCTTGGGCTTTTTGCCCGAATCGCCTGAACCCGAAACCGCCTCCGGTTTCCTCTTCTTCTCCATCTCGAGATCAATCTCCCTCTCCCGAGCCCTAGCAATCATATCTTCCAGCGTTTTACAGCTGGATCGGCTCACAAACTGGCGGATATCGCTCCGTAACATCTCATGATAACGGGCCTTCTTCATTTCCTCATCATCTACATACTGAGGAACGAGAAGAGCCCTCTCCCTGAACTTGGCGGTGATCTCCGCCACTGTCTCTGTAGTCTGGGTGAGGTCCTGAAATTCCCTAGCTAGCTGTTGCACCTCAATGACCGGTGCAAACTCCGCCCTGAACCTGGTAGAGAAATCAGCCCAGGTCATGGCGTCCAATGCTGCATCATCCCCAATGGCATGTCCGACCTCCTCCCACCAATCTCGTGCCCTGTCCTTCAAAAGACAGGACGCCAATCTGACCTTGTCCCCCTCGGGACATCTGCTAGTGCGGAAAGCGTTGGCCACATCCGCCAACCATCTGCTGCTCGCTATGGGGTCTCGCGCCCCATGATAGTCCGGAGCTCCACATGCCCTGAACTCCCTGAAAGTAAGGGTGCGCGACCCCATCATGGCCGCCACCTCGGCACGGAAGGTGCCCAATCTCTCATCCATCAGCTCTAGAATCCCCTCCTTGATCGAACCGAAGATCACAGGAGTCTGCTCTATAATGATGCGCGTAATCTCCGAAGAAAGGAACTCTCGGGTCTGCTCATCCATGCGCTCATCCCCCGAACCTGAACCGGATCCCTCCCCGGCACCTCCGCTGCCGGCTGCTGGTCTCGAACGCAGAACCACCATTCTGAAACACATCACAACTACATCAGAAAACAGAAATATCTTGAGGGATCATTGATACTACAACTAGCTTCCTGGTCGTGTCTCAGCCTTTCTTGATTCGAGTACGGATCCTCTGCTTCCAGTAGTACGGGCCCATACTACCTTCCACATCTATCCGTACTTTCTTCAAGAACTGCCCTGACTCCACCAAGTCACTTCTACTACTACTGATCTCTGCTACTCTCATCCCAGGCTTGCCCCAGGGAAACCTCAGACTCAACTCAACTAGTCCTCAGCTGCTGCAGGTCTCCTTATAATGCTAATTAACCATCACCTGAACACCATCACATGTGACGAAGATCAGATAATCCTTCAAGTAAAAGACCCGTCCCTATAACGGTTGGACTCAAACAAGAGCTGCGCAATAGGGCCAGTTCCAGCACTCTGGGATTATTTAACCCTGATCACATGTGGTGTAACGTGTTCACCTAATGGCTAACTTCCATCACTCAGAACTCCCACAAAGCACGAAACAAGCAGCATTCGGAATAAGGGAACATACTTAGGCAAAACTATTCTCAAAATGAGAAACTGATCTAGCATGCAGTGCTAAGCTCATACTATCAGGCATAACCTAAACAGGCTATCCTATTGCTGTCTACTCAATACTAGCATGCAATACTCATAAAGATGTAACACATAAAGCAGGCACATAAGGCATCCTCCTAGATCCTTAGTCTTATACTAGCATTCTGTTCTACTAAAGCTGAAACTGAACAAATAACTTGTATGGGTAATTTGGGAGTACTTACTTGAGCTCGGCTGATCGCATGCACCACACCCTTATCTTGTTTAAAAATTCCTTTCTTCCTAAGTGCTTTCAAAATTCTTTTAGAAAACATTTTCCTTAAAAAAAAATCTTTTTATTTCCCCTTAGTTTGAGTTCAGATACGCCCGAAAGTGTATCCGAATCCCTCAAACCAGGACTCTGATACCAACTTGAAACGACCCCAAAAATACGACCCAAAAATTTTCATTTTTCAATATATTCAAAACCATAATATGAGTATCATAACATAAAAACATACGCGATGTATCCCAAACATAATAAAATACTGTGCGGAAAACTGTATCATACTACATCAAATCCAAAACAACTAAAACCATCCCCAGGATAAAAGCTAAGCTGTGGTGTGTGCGATGCTGTCACCCCGAGCTCTTCCCTTTGCTTGCAGAAGTACCTGAAACCAAAACTGAAACTGTAAGCATGAAGCTTAGTGAGCTCCCCCAAAATACCACATACCATACAATAACATATAACACATATTGGGCCTTGCCCACTGCATCGGACCGGAGTCCGGAACTGACTGGGACCTTGTCCCCTGCATCGGACCAAAGTCCGGAACTAACTGCATCGGACCGAATTCCGGAACTAACTGGGACCTTGTCCCCTGCATCGGACCGAGGTCCGGAACTAACTGCATCGGACCGAAGTCCGGAACTAACTGCATCGGACCGAAGTCCGGAACTAACTGGGACCTTGTCCCCTGCTTCGGACCGGAGTCCGGAACTAACTGACTGAACATATCATAGCATATCAACTAGCATGAACACATATACTGCATACTACATCGAGCCGTAGCCCAGAACACGTAACACGTAACACGTAACACATAAAACATAGCACACAAATCCTGTCTGAGCCACGAAGGCATCAAACATACTAGCTGCTACATCGGACCGAAGTCCGGAAACTACTGCTAACTGGACGGGCCGACATTGTGGCCTTAGACCCGTCCCTTCTTGAAGGAAACTCACCTCGTAAGCTGGCTACTGAGTGTGTGGCTCGGGAAGCTAACGGCTGCTGCTCCTGAATCTCCTCGGCTACAAGTCCATAAGCACACTCAATGAAATACTAAACACTGCACTTGGGGCAAAATGGCTCTTTTACCCTTGGTCAAAGTCAACTCTCTTTGGGCTGACTCGCCGAGTTGGGCCACCCAACTCGCCGAGTCCTACTCTCACTTCTCAGTTCTACACGCTGCTACTCGTCGAGTGTGGCATCGACTCGACGAGTACCCTCTTGATCCAAGAACTCAGACAATCTTCATCCGACTCGCCGAGCCGTATGAACAAACTCGACGAGTTGTTCATGATCCTAAGAAGATTGCCTTGGACTCGCCGAGTTGTATGAACAACTCGCCGAGTCCCTTCATCTCTGAGTCTACCCTCAACTCGCTGAGTCCACTCTCTAACTCACTGGATTCACTCGACACTGACCAAAATGAAGGACTCGGGAACTCGCGACCCAACTCGCCGAGTCGTTCTTCCCGACTCGCCGAGTTGCCGCCATGCAACTGATTTTTACTCGATTTTGTTTGAATCCAACACATACAATTGATAGATCTAAGTCCAATAAGCTGATTTACCACGTAAAGTTTCCAACTTTACGTGCACAACCTCATGAATAAGGGAAATAAGGCTAAAAGATGCATAAAATGGGTAGATCTATGATTAATATGCGAAGTAACTCCAAAAAGACAGTAGATCTGGGCTCTACAACACCCCATCATACAGATCTAAAGATATCTCGACTTATTAAGGCATTCATGCAAACATAAGGCTTGGAACAAGCATCAACTAGCTCTTAGGAGAGCCCTAATGGAAGTTTAAAGCATATAACAAGAGGGAACTCCGAAAATACCTTAAATAACTCAGATTTGCCCTTGGATCTTTGCACTACAACTCTTCTCCTTGCTTCTTTCTTCTTCTCCTTCTTCACACCTTCACAAAATGGCACCAAAAACACTTATAAGCTCACAAGGGAGGATTAGGGTTTTCTCATTGTGTTCTCAGGGTGAGGGAGGCGAGAATGGGGGTTATAAGGTTGTTTAAATAGTGGGCAACCCGGGGATTTAGGGTTTCACCCAGACGGATGGACTCGCCGAGTCCAGGATATGGACTCGCCGAGTCCCCGGCTCACGCGTGCTCGCAGCCGCGACCCTACTCGGCGAGTCAGGCTATGAACTCGCCGAGTCCCTCTTGCAAAACTTACAACAATTACCAATGAATTAACATACCGGAAACGGTTCGTTACAAATGAAGCGTGGGAGACATGTTTTTGACATGGGGACATGTGTGATTAAAGTGTTAAGACCTAATGGTTAATACATTCACTTAATGCATGTAAAGACATAAATTCTCAAAACAATTTTTCATTTTTAAAACATACTTTCAATCATCATAAACAATATCAAAACATAATGTATCCAATGCTATTCTACCCTTCCCTGAACTCTCCTGAATCAGTCTTGACCGGAATCCTAAGGTCAACGAAAGTCAACGGTCAACTTTGACCTGACTCGGCGAGTGCACATAGGCGACTCGGCGAGTCCATGCGGGTCCTCTGAATCCTTTCAGCCTCTCATGGCTTGTCGAGTCATCCTTCCACTTTACGAGTTACACCTGGCATGAATCACGGGGCAACCCCGACTCGACTCGTCGAGTCCACTTATGGACTCGGCGAGTTGCTCCCATAACAACTCTCAAATGACCTTCTGAGGGCAGATCTGCTTTACCAAACTATAGATCTGGCCTTCAAGTGCTTTAAAGGTCACGTAAAGGTGCAACCTTTACGTGCTTGCTACCCATAACAAGCCATAAATGGAGAAATAACTCTAAAAATCGCAACATAGTCTCCAATCCTCCAAGAACAAGCATAAAGCAGAATGGGAAAGGTTCTCTGGACCTCTATGGGTCTAGATCTGAGGTCTAACCCAGCAAAGGACCATATACTCAACCTTTCCAGCCTTAAAAGGTTTATAGCAAACCCTAAATCATAGATTTTAACCCAAAATAGAAGGGAAGTTCAATTTGATACCTCAATAGTGTAGATCTGAACTAGACAACCTTAGATCTGCAGCCCCTTGACCTCCTCTTGATGGAACCACCTTTCTTTTGCTAAAACACTCAAGAAATGGTGAGTTAGCCTTCCTCAAGCACCACAAACACACACACTCTCTCTAGGGTTCTTAGGGGTGAAATGGCCGCAATGGAGGCTATAAAGGCCTTTAAATAGGGCGCAAGCCCCGAGAATTAGGGTTTTCACTTAATAGCGCGGACTCGCCGAGTCCATCCATCGACTCGCCAACTCCTTCATTAAATCAGACCAGAAACGCGTGATCCCACTCGGTGAGTCTAAGCACCTACTCGCCGAGTTCCTCTCTAAATTTCAATATGAATACTCAAAATAGGATACCTGGGAATCCAGATGTTACAATTCTTCCCCACTAGAATTAGACTTCGCCCTCGAAGTCCTGCTCGACAAACAACTCTGGATGTTGCTCCCGCATTTCCAACTCCGGCTCCCAGGTCAGCTCGGACCCTTTCCGATGTTGCCACTGGACCTGCACCAGTGACACCTCCTTGTTCCTCAGAACCTTGATCTTTCGATCCCGGATCGCGATTGGTCTTTCAGCATAATTTAGGCTCGCATCCACCTGAATATCCTCCAGCGGTACCACCGCCAACTCATCGGCTATACACTTCCTCAACTGAGACACGTGGAAGGTATCATGAATCTGGCTCAACTCTGCAGGTAGCTCTAATCGATATGCTACTTTGCCCACCCTCGCAGTCACCCTGAATGGACCGATGTACCGGGGCCCCAACTTGCCCCTCCTCCTGAATCGGATAAGTCCTTTCCAAGGAGATACTTTCAGGAGTACGAAGTCCCCTACCTAGAACTCCATCTCGGATCGCCGCCGATCCACATAACTCTTTTGACGACTCTGAGCCGCCAGTAACCTCTGTCTAACCTGATGTATCTGCTCTATCGTCTGAAGCACTATCTCAGTACTACCCATCACACGTGTCAAGATCTCCTGAACCAACCATTCCCTCTCCACCAGAGGAATATACTCATCTCTGAACATGGTAGTGAACCTCTCCCAAGTCACCTCTGAAATCTCTGCAACAATGAAGCTCGCCGTCACGAACTTCCACCAGTCCTTCGCTCCCAAGCGAAGCTGGTTCAATGCGAACCGAACCCTTAGATGCTTCGGACATGAACACGTGTAGAAGCATCCCCTAATATCAGCAATCCATCTCATCGCAGCGATCAGGTCCTGCGTCCCATCAAACTCGGGTGGCTTCGTGTTGCTGAACTCCCGAAACAACAATGAGTCACCTCCCTGAGGCCTGGTAGCAGCCACAGCTGCGGCAGCTGCAGCAGCCGCAGCCTTAGTCACTGTGGCATACCGCTCATCGAAAGTCTCAATAAGTGTGGTCTTGATAGACCCAAAGATCTCCGGAATCTCGACTCAAATCGCTGATGCCACCTCATCGTGGATCATCTGACGAAGCTCCTTATCACTCACACCGCTCGCCTCAGGTCTGTGGCGTGTCCCAACCATGATGTCTCTGAAATACAACATAATAATATCAGAGACTCGCTCGAGCATACTCACACTCAATAACTCGACCCTACCTGTTCCTTAGTACCCAAAGGATTCTTACTTAGAGTGCGCACTGCTCCGGTGTCTTCAGTAGTACGGGCCCTTATACTACCGTCTACACCGCATCAGTATTCACCCTAAGTCCTTCTCCTTGGATCCCAGATCACAAGTACTCTATATCACACTGGCATAGGCTATCCTTCGGTAGACCACTTATCAGCTCCTCACTGCTACCTACTCACTCTCAGCATCACATAGCAGCAAAATCCTTCCTAGGCTAAGGCATCACAAAATCAGGTCACTCTAGTCCTAATATGAATACCTAGCCAACTCTAGCATGCATATCATATCATAGCATTTCTCATAACACATAATGTAAGGGTATTTTGGGAAATCACCGTTCAGGCGCTGGCTGATCGTACACACTGCTTCCTTCTGCTTTTCTCAAAATCTTTTACTCCCTCAGAAAAATTGTTTATTTTGTGAAAAACTTTCTCAACTCATCAGTTTTAGTTCAGATTCATTCGAAGATGCACCCGAATCCCTCAAACCAAGGCTCTGATACCAACTTGTAATGACGTAAATTCTCGAAACAATTTTTCATTTTTAAAACATTCTTTCAATCATCATAAACAATATCAAAACATAATGTATCTAATGTTATCATAACGAAAAAATTCCCAGAATCTCAAACATAATCTCTATGAGTGTGTACGGATCATGTCGGCGCCTTCCCGCGTTCCTCGCTAGTACCTGAAAGACATATCATAACAAATGTAAGCATAAATGCCTAGTGAGTTCCCCAAAATACCACATACCACACATACGCCTTTCCAGGCCATAACTCTATAGGATCTTCTGATCCATGTGTCTCAGGGGACTTCCGTCCCAAATCCCGGTAGACCTTCCGGTCTGTACCCTCTTGACCTTTCGGTCCGTATCATCTTGACCTTCCGGTCCTTACCATACGTAACATACATAGCACATACATAAATATCATCTTGACCTTCCGGTCCTTATCATACACAACATACATAGCACATACATATCACATAACCGCATATAGCACATACATCATAACATTCAAGACCTTCCGATCACACATAGGTACCCTTCCAGGTACAGTATAGTAAGAAGACTCACCTCAATGAAGTCGGATAAACTCTCGTGCTCAATGTCCCGACTTAGCCTCCTCCTATTATTCAAATAACATTCCCAATCAATACACTCTCATTATCTCTTCTCTACAGACTAGGTAGAAGGCGATTCTACCCTTCCTTGAACTCTCCTAAATCAGTCTTGACCAGAATCCTAAGGCCAATGAAAGTCAACGGTCAACTTTGACCTGACTCGACGAGTGCACATAGGCGATTCGGCGAGTCCATGCGGGTCCTCTGAATCCTTTTAGCCTCTTATGGCTTGTCGAGTCATCCTTCCACTTGACGAGTTACACCTGGCACGAATCGCGGGGCAACCCCGACTCGACTCGTAAACCTTAAATCATAGATTTTAACCCAAAACAGAAGGGAAGTTCGATTTGATACCTCAATAGTGTAGATCTGAACTAGACAACCTTAGATCCGCAGCCCCCTTGACGTCCTCTTGATGGAACCACCTTTCTTTTGCTAAAACACTCAAGAAATGGTGAGTTAGCCTTCCTCAAGCACCACAAACACACACACACACACACACACACACACACTCTCTCTCTCTCTCTCTAGGATTCTTAGGGGTGAAATCGCCGCAATGGAGGCTGTAAAGGCCTTTAAATAGGGCACAAGCCCCGAGAATTAGGGTTTTCACTTAACAACGCGAACTCGCCGAGTGCATCCATCGACTCGCCGAGTCCTTCATTAAATCAGATCAAAAATGCGCGATCACACTCGTCGAGTCTGAGCGCCTACTCGCCGAGTTCCTCTCTAAATTTCAATATGAATACTCAAAATAGGATACCTGGGAATCCGGATGTTACACATATAGATAAGAGGCTTGCACTCTTGAATGAATGCACCATTCCTTTTTCCCAATTAGTGTCCGAAACTAGTTTCTTCCCTCTCATTCTCTTTAGTTTTGCTTTGAAGACTTGGAGATTACTTGCTTTCACATGCCCTCTTTAAGTTCATATTGGTTGTGAACTTAAACCTTAAGGATCTTCCAAGCCTCCCAAGAGGACCCAAAGAAATACAAAGGTGGTTATTTCTTCATCTTTTCTTTGGTTGGTATTTAAGTCTTTCTATAACTTACAAGAAGATCTTTGATGGGTATAATATGGTAATTTTTACATGCCTCGACGATGATCCAGTTTAATGTCATGGCATTACTTGCTTCTTCAACTGTTCTCATTTCCAAAAATACAAACTTTTTTTCATGGTTAATGTACACATTAACCACCGCGTCACCTGCTATTGGAATATAGAATTAAACTACAACATTTTGATTTATTAATATATTACATAATAAATATATTTGAAGTCATTGAGCTTAACTAACTTGGTCCAGTAGAATTTCCTCCTATGGCTATCATAAGATGGCTAAAAATGTTGCTATAATCTACTCCACACATGTGAATATAAACAATAGTTACATACAGTGAACATAAGCAACAGTTATATAAGCATTATAGTATTAATTTGTGTAATTGAGGCCATGTGAGTATATTTTGTTAATTAATGCATGTAGGCTCCTTGATTAATTGCCGGTGATTCAATCTCGATTGTCTAAACATTTTTTAAGATTTTATTTCTTAACTTTTAATGTACATGGTTTCGCATTGTTGAAAACAACTTCAGTTCTTGATCACCAAATATTTCATAACGTCTCCATGGATAAGCATTATCGCCCTTTTAGATTTGCCATTATAATTGACCGAGGTGAATATAGAACTAATTTAGTGGGATTTGTACATGAATATCCATCCACAACTCGATTAATGTTTTTTTTTCAAATAAAATTTTAAACAAATCTCATGCATTTTATTGATGCATTGTTTTTTTTCTTATATTTTTGTATTTAGTGCAAAATGACCAAATTTCATGACAAATCTTTGAATATGGATTGTAATCACTATGTATCTTGTTGGTTTATGTAGAAATTGGAGGTTGCTTTGGTTTTCCAGTAAGATTTTGGCTGTAATCAACAAATCAAATAGAGTTTGTTGGTTCGCTCTCTAAAATGAAGTTCGTTGTTGAGCTTATTTATATATATATATATATATATATATATATATATATATATATATATATATATATATAAAGAAATCCCAAATTCAATATAAACTTATTATTTTATTGCAATTTGATAACACAAATAAGCTAATTTGAGTGTTATAGCTTTAAATTTAAACTCATCTTAGTAACATTCTAACTTTTAGGGAAAAATATTATTTTTAATTAATCAAATAATTATTAAATAGTTAAATAGTGTGAATGTCATCTTATTCACCACCACTGCAATGTTTTTGGTCATATTTTTCAGTTTTTCAACTTTCTGGACATAATATGTTTCATCTTTTACTTTTTTCTGTCTTTTTTTTTCAACGTACAATCTCTTGCCAAATGGTTTTTACCATTACGATAATTGCAATCATATCCAGAATCATCAACCAATTTCTTTTCAGTGACAAATTCCAAATAAAATATAAGGTTTCCAAAAGAATCGTTTGACTTTGTTGTTTGAACATTTTTGTTTGAACCCGAAAAGGACCTTTGATTATTTTTTTTTCCTTTGAAAGTACCAAGAACTAACTTCTTATAAAACTTCTTAGCTTGATTATTATTTGAATAATAAGCCACTGCTTCACCATCATAATTAATCATGAGTTTTTCAGCATCTTCCATGTTTTCTTCATTTGCATCCTTCTCTTGAACATATTTTCAATGACCCACTTCTGATACTAGTGATATTGGTCCACTATAAGATGTTTTTTCTTTGTATTTTTCTTCCATCACCTCGCATACATCTTTTTCATAAGACTTTATGAGATTTTATAGAAATTTCAAAGAATATGAGTTAAATTTCTCATGAGATTTGATCAACATGGTGATGTTCATCAATTCCCTTCGCAGACAGTTCATTAAGTTCATATTGATTTCCAATGGTCCTCTAGCATCTTTGTGTTTTTCAATCTTGTAAATGAGATCAATATATCGATAAAAAGTTTGCTCAATAGTTTCATTGTCTTTTTGCTTAAAACCATTGAAATCAGAGAGCAAGTGAGTAATTGTACTTTTCCTCTATTGTTCATACGTTTAAATTTCATCTTCAATTCATCACATATATCTTTAGCTGTTTTACGACCATAGACATAAGCATATATATTTGGAGGAAGACCATTTCACAATTCTCGCATACGTACCTTTTTTCCATTTTTCAACTTTCATTTTGTTTGTTGCAATAGCTGGTTTGTCATTATTTCTTAGACCAAAATCTACCAACAAAGTTTGGATTAAACAGACCTCCCTTGATTGGCCTCTATAGTTCTTCATTAGTTCTAGTAAGATAGTCCTCCATTAGATCAACCCGTTGATCGGAGTGATCTGATAGTAACATAGGAGTTTTTATGGATGAATTGAGAAGATTTGCGTAGTTGATCATCGTCGAGGTGTTCAAATTGGCCATTGAAACAAGTAAATAGGATCTTAGGCTTTAAATAACATTGAAGAACTAGATTTTAAAAGTGGGATACAAATATAAGAAAAAAGTTATGATTTGTTATTAAATACAAATGAATTTTTCTAATGAATCGAGAGCATCTCTCTTTGATACCACTTGATGAGTATTTAAGTCAAGAACAACTATGAAACAAATGTAAAATATGAACATGCAGATGTAGATATTACATTATGCTCTTTGATTAGATGAAAAGAAAGGATTACAATCAATATCTCCAATAACAGATATGTTATGAGCATGAGTAAAAACTCATGTATATAGGCATGCGAACTACAGACTCATCTAATCTTAAACTAACACGTGGGCATTTGACAGTTAAGCTCAACAAATTAGCTAAGACTAAAATACAACCTAAGCACTTCGGACGACATGATAAACAAATATGTCAAAGGAACTTAATAAGTTCTACCAACTACTTCAGCATAAACAATCCTCACTACGGAAAACTCTTTGACTTTAGGTAAACATGACTTCATATATAAAATAAGCTTCAGAAACTTCACAACCAACACTATATAAAGTTTTGGAATTTATCTTAAAAAGAAGGGTAAATTACACGCATGGTCCTTATGGTTTGGGGTAGTCTGCATATTTAGTCCCTAACTCGTTTTTTAACTCGGATCATCCATATAGTATGATTTTATTGCGTTTTTGGTCCCTAATCAATATTAAAAGCTTGATTTAACGTAATTTATTTATTTTTTACTTTTTTATATTTTTCAGTTTTTCAACTTTCTGGACATAATATGTTTCATCTTTTATTTTTTTCTGTCTTTTTTTTTCAACGTACAATCTCTTGCCAAATGGTTTTTACCATTACGATAATTGCAATCATATCCAGAATCATCAACCAATTTCTTTTCAGTGACAAATTCCGAATAAAATATAAGGTTTCCAAAAGAATCGTTTGACTTTGTTGTTTGAACATTCTTGTTTGAACCCGAAAAGGAACTTTGATTATTTTTTTTCCTTTGAAAGTACCAAGAACTAACTTCTTATAAAACTTCTTAGCTTGATTATTATTTGAATAATAAGCCACCGCTTCACCATCATAATTAATCATGAGTTTTTCAGCATCTTCCATGTTTTCTTCATTTGCATCCTTCTCTTGAACATATTTTCCATGACCCACTTCCGATACTAGTGATATTGGTCCACTATAAGATGTTTTTTCTTTGTATTTTTCTTCCATCACCTCGCATACATCTTTTTCATAAGACTTTATGAGATTTTATAGAAATTTCAAAGAATATGAGTTAAATTTCTCATGAGATTTGATCAACATGGTGATGTTCATCAATTCCCTTCGCAGACAGTTCATTAAGTTCATATTGATTTCCAATGGTCCTCTAGCATCTTTGTGTTTTTCAATCTTGTAAATGGGATCAATATATCGATAAAAAGTTTGCTCAATAGTTTCATTGTCTTTTTGCTTAAAACCATTGAAATCATCCTTTCTAAACTGATTGTCTCATATACATTCTCTTAGTTCTTCTAAAGTACTCTTAGAATGCTCTCTTAGTCATCCAGTGACTTAACCATGTATTCAATTAGTATCCTATGGCATGCTTATAGCATGATCAAATACCATGTCCTTTGCATAATATGACGTAAATGATGAATTTATTTTCCAAGCAAATAGAATATAAATTATTTCATCTAGTTCAAGCCTATAAGCTATGTACTTTTGAGGCTAGCTCAAAATGATGCCATACGACAATGCCAAGAATTTTCCAAAAGAATCTTGTGTCTTGATCCATTTCAAGATATTGCCAATATATGTATAAGGACATGAAAATTTTAACATTCCTTTTATCTATCCCTTATATATTTTACATTCCAAGAATGTATCTTCTTTTTCCTAAGTCTTTCATTTTAGAAACATTTTCCGAGTCAAGGTGAAAATGACCTTGCTTAGGAATGTCACTATGCTCCCACTACTTCTTAGTAAACACACATGTTCTATTTATTTTGGTATAAAAACACACATTATGGTTTTACATAAAATGATGATTATAACATTTAGATGTTTTCTTTATATCCACAAGTGGATCTCAAGCCCTACACATTTTGTTAGGATAATATAGATTAAGAAAACCTCCAGGCTAATCTATATAGATATCTTCTAGTAGATGTCTATTAAGAAAAAAGAGGTCTTTCTTGAAATCTATTTACTATATCTCATATTAAGAATATGAATTTATAGTAAACAATATCCTTATTGATCTAGTCATATCTACTTGTGAAAAAGGTTTGATCACAGTCAATGTCATGAGTATGATGAAAATCCTTTTATAACAAGTCTTGCTTTAAATGTGCATGATTATCCATATAATTTATTCTTTCTAGAAGAACTATTTACTCCTTCTAGCATTGCTATATGGATAAATTTTAATCAAGCCCGTACTTGATTATCGTACATGGATTATATCTCATGTTCACGACTCTAAGTCGTTTATCAGATTCGAGATCTGACATAACATCCTAGTATATGATGGATTTTACAGAAACCATCAATAAGAGATTCCATATTTCTCAAGTCATAGATGATTTCTACCGCTAATGCGAAATATTTGTGTTTATGAATAGCTATTATTCAAGCCTAACCATCGTTGTTAAAACTAGTGCCAATTATTACTACATAAGGTTATGGTTCTTGAGCTGTTTCAAGTTCCATGTACCTCCCATTTACTTTGTCATTAGAAGCTTGCTTTCTACTAACTTAGCTTTCACAAGAATAAAATAACTTATTCTTGGTGGGTTTGTATATAATAATCCAAGCCACATTTAGAGTATTATACAAATATGTATTTTGTAGATTTTGGGTTTAGAAGCTTTAGTGCAACATCAGCTTCAAATCCATAAAACATTAAGTAAGATGAGGATGGATCCTTTCCATACTAAATCTTATAAAGTGTTTAATCTACTTATTAGTTGGTATTTGTATTCAAGATACAATTAATTGTGATTGAAGCATTATCCCAAAGAGATTAAAGGAGGACATTTCTACCATTTAGAAAGTAAATCATACCAAGTAAGATTTAATTCATTATCATTAAGGCCTTAGATGGTTCTTACCGGTTTGTATATCAACTTTCGAAACCTTCAACAAAGATTTCACCGTTATGCTTTACCATGTAAAATATAATTAAAACTACTATAGTTGTTAATAAATTTGATTTGGTATCTTGTGCTTAATCTCAGGCATTCATTAGAAAGGAAGTCATACACAAAAGTGTATAGTTACTTAATTATTTTCTATGCAACTTAGTGAAAATATCATTATGAATCCTTTACGTATAAATAATATTCACATATGTCAAATAAATTACATTATTTTCCTTCAAAGATCCCTTTCTTGAAGTTGGAATATGTGAATGTGATTTATATAATAAAGATAACAATGTCAAAGATGAGTTTGATTTAAAACAAGTTTAAGTCAAAAAGTGCTTGCATATAGAACTTAATTTTATTTACAAAATGTTGATATTTACATTACAATTCTATTAAGGGATCTAGTCTCATAAACAAAAGTTAATAATTTCATAATATGAATATTATCGTGATAAAATGATTAAGTAAATTATCAAACATTTGAATAAAATAATTGAGACATAAATTTAGACATGCTAAATTAAAACATGCACTGTTCCAAAACAAATATTGTTTTACATTACAAGTAATTTATGTTCCAAGCCTAAATAATAAACTAAACTCTAAGAGTGTAGTTCCAACTAGATTTTGCTCAGCTTGGTTACTCTTCAACAAATATTTGCAATCCATTCACAAATATTAGATTAACATTTAAGTACCAAGTACTTAAGTGTTATATGAAAAGTATGAGTTCTATCTAGTAGATACTAGAATTACTAGTCTCTTCCAGACTTTCTTTCCAAATAAGAGGAGTAAATCCTCTTCTAGTGTCCAGTTTCTTCTTAAAAGAAACAAGATCCATCCATGTGGGCTTTAGTAGATTTCTTGGGCTTAAAGGTGTTCAGTCCATAAAACATGGGCCTCTTAGATCACACTAGGTGACTTTTTTAGCCTTGCATTATTCCAATATTTAAACTGGCTTTAAATAAAATATCACTGTATTTATTGGAAGATTGCTTGACCTGTTATATCATCATATATATGTTTAAATTATCCAAGACTTCCTATAAGTCATGAATTACTATTCCTAGCACTACTAGAAAAACAGCCTTTTACGACGCTCATTGTGCGTCGTAAAAGGCTCAGACGACGCGCAAGTGCGCATCAAGGAAGGCCCTGTCATAAAGAGAGACGACGAGCATTTACGACACGCATTTATGACCCGCAATTACGACGCGCGTTTACTACACTCAATGCGTATCAAGGAAGGCCCTGTCATAAAGGAAGACGACACGCATTCGCGTGTCGTAACCTTACGATGCGCGTGTTAATGACACGCAATGCGTATCAAGAAAGCCCCTGTCAAGAAAGGCCATGTCATAAATGAAGATGACACACATTTTTGCGTATCGTAAATTTAAATGTTTAAAAAAAATTAATTTATATATTTATTAATTTTTAAATTAAATTTGCATTTAATTTCACATAATAGAAATAAAATACCATATACAAAAAATACAATCCATTGCATAATATAAAATAAAACTTCATACTCAAAAAATAAAATAAATTGCACAAATTATAATGTCATACAAAGAATCATTCAAATGTTAAACAAAAATAATACATTGCTAACATGGGTTATACATTCGTGTAAAACTAACAAATAATCATACAACTCTGTTTGTTACTGGAAAGGAATGCCAAACATGATTACAAGTCTCCCTTAATCTTGATTACTCGCCTGCTTAAGTAGAATGCTGTTGTTGAGAAGGTTACCTAGCAACAGAGAAAAACACAACACCTCTCCCACAATCACAACATCATTTACAGAAAAAGGGTTGTCAATTACTTTCATTAAGACTTTCATTCAATCAAAAAAATATTAAATAAAAGGGTGAAAAAAATAACTTACTTTTGATAAGTTGATCTCCCTTAGAGCAAACACAGCTAATTCAAAATTGTAAATGCAGTGACATATTTAAAATTGTAGCGAGTACTGATGTGGGTGATAATCAACATTAAAATTGTAAATGCAGTGACATATTTAATATACAAATTATAAATTCAAAAGTCATTTCCATTATGTCTCCAAGTTTGTGTATTCATTTTATATAAATTATAAATTCAAAATCTCTCATAAATGATAAGATTTATGTATTACATAAAAACCAGGTCAACCTTAATGTTAGAAATATAGAAAGGTGAGTAGCACGGTTATGTAAGTACCTTAGTATAATAGAATGTGCAAATCCAAATGTCTATTTCTGAATATAATTTACATTGTCAACCTGTAATAATGTAAAACAATAGATTCAGTGGAAGATATTTTTTGCCCTCTATTGTAATAACAATAGTAAGGGCAAAATGGTCATTTTTTGCAGTCATGTTACGTCTGTTCATCAATGGAAATAAATAGTACTAAGAACTAACTTGGTTAAGCCATACATCAACAAGACATAATCCAAACACATTTTATATAAATTTTATTTAATAGAAATTTTATAAAGTATAATACAACAAACAAAAACAAATACCTGTAGAGTACTATTGATCAGTTGTGGCCCATCAGAAGGAGAACACTGTCAATACCAACAACTCTAACCATCAATGTAATGTTCATTTTTTTTAATACTTGTTATTAAATATAAACACATTGAATTAAAATATACCTAAATTAAAACATCAATGATAGGTAGTATCGAAATCATTTAGAAGAAAGATCGAAAACCTTCATATATTTTATGCACTTAAATTAACTATGACTCAAACCTCTGTGATAGGGGTATCCAAAAAAAAAAGATACTCGGTCCAAAACACATAATATAATATTGTTTTGTGAAATTTGAGATTTAAAGCAAGTAAGATTTAAAATGAAAATGATTAAAAGCTAGTAAGATTTATAATGAAAATGATTATAAAAATCAAAGAAAAATTAAACCAGTAGCCAATTAGAAGATGCATGGACCATTGTATTTGGAACCCAACGGATCTACATAAACAAAACTACAATTTTCTTATGTCTGGAACATAATATCGGACACCATAATAATTTTAGGAAGTAATAAAAAAGAAAGACTATATATGGAACAGAGGATACAACTTGCTTTGCATTAGTAAATACATCTAAAACACTTTTCCAATCGTCCTTTTCAAATATGGTTTTCCCGAGAAATTCAAAAAGTTTAAATTTTTTTAAAACAAATATATTAGTTATCAGATACTATTACTTACCAATCAGTCTGAAGAATTTCTTTCCTCAATCTCATCAAAGTAGCAACACTTAGCCTCGGGATTATATCATTCTGTTTATCAAAAAACAAGAATTGAAATTGATACCAATAAAAAAAATATATAAATATATAAATATATAAATCAACCTGCATACAAACGGTTGTGACAAAATCAGAGCAGCTATCAGCAAGATCTCTAGAAACACAAGGTCGTGTTCGATATCCAACAGTTGTAACAATATCAGGGCTAAAACCTAATTCATCGCATGTCTTTTTTCGAATCATAATGGATAGCATTGAAGCAATTGCACCTCCAAATGAATGGCCCACTAGCCTTAACCTAAATCCCTATAACAAATTATTAGTTATTATTTAAAAAATAAAAAGAAAAAGAAAAAGAAAAAAGAAAATTAAGAAATTGAGCACCTGATGTTTGTGAAGGCAGTCATTAATGGTTCCCATTTCATGAGTGAGAAACCAACGAGCAGCTTCACAAGTTCCAAAATGAGTGGAATACCCTTCAAAATTAACTTCAATAAAGATTTGTCCTTTATCCTGATTAAGACAATTAAGACAGAAATTAAGCTGATTCAAAAGAGAAAACAAGTCCAATATATGGATTTTTTTTTATCAATAAGAACAAACACTAATTTAATTAACTGAGTCAAATTATTTTCTTTTCTGTTAACCAATTGAAAAAAAAAAGATCAACGAATGGACCATACTAATTTAAGGCAGACATTAATGGTTCCCATTATTTTTTAATTCAATTACTTTTTTTTCTTCCATTCTTCAGGAAGTTGTTGAGGTTTGCTCTTTATCCATCCAAGTAAGTGAATTTAATTGCTTCAGATTTGTTTCTATGTTTAATATACCGTTATTTTAAGGTGTTTGATTGTTTCATTTTATTTATTTGCTATAGAAAGCAAGCAAACTTGTTGCAAAAAGATCACAAATGGATGGACAACTTTTTCTCATCAAACATCTTCTTATATTAAGAGAACAGATTGCACCTTCTGACATAGAATTCTCAGTCACACACAAGGAACTGGATTTCTCCCAATTGTTGGTTAGTACCTACTTCAACTTCTCCTTTTTCAAAAAAAAAAATAAATAATAAATAAATACAATAATCTCTTAGAAGAATCTGAAAGTTTGTATTCATTTGTATGTGATCACTTCAGGAGCATCTGAGACGAATTCTTAGAGGTCAAACCTCATTATTTGATTGGTCAAGGTCAACTTCTTTGGCAAGGACACTGTCGCCTCGAGTTTTGGAAAGTCAAATTGATGCAAAGAAGGTATACAGTTAGTAATTCATGGTTTGTTGCCCGTTTTTTTTGTTTTGATTTAATTATATTGGTTTTTGTATTTTTGTATTATTAAATGTAGGAACTTGAGAAAAATCTGAAAGCCACATGTGAAAGTTTATCATGTCAGTCACTAAGCTAGTAGTAGACCCCATGCTTTCCTTTGTTACAAAGGTTAGTTATTTATCTTCTCTCCTTTTCAGCAAAATAAATAAGGGCACAACCTGAATAAACATTTTTTTTTGTGTTTCTTGAAGGTGGCAGCTGTTAGGGTGGCATTGTCATCAGGTGATCAATATCAGAAGTTAGAGTAAGCTATGGGAAAATCACTCAAGGAGCACGTGTTTGCTTCACCAGATAAGGTTGCTGAAATCATGCAGAAGGTATGTGCTTATAAATCCATTATTTTTTAAACCAATTACTATTATTATTATTATTTTTTAAAAGTTATATTATTTTGGTACAGGTGAATGCAGGCATGCAAAATGAGCTGCCAAGAGTGATGGAGAAAATGAAGCTTTATCTGCAAAATCCATCGACACGTACAATACTTTTCAAACCAATCAAGTAAGATTTTTAATCTACAATCTCTCAAATATTTTAAAATTTCTAGCTTTTAGATGTTTGATAAAAATGGTCAATGTGAAGTCAATGTTTGGAATGAGGGAGTTGAATAATTTGATGACAAAAATCATACCTTGTCATCATTTAGTCCAGTATCCTCAAATGCCGAAAAAGCATCAGCAGACAACACTTCCGCCCACTTCAAAAATAACATCAACATCCATCATCATAATCAAAAACCATTAGCAATTTAGCATAAAGAATAAAAGTATATAAGATAGATACCTTATAACTGTAGTATCCAACAGCATAACCACCTGCAAAAATATGGCTAAAACCACAAAGGAACCTGTCTTCCTCAAGCAGGGGAAGTACTTGAGTTTTTTCACTCACTCTTCTCTCAACATCATAGATCGACTTGGACCCACCAGGTACATACTTGCTATGAAGCTCCAGGTCAACCGTTGCAAATTTAAGCTAACAAGTAACAACAATTTATTTATTTATTTACTAATTACTATTATTATTTTATTTAATAAATGAATTATTATGAATATGAATCTCACCTGACGGAGGCTAAGGGTGCCAACACGGAAAGTTCTAGCAGCAAGAAGCTTTTGATATATCTCTTCAGGGAAAGTCTCCCCAGTTTCATAATGTTTTGCAATACTCATCAACGTATCCCTGTAGTGTCTCATATATTAAGTTTTTTATTTTCTGGGTCCAAAAAATGTTTTGACTCTATATTATATAGGTACCTACCTGTGTTAGCACCAATTTTCCATGAACTGAGAAGGTAATTCAACAGCATCCCACTCTATGCCACGAATGCCAGCAACAAGCCCTTCATCTTGTTTTGTTAGCATGTGCTGAAGTGCATGACCAAACTCATGGAACACAGTCTCCACCTAAATTAATAACCAAAAATAAATGCCCAAACTCACTTTAATAATCCGATTAATTAAGAGCTTCCAACCAAAATATAAACAACACAAGTTTGCACACGTTACATTACATCATATTTTCATCATCTCATTTTGCTATGCATATATGGATGGATGGATGTACGTCAAGAAATGTCATAAGGCTTGGCTTGTCTCCAACAGGTGGCATTTAATTACAAGATGCGATGCAGAACAGTGCGATTGGAAATGAAAAACGTCAAAATAAGTCAAAATTAGACTAAAAATCAAGGCCTATGTTTCTGAAATTGGATACTCAAACAACATTTAGTAGACTCAATTGAATGTATGGAACATCAATTGAGGAAGAATTGCAAGATGCGATGCAGACCAGGTGTGATTTGAAAAGGAAAAAGTCAAAATAAGTCAAAATTAGACTAAAAATTTAAGGCGTACGTTTCTGAAGAACGCACCGCCTCTACCGATTCATCTATGCTTCACCTGGACGAAGTGTACGTCTCAAATCCAACCACAGAGGCAGCGACTCTAGTTCCGCCATGGTCCGCTTCGCCTTAAGGCGCGCCTCAAGGCGTACGCTTCTGATGAGTTTTAAAACGATGTGTGCGACAGATCAAAGCAAAAAAGAAAACGTAAAGTAATCTAATAAAAGAAGGAAAAAAGATACAGAACAAGATAAGAACAAGTGTGGTGTGGACTTACAAGTAAGGCTGTAAAGGGGTGAATAGGAGGCTGAGATCGATCCCGAGCGATGACAGAAGTTCAGCTACCCAGGAAGATGCTAATGCCGGAGAAGAACTCTTTTATGAAGTTCAGCATCACGAGCGATTACAAGAAAGGCGCGGGTGTTTAAGCCCTTTAGGGTTTATGAGATGGCGCGGGTGTTTAAGCTCTTTAAGGTTTATGTTTTCCTGTGTGTACCAAAGATTTTGCAAGAAAGTTGAGGTGAGTGACCGAAATCCTCAACCTCTGTGCACACAGCAGGTTCATCCAACTCCAGCGTATTAGCGACCGATTGTTATTACGATTTAAGTGAGATATGCTAACCCATGGGAGATCTTTATGAAATTGCAGGTTGGGTTTTAGGTTAGAGAGAGAGAGAAAGGAAGACGAAGACCCTACGCTTCTTTCTTGATAATTGGAAGCGGAGGGGGTTTTAATTTTTCACGGCGGGGTTTAGTTTTCGGGATTTCATTTCCCGCTTAAAACACATGTTTTATTAAAAGAATATAAAGCGACAATGTTACATGACGCACATTTTATAATGGGCGTTCTCCGCATTTCTTTTTTTCCTTTTCTGACACTAATTTCAGGGCACGCATAAATGCGCGCCCTCTATCCTTCAAATTTTAAAAGAGAAGACATTATTTTTGGGGTGCACGCTTTTGCGTATCATGAATCACTGCGTGTCATTGTTTGCGCGTCATTAAAGGGCTGTTTTCTAGTAGTGTAGCTTGATGTTAGAAGCATCTTAAGCATCACAGTGATGCCTTTACTAGGTATCATGTTCAGGTTTAATTTTACAAAGCAAATAGTGTAGGATTAGGACCTTTAAGTGTATACAATTTCATATCTCTTACGAGATTGTGTCTTAATACATGACCCCATTCATTGAAGTTCCAGTGAATGTTATTGTTTCATTAAGTCATTAAAGAAAATGACAATTCATGATAATGAGAATGGATTATATAACTACAAAATTCATTTAGTATTAATAATTAATACCCTTTGAGTCTCGAAAAACATTAATAATCAAAGTCTAGGATCCAAGTTGCAAAACAAATAAATGGTTAGGTATCCGTTATCCAATCCATTTGAATTCAGCTCAGTAGATATCGATTATCAATTATATCTTACTATATAATTCCTAGATTTATGGGATTGCTAATAACAAATTTAATTAGACATGTTTGATCTCATCTGTGCCTCAGAACTCTCTTGCTTAGGTATCCTTTATCATAAAAGATTTCCGTCAAATCGTCCAATTTGTAAAACTTGTGTAATCGGCCTATAACTTGGTTATAGAAATCGAGAAGACACCCTGGCCATCAAAAGACAACACTAAGCGGTTAGGTATCCTTTATCGCACTAGTGAAAACAAGAGACGTGTAATTTTGAAACTTATAATGGAGTATTTCAAAATTTTCCGTTATTAACGATTTTATTAAAACGAGTTTTATTTTAAAATTAATAACTTGTTACATCTTATGTCTAATTTTGAAAACTCAAACTCCATGTGATGTTTATTTTATCAAAAATTATTTTAGCATGTGAATAACTAATTTTATCAACCACACAAAATAATGCATAAAATAAACAACACAAAATGTGACAACCCGAAATTTCTATCTTGTAAGGCCATTCAATTCAACCAAAAGTCAGACTCATTTCTGTTGACGTTTAGCTTTGTTAAGGGTCTGTTTGAGAGTTCTAAGCCTAGTACACTCAAGGATTGGGTGTTAGGAGGTATTAACTTAAGATCATTGAGTTGCAATCGAGCCGGAGCCACCTTCACAAGGAGTTCACGACTGCAAACTAGGGTTTACGACCGTAAACCCATGTTGGCCGTGAACCCCTCTTCTTATGTATGAAGTTCCTTCATTATTCTTCATTTCTCACATATTCAAGTCAAGAACTCTCATTTATCTCTCAAGTATCATCAAGGATATCCTCCTTGATCTTCAAAAGTGTAAGTGATTCTTCCCTTCTTACTTGATATCATTCTTATTCAAGTGAAACCCTTTGATTTCATCCATGAATTCAACTCTTTTGGGTTTAGATCTTCAAATCACCAAGAACACCAAGAACACACACTTTTTCTTTGGGCAGTAATCACCCTATAAGCTTCCATTACGTAAGTATCTCTTCCATATACTTGTTATCCATTAGAAGCTCTTGATTTCCAACCAAGAAACAACCACTTTATGCATGAACTTCAAGAGTTTACAGCCGTAAACCCTTCATTGGGCCGTAAACCCTTCTTAGATCATATGGTGGCTGTGAACCCTTCAACCCATGGCCGTAAACCCTTCATAGGATCAAGCCTAGGGTCGTAAACACTTCATGTGTGGCCGTAAACTCTCCTATGGCTGTAAACACTTATAGTGTCGCCGTGAACACCTTTTCATAAAATCATATGTGATTGTAACACTTCATTCCAAGTGTTTCCTAGCACCTAAGGTTGTTCCCTTACATGATTAGTTGTTATATACACTAATTATATATATATATATATATATATATATATATATATATATATGTGTGTGTGTGTGTGTGTGTGATTATATGCTTAATAGGATCTGTTTGTGCTTAAGACATCACTTGGCATAGTTAGCATCCTATATCGATCTTACATTCGAATCACTCACTAGAGGTGAGTTCATACCCCTAAACTTATCTTTTAATGATTTTAAATGCTTTTATGTAGGGGGTACAAGTAGAAAACAATATAGTTATAGTATCAATCACATGTGATTTATAACTATCAAACAAGAGGATTTCTTATACTTCAAAACTATGTTATCAAACAAACTATTTCAAATCATTTTATAAAATGACATCAAGTCATCAATAACCATTCAAATGGTTAAAACTCTTTATTTTTTTACAAAACTCTTTTAAACTTATATGTTGTCAAAATCATGTCTATGTAGATATAGTTATATAAATAAGGTTGAATGGGCTTACGACTGATAACTCGCTTTATTTCTTGTTCCATGTTTGGTTGTGGACTTAGAGTATCAGTTTTTTGTATGTGTGTCATTTAAATCTTAGTTATATATTATGTATATGTATGTAGATATAAAAGTTCTTCCAATCAGTTCAATACCTTTGGGTAGCAAAGGTGTACAAACATGATCAGTCATTCAAACAACAATACTAGTAAACAATAATAGGTATAGTTTAGAGGATTACTACTTACTATTTCTAGAACATTGAAACTTACAAGAGTCAATTCATACATGAGTGTGACAACCGTCAAAATTCGAGTCGGTTCTAGATTTTACTAAACTTAGTTGCACATATAGGTACAACACATACTAGACTTAGTAACTAGAAACTAAGTTATAACCTACTAGAAACTTGGAAACAATTAGAAACAATGGATAGTGTACTTAAATTTCACATTGATATGTGAATTCTACATCCATTTAACTGTAGTGACTATCCATATTCGGATCACTCTTTGGCTCGAACACCTTTTTCATTAATCATATACACACATCATGCACTTGACCTAGAAGTAGAAATTAGGTCAAAGTCTCATAGAAACTTAAGTCAAAGTTGAAGAGTAGGAGTAGTATACTTGATTCCTCAATTTCGATTGACTCTCGGAATCACTACATAGAATGCCAATAAACCAATAAAAATAAATTACAAACATTAATTATAACTATAAAAGAGTTATAATACCATAAGATAATTTAAAGTCTCAAATATTCTATTTATTTTGATATCCAAATATTTACAAACTCTCAAAAACCCTAGATGCCCTAAAAACTCACATTTATGAACTTTAACCTTAAAAATTCTATAAAAATAATTATGAAATTTTTAATATGATCTTACAATAATTAAAATCATGAAAATACATTTAAGGAAAATAAAATTTAAGTCAATAACAATTACCCTAAATTTATAAAGCAAAATAAAGGTTTTATGACTAAAAACTTGATTTTAGTATATATTTTATAAAAAGTTTGATATTTTTATAAAAGATTTAAATTTTTATAAAAGAAACAAGAGAAAGGGAGCCTCTCTCACCCAAAATCTCGGCCTCCACTCTCCCAAGACCTTCCTCCTCTTCCCAATACACCATTTTCCCAAGTCATTAATCAATTTCACTCACCCACTCCATCTCTTTCTCTCTCACACTCCCTCACTTCATTTTCTCTCTATTCTCTCTTCCTCTCTCCCTCAACCACGAAATTCTCCAGAAAATGGGTCATAGAACACACCATGAACTCTAAATCTTAATCATCTTGAGGTGTTCTTAAAGGTAAACCCGAAAATCATTCATTTTACTTCTCTTTTCCTTCAAGTTTTACTTGTTTTTCATGGATTTTCTCCATCTTCTACCCCATTCTATTGTAAAATCATGAACATTTGCACCTACTCATGGTTTTGATGATGATGGTGGTAGGATTTCACCCAAAAACAACATGCATGTTGTAAATGGTGAAATCCAAGGACCTAAACCTAAGTCAAAATCAAGGAAATGCACTTTTCTACATGTTTTGGGGGAAAATCACCACATGCATCCAAAGTTTTCTTTCAAAAATGAATTTTAAACATTTCAAACTCATAAATGGTCTTCAAACAAACATACATGTGATGATCTTCAAGCTTAGATGCTAGATCATCAAAGTATGTTGTTAAAAGCTTTCAAATATGTTCATGAATGATTTATTTCCAAATAAATATCTAAAACTTATTTTCTGACCAAATCCGATTTTTCCCAGATTCCCATCAACAAAATAAGATACTCTGTAAATTTCCAGAAGATAATGCATTTATCTCGAATTACTATAATTAATGCAAGAAAATAGGGCAATAAATCATATAAAATACTTTTTGAGGTCTATAAATCGTAGGAAACTTTGCGGATGACCCCAATGCTAAATAATGACTTCACATTAAATTTCATGGATTTTTGTTACTGTTTAACATGCTTTTGAATTTTCTTTTTGTTTGGCTCCAATAAATCATAAAACCACTTTAGAGAAGGTTAAAGGGCTACCTAGCAATTTTAGCAGCTTCATCCATATGTTAAAGACGTGGAAAAATATGTTTAGAAATTTTCATATTGCATTCCTGTTTTTCCCCGATTTTTGTATTTATAATGGCCTAAAAACAGAAAAAGTAGTTCTGCTCATCCAAAAATTATGAAAATTCACCAGAACACCTTGTAATACATTAGGAGACTACATAAAAGTTTTAATGATTTTTGTCTTCTGTATAGTATTTTTCTCCTATTTTCTAAGATTAAATACACAAAATCGGATTTCAGTACATAAAAACCACATTTGGTATTTTTCCCAGATTATTTACATAGTAAATGAACTTTACAAAAATTTGGTAATTTACTTTAACTGTTTAATAATTATTCTCCAATTAATGATTATTTAAGAGGATAAAACAAAGAAAAATAGAAAGACTAATTGAAAAATACCTTTTATATTTTTCACAGCTTCTACATGTATAATAAAAGTGTTACGAAAATTTTGGGCAATTTTGGAAACTGTTTTCTATTTATCCCCATTTTTGTTAGAATAAATGCATCAAAATCATAAAACTTGGGTTAAACAGTTTAGAAACCGATTTGTATATTTTTCCCAGCTTAAGTATGTGCAATGACAATACTATAAAAAGTTTGGGGCATTTTCTTAACTGATTTCTATTTTTCATGAATTTTTATCTATTTAGAGAGTTAAATATATGAACAATGGTGAAAAATAGTTAGACGAATCAAAAATTCAAGAAAATTTATCTTCAAGTCTTTGACTTCAATTAAAACTGAAATGCAAAGTTTGGGAAATTTTAGAACTAAATTGATTTTGTTTTAGAATATTTAACCATTAGAACGCCTCTTAAAATGTTAAATATTAGCATTTCAATAATGGGAATTTTCCACTTAAATTGTTATATAACAATTGATTCATTGAAATATAATTTTCACAAAAAAATGTTTGTAAGTTATCAATATTAAATTTTGACACACTATTGGCATAATTCTATTGTAGTAGTAAAGTATACTAGTGTTGGATTTCGATTAGAGACTCACGAGCGAGTTCCATTATTGTAGGAATCGATTGTGGTACGAGTAGAGCGTAGTCAAGGAACCATTTGCATCATCTCAATGCATATTGTGAGTATTCACGCACTCCCCTATTTTCGTTTTTTAAACGTTTTGGGGTGGAAAAACATGTCCTAAACTATTTTTATGTTCGTTGTATTTATTTTGACTCGTATGAAACTTGGTTGCTATATTTCGTATGTATGTGTATGTTACTTTAATTCATGAGTACTGTATCGCGGTTAAGTCCCTGGAATCTCTAGACACAACTCATTAACTCTTTTAAGCCTATGGTTATTATGGATAGCGCTATCAGGAGGTAGACAACTCCTCACTCGCACGATTCGCTTGAGTGCATTTTACCATTTTATTCACTATGTTTGCAATACACATAGTAGTCAATAGGGCACGATTCGGTCATTAGACTTGGGTTGTGAACTCATGAGTGGAAACTTGATGCACATACAAATCTTTATGCACATACGAAACTTGTATTCTCATGTTAGCAACGACACTTGTATACTTATTTTAGCAATTAAACTTGTATACTTATTTTAGCAACGAAACTTTTATGCTTATTATAGCAACGAACTTTGTTTCTCATTATAGCAACGAACTTTTATTACTGAAAACTTATATACTTGTTTTAGCAATGAAATTGTTTGCTCCTTGTAGCAACGAAATTGATTGCTCATTTTAGCAATGAAACTTGTTTACTCGTTTGAGTAACGAACTTTATCTTCCATGAAAGCATGAATGTTGCATCTTATTTGGGCAACATACTTTATCTCTCATGATGACAAAGAACTTTTTTTTTTTACAAACTTATTTACTCATTTTAACAATATACTTTTATTATTGGAAACTTTTATCAAAACTTTGATTTCAATTAATGGAACCAATATTATTTTGTTTATCTGTGAGTACTCACCAACTATTTTTATAGTTGACGCTCGTTTTACATGCTTTTTCAGGAATCATTGAGTAAGTGGCACTTAGGGACACTTCACTTTAGGAGCATTCGCATGTGTTGTATTTCAATTTACATTGTAATTTCTTTTAAAAGTTGTTCAAACCCATTGTAAAATTGTAATGATTTTTAATACTATGGTTGGTGTTGTCTTTTAACTTTTACTATGAAACCCTTTATACTGCCACGCCTCGTGTTTCCGCTTTAGCGGGGTGTGACAATGAGTCAATTCAATCTTACTATCACAAGAATATAAAGGACATACTATACACTAGAACAAAAAGAACATACTATACACTAGAATAGAAGGAACATACTATACACTAGAATAGAAGGAACATACTACACAAATACAATAAGAAAGATAACATTAATGTGAGCCACTACTTCATGGCATGGCCATATACTGCTGTGTCACGTTTTGTAACCAGAGTCTCCTGGAGGGAGAGTGAGTTTGTGTATAGATCAATACGGGATTGACCATCCTACACCTTGCAGCTAGCTACAGTGGGACCTGAAGGTCTACGGGTGACGAATGTCATGCCATTTCGACGTCTTTGATTGTCGTGTTTTACTAGTCAATCAAGTATGGTTATAATCTCATCACATTTTACCTTAACTAAACAATTGGTTTAAGGTAGTTAGTACATCAGTAGTTACTTTATACAATACTATTCTACATCTTCATTTTCCTATTACACTCATATAGTGATCTTCTCACATAAACGGTAATGTAAACTATTTTCTAGTAAGGATAGTCATACACATGGGAAAACACTCACTTTTACAAAAGAATAAACATACAAAACAGTAGGGTCTTGGTAGAAGACTACTTTCCAATTTAGTAGAAAATATAGGATTTTCTAGGAAGTATACAATCATTTTCATCAAACATTCACACACATTTTCATCAAACCTATACAAACATTTGACACTAAAATAGTTATGAACTCACCAACTTAAATGTTGATCTACTCTTTCAAAATAACTTGTATTCTCAGGTCACCAGTAGACAGGTACATTGGACCAGGTTTTGAGAAGACGGAGCACATTCGAGACTCGTCTTTTATTTTGATATATACATTTTTGGTGTCTTACAAATACATTCAGAACACACTTGTATTAAATTATATTATTAATGTAATGGATGATGTTGTTGCTTGTTTTACTATTGTGCATTGTTCTAATAATTTACATGATGTCCTCTGCCCCCGAATGTTTCCGCCGTTCTGGTTTGGGGGTGTGACAGATTGGTATCAGAGCTTTGTTTATAGTGAATTGAGTATATCAACCCATAAAAGATATACAACTATAAACACATCAGGATTAGAATACTCTGACCCAGAGTTTATACTTTTAAATAATAAAATATTTAACTAAAGTATACATACAAGGATTCATACTAGGATCAGTGTCATACTAGAATAGAACAAAAGTATTGCGATTATTGGATAACACAAGTAGGCTTGCGGATATATAATCAGATCTGGGAGTGCTATAGCCTGATCAACTATATCTTTCCGAGAAGTGATTAGCATGTGCCTAGGAGTGGTTGTGGTGTTGCAGCAAGTCTAAAAACTTACCAACACTACTACAATGAAAACTTTAGAACAATACATAAACTTAAAATACTATAGGAGTATTTTGTGTTACTATAATTACTTATTTGAGACCTAAAAGGTCTTTATTAGTAGGTCAATAGTTACTGAGTGGATACGCTAAGGTTATATGTGACTAGGGTGTCATAGACTTAGAATCTATGATCTTTGCTTTACTTCCTGTTCCTTGTTTGGTTATGGACTTAGAGTTAGGGTCACTTATTCGAAGGTCTATTCTATTTTGGTTACATATGACTGGTATGCACTACAAAAGTATTCAAGTAACTGATAAGGATCATCCTATAATTATCTTAAGTAATACGTCTATTAACTATCTCTTTTATTCCTATTATCGCGTAGATAACATGGTTGGATTCCATCTCCCCGGCAATCCAAACTTTCCCAACCAAGGAAATGCTGGATGGCTCAATGCAGAGCCAGAAGAGAATCATGAAATTCTTTTAGATGATGAATTCGCAGAAAACTTTCCAGAGGATTTTGACTCCGAGGCAGAAATCGAAGATCTACCCCTAGTGGCTCTAATCCCAAATCCTAACCCTCGTCCGACTTTTTAAGGCCCGACGCCTTTGTGGGCGGAGAACTTGGGAAGATGGAGTCAAGAGTAGGGTCAACCCTTACCCTACAACAGAGACCGAAGATTCTATAATCTGAGCGAGGGAGGCTTAGCAGATAGAATTCTTCCCATCTTGGTTCGCCGAGTGGCTCAAAATGTTGAGCTAGGAACGACAGCCATTCAACAAACCGTGGAGCTTGATGCGGACGCAAATGCCAATACGGATCATATTCGCAATCTTGAATTTTCTCATGGGAGAGCTATGAGAGACAATGAGGCTTTGCAACTCGAGCTGAACTCATAGAGCTTCAAGCACGCCAGACAGTGTATGAAAGACACCTTCTTGTTGTCGAGCGTCAGCTGGCAGAATTAAGGGTTCATCCAAGAGGTGCCCATTGCCAGTAGGAGATGCTCTACTCATCCTTTCTTTTGGGTTAAGGAATAGCCTTCTTATATATGCTCTAGTAGCAGTTTTCCTATAAATATTCCTGTACTGCAAGTACTGTTTCTCTAGGTCTTTATACTATCAAAATTTTCTCTTTATGGTTTGATGTAAGACCTACTTCAAGGTCATTTTTCCCGAAATCGTTACATTTTTAATGCCAATGTTATTGACAGACATCTACTCTCATGGGAAATCTTTATCCAAATGCTTTCATCCTTCTATTGTTAGATCTCTATTTCAATCATACTCTCATCTGTTTGTTGGGCTATGGTGATTTAGTCCATGGACCACTCTCATTACACTCAATTGAATTCTTACTATCATCCTCATATTTGTAAACTTTTAGTTGAAAGATGGCTCCATGTCGATCAGCGAGACGTAATCCTCCAATAACTCCAATTCAACCACCACTACCTCCTCCACAATACTATCTAACAACTATCCAAGCTGTAGTGGTTGTGGCTATTACGACATCCCTAGCTCAATTCAACACCACCGATACTAGCGGGAGTGTAACAACTATGTATTCCACTCAAAGTGATGCTCCCGTGCGCTCTAGAGAGTGCTTGTATAAGGACTTCACTAACTGCAAACCTAGAGCCTTCAATGGAAGCGGTGGGATCATTGCTCTCTCGCAATGGTTCGAAAAGACGGAGTTGATCTTCGAGATCTGCTCCTGTCCGGAAGGAAGCAAAGTAAAATTTGCTGCCTGCACTTTCACGGACAGAGACCTGACATGGTGGAATAGCCATGTCAAGTCACTAACCCTGATAGTGGCTAATGTTATTGAAGGTCCATAATTTTGTGGTTTGAGCTAGGCATAAATTTTGTATAAATCTAATCAGGGTATCAGTGGTTGTATAGCAGTGTTGTGTATTGAACTTGTATGTGTGTAGCCACACAGTGTGTGCGGCCGCACACACGTGTACGGCTACACACTCATGTGCTGGTGGGGGTACTATTTATAGTAACTGATTTGTGTCAGATTGTACTTTTTGGCTGAACACAGCATTGGGTGTACTTACAAGGTGTACGTGACATTTATTCGTAATAAATGTGTGCATGATTGATATTATCTTCTTTCTACTCCTTCTACACTTTATTTTGATTGCAATTAATTTCATTGATTACTGAATTGGATCCATAAATAAGGGACTAACAATTGGTATTAGAGCCAATTGGGTATCAATTGAAGTATTTTGAAATGTGAGGGTGCAAAATTTCACTGTTTTTTTTTGTTGAAGTATTTTTGATCAAAGAACTGCTGTTTGATTCCTGTGTTTAATAGTTTTCAATAGTATGAAATCAAATTTTATTAAAAAATAAAACTGAGAAAATCGTGTGTTGTTCAATGTTTTGGAGTGTGCGGTCAACTGTTTGAAGGTGTGAGGTTCACTGTTGAAGGTGTGCGGTTCACTGTTGAAGGTGTGCGACTCACTGTTTTAAGGTGTGCGGTCCACAGTTTGAAGGTTTGCTGCCAAGTGTGTGCGGTGGAGCGTATTGTTTGAAGTGTGTACGGTTGCATTCTAAAAATTGTTTGCTATTGAGAGTGTGCGGCTGAGTGTGCTGTTAAGGGTGTACGGTTGGGTTTGCGGTTGAACTTGCTGATTAAACGTGTGCGGTTGAATTCGCTGATTAAGTCTTGTTTACTGTTAGTGTGTGCGGTTACAACTATTTTGCTGTTGTGTGTACGGTTGAAGTCAAGTGTGCGGTTAAGTAAGAACCTATGTGCGGTTATACCTTGTGTGCGGTAACAATCACTTAAATCTTGTCAAAATGGAATCTCAAAGCATGATTGCTCATAAGGATTTGGATGCAATTATGGGAACTACTACTCGTATTCCCAGATTGTTGTCAGGTGAAGGATTTCCTGAATGGAAATATCGAATTGAGAAATACATCAAGATGAAAGATTTCAAAATTTGGAGAAGTATTTTAAGAGGACCGATTCGGATTACATCCACTCTAGAAGATGGCACTGTAATTGACAAACAGATTGAAAACTACACTGATGATGACTTTGAAAGAGTTGAAGAACAAGAAAAGGCACTCGCTACACTCACCATGGCGTTGTCTCCTGAGATTGCACAAGGATTTCGTGAGTATACATCAACAAAAGCATTGTGGGAAGCGCTCATAGAAGTCTACGAAGGAAATGAGGACATGAAGCAAAGTCGACAAGACATGCTCCGACAAAAATTCAACATGTTCAATCACGTATTGGGAGAAACATTGGAAAATCAACTGCAAAGATTTATCACATTAACAACTGAAATGAGCTCTGCGGGTGTGATGGTTACTAGGTCCGAAATCAACAAAAAGCTGCTAAATTCTCTTCCAAAATCATGGGACATGAATGTATCAGTGATTAAAAAGACAAAAGACCTAAACCGATTGAGCTTAGCCGAAACAATGGCAATCATTAAAGCCTGTGATCTTGATGATAAACATAGAGAAATCAACCATGTCAACTCGTACTCCACAGCTAATCTTGGAATTCAAAACAACAACACTGCTTTTTCAAGCTTTACCACTCATCCAAATTCTCAAGCTAACATTCCTCAAGTTCAAACTTATGCAGCCCATCATACCATACCATACAACATACCTCAAACGCAACAATCTCAAATCCCTAAATCTCAAAACATATCTCAAGTTGGTTCTAGTGTTGGTTCTTCCATAACTATTTCAGTTCAAACTTACGGAATTGGTTCTCAAATTTCTTTTGCAAGTGAAAAAGAAGAGAATCTATTATAAGGAGCATCACTCAATTTCATTAATACATCATAGATTCATCATCTTCTTCTTCTCATTCTCTTCTATATTGATCTGACATCATCCAATTGATTGGCATTCCGCACCATCAATTGGATCTGATTGATACTTAAGCAATTTTGGGGGCTTACAGTTATGGGCTGGGAAGCTCTGAAGGAGCTTATTATTGAGGAGTATTGCCCGAGGGGCGAGGTTCAGAAACTTGAATAAGAACTTTGGAGCCTAACCATGAAGGGCTCCAACATAGTTGCCTACATCACCAAGTTCAGCGATCTGGTGGCTCTATGTCCTGGAGTGGTCCCTACTGAGGGAAAGAAGGTCGAGATGTACATTTGGGGGCTAGTGCCTCCATTTCAGGGGAATGTCTTAGCTTCAAACCCTACTACCTTCGACAGTGCCAAGCGATTGGCACAGCGGCTCATCGATCACGGAGTCCGCACACAGACAATGACAACAACCCTTGCCATCCCAGAACCATCAAAATCCACTAACAA
Source organism: Lactuca serriola (assembly GCF_051521515.1). NCBI lineage: Eukaryota > Viridiplantae > Streptophyta > Magnoliopsida > Asterales > Asteraceae > Lactuca > Lactuca serriola. The sequence continues at coordinate 65,589,111 of NC_136409.1, forward strand.
GAAGCAAAAGTGTTGGGAAAATAAGAAGAAGGACAATACGGCGCAGAACTCTGCGAAGAAGCGGCAAGTCGTGGCTGTTCATGTCGCGATAGCATCTACAAGTGCGAATTTTTGATTCGAAGGGTCGAATTCTTGGGTCACGTGGTTAGTGAAGAGGGAATTCACGTGGACCCTTCCAAAATAAAGGTCATTGAGAACTCGTTCGCATCGAAGATGCCTACAAAAATTCGTCAATTTCTAAGCCTCACTAGCTACTATCGTAGGTTCATTCAGAACTTCTCTAGAATCACAAAACCGCTTACTACATTAACCCAGAAAGGCATGGCCTTTGACTGTGAATAGAAAAAAGAAAAGGCTTTCCAAATGCTGAAGCGAGCCTTATACATCGCACTGATACTATCCCTTCCCGAAGGGATAGAAGACTCCGTAGTTTATTGCGATGCATCCAACGAAGGGCTTGGTTGTGTTCTTATGCAACGAGGTAAGGTCATCGCCTATGCCTCAAGACAGTTAAAGACACACGAAGTCACCTACACCACACATGATCTTGAGTTAGGAGCAGTGATATTTGCTCTGAAGATCTGGAGACATTACCTGTATGGTACCAAAAGCACTATCTTTACAGACGACAAAAGCCTTCAACATATATTTGACCAGAAGGAGCTCAACATGAGATAACGACGGTGGGTCGAGCTACTCAATGACTACAAATGCGAAATTCATTATCATCCTGGTAAAGCCAACGTAGCAGCTGACTCCCTAATTCAGAAAGAATACTCTAGTTGTAGAGTCAAATCATTGACTGTGACTATCTATTCACATCTGTCCACACAAATTAAGGAGGCTCAGCTAGAAGCCTTGAAACCTAAAAATGTGGCGGGTGAATCCCTGAGAGGGATGGATAAAAACTTGGATGTCAAGGGTGGCGGAGCCTTGTATCTCATGGATCGAATCTGGACACCGAGGCACGGTGGTTTCAGAGACTTGGTCATGAACGAAGCGCATAACACTCGATATTCTGTCCTCCCAGGTTCAGATAAGATGTATCTGGATCTCAAAAAGTTATACTGGTGGCCTAACATGAAAGCAAAGATTGCTACCTTCGTGAGTAAGTGTCTTACTTGCGCCAAGGTTAAGGTCAAATAGCAGAAACGCTCAGGTTTATTACAACAACCGGAGATACCGAAATTGTCACACCCCGCTAAAGTGGAAACACGAGGCATGTAAGTATAAAGGGTTTCATAGCAAAAGTTAAAAGACAACACCAACCATAGTATTAAAAATCATTACAAATTTACAATGGGTTTGAACAACTTTTAAAAGAAATTACAATGTAAATTGAAATTCAACACATGTGAATGCTCCTAAAAGTGAAGTGTCCCTAAGTGCCACTTACTCGATGATTCCTGAAAAAAGCATGTAAAACGAGCGTCAACTATAAAAATAGTTGGTGTGTACTCACAAATTAAAAATAATATTGGTTTCAAGAATCGAAATAAAATTGATAAAAGTTTTCGTAAATAAAAGTATATTGCTAAAATGAGTTTTCAAGAATCGAATTAATATTCGTTGTTACAAGGAGCAAACAATTTCATTGATAAAACAAGTATATAACTTTTCAGTAATAAAAGTTCGTTGCTACAATGAGTATACAAGTTTCGTTGCTAAAATTAGTATACAAGTTTCGTTGCTAAAATGAGCATACAAGTTTCGTCACTAAAATGAGTATACAAGTTTCGTCCCTAAAATGCGATGTAAGATTCGTATGTGCATCAAGTTTCCATTCATGAGTTCACAACCCAAGCCTAATGACCTAATCGTGCCCTATTGACTACTATATGTATCACAAACATAGTGTATAAAATGGTAATATGCACTCAAGCGAATCGTACGAGTGAGGAGTTGTCTACCTCCTAATAGCACTATCCATAATAACCATAGGCTCAAAAGAGTTAATGAGTTGTGTCTAGAGATTCCAGGGACTTAACCACGATACATTCCTCATGAATTAAAGTAACCCACACATACATACGAAATATAGCAACCAAGTTTCATACGAGTCAAAATAAATACAACGAACATAAAAAGTTTAGGACATGCTTTTCCACCCCAAAACATTTAAAAACCGAAAATAGGGGAGTGGTGAATACTGACAATGCATTGAGATGATGCAAATGGTGCCTTGAACTACGTTCCACGTGTAGCACTACCGATTCCTATAATAATGGTATTCGCTAGTGAGTCTCTAATCGAAATCTAACACTAGTATACTTACTACTACAATAGATATATGCGAATATTGTCTCAAAATTTAATATTGATAAGTTACAAACATTTTTCTGTGAAAATTTAAATTTCAATGAATGAATTGTCATATAACAATTTAAGTGGCAAATTATCATTATTGAAATGTTAATATTTAACATTTTAAGAGGTGTTCTAATGATTAAATATTCAAAAACTAAATCAATTTAGTTCAAAATTTCCAAAACTTTGTATTTCAGTTTTAATTGAAGTCAAAGACCTTAAGATAAATTTTCTTGAATTTTTGATTTGTCTAACTATTTTTCACCATTTAATTCCTTGAATAATCATAAAATCATGGAAAAATAGTAAATTATCATGAAAAATTATTATAATTTTTGTGCAACCGTTTTACCGTGTACATAATCTGGGAAAAACATGAATATGTGTTTTCAAAAAGTTTAACACAATTTTTCTAATTTTTGTGTATTTATTCTATAAAAATAGAAATAAATAGATAACAGTTTCAAAAATTCACAAAACCTTTTTTACAAGTGTTATTATTACACATACTTAAGCTGGGAAAAATATAAAAATGGATTTCTAAACTGTTTAACTTAATTTTATGATTTTTGTACATTTAAGTGTATTAAATCTTGGGAAAATAGAAGAAGAATAGCATACAAAAGATAAATTTTCATGAATGTTGGATGAGTAAATCTGTATTTCTTGTTTTTAATCCATTATAAACACAAAAATCATGGAAAAATAGATATACATTTTGAAAATTTCCAAAATATATTTCTGAGTCTTAAATATAAGGTACAAGCTGCGAAAAATAAGAAATAATATTTTCGCATTCCCTAAAGTGGTTTTATGATTTATTGGAGCTAAATAAAAAGAAAATTAAAAACCATACTAAACACCTACAAAAATCAGTGAAACTTCATGAGAGATGTTTACTAAGTTAAAGGGTCGTCCACAAATATTTCCAGAATTTATTTACAAGTGTAACTATTTAATATATGCTTTAACACTCTATTTTCTTATTATTTTCATGTAAAAATAAAGAAAATATATATTGAGCTGAAAATTTCCAGAATGCATCTTCAAACAATTTAATAACAATGAATTTTTTTTTCTTATTTTTGATGTCGAAAAACATGCCTAAAGGCTGAAACAGTTACAGAGAAAACTTGATTCTTGTGATTTTGGTAAAGATTATTGATGTTACTTTGAGAATTTTTGCAACATGTTCCAAAGACTTTTGAATCAAGATCTTTTTATACCTCTTAATAAACTATGTTAAGTGCTCAAATTAATTTTTACTTGATTTTTAGTGATGAATAAGACCTTTGAGCATGCAATACAAAACTAGTATTCACAAAAAGGTGCTGATTGAGCAACAGTTTTGTAAAAATTGCTAAAAATCGAAATATTGGAATTTTCTAGTGAGGTTAGATGGGTTTGAAAGCTAACTAAAAATATTTTCAGAAAACGAATCTCGAATTTTGGTTAAGAAATGAGTAAGATATGGCAGTTTAAAGTCAGGTAAAGAAATCTGGCAGATTGCATGCATGATGATTGGTTAGAAAAGTGAGTTTTCATCATTTCTTTGAGTAAATCTTTTGAAATATTTTAAAGATATCATGATAAACTTATATTCTAGTCATGTTTCTAGAGATCAAAAGATTAAAACTTATCAAAATGTATACATGCATTTATGAACAAAATTTTGCTTCTAAAAAACTCTTAACTTGAGTTTGATGTTTTAATCCTTAAAATCGCTTTTTGCACTAAGATCATTAACATGAAACATTGTTTATCATACATGCATGGTGTTAAAACACATCCATGATGTTCTAAAAACCATTTTAACAAAAAGAAAATAAGTTTGAAGAATATAAAGAAGGACAAGAAGGAGAAAGTATAAGAAAATAGCAAAACTTGAAGGAAAAGTGAAGTAGAATGAAAGAAAATTTGGGATTACCTTCAAGATTACTTCAAATGATGAATATTTAGAGTTTAAGGTGTGTTCTTGGACCCATTTTTCTGTAACATTTCGTGGTTAGGGTGAGGGGAAGAGAGAAAATGTGATGGTGATGAAGAGTGTAAGAGAGAATGAAGAGGTGAAGTGTGGAGAGGTGAGAAATGATTCAAATGTTGGGGAAGAGAGATAATGGGAGAGAGAGGACGAATTTTAGGGGGGGGGAGAGGCTCCCTCTCTCTTTTTTCTTTTATAAAAATTCAAATCTTTTATAAAAATATCCAACTTTTTATAAAATGTGCACCTTAACCTAGTTTTTAGGGCTTTTAGGGTTTTTAGGGTTTTTTGGATTTTGCTAAACTTTAGATATCAAGGTAAATTGAATCTTTGAGACTTCAAATTATTTTTGTGTTTCCTAACTCTTATTCAAGTTAGAAATAATGTTTGTAATTTATTTTTATCGGTTTATTGTCATTCTATGTAGTGATTCCGAGATGCAAACGAAATTGAGTAATCAAGTATACTAGTCCTAGTCTTCAACTTTGACTTAAGTTCCAAAGAGACTAGGACCTAATTTCTACCACTAGGTCAAGTCCATGATATGTGTATATGATTCATGAAAAGGTGTTCGAGTCAAAGAGTGACCTAAATATGGATATTCACTACAGTTAAGTAGTTGTAGAATTCACATATCAATTTGAAATCTAAGTATACTATCCATTGATTCTAATTGTTTCCAAGTTTCTAGTAGGTTATAACTTAGTTTCTAGTTACTAAGTCTAGTATGTGTCGTGCCTACACATACAACTAAGCTATCAAATCTAGAACCAACTCAAATTTTGACGGTTGTCACAAGAATGGAAGTGGGAGCGGATCACAATGGACTTTATAACCAAGATGCCCAAGACAACGGGTGGTCTCGATACCATTTGGGTGATCGTGGACATGTTAAAAAAGTCCGCACACATCCTGCCTATCAAAGAAACTGACAAGATCGAGAAACTAACAAGAACCTACATTAGGGAGATAGTATGACTGCATGGTGTTCCCATATTCATTATCTCTGATAGAGATAGTAGATTCACTTCAAGGTTCTGGCAATCGCTACAAGGTTCCCTAGGAACTAGGCTGGACATGAGTACAACCTACCATCCACAAATCGATGGACAAAGTGAGAGGACTATTCAAACTTTGGACGATATGTTGCAATCCTGTGTGATAGACTTTGGGAAGGCATGGGATACTCATTTACCCCTTGTCGAGTTCTCCTACAGTAACAATTATCACACAAGCATAAAGGTTGCTCCATTTGAAGCCCTCTATGGCTGAAAGTGCAGATCCCCTCTGTGTTGGGATGAGGTGGGTGACACCCAGTTAGCTAAAGGACGAGTTCCTGACAGCACTCTCACAGGTCCGAAAATCATTCGAGAAACGACAGAGAAGATCGTTCAGATTCGTGAATGATTGAAAGCCTCTAGAAACCGATAGAAAAGCTACGCAGACAAGAGAAGGAAACCTTTGGAATTCTAGGTTAGTGACCGTGTTCTATTGAAGGTCTCACCCTGGAAGTGCTTGATATGCTTCAGAAAGCGTAGGAAGCTAAATCCAAGATACGTAGGGCTTTTCAAGATTCTTGCTAGAATCTGCCTTGTAGCTTACAAACTCAAACTACCTCGAGAACTTAGTAACGTGCACCCTACTTTCCACGTTTGAAACCTGAAAAAGTGTCTATCGGACGAGACTCTTGTAATCCTACTCGATGAAATCGAGATCAACGAGAGCCTCAACTTCGTGGAAGAACCATTAGAGATCATGGACCCTGAGGTCAAGCAAACGAAGCAAAGCCATATCCCGATAGTGATGGTTCGCTGGAATGCCAAGCGGGGACCTGAATTCACTTGGGAGCGCGAGGATCAAATGAAATTGAAATATCCTCATCTTTTCCCTTAGTTTTCTGTAATTTCTTAAACAATTGGTTTAAGGTAGTTAGTACATCAGTAGTTACTTTATACAATACTACTGTACATCTTCATTTTCCTATTACATTCATATAGTGATCTTCTCAAATAAACGGTAATGTAAACTATTTTCTGGTAATGATAGTAATACACTTGGGAAAAGACTCACTTTTACAAAAGAATAAACATACAAAATAGTCGGGTCTTGGTAGAAGACTACTTTCCAATTTAGTAGAAAATATAGGATTTTCTAGGAAGTATACAATCATTTTCATCAAACATTCACAAACATTGTCATCAAACTTATACAAACATTTGACACTAAAATACTTAACTCACTAGCTTAAATGCTGATCTACTCTTTCAAAATAACTTGTATTCTCAGGTCACCAGTAGACAGGTACACTGGACCAGGTTTTGAGAATACGGAGCACATTCAAGACACATGTTTTATTTTGATATATACATTTTTGGTGTCTTACAAATATATTCAGAACACACTTTTATTAAATTATATTATTAATGAAATGGATGATGTTGTTGCTTGTTTTACTATTGTGCATTGTTATGATATTGTACATGATGTCCTCTGCCCCCGAACGTTTCCGCCGTTTTGGTTTGGGGTGTGGCACAAAACATGCGTAAAAAGATATGTGCATAAACATAGCCAACTAATGACATTTTGTGAGCTAACAAAAAAGTGTCAAGTCCATTCCTAGAGGAACATTTAAAGGGGCCAAAAACTTCTTGTAATGTTGTTGTAGAAGCTCCCACTTGAGTAAACACCCATTGCTTGCAAAAGATAGGAAAAAATTGCTTGAGGGCTAAAATTCAGTAATTGTCGCTAAAAGTCCAACAACCCTTTGTTGGCGGCATTAGTGACACTTTTCAGAAAATGTCACTGAAAATCTTGCACACCTTTTAGACTCGAAAATTGCTCTTTTGTCTTCAAAAATGGTTCCAACTTCATTTCCTGTTACATTTTTGTACAAATAAATTAATTCTAAAAACTAATCTATTATTTATAAAAATAAACCAAGAAAATTAATCTATTTAATTATTACATACCATATGAATAAATAAATTATTACAACCATTTTATAAAACAACCAACACAACAACATAACAAACATAATGGTTCTTGGCTAGTTTATGCACATCATATACATCAACATACACATAAAAAAACCTTTGTTTTTCTAAGACAACTTTAAATGACAAAAGATGCATGAAACTTTTGTCACATAAAAAAATAACAATTATAAAGTTGTCATGGAAAATATGTATGAACTTATTTTTATACAAAAACAAGTTATCCATATCCTCTAAAAACTAAGATTTCCAAAAATCAAAAATCTAACCAAACTTGCAAGGTGGCTCTGATACCAAATGTTGGATTTTAATTCAAAAATAGTTTCATAAACTTGAAAAATATGGCAACGGAAGACTTTAATTTTTGAAATAACATAAAAATTTTATACCCACCAAGGATCTTCTTGCAAGTTATAGAATGATTTAAACACCAACCAAAGAAAGGATGAAGAAATAACAACATTTGTAGTTCTTTGGGTCCTCTTGGGAGGCTTGAAAGTTGATGAGGAATGTGGAACCTTTGAGACACCAACAATGACTCAACTTGATGTAGATGCTAGTCCAAAACTCTTAAACCCTTAAGGTTTAAGTTCATAACCAATATGAAATTAAAGAGGGCATGTGAAAGCAAGTAATCTCCAAGTCTTCAAAGCAAAACTAGAGAGAATGAGAGGGAAGAAACTAGTTTCAGCCACTAGTAGGGAAGAACAAATGGTGCACTCATTCAAGAGTGCAATCCTCTTATTTATATGCATAAAGTGAAGGTATTAACCATTAGGTCTTAACACTTTACTGTCACACCCCCAAACCGGAACGACGGAAACGTCCCGAGGTAGATGACTTCATGTACGGTATCATAACAATGGAATAATAGTAATCAAAGCAAACACAACCATCATATTTAAAATATATAATTTACATTATGTTTGAATCTTTGTTTGTTTGACATCAAAACTATAGCAAAAACTAAGATGTGACGCTACTATACTCCGTCTTCTCGAAACCTGTGTGGGTACCTATCTACTAGTTTCCTGAGAATACAAGTGGTTTTGGAAGAGTGTCAACATTTAAGCTGGTGAGTTCATAAGCATTTTTGTATGTAAAGGTATATTCTTTGTTCTTTGAAAATGTTGGTGTGTTCTTCCAGAAAATCCAACGTCTTCTTTGTATATGCGTTATAGTCTTAGAACCTTTAAGACCAAAATGTATATGTTTTCTATGCTTAGGATTTGTAATAAGTTGTTTTATTTATTATAAGTAGTGTAACCCATACTGGTTCTTCCTATGATCACTTAGAGTGTACAAGTTTTATATAATCAAGATCGAATAGACAGTCGAATAAGTGATTCTGTTATAAGCCCATAACCAAACAAGGAACAAGAGTTAAGGCTGAATCACACATTCTAAGTCTAAATAATCTTAATTATATAAAACCCTAACGTATACGCTAAGTAATCATAGATTTAGCAATAGGGTCCTTAATAGCATACTAGTTTAATAAATATCGAATCGTTTAAATATATGTTTTTCCTGAATTGTCCGTTGTACTGTACTAGAAAAAATAGTGCACTGTAGTTGTGTTTGTATGTAACCGTTTTAAATGTATGTTTCTAGAAATGTAACCTGTGTTGTACTGGAAAATCATATAATGTAGTTTTATTATGAAGTAAAACTAGTTGAAGGTATGTTTGCCCCGTAAACCAAATGTAAAATTTATATCCTAATAAGACTATTTGAAAATATATTACTCCGTAAAATGTGTCATTGTTTTCTCCATGTGAGTTCTTATAACCATACTATGACCCAGTCATCCTGATACGACGTTCTTCATGTGTTAGAATGTTAACGACATTTGTCACCCCAGACCTGCCTGTCCAACTGTAGGTAACAGTCAGGGTGTTGGATTGTCAGTCCCATATATATATATATATATATATATATATACACACACACACACACACAAATATCTCGCTCTCCATACTAGAGATTCTAGTTATAACTCAAGACTTTCGTTGATACTTAGGTAAGTACTTCAAGACGGGTCTCACATATTTATTGATTTAACGAGTTTACGAGTAATGAAATGAAAAACCCTTTAGCAAATGAAAATATAAATTTCCCATAGAAATTTCTAAGTGCAATAATATTGGAAAATGACCCATAAACTATACCTATTATAGTTTATAATGTATGTTCTGTTGAAATGAGAAAACCTTTGTATTTTTAACAAACTTTAAATGTTCATGAATTTGAGATAAAGATATTTCGTGTATTTTAATGTTTTTGTACAAACGGTAGTAAAATAAGTGTAATCATATTTTATTTTAGACACAAGATTTCTTGTGTTTTACTTGTATTCCCTCCTTTAAAACATAGACAAATCATGGAAAAAAATATAGGGGTATGAACTCACCTTATATGTATTTGCGGTTTGATAACGAAATGAGGGTGATAACCTTCAAGCTAGGAATACTTGAAAGTGATTGTATCATAAGAGTTTTAACACATACTAATGTGTGAATAAGATGGATTATCATGAAATGTTTGTAAAAGCACTAGAGTATTTAGAACTTACAATGATCTTCAATGATAATACTTGAAGAATATAGCATCTTGGGAATTATTGATGATGAAGTGTAAATATGTTAATTGTGAATGGTTTTGATTGTGGTCTCTAATTTGTGTTTTATATAGGGGAATAAGAGGAAATGGAGTGAAAGTGAGTTGATGTTTACCTTGGTATGTGCACTTATCACATTGGGAAGGCATTTTCAACCAATCAAGTGACACCATTTGACTAAAAAGATGATGATTTTGGCCCTACTAAGGGTGATTTCCGTCCTAGCATGACCTAAATCACCTTGTATACCCTACATAAAGTAGATTTCGGTCTAAGCGTTATGTAAGAAAGGGATTTCGGTCTTAATGGGCCTTAAACAAGGTGTTTTCAGTCTTGTGGTGGATCTTTGAGGGTGATTTCGATTTTACACAATTGAAATCCCAAAGATAGTGGGCCTTACAACTGAAAACTCAAAGGCATGGCACATGAACATGCTTTTATGTTAAAACCATTTGATTCTTGTTTGACTTGGTTGACTCTTTTTAACTTGGTTTGTCTTACACGTTCTTATGTTGATTGTGTTTCCAAAGTTTCTTTACCACATGGTTTTCAAAGCATATATTTATATATCAACTTATATAAGCATTCCATTTTGGTTTTCAAAGTTCTATTGCATCAAAGTTATGTTTGCGAATTCACATGTACATGGTTAAAGTTTAGACCTTGTTTGTTCTAGAATTTTTCCAGTTTTCAAATTTAAGCACATATGTCCCCATGTGATAAACATGTCTCCCATGCTTCATTACTTTTGAATAAACTAATGGAAAGCCCATACTTTTCATCTTTTTATGCAAATTTTGAAATTTATATATAAAAGAGAAAAGTTAGTTTAAATTTTATAAACTCAAGGTCTATAAAATATAAACTTCGTCTTTTGAGTAAAAGACAAAAAAGTTTCAATTAGTCCAAAAAGTTGTACACAACTTATTAATTCATACCATATGAATTATGTAATGTTACTTACCAATGAAAATAATTATTTCCATGAAAAAATAATTTCTAATTTAATTATAAGAGTTTTATTGAATATTTATTAAAATCAATTTCTAATAAATAATCAATTTTATCAAGTTGCTGTTAGTGTGACCCATTAGTATCATATGTTATTTAGAAATATCACTTTAATATGACTATTGAGCATATTAGAACTTTCATATAAATATGCTTATTTTTAAGCATATAGAGGCATTAAAATATTTTTTAAAATGTGCATGTGCATATGCATATGTTTTTTTTAAATGTGCATATACAGAAAAAAATATGAATATGCATTTGAAATTCATTTGTTGAAAAATTCATTTTTAAATGTTAATTTTGAAATATAATGAATATTTTCATTGATTTGAAAAAAAATATTTTTTATTGTTTTTATTATTTTTTTAGAATTAGTGAAAATATTTCCTATATTTCGAAATTAATTTTTGATTTTCTTTTTCTAAAAAATTGCATTTTGTTTGCATATTCATATTTTTTGTTTCATGTAGTCATTGTGTACTGTGAAATCGATTTTAAGAAACTATGTAGTAAACATATGCATCAATCTAATGCATATGTATAAAGACCAGAAAAGAAATTTGTTAATTAGTTATATCAAATACAAATTATATAATTATATTATATGTTATCTACTTATTTTAGTTACCAAATGCAGGCTACAAATTTACAATCAACCAATGCACTATACATTGAACTAATGCAACTATGCATAGAACATATGCATAGGTTACAAACTATGAATGCAAGATGACAACTTCAATGTAACATCTTGTTTTGAGGTACTTTCACTTTTGACCCTTATATTGAGATTTGTTACATTTTGGTCCTTAAAATGTAAGATTTGTGGCTGGGAGGGGCTAACATTGACATTTATGGAATTGTGGGGCGGAGCCAAGTACGCTGAGCATACGGGGTGAATTCCTAAACTCTAATATTTTGTCACACCCCGCTAAAGCGAAAATATGAGTCGTGGAAGTACAAAGGGTTTCATAACAAAAGATAAAGAAAACACCAACCACGGTATTAAAAGCATTATAATTTACAATGGGTTTGAACAACATTTAAAAGAAATTACAATGTAATTGAAAAACAAAACATGTGAATGCTCCTACAAGTGATGTGTCCCCAAGTGCCATCTTATAGACGAGTTCCTGAAAAAGCATGTAAACTGAGCGGTCAACTACCAAAATAGTTGGTGAGTACTCATAGGTTTATAACATTATATAGTTTGAAATTATGAAAATCAGAATATTGATAACAATTTCCATAAACACGTGTTCGTTGCTAAAATAAGTAAATAAGTTTTCATGAATAGAAGTTCGTTGGTAAAACGAGTAATAAAGTTTCCATAAATAGAAGTTTGTTGCTAATATGAGAAACAAAGTTTGTTGCTCAAATGAGTAAACATGTTCACTGCTACAAAGGGCAAACAAGTTCGTTGATACAAAGATCAAACAAGTTCATTGCTACAAAGAGCAAAGAAGTTCATTGCTAAGACAAGTAAATAAGTTTCCAGTAATAAAAGTTCGTTGCTATAATGAGACACAAAGTTTGTATGTGCGTAGTGATCAAATCATGAGTTCACAACCCAAGCCTAAGACTGAATGACCTCTTGAATGCTATGTTTATCACTAACATAGGGAGAAATAATGGTAAAATGCACTCAAGAGAATCGTGCGAGTGAGGAGTTGTCTACCTCCTAATAGCGCTATGCATAATGATCATGGGCTCAAATGAGTTAATGAGTTGTGCGAACTGATTCCAGGGACATAAAAGTGATTCCAGGAACTTAACAATTAATGAAAATTCCAAATCTTTTTGTAAATGTGACAACCCAAAGTTTATTCCGTTACATTACCCCGTTTCCGTTAACGGAATATTCCGCGTTATAAAAGTTCCGTTAATTTGAAGTCGTGAAATAAATAAATGTTTTGTTTATTTATATTCCATGTCGTTATTCATTGTAATAAGATAAAATAAAATCTCATAAATTACATTTCCATATTAATTTGGAAAAAGTTAATTTTATTACGACCACTAAATCGGGTGCGACCAAAAGCCCCGTTTAACGGCAGTATTGGGTAGATTTCCACTGAGCTTCAACTCAAGCCCCTATATAAGAGGGAGTGGACTTCATTCCACCCTTTTTCACCATCTCTCTATACTCTCTCTCATAAAAGCTCGATTTCGCCTCAAATCCGCAAGTTTCCGCCACCAAAACGTAAGATCTTCTACCCTAACTTGTTCTAAACATCATTGGTTGAGGCTTTAACCCAAAAATCGAACATATAGGCTGTTAAAGAGGAGTTTACGGCCTAAGAACCTCCTTAGGCCGTAAACCCCTAATAAGAGGCCAAAATGACCCAAATTTGTCCCTAAAAGCTTGGAAACTAATTGGGGATTTAGCCTAGGAGTGTTTGCACCTTAAAACAATCAATTTTGGGGCATAAAAGAGGGTTTACAGCCCAAGCACATGCTTAGGCCGTAAACACCCTCTAAACTTGTAAAATCAAGTTCCAAACACTCCCAAACCACCCTTAGGCTTAATACACAAATTAGGGATTGCTATTTCGGGTTTAGAACAATTAAACACATAGATTTGAGGTGTGAAATGGAGTTTATGGCCCAAGCACATGCCTAGGCCGTAAACACCTCCAAACCATGTCAAATGGTAGTTTTAATTCCCCCCAAATGGCCTTATACTTCATTATAAATTACTAGGATTGAAACTAGGGCCTTAAACTTCCATAAAGTTAAGGGGTAGGAGTTCACGGCCGTGAACTCCCATAGGGATGGTTCATGGGCCGTAAACTCCCATTTGGTCCCTTTAAAAGCCTTAAATCCACTCATACATTTTAGATTTGGACCTAGCAAAATTCCACGATCAATATAAGGCCTTTAAGCATCCTAGAACACCCTCACCATGTGTTTACGGCCGTAAACTTATGGGGAGTTGTCCCAGGGCCGTGAACTCTATATATAGAGTTTACTCTTGGAGAGTAAACTCCATTCCTAGGCCATTCAAGCCCTTAAATGTTACCCGGGACACCCCAAACACTCAATCAAAGTGTTTTCCGCACTTTAGGATGCGTATACTTGTTTAATTGGTATTATATATACTAATTGTATGTAAACATATGTTATCATATGTTAATAGGTCACTAAGTGTGTCCAAGTCTTTACTTGACACCGAGCACCCGACCGGCACCTTCGTCGGATCCACTTACATCAGGTGAGTTCATACCCCTGAATGAACCTTTTAAATGTTTTTACATGTTTTATAAGGGGGGGGGATACAAGTTAAACATGCCAGTTATCATAACAATCACATGTGATTGATAACCCGCATGCACAAGGATTTACCACACTGTAAACTGTTCTACCGAGTAGGATACTATAAATGGTTTTCTAAAATGTTTTCACTTGTTCCAAACTTTTACTTATGCTGTTTTACCAAAGTTCATTTTAAACTGGTTTATGAAAGGTTTCCAAAGAATTTCTAAAGGTTTTCAAACTTATTTTAACAAAGAATACTAAGTTGCGATTTTCTTAATGTATAAAGGTTTTCCAAAGTTGCTTCTATGTTTTTATACTCCTACTTGGCTAAGATACCACTGCTTCACTTTTACTTAGTTTAAACTCTTACTTGATAACGCTTTTACTTCGGGATACGCTTATACTTGTTATCACTTTTACTTCACTTATACTTATTACGCTTTTACTTCACTTATACTTGTTATCATTCCTACTTCACTTATACTGGTTAACACTCCTACTTCACGATACGCTCCTACTTCACGATATGCTCCTACTTCACGATATACTCCTACTTCACGATGCGCTCCTACTTCAAGATGCGCTTATACTTCACGATACGCTTCCACTTGTTAAACACTTAAACATAGTTAGATGTATGTCTGGGCTTGTATAGATGCATATAAATAATGATTGAAGGACTTAGGATGGCTTGTTCGCCCTATTTCCTTTTCTTCGTTCAGATGTGGTCTGGTGGGATCGGATATCCGTCCGACGGTCGTTTGATCATTAGTTATATATTATGTATACAAGCATAGACATATAGGTTTACACTAGTCAGTCCAATTGTGAGTCTCTATCACTTGTCCAGTATTTTACATTAAATCTCAGTATAGGAGATACATCCTCAGTACACGGCCTTCTCCGTTGTCAAGTTGGTAACCAGAGTCTCTTGTAAGGAGAGCGGACATTGTGTGTATAGATCTATATGGGATTGACACCCCAGCACCCTGACTGCTAGCAACAGTCCACGGCCTACCAAGCCAAGGGGTGACAAATGTCATATTTTATACCGACGCTTGCAGGGCGTCAGGATTCTCTAGTGTCGATCAGTATGGTTATGAGTATCTCGAGGTTACCTTCTAATTCATGGCTTTAAGGTAACGGGTTTTTACACAGTATTCACTGTATTCACTGTGTTCACTGTTTTTAGACCTTGCTAGACGTATCATTCAGTTGACACTGTCTGGGGTCAGTTCTCACTGTTTTTAGACCTTGCTAGACGTATCATTCAGTTGACACTGTCTGGGTCAGTTCTCACTGTTTTTGGACCTTGCTAGACGTATCATTCAGTTGACACTGTCTGGGGTCTATTCTCACTATTTTAGGCCTTGATAGACGTATCTTTCATTTGCAACTGTCTGGGGTCTGTGTCTCCTTTTGTTAGACTAAGTCAGGCGTACCGTTCTTTTGATACTCTCTTGGAGTCTATGAATTCTTTTTGCCTTAGTCAGTAGTCCTCACTGCTGAGGCATATGTTATTTTTCCCTTATATTCTTCTATTTTCTTTAAAGTCAAACACCGTATTTTGATAACAATAGTATTTAAGGGAAAACTAATTTTACCACATAACTCTGACCAGTCTTGGTAGAAGACTGCTTTTCAATAAAGAAAATATAGGATTTTCTGGAAAGGACTCTATTTCATTGTATACTTAAAAAGTACTACTTATATAAAGTTATTTGTATAAAATGTCACTAAATGCTTATGAACTCACCAACATTTGTAAAAATGCTGATACTCGCTTTTCAAATAACTTGTATTCTCAGGTCAGCATTAGACAGGTACATTCCCGGAGCTGTTGATGAAGATAGCTTAGTGCTAAGCTGTACCTATATATCTACTTGTATTACTTTGATGTATTGTAATGTAAACCATGTAAAACTATTACTATTAATGCAATGCTTGTTGTACTTTGATTACTATAATGAATGTGTTGTGATACTTGACATGACGTCATCCACCCCAAAACGTTTCCGCCGTTCCGGTTTTGGGGTGTGACAGTAATATATATATATATATATATATATATATATATATATAAACTTGTAAAAATACTCAAAACATTTTGTGCCACTGTTATTTAACATATATAAGCTGAGAAAAATATCAAAGTTGGTTTTCAAACAGTTTAACTATTTTTATTTTTTTTATTCATTTAACTAAGCATTATTAAACATTTAAATAAGCATTATTAATTCGTGAAAAATTATTAAACAGTAGGTAAAATTCACTAAACTTTTTATTTATGATTTATATGTAATATATGATATTCTAACGAAGTTTTTGGATAAGTGCAACTATTTTTCATCAATTTAATCCCTTAAACATTCATTAAATTGGGAAAAAGAAGAAATTGTCTTGGAAAAATATGGAACATTTTTCATGGAGTCTTTATGATGTCTAAAAGATGAGAAAATTATGAAATATGGCTTTGGACATTCATAACTGTATTTTGCTATTTATTTCTCTTCAACAAAAATAAATTAGAAATCAATAGAAAACAGCCTTAGAAATTCATACAATTTCATGAATAGTCTTTACTTAGTTCATAGGTGATATCTGAAATTTACCACAATTTATTAACTATCAAAGCATTTTATATTAATTATTGCTCTATTTTCTTGCAAAAAGTACAATTAATCGAGAAAAACAATTTATTTTCTGAAAATTTCTAGATCATCTTATTTTGTTGTTTAGATTCTGGGAACAATTGGATTTGAGCAGAAAAGAAGTTTTATATATTTATTTATGAATAAATCCTTTATAAGCATTCTTAACAATGTACTTTGATCATCAAGCCTTTAATGTCCCCAAAATAATGAACCAACTAGTGATCAACAATATGAACAAGCGAAACGATAAATCAAGAAGGAGAAGAAGCAAGATTAATCCAAATTGCACATGATTTCTTTTGAATGAATCGTCAGGTACAATGGACACAATACACACACTGATGATTGAAAACAGCCAGCTGTCATCTAGCAGCCTATAACACTATTTATAGGGAACGGTAGCAGCAAACATGTAACACCCGTGTTTCCAGGATAGGCATTAATGATGATAAAATATTCTAGGTCAACCTTTGTAACTCATTTTGAAGAAATGAAGAGGAAATATGTGATTATTATTTGAATTATGTGTTCTATGCTTAATTATTAGGATTTAATTAATTAAGATTAAAATAAGCGTCGAAAATAAATATTAGATAAACCTAATATCTATGAAGGAAGTTGTAGTGGTCGTGACAAGGAGTCCGGATATATAAAGAATACCGAAATCCTAGTTATAACGTAGAAGTTATGACCTGTTGAAGTTTCGCGACAAAACCGGCACGGCGCCGAATGACGTAAAAAGTGAGTGTTTGATAAACTACTTTTTAGCCTTTGTGATCTAAATGAAAGTCGTAGTGTTCGTTAAACCGAGAGTATGCATAAAAAGAACGCCCAAATCTGACCTCGTATGACAAAGTTATGATTTTTCTAAGTTTCAACTTAGTAGTAGACAGCTAAAAAGTCGAATTCTAGATTGATTGATTTTTAGCCGACACAACCTAAACGATAATCAAATGTCTCGTCACTAGTAGTACAACGGTAAAAAGACAGAAGAAAACGGACATCGGATGAAGAAGTTATGAATTTTTAACGGATTTCCTGTCCCAGTCTGTTAAAAATAATAATATTAAAATTAAATCAAAATTAGCCGAGAAAGTCTAAACGAAAGTTGTATAGCATAATTTTTTCTACGCATGCATATAAAGAACGTCGAAAACGGATCTCGTATCCGAAAGTTATGGATTTTAGAAGTTCGGGACACAAAAATCGAGAAAAACACGAAATCCGAGGAATTTCGCAAGGTCAGACTTCGACACCATCACCCTCGCTCGTAGCATGCCACGTGTCCGAATTGTTGAGTTATCTAAGGCCAGCTGGCGAGGCGTGTCACACCATCCTCGCACCAAAGGCTCGACCAATCAGAAGCTGCCCCGTGTCCGACTCGTAGCGCGTCCGAAGCCAACTGTCCGTCGCGTGTCGCAACCCTCGCATCTGAGGCTTCGTTCTAATTAGAAGCCGCCACCTGTCCTTCCCGGTGTTGACCTGCGAAGCGAGCCACCTGGAACCTCGCATGCGAGCCGCGTGTTCGCTTATCCTCCCCCTCGGTCCGAAGCTCGACCCTATAAATAGAAGGGTGCGAGACCTCCCGGGTAACTTTGGAAATTTGCCATTTTCACCCCTAATTTCATACTTTAGCTATTTCCACTTCCCCCAAAGCCCTGGTATCATACCAAACACCCGAAATACGTCCCGAAGTACCCGAGAAGCTCGAGAAATTTATCTTTTCGGTTTGAAGCTCCAACCTTGCAGGATCCGGTTTTCAATAAAACGTCCCGGTTTTATCGAAAACGATTGTTTCAGGAAACGAAGTGCTGCCCAATTATCGTTAAATCATGTGAGTGTATAGTCACTTTCATCTTACACATAGATATGAAGTATTTTATATAAAATACGTGCTATATGAATATATAATGTTTGTTTATTTGAAATGGATGTTGAAGGAATGATTTATACAGGTTTTTAAATAATTTAAATTGTATATGTTTTTTTTATCTACAAAAATATTGGGTAAAACATGCGTAGATGAAATATTTGGTGTGTGATGAAAGATGAGTTGGATAAATGAGATGATCGGCGATATAGATCATGAGATGAGGGTGAGTGGTGAAATATGAGAGAAGCACTTATCCAAACATTGGCCCCCATCATTCAACCAAGTATGGATGACAACCATGGACTATTCTAGATGATATGTGGAACACTTGCAGGCTCGTAACCTATAAGTGTCTGAACTATATGTTCATCAGTTGTACTCTAAAAACCCATTGACATGTATTGCAAAGGGATTCCCGTGAATAATATTGTCGATAAATAAGAGCTATGGACTTAGCACATGTTGTATAAACCCTGGCAGCTATGGACTTAGTGCCTATTGTATAAACCCTGGCGACGATGTGACTTCGTGCCTATTCCTTTGGTTACCTTGGCAACTATGGACTTAGTGCGTGTTGTCTAAACCCTGGCGACGATGTGACTTCGTGCCTATTCCCTAGGATGAATCCTTAGGAATGAATGATAGTTGATTCTTAGGGTAAATCCTTAAGAAATAAATAAGATAATGGGGTTGGGTAATTTGGTTCATTGTTTGATGTTTAAGCATAATAAATTTATTTATTTTGGGTTGAAAACCCTATATGCTCACCAGGCTCCCAAGCCTGACCCACTCAGTTTGTTTGTATCACAGGTATCGATACGAAGCTACTTTACGCTGAGAGATTAAAAGAGATGTAGATCACTAGTGTAAGTGAATGTAAGTTCTGTTTATGCTTGTGTTTCTGTATTGATGATGACATCCCAATGGTTTAAGTAAATAAAATACATTTCCTCGGAAATGATTTGATAATATAATTATCATGTTTTTATGGGAACAAATTCCACAACATCTTTTAAAAGGATGACTCTGATTTTATTTTAAAAGCATAAATTAAATCTCTCTTTTCTGGACGAGAAATTTGGGGATGTCACAAAACAGTTTACAACCGAAAACACTATAGGACCGAAAACGTTCCGTTTTCGTCCACCCAACCAAAAACCCATAAACAAGCCCTAAACATAAAAGAAATGCCTATAAAACATATATGCCTATCACAAACCAACAAATTATGTCCTAACACTATGTGTTAGTGATATGTTAGATCTATATGACTACATGTATAGGCTAGCGATTGATTAGTATGCTATATGTTGATATGAGATGGTGTACCGGGTTGAGGCGGTCTTGCTTTGTGTTAAAGTCCAAGATACGTAGAGCGG
Source organism: Lactuca serriola (assembly GCF_051521515.1). NCBI lineage: Eukaryota > Viridiplantae > Streptophyta > Magnoliopsida > Asterales > Asteraceae > Lactuca > Lactuca serriola. The sequence goes on from NC_136409.1 coordinate 65,609,190, forward strand.
TTCGGATATACTAAAGGTATGCAAGGCGGACCAGGCTGAAGGCCCAAAGAGTAGTCCAGATAGGTTGAAGGCCCAGTGAGGCGGTCCAGTCATCCTGAAGGATCTGTATGCATGCGGTTGTTTGTTATGTTTATGCGGTGGTACTTTAGGGGAACTAACTAATCGTTAGCTTACAGTTTTAGTTTTCTTTTAGGTACTTCTGAGGACCGTGGCAAGGCGAAGGCGTAACCTTAAACATCCGTAGTTTATGTTGATCGGATATTGGGAGACTCTGATTTCTAATAATGTTTTGAAAATAATTGTCACACCCCAAAATATTTTAGTATTTAAAAGTATATATTCTTGGTCAGAGTGTTTTAGTCACGAAGTGTTTATAGTTCGTATATCTTTTATTGGTTGATATACTTGATTCACTATAAATAATGATCTGATACCAATCTGTCACACCCTAAAACCGAGAACGGCGGAATACGCCCTAGGGTGGAGGACGTTATGTACAGTATCATAACAATGCATAATAGTAAAAAGAAGCAACAACATCCACTTCATTAGTATAGTAATTGTAATACAAGCATGTTCTGTACAGTTTGTAGACACCAAAAAAGTATAATAAAAAATAAAGAGGAGTCTTGTGTGCGCTCCGTCTTCTCAAAAGCTGCATCTGTACCTGTCTATTGCCGACCTGAGAATACAAGTTATTTTGAAAACAAGTATTAGCATAAGCTAGTGAGTTCATAAGAATTCAGTGTCATTGCTTGTATAAAAGTGTTTAAAATCGTGTAACATGAAAGTTGTTATCAAGTTTAAAAATAGTGTGAATCTCTAGAAAATCCTATATTTTCTAATATAAGTAGTCTTCTGCCAAGACTTGGTTACTTGCAAGTTTGATCCTTTGAGTGTGTAAAAGTTTTCCCAATTAGACTCTTAAATATAAAAATATAGTTTGGACTTCAATTGAACAAAGTAAATGGGAAAATAATGTATTATTCGAGCAGTGTTACTGCCGACGGGATGGTAAATAACCACAGAATCTAGGTAGTGATATGTATTTAATACACCTCGGGGAGTCTACTTTACCTTTAATTTGTAATTTGTTAGTTTAGGGTTCCGAATGTGAATCTGTATGTAACCATGCGGATAGGCGATTGAATGTATCATGACCATCCAGGTCATATGTAGTGTGGTAGCATGTTATCATCCCTGGGCCTAGTCGGCTCAAACTGTAGCTAGCAGTCGGGATGTTTGAGTGACCGCCATGTATAGATATATACACGTAGAGCCCGCTCTCCCTCCAGGAGACTAAGGTTACACGGTGAAAGTGCAGTAAAGTGCCGTATAGAGAGATAGTGTCTCACATTCTGTTTTAGTATGTTCTCTTGTATTAGTGATAGTGTGCTTCTCGATATAATGTATCTAGTGTTTCTTTGTATAGCATATAGTATTCTTCCTGTATAGTACTTAACATGTAGCGACTCATAATAGCACTAACCGTGATAAGTATCATAGTAATGGTAGTGAGGAGTGGTAAATCTTAACTATACCTATTATAGTTAGCTGGCATGTTGCAGTTATTCTTGGATACTCATAAGTATTGAGTTGTGTGAAGGTATTCATATCCAACACAAATACATACAATATATAAATAAGAATTTAACGACAGTTGGACGGATAACAATTTACTCTAAGACCCCAATCAAACAAGAACAGGAAATAAGGCGAGCTATCGGTACTAAGTCCTTCAAGTCTTACTTATATAAATATATTGGTGTGGACATATTTTAGAAACATAAGAAGTTTTAAAAGAATTTTGAAATAGTTTTTATAACAAAATATCATGAAAATGAATTTGAAAACATTGAAAGCAGTTTTGATGGCAAAATGGTTAAAAGTATACATATCCTTTATGACTGTAAGCTACAAATCACATGTGATTGATACTATAAATTGTTGGATTCGACTTGTATTCCACCCCATAAAAGAATTTAAAAACATTTGAAAGGTTGATTAAGGGGTATGAACTCACCTGCAGCGAGAGGATCGGATGGAAGTGTCGGTTGAGTGCTTGGTGTCAAGTGAAGAGTTGAACACACTTTATGACCCTAGTAACATATGAAGACATATGTTTACATATAATTCGTGATTAAAACACTAATTAAACACGTATAAACATCCTAGTGCGAAGAAAACACTTTGATCAAGTGCTAGGAGGCTATTGGGTTGCAATTAAGGAGTGTAAGGCCTCACTATGGAGTTTACTCCTCAAATACCCACCTTAGGTGAGTTTACAGTTGAGGGAACAATTCCCCCATGAGTTTACGGCCGTAAACTCATGGTAGGGGTGTATTTGTGTGCTTTAAGGTCTCTTGCATCACTAGGAAGGGTTCTAAGCTCAAATCCAAGGCTTGTGAAGTGATTAGGATTCAAAAGGGGTACTCCCTTGGAGTTTGCGGTCCTTGGACCACTCTTTGGGAGTTTACGGTCATAAACACTAGGGTTTACGGCCGTAAACCCTTGGGCACATCATTTCCTTTGTATTTTGTGATCCTAGGCTCATTCATACAAGTTTCTAGTCCATTAAACATGCTAAGGAAGGAGTTAGGGACACCAAAACACCCTTTATGGTGTTTACGGTTCATGAATGTTCATGGACCGTAAACTCATGTTTACTCCCCTAAAGGCACGATTTCGGGTTTCTAATTTCATGCATGCAAGTTTCTAAGTCATAGATAAGCATTAGAAGGGTTTTGGAGGGATTTTGGGGCTTCAAAACCCCCTTATGGGAGTTGACGGTTTTGGGAGGTGTTCCCCAACCGTAAACTCGAGTTTTTGAGGTATTTGGGTGATTAAATCCTGAATTTGCATGAATACAAAGGAAAACAACAAGCTAGGAATGATTACTTACGGTTTTGGAGCTTGAATGAGGTGTTTCTTGGCCAAAACCTACTTGTAGAGAGAGAGAGAGAGAGTAGAGAGAGAAAACTTCTAGGAGTGAGAAAAGGTTCAAGTTAAAGCCACTCAACCCTTATATAGGTCTTGAGTTGGCGGCCAGGTGGGGATCCACCTCATACCGACGTTAAACGGAGTTTAAAAATTTTACCCGATTAAATGGTCGTAACCCGACTTAGTCGTAAACTAAAATTTTTCCACAGATAAATTCGAAGGTGTTACATGTGTTTTTATTTTCTTTCAACACTTATGAAATAAAATAAAACATTAATTTATTTGCCTAACCCAAATGTAAACGAAAATAATAATAAAATATTTTTATTAACGGAAATGGGTTATGGTGACGGAATAAGTTTCAGATTGTCAGAATAATGGTAATGTAAACACTTCTTTTAATAAAATGGGTTGTTTTGAAATGTATAAATTTGTTGTGATTTTTGAGACGCTACAGTAACAAATATATATAAACATAAACGTTGACAAATATATATATATATATATATATATATATATATATATATATATATATATATATATATATGCTTACGTTATTATATTCTAACTAATTATTGTTTCTATGTAGGAATGATTGTGGACCCATCATTTTAGTTATTTTAAGAAAGACATTTATCCCTATTATCAAATTAAAAAAATTAGAATAATACAATTTAATTAAAATAACGGTAAAAATGTACATTTTCAGTACTTTCAAATTAGGAAACACAAATTTAAAAGGAAATTTTCGGATTTTATGGGATTTTTTTATCTTAATTTTGAATTATGATTTTTTTAATTAATTCAATTTTAATTTTGTTAGAATGTTTTTGAATTATGATTTTTTTTAATTAATTCAATTTTAATTTTGAATTATGATTTTGTCAGAATGATGTTATATGATATTGTTTTGTTAGACTGTTTTTCTATTAGAATATTAATAAAGTATAATAAAATTCTTGAACTTGAAATTGATTAATAACAACATTCAAATATATTCATACACATCCGAACATAACTACAAATTCATAAATATTCTTACATACCGATACATTTTAATATAATTGTACATATTCTAACAGAATGTCATCAAAATGAATAAAACTCCTAAGAATAACATTCTAAAATATAAAATTATTGAACAAATACAATTAATCTTCCTCAATGGTCCAAATAATCACACATAATCTTCTTCAATGGAACATGTTATTGAACTCAATTCCAAGTCTTTCTATTGTATGATCAATCATTCATTCATTCTTCAAGCTATTTTGAAAGAATAGTTCTTTACCAATGAGAAAGAAAAGCTAAAGTCCTTTGTACAAATCAGCATACATGGGAATTGCACCAAAACTCATAACCAAGAATTATATACAAATCAGCATACATGGGAATTGCACCAAAACTCATAACCAAGAATTGTAGAAAATGCAGAAATCATAGAGGAAATATCGAGATTCAATTCCGATAGTATCGGAATTCGAGATTCCATTCCAACATAATTGAAATTTAAGATACAATTCTAGCATAATTACCCTCACCATTAGTATTTATGGATGCAAAATGGAAATTTAGAACATGCATTTGAATCAAAAGAATCAAATATACCTCCATGATTTCTCTTTGACAAGTTTGGATAAATCTCCAAGTTATCTTCCCCCACAAAATTCTTACCTTCTGTATCCAATTTTGATATATCAAATTAAAGAACAAAGTACATCTTTTTTGGATTACACAAATATGCTCTCTATGAAAAGTGATAAGGAAAAGGGAACTAAGATTAACCTGGTATCAAAAAATAAACATAAAGCCGACAAAATGAAGAAACCTCCGACAACCCACTGGAAAACAAGAAACTTTAATAATTCAGACAAAATGCATACCACATGGTCGATACCAAGTAACACCAATAACCAAGTCAAAATTCTCCTTGTGTTCTTTTAGAATTTGAACATCAAATTCTCTTTTAGGCATTTCCATAAACATGTGTCATGCAACATATACAGAAAATATAAAAAACATTTTTTTTTTTCATATGAATTTAAAACATATGAATTCTGGAAAAAAATACAGTTTAGTCAAGTATAATATGTGAAATCATTTCAGAAAATATGACTCCAAGAATACATTCATTTCAAAATACATTCTGAGATAATAGAATACATTTTGCCATAACATATTTCTTTTTGACATTTTATCAAACACTTTTAGGGAACTCCCAAACAACATTACGTGCCAAATTAACTTTAAAATGAAATGACACCCATGAGATACCCAAAATATCATGACCCGCATTGAAAAAAAACAATTTAATGATTACTAATTTTCCCCATGTGCATAAACAATCAAACAGTTCAAATGGAATTGAATTATGAAACTTTACTTGAATAAATGTAACATGAGGGAACTTTTTGGCACACTCCTCCATTAATTCTGTCCTTAAAGGTGTTGCACCTGAACCAACGTTATCTAAAGAAGATAGATCGAACTTCTTTACTACATCATGTTTAGCACAATGAATCATAACTGGGGGAACAACCTATAAATGTGTCGTTCTATATTACTTAATTCTCTTTAATAATCCTTCAAAATCAAACTTCCTCATAGATATGATCATATTCCCTTCGTGTAACTAAGTATATAGTACAACCCCAAGTCCAGATATATGAAACATCGGCAAGAAACATACGTGTCTGCTATCATTCTCCCCCATTAATCTTTGATCATAAGTTATAATCTATGAAACTAAGATGAAATTCCTATGGATGAAAACGACACCCTTACTAACACCAGATGTCTCAGAGGAGTACAATAAGGACGTAATATCATCTCCTTGAATCGGAACATCAGACAGTTTTGTGATTGATGGAGATTTTGAAGTCAAATCGTTACACAAAAAAAAAACATCATGTTCTCGAACTTTCTGATCCTAAAACACAACCGGAAGGCCAAAGTTTTCAACTTTTTGGTATAATTCTTGAATGGTGATGATGAGTTTGGGTTTAGAGTCTATGAGTTGTTTGGATATGTCGCCAATAGTGTACTGAGGGTAGAATGTGGTGGCTATGGCACTGAGCGCGATGACAAAAAATAGAGAGACAGAGTATTGGATTGAGTTGGGGGCGAAGAATCGAGATTGGGGCAAATAGGGTTTTTGAGGTTAGAGGTAAGCACACATAGATGATTTAAGGAAATTAATCCAACATTTTACGGTAATTAAATATTTATTAATTAAGAAAATTAATTAATGGTTAAAATTACCATTTAACCATTATTTAGGTTTTTGAAATGATTGGCTCACAATCATTCCTACATCCACACAATAATTACTTGGAATACTTGAACCTAGCTCTCTCTCACTCTCTCTCTCTCTCTATATATATATATATATATATATATATATATATATATAAAGTAAACATTAATGAGTACATAAACATAAATATGAAATGTAAAAATTATCGAATATATAAACGTAAATATGAAATGTAAACATCAACGATTATAAAAACACTAATATGAAACATAAATATTAATGAGTATACCTAAAAAAGATTAATGCATATATCATCCCCTAAAAATATAAAAAGTATAAAAGGGGTCGAACTATTGGAAAATTTATTTTATTAATTTCCAAAAATGGATTTTATCCATTGAAGAGCTCGAAATTCGAAATTTTAATGTATTCAAAAAGGTCAAATGATTATGTATTTGTGTTCCCCTCCATGATACCTTTGTTTTCATATATCTCACGTCCAAAACGGATTAGAAATGAATGAGAAATTACTTATCAAAGTGTGGTAGTTGGAAGAGGAAAATAAGTGGTTTAAATGGTTTTAACTCATCCCACATTGACGGGAGTAGGAAAAGGAAATGGGTATATAATTACAAAGACTAGCTACCTTTGTAAGACTTATTAGAACCAAGGCTCTCTCTTGCACGCGCACACATGGGGGTACGAATGCGAGCCAAATTTAGCTTCGAACCACTAAACTTGTGTGCGAGCGCGCGTCCTGTGGGCACGAATGCACCATGGGTTTGCAATTATTTCTTTTCAGTTAACAATTTCGGTTTTTATTTCTTGATTAATTGTTATATTTAATTGTGACAGTTACAATTTCGTTTTAATTAAATCAGATATATTGGATAGTATAAATACAACGCCTATGTGACTGATTGTAGACACCGAATGAAACGAAATCACTCTCTTACGATTCTGCTTCTTCTTCCATCTTTTGCTACAACTAAGGTATAATCTAGGCCAAGTGAGGGTTTGGGAAATCTATTAGAATTGCATTCTACTATTGTATCCAGGGAAACAGACACCCATATAGGGAAAATTTGTTTTAAGGAAAATGTGTCAAACACGTGTCTCGGTAACAATTTATTTTTTGTTCTTTCGTATAGATCCTAGGGTTATATTTTTCCTAATAGTATTAAAACAAATCGTTTGTGCGAAACGAACTTGAGAAAAAAAAATCGTTTCTGTTTCATCTTACACTACTTATATAAAAGTTTTTTTTTTCTCCCTTACTCTTGTAGAATCTGTTTTCAGCAATTGTTTTCTAAGATAGTTTTCTATTTTCAGCTTTTCTGTTTACAAGTATTTAACCATTTAAGTTTATTGCATCCATAATCTGTTACTGTTTTCAGAAATTATTTTCTAAAACAGTTTTCAAATTCTTTCTTTTGTCTTCACAACTTTTCAGAACTTGTTTTTTGGAATTAGACAATACTTAAAAGTTTAGTTGTTATTAAATCTTTAACAGTTTTTTGTTTGCTTCCTTTTGTAGCATGAATGCTGGTGAAAGTTCCCAACCACAAAAGCCTAATGATACTCCTAATGCTCAAGGATCTCCTATGATGACCATGTCGATTAATCACGCTGAGAAACCTGAGAAGTTCTCTGGATTAAACTTTAAGAGGTGGCAGCAAAAGATGGTTTTGTACCTTACCATACCGAATCTTGCTAGATTCTTAACTGAATAGGTTCCGAGAATGCCCGAAGGAGAGAGAGATGTGCAAGCTTTGAATGTAATTTATTCTTGGAAACATTCTAACTTCTTATGTAGGAATTATGTTCTTAATGGTCTTGTTGATTTGCTTTATAATGTGTATTGTGTAACAAAGACAACCAAAGAACTATGGGACTCTTTGGACAAAAAGTATAAAACTGAAGAGGTCGGGACAAAGAAATTTTTGGTTGCCCTGTTTCTTGACTATAAAATGGTGGATGGAAAAATTGTTATGTCCCAAGTCCAAGAACTACAAGTCCTCCTACATGACATGCATGTCAAGGGATGGGGTTTAATGAGCCTTTTTTTTTGTTTTTTCCATGATTGAGAAGCTACACCCTAGTTAGGTTGATTTCAAGAATTACTTGAAGCATAAGAGAAAGGAAATGTCCATTGAGGACCTTATTGTTCGCCTTCGAATTGAAGAGGATAGTAAGATAGCTCAAAAGAGTAGTTATACACCTATTTTTGATAAAGCTAATGTTGTGGAGCATGGTCAAATTTCTCGGAAGAACAAATATACAAATGGAAAATTCTAAAAGAAAGGCAAGGGTTCAAACTTCGGAGCCAAAGGTGGAACTTTGAAGAAAACGTTTCAAGGAACCTGCCATAACTATGATCGACGGGGTCATCGGGCTTCTAATTGCAACCCCCCAAAGAAGGCTAATGAGGCAAATGTCGTGGAGAAGATAACCAATGATGTTTCTGTTATCGATCTTGTACCGGTTATTTCTGAAGTTAATCTTGTGGAGTCCAATCCAAGGGAGCGGTGGATTGATATGGGAGCTACCCTTCATGTTTGCTTGAATAGAGAATGGTTCAGAAGCTTCATGGTTGTGGAAAATTGTGATAAGTTATTTATAGGAAACTCGGCTACTTCTTATATCCAAGGTGTTGGAAAGATTGTGTCGAAGATGACGTCGAGAAGAGACCTGACATTGAATGATGTGTTGTATGTACCCGAAATTCATAAGAATCTTGTGTTGGGTTGATTTTTGAACAAACATTGTTTTCGCTTGGTGTTTGAGTCGTATATATTTGTGTTAACAAAAACTGGTGTGCATGTGAGTAAGGGGTATGCTGATAGGGGTATGTTGAAACTTTGTGTAATTCCTCTTAAGCCGAATGATAATGAAATGAATCACTGTTTTACTTATTTGCTTGTGTCTTCAAATATTTGGCATGCTAGATTAGGACATGTTAATTTTGATACTCTTTAACTTTTAATTAAAGTCGAACACATACCACACTTTGATATTGACTCAAAATACAAAAGCAACACTTGTGTTGAATAAAAATTAACAAGACAATCCTTTAAGTCCATTCAAAGGACGAATGAACCACTTGGATTAATTCACACCAATGTGTGTGACATGAAATCAATTCCATCCGAGGGTTGAAATAAGTATCATTTTTACTGATTATTGCACTAAATTGTGCTAAGTCTATTTACTTAAAAGTAAAGACGAGGCTATATAGAAGTTTAAAGTGTATAAAAGTGAAGATGAGAATCAACTTAATAAGAAAATTAAAGTACTAAGAAGTGACTGTGGAGGTGAATATGTATCACCGTTTGAGGAATTTTGTGCAACTCATGGTATCATACATGAGGTTACTTCACCTTATTCACCATGAAAAAAATGGCATGGCCAAAAGGAAAAATTGGACCTTAAAGGAAATGATGAATGCCATGTTGTTAAATCTGGGTTGCCACTCTCAATGTAGGAGGAAGCTATACTTTCATCTAACCACCTTTTAAATAAGGTCCCACAAAAGAAATCAGATAAAACACCGTATGAGTTATGGTTAGGTATAAAACCATCCTACAAATAGCTTCAAGTGTGAGGGTGCCTTGCAAAGGTCGTGGTAGCTGCACCAATGTGGTTAACATAGGACCCAAGACTATTGATTGCATATTTTTTGGATATGAACAAAACAGTAGTGCGTATTGATGTCTTGTGCATGACTCAAAAGTGCCATATATTCACAAATGAAGAATAATGGAGTCAAGAAATGCATCATTCTTTGAGAATATGTTTCCATGTCTTGATAAGGTTGAGACAAGAACTTCAAAGTTAATTGAGCACAATGAATCCTCTTATGAAGAAGAAATAGAGGAAGAAACAGAGCCCCATAGAAGTACAAGGTCATGAATTGAGAAGTCATTTGGAAATGATTTCTACACTTAGATGGTTCAAAGAGAGCCTCAAACTCTCAAAGAGGCAGTGACATCTTTTGAAGGCCCACACTGGGAAGAGGCAATTAAAAGCGAAATGGATTCCATATTACAAAACCATACATGGGAGCTAGTGGATTTACCTCAAGGTTGCAAACCACTAAGCTATAAATGGATTTTCATGAAGAAAATGAAAGCGGATGGAACCATTGACAAGTAAAAGGCAAAACTAGTAATAAAAGGCTATAGACAGACTAGTGGCCTTAATTACTTTGATACGTACTCTCCTGTCACACCTATTACATCCATTAGATTGTACTTCTAATCGCTTCTTTAACAAATATTAAAGTACATCAAATGGATGTTAAAACAACTTTGCTAAACGGGGATTTACAAAAAGAAATCTACACGGAACAACCAGAAGGGTATGTTGCCCCATGACAAGAATCAAAGGTTTGCAAACTAGTGAAGTCATTATAGGGGTTAAAACAAGCCCGAAAACAACGGTATCAAAAGTTTGACCATGTGATGTTAGAAAGTGGATACAAGATTAATGAATGTGACAAGTGTGTTTTTGTTAAAAACACAAGTGAGGGTTGTGTTATCTTGTGCCTTTATGTTGATGATGTAACATCCCAAAAATACAGGGTAAAAATTTCATCTTTTATCATAATCAACACACTATTGTAACTTTGCTCAAAACATTGAAAAGCATTTGAAATAAAAAAATTATCAGAGTTTGTTCCCAAAGATCACATATTGTGGAAAACATGGGTGTATGCGCTGCGATTGTCCCGAGCTCTTTTATTTGAGAACTAGAGTACCTGAAACAAAAACAGAAAACCGTAAGAACAAAGCTTAGTAAGTTCCCCAGATACCACATACCATACATATGCAATGATCCATACATGGCATACATAACCGCAATCCATACATTAAATAAGGTGCTATGTGTCATCCATAGTCGTGCCAATATGTCACGAGCCGCCTCGTGGCGTCCCTTGCCAATCCGGAGGTCAAAACCCTGGGTCTTACAGTCAAGTGCCAGGAACCACCTCCTGGTCTTCCATGCAAGCATCACACAGGCAACTAGCATACACTATACTCTACTTAACTAATTAGCATACAGTATGCCAGGAGCCGCCTCCTGGTCTTTCATACATAATGCCAAGGGCTAACCCTCAGGTCTTCCTACAATACATAAACCAAATGGGTCGGCATTGGTGCCTTCGGCCCATAGAACAGTGAGGAGACTCACTTCAAATGTTGAAGCTCACTGCAAGAAATCCATAGCTACTGCCATGATGACTTGCCAAGCTAACAATTACCAACACAATATCCAATTAACAACGGAATTCCAAACCATGATCCATAATCCAAACATGCGTAAAATGACCATTTTGCCGCTGGCCCAACAAGCCTAAAAAACAAGGCCCAAGCCTAAAATCAACAAGGCCCAAGACTATAAGAGCCATAAAAGCCCATTAATGGCCCAATTTTCCAAATTGAGTTGTGACAATAGTCAATTTTGGGTCAAGTCAAAGTCAAACAAAGTCAACGATTTAAACCGGATGACTCAATTAACCCTTGTATATTAGGGTTTATGTTATGTAATTACTGTACAACTCGCTATTTTAATGAGAAAATATCAATTGGAAAATTCGTGTGTGTGAATTTCCTTAGCCTTGATAATGCTAAACAATGAACCAAAGCGATAATGTAACATCTAGAGTTTTGGGTATGTTTTATTTTAATTATTTAATTGGGAAGAAGGAGGGACTTGACGAGTTGGTGCCACGACTCGTCGAGTAGATGAGGAATTTTCTGCGAATCATCACGGCCAGACTCGACGAGTCGGGCATATGACTCGTCGAGTCTATGCAGGCAATTGAAACCCTAAATCCCGGGTTTTGGAGCCTATTTAAGGGCACTCATAGCCTCCCATTGTGGCTACTAGTCCCTTGAGAGAAACCCTAAGTGAGCTAAATCGTTTGTGAGGAAGAGAGGACATATTTGATCTTTCTACCATTGGTATAGCAAGAAGAAGGTGATCAAGATCAAGAGGAGGCTGAAGGTGGTGCTATTTGGAGGAATTCTGAGCTCATGAGTGCTTATTTGAGGTATAATCTCGATCCATCTTCTGTTTTGGTGATTGTTTATAGAGTTAGGGTTTTCTAGACCCTTTGGTAGATGATTTTGTTTGAGTAAATGGTTCCTTTTCGTATTATGGTCTTGGATCTGGATCCATAGAGGTCCAGAGACCTTACTCCTTTGAGATTTATGTGGATTGATGGTGAATATGAACTTAGGATGCCATATTAGAGGTCATTTCTTCAAATAGAACCTTGAAGCCTTTGCATGGGCATCAAGCTTCGAACTTTACGTGATTATTGGGACTAGAAAGGATAGATCTATCGAGTAGAGCATCAGATCTAACCTCAGGAAGCCATTGGAAGTGAGCATGGATTGGACTCGCCGAGTCCATGAACAGATTCGACGAGTCAAGTCGAGTTGTCCAGAGACTGTAAATCTAGAGAGTGACCCGCCGAGTTAAGTGAGTGACTCGGTGAGTCAAAAGAGAATCAGAGGAGTAGAGTCCATGTGTAGACTCGCTGAGTCTCCCAAGTGCACTCGACGAGTCAGGTCAAAGTTTGACCATTGACTTTGTTGACTTTTAGGGTTTTGGTCAACAATTGTACTTTTGGATCAGGAAGGGGTAAAATGGTCTTTTACCCTTCTGTGGGATTGTAGAAAGGGGTGTAGTCTAGCCTTGAGAGCCTTTAATGATTCAAATAATTACTTTATGTGATTAGGCGGGGTTGGGTCATTGTTTCGAGGTTCAAAGATACCGAGTTGTGATTTTCTAAGACATTCCTGAGGTGAGTCTTCTCACTATACATTACTTAGTGTGGTAACCATGAGCAGACCGGAGGGTCTTATATGTTATGTGCTATTTGTGAATATGTGTTTGTGATATATGTATGCTATGTGATATAGATTGGACCAGAGGGTCCAATGATATAGACCGGGCCGGAGGGTCCAACGAGACAGACCGGGTCGGAGGGCCCAATGATACGAAACTGGAGGGTTCCGCTGAGACATATTGACCGGAAGGTCATATTGTAGCCTTGAGTGGCGTATGTGCTGTATGTGGTATTTTGGGGAACTCACTAAGCAATTATGCTTACCATGTTGTATGAAATGTGTTTCAGGTACCAGCGAGGATCGTGGGAAGGCACCAGCTTGATTGTACACATTGTTGGAGTATTTTGATGAGATTATGGGGAGATGATTTTGGATATTATATTTTGATATGGATGTTTATGATATAAGATACATTTTGATTTTATTATGAATTGCAAAAATTTCAAAATTTTGTTTTGAAAAATACGATGTTACAAGTTGGTATCAGAGCCTTGGTTTGAGGGATTCAGATGCATCTTCGGGTGTATTTGAACTCAAACTGAGGATTTGAGAAAAATTTTATAAAACAAACAATTTTTCTAAAAGTAAAAGAATACCCTTACATTTTTTATTATGAAATATTATGTGATGAGTTATACATGCTTGAGTAGGCTAGGTAATCATGATAGGACTAGAGTGGCCTGATTTATGATGCCTTAGCCTAGGAGATTTCTACTACTAAGAGAGTACTTGTGAGTGAGTAGGTAGCAGTGAGGAGCTTATGAGGGGCTGATTAGGGTATACCCTGTAAGTGGTATGCTTGTGATTTGGAATTCTGGGAAGGAGACTGGGAGTGAGTACTGATACGATGTGGAAGGTAGTATTGGGCCTGTACTACTGGAAACATCGTATTGGTAATCAGTCTGAGTAAAATTACTTAGGAAACCAAAGAATCAAGTAGGGTGAGTGATCGAGTGTGAGTGATCTCGATTGAGTCTCATATTGTTTTGTGATTTTATTTCAGAGACAACATGGTGGTTATGAGACGACATGATGGGGACAGTGGTACCAGTGGTATCAGTGATGAGGAGATTCAGAGGATCATTCAGGAGGAGGTAGCTGCGGCTATTCGGGCGAAGATTCCCGAGATGTTTGGGTCTATTAATACCACATTCATTGAGATGTTTGACGAGCGTTATGCTGCTTTGATTGATGCTGCTATTGCTGCAGCGAGACCCCAGGGTGGTGATTCGTTGCTGTATCGAGAGTTCAGCAACACGAAACCACCAGAGTTCGATGGTACGCAGGATCCAATCGCTGCGATGAGGTGGATTTCAGACATCGAGGGATGTTTCTATACGTGTTTGTGTCCGGAGCACTTGAGGGTGCAGTTCGTGCTGAACTAGCTTCTCTTGGGGGCGAAGGACTGGTGGAAGTTTGTGACGGCGGATTTTTCGATGGCAGAGTTGACTGCAGTGACCTGGGAGAGGTTTACTGCGATGTTCCGTGATGAGTATGTTCCCTCGGTTGAGAGGGAACGTCTAGCCCAGGAGTTTCTGACCCTCAAGCAGGGGACTGAGTCGGTGACAGTGATTACGAGGATGTTCCATGAGCGGGCATTGTTTTGCCCTGAGCAGGTGTCTACCGAGCAGGCTCGTTTGAGCCGTTATTTGAGCATACTGAGGAGGGATATCCGTGAGTTCGTGGCGAACTCGACTTACCAGACATTTGCTGAGCTCCAGGAAAATGCCCGGAAGAGGGAGATCGAGCTAGAGACTCAGGCGAGGGAGGAGGCTGACACTCAGAGGGGTGATCGGCGACCGACAAAGTCGCAGCCGGATGCCAAGCGGGCGAAGCCCACTGATTCGAGGTCTGGTGGTCCGAAGGGCCGTACCTGTGGGAAGTGCGGCAGGAGCCATGATGGAGTGTGCAAGACGGGGGTGTGTTACAAGTATGGGAATGAAGGCCACTATGCGAGGGATTGCCCTAAGGGGTTCTCGGTTTGCTTTCATTTCAACCAGACCGACCATTGGAAGGCCGAGTGCCCCCAACTTCAGAGATCAGCGCAGGGATCTGCACCTGCTGCTAGAGTTTCTGAGACCCGACCAGCGAAGGCCGAAGCACCAAAGGCTAGGGGGAGAGTCTTCCAGTTGACTGCGGAGGAGGTCCGCGCAGCGCCTGACGTCGTGGCTGGTATGTATTCTTTCATGTATTTACTTTTATGTTGAGATATTGTGCTTATATTATGATATGCGTAAGTACTTTTCTTGTGAGTGCTGTACCTGCCTTGGTGTTATTTGACTCGGGTGCGACTCGGTCTTTTGTATCTTTGGCTTTTAGTCAGCACATCAGTATTTGTCGAGAGGCATTGAGTCGGCCTCTGAGAGTTTCTATAGCTGACGAGAGAGCGGTGTATGCCACAGAGGTGATTCGAGGTTGTGTACTCTAGATTTTCGGCGTTGAGTTTCCGATTGATCTAGTTCCTATTGCAATGGGAGATGTCTGTGTCATCGTGGGCATGGACTGGTTGAGCAAATTTGGAACGGTTATCGATTGCGAGAGACAGCTGGTGACCATACGAGATCCTAGTGGGGGAGTTCATACAGTGTACGACGATGGTACGCGTTCTGGGTCGGCATTTTGTTCAGCCGCTAGAGCGAGGCAGAGTCTACAGCAGGGCTGTAAGGGATTTGTAGCATATGTGATGGATGCTAGGGTTGATTCAGAGAGACCGAGGTCAGTAGATGAGGTTCCGATAGTGCGTGAGTTCCTAGATGTATTTCCGGAGGAGTTACCGGGTGTGCCTCCCAAGAGGCAGGTTGAGTTCGGAATCAATTTAATTCCGGGGCTGCACCTATCGTCAAGGCGCCCTATCGCCTTGCGCCTCCAGAGATGCAGGAGTTATCCTCACAGCTTCAGGAGCTGCTGGGGAGGGGTTTATTCGGTCAAGCAGTTCGCCATGGGGAGCACCTATCCTTTTTGTTAAGAAAAAGGATGGCTCACACCGGATGTGCATTGATTACAGGGAATTGAACAACTTGAAGGTAAAGAACCGTTACCTGTTGCCGAGGATCGATGACTTGTTCGATCAGTTACAAGGAGCATCTTGGTTCTCCAAGATTGATTTGAGGTCTGGATATCATCAGGTGAGGGTGCGAGATGAGGACATCCAGAAGACAACGTTCAGGACTCGTTACGGGCATTACGAGTTCGTGGTGATGCCTTTTGGGCTCACCAATGCACCGGCGGTGTTCATGGATCTCATGAACAGAGTGTGCAGGCCGATGTTGGATCGTTCGGTGATCGTGTTCATTGACGACATATTGGTGTATTCGAGATCCAGAGAGTAGCATGAGGAACATTTGAGAGAAATTCTTGGAGTTTTGAGATCAGAGAGGCTTTATGCCAAATTCTCCAAGTGTGATTTCTGGTTACGGGAGGTCCAGTTCTTTGGGCACCTCGTTAACCAGAAAGGGATATTGGTTGATCCGGCCAAGATTAAGGCAGTGATGAGTTGGGAGGTGCCGAGGTCACCTACAGAGATCAGGAGTTTCCTAGGATTGGCAGGCTATTACCGGAGATGTATCACGGATTTCTCCAAGATCGCCGTACCACTCACCAAGTTGACCCGGAAGGGTGTTGCTTTTTCATGGGGCCCAGAGCAGCAGGCCTCCTTCGAGACACTTTTCCAGAGACTATGCGAAGCCTCGGTGTTAGCCCTTCTAGAGGGAAAGGAGGATTTCGTGGTGTATTGTGACGCGTCGATATCAGGGTTGGGAGTGGTGCTTATGTAGAGGGGGCACGTGATAGCATGCACATCGAGGCAGCTGAAGCCTCATGAGACGAGGTATCCCACCCACGATCTAGAGTTGGGAGCAGTAGTGTTCGCCCTCAAGATCTGGCTTCACTATCTGTATGGGGTCCGGTGTACCATATACACAAATCACAAGAGCCTGAAGTACTTGATGGATCAGCCCAACCTGAATATGCGACAGAGGAGATGGTTGGACGTGGTAAAGGATTATGATCGAGGGGCCCAGGCTGAGGCCGTGGGACCAGGAAACCAGAAGAGAGAGCGAGTTATCGGGCAGGTATCGGAGTTCGTTACTGATAGCCTGGGGCTTATGACATTTTAGGGTCGGATTTGGGTACCGTTTGCGGGCGGGACGCATACCATTTTGATGGAAGAGGCACATCGATCGAAGTTCTCGATCCATCCTGGGGCCACTAAGATGTATCTAGACCTGAAGAGAGAATATTGGTGGCCCTGTATGAAGAGGGATGTTGCATGGTTTATAGAGAGATGCTCGACCTGTCGCAGGGTTAAGGCCGAGCACCAGCGTCCACATGGTAAGCTGCAACCATTAGAGATTCCCGAGTGGAAGTGGGAACACATTACCATGGATTTTATCACCAAATTGACGAGGACTGCGAGGGGCGTCGATGCAATTTGGATGATTGTAGACAGGTTGACGAAGAGCGCTCATTTCCTTGCTATCAGTGAAAGCTCTTCCGCTGAGAGGTTGGTAGAGATGTACATGAGGGAGGTGGTATCGCGGCATGGAGTGCTGATCTCGATTGTCTCAGATCGAGATGTGTGTTTCACTTCCAGATTCTGGAAGAAATTTCATGAGGAATTGGGTACGAGGCTGCATCTTAGTACCGCATACCACCCACAGACTGATGGGCAGAGTGAGCGGACGATTCAGACGCTCAAGGACATGCTCCGAGCATGTGTGTTGGATTTCAGCGGGAGTTGGGACATGTATTTGCCCTTGGCAGATTTTTCCTACGACAACATCCATCCTTCGAGCATTGGTATGCCACCCTTTGAGCTGTTGTATGGGAGGAGGTATCGGACCCCCATTTGTTGGGGAGAGGTAGGGCAACGTGTGATGGGTAGTACGAAGATCATGCTTCAGACGACAGAGTAGATACAACAAGTCATACAGAGGTTGTTGACCGCTTAGAGTCGCCAGAAGAGTTATACGGAAAGGCGCCGGTCCGAGCTCAAATTTCAGGTCGGCGACTTCGTGTTCCTGAAGGTCTCTCCTTGGAAAGGAGTGATCTGAATCAGGAAGAGGGGCAAGCTGGGGCCCCGATATATTGGAACTTTCAGGGTGATCGCAAGAGTAGGCAGGGTGGCCTACCGCTTAGAGCTGCCTGCAGAATTGAGTCAGGTTCACGATACCTTCCACGTGTCCCAGTTGAGGAAGTGTATCGCTCATGAGTCGGCAGTGGTTCCATTAGAGGATATCCAGGTGGATACGGGTCTGAATTATATTGAGAAGCCGATTGCGATTCGAGATCGGAGGGTAAAGATTCTGAGGAACAAGGAAGTGCCTCTGGTTCAGGTCCAGTGGCAGCACATAAAAGGATCCGAGCTGACGTGGGAAGTGGAGTCGGAGATGATTGAGCAGTACCCCGAGCTGTTTTCAGCACAAGACTTCAAGGGTGAAGTCTGATTCTAGTGGGGGAGAATTGTAACATCCAGAGTTTCGGGTATGTTTTATTTTAATTATTTAATTGGGAAGAAGGAGGGACTCGACAAGTTGGTGCCACGACTCGTCGAGTAGATGAGGAAGTTTCTGCGAATCATCGCGACCAGACTCGACGAGTCGGGCATATGACTCGCCGAGTCTGCGCTGGCAATTGAAACCCTAAATCCCGGGTTTTGGAGCCTATTTAAGGGCACTCATAGCCTCCCATTTCGGCTACCAGTCCCTTGAGTAAAACCCTAAGTGAGCTAAATCGTTTGTGAGGAGGAGAGGCCATATTTGATCTTTCTACCATTGGTATAGCAAGAAGAAGGTGATCAAGATCAAGAGGAGGCTGAAGGTGGTGCTATTTGGAGGAATTCTGAGCTCAGGTGTGCTTATTTGAGGTAGAATCTCGATCCATCTTCTATTTTGGTGATTGTTTATAGAGTTAGGGTTTTCTAGATAAAATGGTGGATGGAAAAATTGCTATGTCCCAAGTCCAAGAACTACAAGTCCTCCTACATGACATGCATGTCGAGGGATGGGGTTTAATGAGCCTTTTTTCTATTGTTTCCATGATTGAGAAGCTACACCCTAGTTAGGTTGATTTCAAGAATTACTTGAAGCATAAGAGAAAGGAAATGTCCATTGAGGACCTTATTGTTCGCGTTCGAATTGAAGAGGATAGTAAGATAGCTCAAAAGAGTAGTTATACACCTATTTCTGATAAAGCTAATGTTGTGGAGCATGGTCAAATTTCTCGGAAGAACAAATATACAAATGGAAAATTCTAAAAGAAAGGCAAGGGTTCAAACTTCGGAGCCAAAGGTGGAACTTTGAAGAAAACGTTTCAAGGAACCTGCCATAACTATGATCGACAGGGTCATCGGGCTTCGAATTGCAAGCCCCCAAAGAAGGCTAATGAGGCAAATGTCGTGGAGAAGATAACCAATGATGTTTCTGTTATCGATCTTGTACCGGTTATTTCTGAAGTTAATCTTGTGGAGTCCAATCCAAGGGAGCGGTGGATTGATATGGGAGCTACCCTTCATGTTTGCTTGAATAGAGAATGGTTCAGAAGCTTCAAGGTTGTGGAAAATTGTGATAAGTTATTTATAGGAAACTCGGCCACTTCTTATATCCAAGGTGTTGGAAAGATTGTGTCGAAGATGACGTCGAGAAGAGACCTGACATTGAATGATGTGTTGTATGTACCCGAAATTCATTAGAATCTTTTGATGGGTTGGTTTTTGAACAAGCATTGTTTTCGCTTGGTGTTTGAGTCGGATATATTTGTGTTAACAAAAACTGGTGTGCATGTGAGTAAGGGGTATGCTGATAGGGGTATGTTGAAACTTTGTGTAATTCCTCTTAAGCCGAATGATAATGAAATGAATCACTCTTTTACTTATTTGCTTGAGTCTTCAAATATTTGGCATGCTAGATTAGGACATGTTAATTTTGATACTCTTTAACTTTTAATTAAAGTCGAACACATACCACACTTTCATATTGACTCAAAATACAAAAGCAACACTTGTGTTGAATAAAAATTAACAAGACAATCCTTTAAGTCCATTCAAAGGACGAATGAACCACTTGGATTAATTCACACCAATGTGTGTGACATGAAATCAATTCCATCCGAGGGTTGAAATAAGTATCACTTTTACTGATTATTGCACTAAATTGTGCTAATTCTATTTACTTAAAAGTAAAGACGAGGCTATAGAGAAGTTTAAAGTGTATAAAAGTGAAGATGAGAATCAACTTAAGGATATTCTTCACCGCAATCCAATGAGCTCTGCCAGGATTCCCTTGATATCTGCTAACCATGCTCAAAGCAAAGGCTACATCAGGGCGAGTACAAGTCATAACATACATGATTGAGCCAACTGCGGAAGCGTATGGTACTCGGCTCATTTCTGCTATTTCAGCTTCGGTACTCGGACTTTGAGTCTTACTCAACTTGGCATTACTTTGTATCAGTAATTCTCCCTTCTTCGAGTTCTCCATACTAAAACGTTTTAGTACCTTCTCTAAGTAAGTGTTCTGACTAAGTTCTATTAGTCTCTTACTTCTTTCTCTTACTATCCTTATTCCCAAAATATAGGAAGCCTCTCCGAGGTCCTTCATAGCGAAGCACTTCACGAGCCAGGACTTAACCTCCTGCAGAGTCGGGACGTCGTTTCCTATGAGTAATATGTCATCGACATATAGAACGAGGAAGCTTACTATACTCCCACTGGCTTTGACATATACACATGATTCATCTTCGCTTCGTACAAATCCAAACTCTTTGACTTTCTCATCGAAGCAAAGATTCCATCTGCGAGACGCTTGCTTAAGTCCATAAATGGACTTCTCAAGCTTACACACTCTATTCGGATGCTTCGGATCCACAAACCCCTCTGGCTGAGCCATGTAAACATCCTCAGCCAACTTTCCGTTAAGGAAAGCGGTCTTGACATCCATTTGCCAAATTTCATAATCATGAAATGCGGCAATAGCTAGCATCACTCTAATAGACTTTATCTTCGCAACTGGTGAGAAGGTCTCATCATAGTCAACTCCCGGAGTTTGAGTAAAGCCCTTCGCAACCAATCGTGCCTTATATGTGTGTACTTTTCCATCCACGTCGGTCTTCTTCTTGAAGATCCATTTGCACCCAACGGTCTTACGTGCGGGTACATTATCAACCAAATTCCAAACTTGGTTATCATACATGGATTGGATCTCGCTATCCATTGCCTCTTTCCATTTCGCAGACTCTGGGCCTGCCATGGCTTCCTTAAAGTTATTAGGTTCATCAAGGTTTATTAGTGTACTATCACTAATATACGTGTCCCCTTCGGTAGTAATATGAAAACCATACAACTGGGGTTGAAACCTAACTCTTTCAGAACGTCTAAGAGGTAACGATACGTCAATCGGTTCAACCGGAGTTTCCTCCTCGGGTTGAGTGCCAGCGGTAGAGGTTCCTTCATCTATTGATTCTTGAATCTCTTCAAGCTCAATTTGCCTCCCACTGTCTCCTTGGCCTATGAGTTCTCGCTCTCGGAAAACTCCTCTCTTCGCAACGAAGACTACATTGTCCTTCGGTCTATAGAAGAGATATCCAAAGGATTTCTGCGGGTAGCCGATGAAAATACATCACTCACTTCGAGGTCGAGCTTGTCGTGAGTATCTTGTCTTACGAAAGCTTCACAACCCCAAACCTTGATATGTGCCAACGAGGGAGCTTTCCCTCTCCACATCTCGTGAGGTGTTTTGGCAACCTTCTTAGTAGGGACTCGGTTAAGGATATGGGCGGCAGTCTCTAAGGCATACCCCCAAAAAGAGATTGATAGTGAAGCACAACTCATCATAGAGCGAACCATGTCCAACAAGGTTCGATTACGCATTTCTGCCACACCATTCAATTGT
The DNA here is from genome assembly GCF_051521515.1 of Lactuca serriola. Taxonomy (NCBI): domain Eukaryota; kingdom Viridiplantae; phylum Streptophyta; class Magnoliopsida; order Asterales; family Asteraceae; genus Lactuca; species Lactuca serriola. Next base: position 65,631,131 of record NC_136409.1, read on the forward strand.
GGTGTCCTAGGTGGCGTCAATTGTGGAACTATTCCACACTCCTTGAGATGATCGTGGAATTCAAGACTTAGGTACTCTCCTCCTCGATCGGATCGAAGCATCTTGATTTTCCTGCCCAATTGATTCTCCACTTCATTCTTGAACTCTTTGAACTTTTCAAAAGTTTCTGACTTTTGCTTGATTAAATAGATATACCCATATCTACTATAGTCATCGGTAAAAGTCACGTAGAAGCGGTTCCCATCCTTCGTGGTTGATCTAAACGGTCCACATACATCGGTATGTATTAGGTCCAATAGACCCTCACCCCTTTCGCAAGAACCAGCGAAGGGTGATTTAGTTATCTTTCCAAGCAAACAAGACTCGCATCTGTCATCTTCCCTAAGGTCGAATGACTCCAACACTCCATCCTTTTGGAGTTGGGCTATGTGTTTCTTGTTGACATGTCCAAGGTGACAATGCCACAATGATGCTTTATCCATACTATTGGAAGAATCTATTTTCAAAACATCATTTCCTAAGTTATCAACAATCATAACAGTTTCATAAATTCCATTACATGGTATAGCTTCAAAATAAAAGACACCATTTAGATAAGCCAAAATAGAACCATTCTCATTATTAAAAGAAAATATAAAACCTTGTCTAAACAAACCATGAAATGAAATGATGTTTCTAGCCATTTCTGGCGAATTGCAACAATTGTTCAAATCTAAAGATAAACGATTCCTAAGTACTAAATAATACACTCCAATCTTGGTCACAGGCGACAATCTTCTGTTCCCCATGATTAGATTTATTCTTCCAGCCTCCACATCCTTACTTCTTCTTAGTCCCTGCACATTAGAACAAATGTGGTAACCACAACCGGTATCAAGAACCCAAGAAATAACATGAGATGAATCGTTAGATTTAATTGTGTATATACCTGCGAAGAGGCACCATCTCAGGCTTTAACCTTGATGTTTCCTTCCTTGATGGCTTGATGTTTCCTTCCTTGATGGCTTGCAGGTACTCTGGGCAGCTTCTCTTCCAATGTCCTATCTTGTGACAGTGGTGGCACTCTGCCTCCTTTGTGTTAGGGCAGGGCTTAGTAGGATCAACTTTGGTCTCACTAGAAGAGGCACCATCTCAGGCTTTAACCTTGCGATAGTTCTTAGACGAAGCCTTCCTCTTCTTCCCTTTTCCTTGTCCAATAGCCAAGACAGGAGCAGCGGGTGGATTGGGAGTTGGTGCAACAAACTTGTCCTTGAAGTTGCTCTCAACGACCCTCAAGAGACCTTGGAGTTTGCTTAGGGTGACCTCCTTTTTGTTCGTGTGGTAGGTCATCCTAAATTGATTGTAACTTGGAGGCAAAGAGTGAAGCACCATGTCGATCACCAAGTCTTCCCCAAAGTTAACATTCAACTTGCGAAGACGGTCGACATACCTTTGCATCTATTGCAGGTGCACGGTAAGAGACTCTCCATGACCCATCTTAGCGGAAATCATGTTAGTGAAAATCTCATAACGCTCTTGTCTCGCGTTTTGATGGTATCTCTCCAATAAGTCTTGCTGCATCTCGTACGGTTATATGTCCTCATAGGACTTTTGGAATTCGAAATTCATAGTGGCTATCATGATGCAATGCACCTTCGTTGCATCACGCTCATGAGTTTCAAAAGCGGTCATTTCAGCCGGAGTGGCGATTTTAGGGTTGATTTTCTCGAGCTTCTCATCGAGGACATACTCCTTATCCTCATAGCGAGCAATCGTGCGAATGTATCTTATCCATTCGCTAAAGTTCATCCCATCGAAAGTGACCTTTTGACAAAGGCTCATCAAAGTGAATGAACTAGCAACAGCGTTGTTTGCGTTCGACATCTACAAATAGGAAGGACAAAGATAGATTAGAATATGAATCCCTAATTATCACCTAATAAGAAAATTAGGGCTAGGATCCAACAACAATATTTACACATTAGAAAAGGGATGCCGTAATCTAATATGCAAACAATTTGAAGGTAAGTGAATGACGATTCACTAATTCTCCACCATGAAACCTAACTTTAAGTCCTAAATGTATTGAGAATTCCTAGATTTGGATGAGATTCATTGAAACTTTACAATGGCATGTTTAAATCTCGATATGCCCCTCTTGTTTGTGACTAGGATACCGAGGATCACAAAGCGGGTGTGAATTACCATGCAAATTCACATGGTGCCATCATTGTAACAATCACCTATTCGACGTGCCGGTAAACCACACACGCTCCATCGAACTATGATAAACAATGAATAACCCTTTGCCACCTTTGCTTAGAACCAATTAGTGTGCCGGTAAACCACACACGCTCCACTAACTTCTTAGCAAGGGTGCAAAGTGTAATTTCATGGGATTGCATCAATTCACTTTTCCTAAAGTAACTAAGATTGGGAATTTTTAAAAACATGTAGTTACTTTATATTTCTTATTATATTTTTAATGAGAGGAGGAGGTTGCCCTATCCTACCCGTTCGGCTAACGACCCTCCACCGATCAAGCAAGCGGTGAATGAGGCCTACTAACGGTAAGACTAGCATTTTAGTTATATATATATATATATATATGTATATATATATATATATATATTGATCTTGTAATATTATATTAGTATAGGGTTGTATTTTAAACTTATAAAATTCTAGGGTTTGAAATTTAAACTTTCCTAAATTAAACTTTTAATCACAAAATATAAATTTCAAAACTTGAGGACAAGTTTTAAACATTTAAAACATGGAGGATCAAATAACAAATAATTTTAATTAACAGTTAATTTCTTAATTATCCATATTTGATTTATTTAAGATTTCTTGCAAGATAATTACCAATTAAACTAAAATAATTAACTAATTTTCATATAAGGAAAATAAATATTTTATTAATTGATAAACATCTTTAATTAGATCAAGATTATAGTCATATATATCAAAAAATCAGATTAGGGTTGATCTAATATGAAAAAGGTAAGTTTCCATAAGATAAATACCAAAAAATCCCGATTTTAGCTTATCCTGACGCTCGGACTCGCCGAGTGCACCATGGTACTCGCCGAGTCAGGCCAACTCGCCGAGTCCACCATGGGACTCGCCGAGTCCATGACTCAGAAACTCAAAATTCGAAATTTGCAAGCAAGAAACAAACAATCAAGCAACAATTTAATAGAAACCAGACTAGGCTTTGATACACTGAAGGGTTTTGGCCATAAGAACTTTCCTATGTGCGCATGCAAAACCCTAATGCTTGGACCTAGGCTTTCTAATTAAACATGCTTTGAATCCAAGACTTCTAATGACTAATAAGATATAAGAACAATACAAAATCAGATCTTGAAGTTTACCTTTGAATCTCTTTTTTGATCTTGTTGTCTTGGAGCTCTAGAGTCACAATTGTCACTCCTCTAATGGCTTGCAAACACCAACTAGCAAGGAGGATGATTTGAGAGAGAGGTTAGGGATGAAATTCGGCCAGGGTTTCTTCTCCTTAGAAGAGATGCTGACCCCCTTAGCTCTAGGGGTCTATTTATACTTGTAGACTCCTTAAGGGTTTCACCTTAAACCCTAGTTGGATAATCTTTCCTTAAAGCAATCCAAATCCCTACCATGGATAAGCCTTGGATGATTTTGAGCTATCCTTAGCTCTAGAATTCATCCAGCCTCTATCCAATAAGGATTTACAGTCTAAAGTGTAACTATCAAACAATTGACAGTATATATACCCTCTTATTTAATTAATCTCTTTAAGTCACCAAATTAATTCTAATTAATTCTATGACTTATATTAATCAAATAACAATATTATTAGTCCTTATATTATACTTATAATATATTAATAATATTTATTCTCTCATAATAAATCATCCTGTCAAGTTGCTATGGTGAAGGCAACCCAAAAGGACCATGCACAATCGGGTCAAATACTTGCCTAATATAGTCGCAGCCTTAGACACTATTCCAACATATACTTCCAAGGTTATATATAATAAGGATCCCATAGACTAAGAATGTGTGGTTTCGCTCTACTTCGTTTTCCTTGTTGGGATGTGGATATAGAGTAGTATCACATATTCGAAGGCCTATCAGATCTAAGTTATATATAATTTGTGTACCATATGTAATTATAGTTGGACTCGATATGGATCACCCAGTGTAATGTTTTAATAATCTCTCAGGATTCTTTAGACATTTCCATTCTCGCACAAACCCTGTAGAAAACCTTATCTACTTCAGCGTTCGACCGAAGAGTTAATTCAGACTTAGAAGAAGTTCATTGAGAAGATTTCCAGTTTGGAAATAAATGAACTAGGAAGAGACTATTGAAACCACTAAGTGCCTATATCTTTTAGGGACATCGGTGGGAAATTCGCCTGAACTTCCGAGATTTCCAGTCATCCATCATGAAGCGGTGACACTAAGAGTCAGGATCAGAAGTAAGGCGGAGTAGAGATTCAGTATGTCTACAAGAGAGGAGAACCTAGGTAACTACCCGAAGAGAACCAACGCCGGTCCCAGTCAAGGATAAGAGGTAGACAGAGGGAGCCAATACATGGAACCGGAAAAGTGTCTTTTCCATGTATTCATCGCGCTAATACACCCATAAAATAATACAATTTAGTGAGTTAGTGATTACACTACTCACACTATGTGTTAGGTAAATCACCTTTTCCCGTTGCAAGTAATACGATTAGATCGGATCCCAAAACCTTGATTGAGAGTGTTTAGCCATAAGTCTTCATGAGCCTTTCTTTCCGCAGTCTTCGTTCCGAACTGTCCTCAGATCTTTCCAGAGATGGAGAGTGAATCTCTCCAATATAAAGACAACTTAGTAGGAACAACTTCCATCTTATGACTTTCCGATACTCTTACTCCTACCTTGAAACCCGGACTACATCATACGGATGTAGGTCGACACTCAGATAACCAATATCCAAGGCACGGGAAAATTTATGCCTGTGTTCCTTTCCGTGTAGGAAAAACATGCCTTCGAAGAAACGTAACCAATACGCTGGCAAGAAACCGACTCTCCTATTCGATGAAGCTACATTCCAAGCTGCAGTCTCGGCAGCCGTAACAGCTGTCGTGGCTCAACTGAATGCTAACAACGCCAACATTAGCTGGAGTCCTATCGGGAATCCCGATCTAAATAATGGACAGCAGCAACCAACACCTGCGTACCCAGCCACCCAAGAACCACAACTAACTCCACTAAAGAGAAAGTTCAAGAACGAGGAGGGAAGTACCTCGGCTCAAGGACCTTCCGAAGGGCAACGAGCTGAGACAGTCAATACCCCTGCCAACCCTACCATCCCGACACCTGGAAGACCATACCAAGGAAACCTTCCCCATTGCAGCAAATGCAGCTACCATCATCATGGTATATGCCGGGAACTCTTTTGTGTTAGGTGCAACAGGAAGGGGCATACCTCTCGTACCTTCAGAGCCCCGGTTGAGTTCATTACGTCAACCACCAATGTGGGGTCCAGTCCAGTTTGCCATCTATGTGGTGAAATTGGACACTTCAAGCGGGACTGCCCAACTGAAAGAAACGACAAAGGCATAGGAGGAGTCTAACCCTAATACCTAGGAGAAGCATTAATGAAACCCGGTAAAATTTTGTTATGCCTCTCAATCTCAGATAACGAACCGAAAACATTAAAAGACTAATTCTAAATGTAATTACTCTACTGTTAAGGCGAAAGTCGCAGCACTGTTGTAAGAATTCAAAATTTCATCAAGTAAAGCTATAATGGCTTGGTATATACGTTAAAGCCATGTATAATTAAGATTGATAGACCTCGAGTGAGTGATGCTGCCTCATTTCCTGTTCCTCGTTTGGTTGTGGATTTAGGGCGGAGTCACTCAGTCAACAGTCCTTTCCACCTTAATTATACATGACTAGTGTATGATAAGCCATTATAGAGAGACCTCGTGAGAATCCATTCATGAAAAGTACATTATTCCGAAACCTCAAGACCCTCTATAGTTTCCACGTCGACTCTATCAGTCCAAGTATCCACGACAGTGATGCACGGGACGAAATCCGAGACACCAAGAACTTGTGTGCCCGTTCAGCACATGGCCTAATCGACCCTTATTCTACATCAGGTCGATGTATGCTAACTTCGACGCCGCTATCAATCATGGGTCGAATTAGTGCAACCATGTGTAAATTCCTAGTGCTGTGTAAAAAGAACTTTCACCGTAGCCATTTCGGCAAATAAAGGTCCTTCCGAACCTAATAATAAAACCTAATGCGATCTACCAGCCGTCTCTCTTATCTAAAACTTTCCGAAATACCCCTGAGTAGGGTATCGCGCGCTGTTAGCCAACCCCTTCTTAGATAGATAGAAACCGAAGCGAAAGACATTGCAAGTATTCCAGAAGGCGATAACCACCCGAAACCTACTCCGTAGATCCCCCAGACAGACCCTTAGCACCTCACAGTCAGGTTTGTGAATCAAGAGGAAAGAACTCACGAGATTGGCTACTATTAACTGGGTATATGTATCATAGTGGTATATAATTTAGATCAAAAAGATTTAAGATGTGTGCTTCCTCCCTACTCCCTGTTCCTCGTTGGGTTGTGGGTCTGGGGTGGAGTTGCACAACTGAACGTCCCGTCGATCTCAAATATATACAGCTTGCATACACCAAGTATTAGTAGTTAAACCAAGTATGACCTCTACCACGAACCACATAGTTAAAAAAATAAATAAATAAATAAAAACCCTTCATCCTATCCCATAGAATAGGAACTAGAGTTAATAGAACTGCTGCGGGTTGAGCTACTAAAATGACCATAAATCCAAAATTTTTTGTCATCCCGGTTAAGCAAATATAGTAGCTAACACCCTCAGTTGGTGAAGAAATCTGAGTCGTAAGAGTCAAGGACATTGACTACCGCCATCCATTCACGCTTAATCCCACGAATTAAGCATCTCAGTAGATATCCCGGAAACCCGGAAGCTGCGATAAGTTAAACTCTGAGAAGATTGGATGAGGAGATTTGAAGATTGGATGAGGAGATCAGAAGATGCTCGCACTACTCAGGCACTTCGTCCGCCCTGCTGCTGACAAGTAGTGCCTAGGACACTCTGCCTCCTCATGTAGAAGAATTCACTGTCGCCCTATACACGATAGACTGCATTCTCCGAAGTGAACACTAAAGTGCCAAGAACCACAGGATAACCTCCTCAGCCAAGAATACTTGAATAAAGTACAAAAGTAGGTGGCGTTAAGCCTTATAACCCAGATCCTGAAGAGATTATAGACTCGACACCAGTCTAGGTGTAAATCGATGGGTTATACAAGGGCACGCGCTTTGTGCAACTGAAATAAATCAACGCCTTAGAGAATAGGGCATATCTTAGAGATTCATTGGACTACTAGGTGTTCCAAGAATACTATCTCACACAGAAATAATAGAACCACCTCCTGAGATAGTCCAACATTTCAGAAAATCTCTAAGGAATGAGTTGGCCCTGAGTAGAGACTGTTATTCATGAAACAGCAAAGCAAGTAAGAGCATGATTCTTTCCTGTTAGGAATCATATTGTGAAAGCGTCAACTAGACGATGATGAGAAGTTTAAAAACTTTCTAAATAATCGTCTGGTCGAAACCCTATCCCACCGACCCTGAGAGTTTCCGTTAGAAACATCTCAAGAATCAGAAGTGCAGGTTTATTTTGCACAAGATTGAGATAGTCACCCTGTAGCTAATAGATACCAGTAGATATCCAATCCATCCGATGATCCAGAAAACCTCTGAAAGCCGATCACCAGGAAAACACGAATCCGAGGATAACCTGAGCCTTCTAAGAACCAACCCGAAGAACTACACCTCCGGTAAAAGAGAACGTTTGGAACTTCAAAATGGCGATCACGTCAGTAATGATCTCACCATAGACGTACATTATGTTCTAAGTACTGAAAAGCTCTATCTATCCGAGAGCTTAGGACCATCCGAGATTCTTTATAAAAATTGGTCCAACCCTAGTTAGACCTCGACTACTTTTGGAATTCCATAGATTCCAACCAAATCTATCCATGTCTTAGATTTGAGGAAGTACTGGTCTGACGTAACTCTTATAACCCCACACGTTGAGATAGAAATCATCGAGGGTCCCAACTTCATAGAAGAACCTGTAGGATATCAAGAACCGAGAGATCAAACGAGCGTAACGAATCCACATCCCATTAAGTGAAGGTTCGCTGAAACGCAAATGCGAAGACCGGAGTTCCCTTGGGAGCGCAAGGACCAACCGAATATGAAGTACCCTCATCTCTTTACTCGATTGTTCATGCCAACTTCCTTGCCTAAACTCAAATTTCGGGACAAAATTCCCTCTAACGGGGGGATGATGTGACAACCCGAAATTTCTGTTTGTTTTAACGCCGTAATTAAGCACGTCAAAAATTAGCCAAATTTATCCCAAAATATTTTTGGCCGGATTTAAGCCCGTTGGAATATTTTAAATAATATTCTTCAAGCGAAACAAAAATAAGGGAGTGAAAATTTAGAGTTGTCGTGTTTAGCATCAGTCGCGGAACTCCAAAAATTTAGAATTTACGGACGAAAACTCGTAGTTTTTGACTGCGAACCCCCGAGAGTATAAGTATGACACTTCCTCATTTTCTCTAATTTTTCCAACTTCCACCCCAAGAATTATCTCTCAAGTATCATAAAATCATTATGTCAAATCCGCTAAAACGTAAGTGTTTCTTGCCTAGATTCGTTCATATAACACTTAATCTAGTGTTTTACTTCATTTCATCCATATATTTTTGATTTTTGGCTAGATCTTCAAGTGTTCTTCAAGAACACCAAGAACACCAAGAACACACACTAGTGTTCTTGGCCAAAAACGATCATTCAAGCTCCTAGAACGTAAGTACACTTGCCCTAACTTCTTGTGTGCTTAGTATGAACTTGCTTACAACCGAAAATCATCATTTCCCCATGTTCAAATGAGTTTACAGTTTAGGGAGGCCATCCCAAAACCGTAAACACCTCCAAAAGGTGTTTAGATGCCCCTAATGCCTTCAAATGATTGTGTAATGGAGTAGAACCTTACTTGCGTGAACTAGAGACCCCCAAGAACATGAAATTAAGGGACAAAGATGAGTTTACGGTTTGAGAAGGTCTCCCAAAACCGTAAACACCTTTCCAAGGTGTTTAAGTGCCCGTAACACTTATCTATGCTTGAATTAGAGACTAGAACCTTGCATGCATAGCCTAAAACCACCAACACACAAGAGAAATGGACTAACATGGGTTTACGGCTGCAAACCCATGTGCTTACGACCGTAAACACCCAAGGGAGTGGTCCAAGGACCGTAAACTCCATAAAGTGTCCATTTTGAGCCCTAATCACTTCCTTAGCCCTTGATTTGAGTCTAGCATAATTCTATTGGTGATATAAGACCTTTAAACACCCCATGACACCACTACCATGAGTTTACGGCTGTAAACTCATGGGGTTTATGGTCCAAAAACCGTAAACACCCCTAAGGGCCATAGCTTGAAGATTAAACTCCAATGAGAGTCCATACACCCTTCATATGCAACCCTTGGTACTCCTAGCACTTGTAGCGAAGTGTTTTCATGTCGTAGGACGTCCTTACTTGCTTAATTAGTTTGTAAATGACTAATTAGATACTTAAATGTATCATTACATGTTAAATAGGATCCGAGTATGTGTCCAAGTCCTCACTTTTATAGGGGGGGGGGAATACAAGTTGAACTATACAGTTATTAGATAAATCACATGTGATTAATAACTGTATAGCAAAATAGATTTTGCATGTTAAACTGTTTATCTAGCTTAAAGATTTCCAAATCATGTTTTCGAATCTTGTTAAAGTATGAATATCCCTTTTTAAAATCATTAAAGGTTATCCAAAGTTTTTCAAAGTTTGTTTACTTAAGAGACATCCAGTCGTAATTTCTTATGTGTAAAAGTTTTCCAAAGTTTTCATCAAAGTTTTCTTCTATGCTTTTATTTCGTTAAATACATGCCTGTATTTGTATAGTTATATAAATAATGTTTAAAAGACTTAGCAAGGCTAGTTCACCCTATTTCCTTTTCCTCGTTGGGATGTGGTCTGGTGGGTATCGGTTATCCGTCCGAAGGTCGTTTAAACATTAGTTATATATCATGTATACATGTATAGACATAAAGGTTTCCATCGACCAGTTCATTTCCCTTGGGTAGCAAGGGCATCCTTCCAATCATCATTCATAGACCAGAAACATTAGTAACTATTATAGGAATAGTTAGGAGATTCTATTTAGTCTTTCTAGTATGGAGAATTCCAAAGGAGTCAGTTCATTTGTGAGTCTATATCATTATTCCAGTACTTATAATAGAATTCAAAATATGAGATACATCTTCAGGACATGGATTTCCCTGTTGTCAAGTTGGTAACCAGATTCTCCTGGAGGGAGAGTGGGCATTGTGTGTATAGCTCTATACGGGACCGACACTCCCACACCCCGACTGCTAGCTACAGTCCCCGGCCTACCAAGCCAAGGGGTGATAAATGTCACATTCATTTCGACGCTTGCAGGGCGTCAAGTATTCTATTGTCAATCAGTATGGTTACGAGTATCTCCATGTTTACCTTATAATTCATGGCCTTAAGGTAACAAGAACTAACATAGTATTCTTGAAACAACCCACTTAGGATTGCCGGATGTTTTAGACTTTGCTAGCTGTGTCGTTCGTTCGATACTGTCTGGATTCTGTGCTTCCTTTTGTTAGACTGAGCCAGGTGTATTATTCATTCGATACTCTCCTGGAGTTTATGATTTCTTTTGCCTTAATCAGCAGTAATACTGCTAAGGCATATGTTATTTTTCCTTAGGATTTTTACTAGTGATATTCTCATATTTTCTTTAAAGTTAATACCGTATTTTGTTAATAATAGTACCTTGGGAAAATTACTCCTTTAAACATAAGTCTGTCGGATCTTGGTAGAAGACTGCTTTTATTTACAAAATATAGGATTTTCTGGAAAGGACGCTAAAACACCGTAGATTCTAAACTACTATCTTTATAAAGTGATTTTGAATAAAAATGCGTATTTATACAAATGACACTAAATACTTATGAACTCACCAGCATTATAAAAATGCTGATACTCACTTTCAAAATAACTTGTATTCTCAGGTCATCGATAGACATGTACATCCCGGGAGCTTTTTGCAGAGACAGCCTAGTACTGAGCTGCATCTATATTATTCCTTGTATTACTTTGATGTTGCTACAAAATGTAAACTATGTAAAATTATTATTATTAATGCAATGGCTATTGTACTTTGATTACTATACTGCATATGTTGTGATACTTGACATGACGTCATCCACCCCAGAACGTTTCCGCCGTTCTGGTTTTGGGGTGTGACATTTGTCCTGTTATTTGTTTGGTTTGTTTGATTTTACTGTGTTCTTTTGTCTAGATCTAGATTGTAGTATCAGTCTAAAGAATATTAATGTAATATGGTATCTTATCAATGAAATGTACCTCCTGGCTATAAGATCATTGAGACCATCATCATTCAAGACAGGAGCAGCTTCCTCTTTCTTACACTCACGCAGTAGGGCCTCCAAGTATTCTCTTCGATCTTCAGCACTATGATCCAATCAACCACATAAATAATGTGTACATGTCATGTGTGTGTATAACTACATATATACTTAATAAAAGTAACATAAACTACCTTGTGTTATTGTCAAAGAAGCCAACAGTAATGCTCTGCTTAGAAACTCCAAGTTTAAGCTCAGCTGAAGCTCTAACTTGTTCTTCAACCAATTTAACCTTACATCAACACATTTTTAATGACTTGAAATGTACTTTTAAAGCAGACATGTTAACCTAAAAGATTCCCAAGTAGTGATGTGAATGTGAGGTCAACATACTGTTTCTAACCGAAGAACAAGCACCTCCTTCTTCTGACCAATTCATAGCTCAACAACAGAATTATGCACTGATCGACTCTGGTGGAAAGATACAAGTTAGAGAAAAGATACCTTAAAAACCTAATTTCAACCAGAAAGCAGCTTAATTTTATTATGATTTATGCCCTGTTTGCCTGTTTGGATCGTGGGTTCTAAAGGAACCCAAAGGAATTGGAATGGAAAAATAACAGATTAGCATCAATGACAAATTTGTGTATTCTATTTCTAGTAAATGTGTTTATTTTGCTTCATAAATTAAAAAATAAATAAACAAAAACTGGTAATTGATCAATTTTATAAAACAGTAAAGAGATTACAAAAACCAATAAAAACTATTTTGGTCATTTTACAAAATTTATTTTCTAATGCCTTGGTGAAGGCATGCAACAATACATTTTGTATAGTATTCTTGCTTCGAAACTCAAGTATTATTCATTAAGTCTCAAGAAAAACTGAAAATTAATTTGTGCTATGAAATGAGGATGAATATCATGCTCCAGACAACAATTTTTTTTGTCATTTTATGAAAGGGCATATTCGTCAAAACACCAAAAGTAGAATAATATAACATCAACTCAAAAAAAAAAACACATAAAAGTAGTGATATTTAAATGAATTACTTCCTTTATGCTACCAATAACAAAGAAAAGGAAATGAGATTACTAGCTTTCAGCTATAGCTGCAAATTTAGCTAGTTCAGTTTGGTTCAAAGAAGAAGTAGAAGTTGGATGCTGAGTAGTGGCTGCATAAGGTTTGTTGTGAAGAAAGGGCTAGAAAGTTGTAATAAGAACTGCACGTTTGAAGTAACTACTTGAATTACAGAAGGAAATACCATTGTGTTTGGATAAGTTTCTTAATCTGTATAGACTCCTTGAAAACATTGTCATCTAGAATGGGATTCTTCTTCTATGTATCACGTAAACATATTCATTAATTTCATGGATGGAACATGGAAGGAAAACCATATCAAACTTCCAACTTATTATTATCGAGCCATACCTAGTTAGCTGTGAATGGCCTTTTCGGAGTCGTATCTGGGTGTTCCAATCCAAGGTATTGCTCCCATGCGCCATAAACAACTTTTCTCTATTTATTAACAAACTAACTAATATTAACCATATTATGTATCAATAAAAATAAAAAGGGAATAGAATTAGAAATGAACCTTGAAACGACTAGACACAATGTCAGAATCTTCAAGATACTCGGGTCATCCCAGAGAAAAAAACACAAACTTCCACTATTCATCCAAACCCAAAAATTATATTTTATTATTAGTCATTACTCGTTACTCATTAGGTTAATAAAACTTTGAATTTTGAATTAATTAATGTAAGTAAGTAAGTACCTTGGAAAAGTCATCGTCAGGAACCTGCAATTTCCTCTTAATGCGAATTTTGACATAACCTAAAGTTTCATCTTGGTGAATTATCAGAAAGAAAGCCTCTCCAGAGTTTTGTAGTTGCTGCAAGTAAAATCATTAATTAAACATGGGAGCTATTGGATACAAATAAATAAATAGTCATAATGTATTTTTTTTATTAGGTACAACCTTGAACGCATACTTAGGGTTAGCAATTTCATCCTTGTATGCATCAAGTATTTTCTGATGAGAGACACATAAAACAAGTCAATTCACTACATAAATAGTGTAGTGCCTATAATTGAGGAACAACTAGGTTTAGGATTTCAATTTTTGAAGGCGTAATGTAAATTTGTATATACTTGAATGTCTCGATCAGCAAGAGAGAATGGAAGCTGGCAACGGGAATGAATTAAAACCCAATATACATATTAATCAAATCATCCGACATGAACACAATTGGAAAACCAAAATTATTCTTTAGCTTCAATTTCATTATTAGGATAATGAAGATTTACCTGGGAATGAAAATGAATAAGAATATGAGAGAAAGAGGGACGAACACGAAGATAAAAAGGAACAATCAGCAAACACACCCTTATTTCTCCATCACCGAACAATTTACCTAGATTTGATTATCTCTCCGCTTTTTTTCCTGATTCTCGATAGATTGTTCTTTTCTTTTCTCCCTCTTCCCCTCTAAAAGTTTATGATTTTAGGGGTTCTGCGCTTGGAGTTGGTGAAAGTTGTTAATAACCCAAACAAAAACACCTTTATTTCACCATCACCAAACAATCACCAACCATGATCTCCTCATAACCTCTTCACAACCTTCAAACGCCACCTCACACCCTCACCTGCAAATCGAAAAAAAGAGGAAGAAGGGGGCATCTAGAAATTGTCGATTTCTTGTCCCTAGTGATTGCTCACAGCTTTGTGTATGTGCATATCTGATTCTTCTGCATCGGCGCCTGTAGAATACCATCAAAGGATGTAGAAGTTGGGAAATACTTTCTTATCTGTTCCAAAAACAAAACCAGATGTTGATTAATGTAAAGGAAACCATTAACATGTACTGCCTTATGAAGAACAAAAAACCCTAACATAAATTAAAGTGTCAGAGAAACCCTAGAAATCGATTGTTTTGTAAGTGTATGAATATGCGTAGAAAGATAAAGGTGCAAACTCACAGAGTTCCTGTTTTTTCTCTAGGAAGGAACGGTCGTGGTAATGGTTGGATGGATCTTAGAGAAGTTCAAAGTTGCTGAAGATCTCGATCGGAGTGGAATCAGAGATTGGGGAGTGGAATGAAGAGAGAATCAGAGAAGTTTGAAGTGTGGATTGAGTTTTTAGGATGGATCATAGAGAAGTCGAAAACAATTACACCTCCCTGTACCTCACTTAATAATCGAAACCATAGAAATTCTTGAGTTTTGTATGAACTTTTCTCACGAATGATGTTGATGCCACTGGCTCCAAATCGCCATAATCATGCCGAGATCCAGAATCGTATAGTTTTTCTATTTACAAATTTGTTGTTAAACCCTTAAGAATCGACCTAGGTATTCCCACTGAAGATGAAGATGAAGGCCTAGGGCTTTTTCTTGCTAAGTCGAAGAGGCGGAGGGGGGGGGGTTAATTTTTGGGATCCAATATGCGGGGGTAATTTTCGTCGATTTCATTTCCCGCCTAAAACGCGTGTTTCACTTAAAAATTCTAAAGCGGCACATTTACATGACACACATTTTATGAAAGGTGCCCTCCGCGTTTCCTTTTTTTCTTTTTTGACACTAATTTTAGGGCATGCATAAATGCGTGTCCTCTATCCTTAAAATTTTGAAAAATTGACATTAGTTTTTAGGGCACGCACAAATGCATGTCCTCTATCACTGTGTGTCATTGTTTGCGTGTCATTAAAGAGTTGTTTTCTAGTAGTGACAAGTGAGGGTTATGTTATCTTGTGCCTTTATGTTGATGATGTAACATCCCAAAAACACCGGGTAAAATTTTCATTTTTATCATAATCAAAACACTATTGTAACTTTTCTCAAAACATTGAAAAGCATTTCAAATAAAACAATTATCAGAGTTCGTTCCTAAAGATCACATATTGCGGAAAACATGGGTGTATGCGCTGCGATCTTCCTGAGCTCTTTCATTTGAAAACTAGAGTACCGAAAACAAAAATAGAAAACCGTAAGAACAAAGCCTACTAAGTTCCCTAGATACCACATACCATACATATCAAATGATCCATACATGTGATACATAACTGCAAGCCATACATATCATTCACATATCATAATCAAATAAGGTGCTATGTGTCATCCATAGTCTTGCCATTATGCCACGAGCCACCTCGTGGTCTCCCTTGCCAAGCCGGGGGCCACAGCCCTGGGTCTTACAGTCAAGTGCCTGGAGCCACCTCTGGGTCTTCCATGCAAGCTTCACACAGACAACTATCATACAATATACTCTACTTAAGTAATTAGCATATAGTGTATCAGGAGCCACATCCTGGTCTTTCATACATAATGCCAAGGGCTATCCCTCGGTTCTTCCTAAAATACATAAACCAAATGGGCTGGCATCGGTGTATTTGATCCATAGAACAGTGAGTAGACTCACCTCGAATGTTGAAGCTCACTGCAAGAAATCCCTAGTTGCTACCCCGACGACTTCCCAACCTAACAATTACCAACACAATATCCAATTAGCAATTGAATTCTAAACCATGATCCATATTCCAAAATTGGGGTAAAATGACCATTTTACCCTTGGCCTAACAAAACTCACAACTAAGGCCCAAGCCTAAAACCAAGAAGGCCCAAAACTATAAGATCCATAAAAGCCCATTAATGGCCTAATTTTTCAAATTGGGCCCAACCCCATATGTGCCTTACCCAAAAGCCCAACAATTCATGGTCCAATAATACTTCTCCAATGCCTAAAGGTCCAAGGCCTTTGGGCCCACTAAAGTCCAAAACCATTGGGCCCACTAAGGCCTAATACAAAATATTAGCCCAACTAGACAAGCCCAATCAAGACTCTAAGTCTCTCACATTCCTCTGACCACAAAGTCCAACACACAAAACCCAACCCAATTCCAAAGCCCAAAAACAAAACGAGCCCAAAATCCCTCAGTTCCATGAACACGGGGCGTATGCTCAGCTTTCGTTGGGCTTACTCGAGGAATCTGGATCGTGACCAAAGAGGAAGTACGCTTGGTGTACCACTAGTTATGCAAGGCATAACTGCACATCCTCCAAACTCAATTTATGACTTAACCAATTAAGCACTTTGCATCGAAACTTTAGGAAACCTCAAAATAAAGCTCTTAATGCATAAAGTCGGCACCTTTATGCATTTGCATGACTCAAAGGGACCCAATGACCATCTTAACCGATAAATATCCATCTTAATCCATCTATAAAATGCATGGACCACATCTAAGCATCAACCAAGCATTTTTCTAAACTTATAACCTCAGATCTGCTAAGAGTGGCAACTGAAAGCTTCGGGAGTGGTGTCCAACCACTAGATCTTGCTCTGAGGTCAAAATGGAACCAAGATCCACATAATCTTAATTCTCAACTTCTAATGATGACCCTAAGAACTTTTTACATTCTATGAGCTGAAAATGTAGAAAAGAGTTCAGATCCAGAAGCCTTTCGTTGAACCACCACCTTGCACCAAGCTACCATTTCTTGAAATTCACTAAAATCCACTAAAAATCACATACAAGGCTCACAATACTCTTGGATGAAGCTACCACTCGAAATTAGGGTTTAAGGCAATGGAGGATGAAAGGGAGGCTCAGACCTAGAACTTAATGTTCTTAAATAGTGAGCCAACCCTAAAAATTAGGGTTTTGGAAC
Source organism: Lactuca serriola (assembly GCF_051521515.1). Classification (NCBI taxonomy): domain Eukaryota; kingdom Viridiplantae; phylum Streptophyta; class Magnoliopsida; order Asterales; family Asteraceae; genus Lactuca; species Lactuca serriola. Next base: position 65,648,350 of record NC_136409.1, read on the forward strand.
TCAACACACTATGTTGGGCATAATGTTTGTATGTTGGGTGTACAACTCTAAGTCCTACGTCCATCATTCACACGTACGTTGGGCGTACCTAGCCAGACATGCGCATGAATCCATTGCATGAATGGGACTGATTTGTCATGTATTTCCATTAGGGACCAAAACTGCCAAAATCTTCAAAATACTTTAACTCCCTCATTCTAGGTCTGTTTCCAACGAACCTTATATTTACGAAAAGGTGGCGAGAAGCCCTACGCTCCAAATAACACACCCAAGCCTTAAAACCTCCCAGACGAAACCCAAAATCCATAAAAGGCCAAGACATCAATTTATGAGTATACCCTTGTCGTCCAAAGACACAATTGAATACTTGGATCACTCAAACCATGATACCCACATCCAAAATGGGTCAAATACTTCCTTTCCCAAAACCCTAAGCCTCATGACAACTGATGACTGGTTGGGTCAAAAATATGGTTTATACTTTGCTTTTCTAGGAAAATATATTTTTCTATAATGTAAGATGTAATTTTGTGGTTGTGTATGGCTACACTCGTGTGTACGACCGCACACCTATGTACGGCCGTACACAGGTGTATGGCTGTCTCTCATATATATAGGGTGAGGAGTGCATGCAAGTGGTACGACTAGAAGAGAGTGATAAGAGAGCATGTTGTACAGAGAGAAACTAGAGAGAAGAAGAGTGTGTTTTAGTGTGTGTGAATATTGTATTTGGATCTCCATTATAATCATCAAATAATACAAGATTCTTCATTTTCTTCTTCTCCTTCTCTTCTTATTTTGATCTGGCATCATCCGTTTGATAGGGATTCCGCACCATCAAACGGATCTGATTGATACACAAGCAGATTGGGGACTTACAATTGGTATCAGAGCTTGGATTGTATCAATCAATTTTGTCAGATATGGAGCTTATTTGATCTTATTTTTGAAGGATTCCTACGTTTATGGATAGATCTTGGCAAAATAAGGGGGGTTTGTTCTTCGCGTTTTTCATAAAAACGAGTTTTTGATCGAGTTTTGGAGCAAAAAGTGTGAAAAACATCGTTTTTTTCTTCGCATTTGTTGAAGGTGTGCGGTTGGACTTTGAAGGTGTGCGGTTGAGCTCTTGAAGGTGTACGGCTCAGAGTGTGGGGCCTCGGAGTATACGGCTCGGTGTGCGACTCAGAGTGTGCGGTTCGGACGTCTGTGGCTCGAACGTGTGCGGTCCTCGGTGTGCGGCTCGGAGTGTGCGGCTCGGTGTGCGGCTCGAAGTGTGTGGTTCGGACGTATACGGCTCGAACGTGTGCGGTCCTCGGTGTGTGGCTCGGAGTGTGTGGCTCAGAATGTACAGCTCAGGGTGTGCGACACGGAGTGTGCGGCTCCGACGTGTGCGGCTCGGAGTGTGCGGGTTGGACGTGTGCGACTTCGCACCTCGTTCTCAGTCTTCGCTTCGGTCTCGGTCAGCGAAAGTCTTCGCAAATCACATTCTCGCATGTGTTCGCAATGTTCATTCAAAAAAATTCGTGGGAGTTTTGGGGTTGCTAGGGATCGAACCCGGGTCCCCACGTTTAAATCCAAGCGCCTTACCAGTTCATCTAGCTTGCTAGATGGTACAAGCCTTCGACATTTAAGTGAAATATTAATCTTTCGCTGCCCCACTTTCGCATTTTTGAGATTTTTAACCCCAAAAATCAGTTTCTTTTAATTTTCAGTTCTATTTTCTTCCAAAAAATTTAGTTTTTAAATTTTGACTTTTATTTTTGATTTTTTGCTTAAAATTTTGACTTTGACATTTAAAGTTTGACCTTTGACTTTAAACTTTGACTTTCTCGTTTAACTTTTAAATTTTCAAATTTAGCTTTTCGGTTTGACTTTTAAGTTTGACTTCTGAGTTTGACTTTTTAAATTTGACTTTTAAGGTTGACTTTTGAGGTTTATAGTCAAAGGACATTTTTAAATTTATGTTTGACTTTTAAGTTTGATTTTGGCTTCTAGTTGTGTTTTTAATCGTTTTTGAGGTCTACGAGGGAATTGAAGACATGAAAGAGAGTCGTCAGGATATGTTAAGACAAAATTTCAGTTGCAGGGATTTACTACACTTACTACTGAGATGAATATAGCTGGGATTTTCTTGGCTAAATCTGAGATAAACAAAAAGCTGCTGAATGCACTTCCAAAGTCATGGGATATGAATGTGGATGTCATCAAGAAGACAATAGATCTCAATCATCTTAGTCTTGCTGTTGTAATTGAAGAACTTGACGCTTTGAAGTGTGTAAAAACAATGAGTTCTGCAAACATCCCTATCAATGAAGCTTCATGTACTCTAGCTTGTGAAACTACGATTAAATTTCTTCAGGAACAAATTGATTTATTAAAAAGAGAAGTTGAGGACCTGAGATCTGAAGGATATCGACTTAGAAAAGGACAAAAACCCCTAAAGGCCTAGTTAGAAACAAAAATAAAGGACTTTAGGAGACTTCAGGAAGATTACAGTAACAAATGTGAAAATTATGATTATATCAAGAGATAGAATGTTGAGTTAATTACTGAGCTTGATACATTAAAAAGGCAATTTGAAAATGCAAATTTTGATTTTAAAAGGTTTGATTTATCAAGCGAGGTAGTTGCTAATATGATTGACCATTGTCTGCAGTTCAAACGAAACCAGCAAAAGGGTTTAGGATACGATAATGTACCTCCTCCTTTTAATCATACATATCAATATCACCCTTTGTCTAAAGAGGAGATTGTCAACGAACCATTCATGGTGTATGACAAGCCATTTGGTTTTGTTTCAGGAGTATTTATAAATGTTGAAAGTACTAACCTTTCTACTTCCCCTACAGATCAATCCTTAGATCAGTCAAAGCACGAAGTTGAAGGATCTGTTTTTGATAACAAAACTGAGTCTGAACCTAATGTTTTTGTTTCCCAAGAAAAATATTGTGTTTCTGATGTTAAAATCAATGATACATCTTGTGATGCTTCTACTCCGAATCATGTTGAGTTAAATTTTTTTGACATATTTGATGATTTGTTTGAAAATACTGATTTTCCTGTTTCTAGCACATCTACTTCATGTGCAGGTAAAGTAGAAGAGGATGAGAACAAGGAGAATACCATTGAACAAACCAACATCTCCTTGAACTCTGAATCTGTTACTTCGAACTCAGCTGCTTCTGATCAACCTGTTGTTGAGAAATACAGGCCACCAATTCCAGTGAAACAGAGTGCCTATTGTAATTGTGCTTGTGGGAAAAATAAGAGACAAGGCAAGGATACGCCACCAAGGGCAGGAAGAAACAACTTCACAGTGAAGAAAAATACATGTTTTCACTGTGGAACACCTGGACACATTGCCAAAAATTGTCCTAATCGCGCATATGTTCCCTACTATGCACAAGGGTGGCAGAACGCGCCAAGAGGGAGATACTCCAAAAGAAACCCCTCGAGGTCACGTTCAAACAATGGTGTCTGGAATGCGCAGAAGGCCAAGAATCAAACCCACAAGGCTAAGAATATGAATCCCAAGGGCAAGAAGGGACGACATCAAGATCAAAAACAAAGTCATCTCAACGGACGACATCAAGATCAAAAACAAGTACTGAGCCACCCATCAGATCGAAAAAGAAATGGGTTAAACCCAACTACAAATGGGTTCCGAAGGCTCACTCTCCCAAATCTTCTAACGATTATAATATTTCTTCATCTTCTGTTTGTGATAAACAGGATATGTCATGGGAAAGAGTACCCTGCAATGATGACAAAGGTTGACCCAGTTTCAAAATGGACTGGGTTCCAAAGACCAACTGATCCCGCTCTGTGTCGGAACAACTATGGAGGCATATCATCAGACTTCGGTTTGTTGGTAGTGGCTGTTCCAGGCACATGATAGGGGACATCTCTCAACTGCACAACATTCATACCTTTGTTTGAGTGTATGTGTCCTTTGCGGGAAAGGAAGAAAAGAAGGGATCACACATGGGGTTAGTGCTTAATGACATGAAGAATTTTTGGATCTGTTCTGAGATTATGCGTGCTATTCTCAGACCTTCTAGATGCAAATTCAATCGGTGAATTACGGTACGAGTTTTTTTCTCTATACTCCTGAGTTTTTCTTAAGCTGATTCCCTTCAAAGACAAATTTTTGTTTTAGGATAGTTTAAATTTGCGCATTTGCATTCGTTTCTCTCTTATGTACAAATTTAGGGGGAGAAATAAAAACAAAACAAAAATTAGAAAATTTTAAAAAATCCAAAAACATTAGAAAATCAGAAAATCCAAAAATATGTTGGTTATGGAATGTTCTTGCAGATGATGTGATGGGAAGTGATATAATCATGTGATAACAGACAATCTGAATATGTGTAAGGGACTGAATATGAATTGTCTAGGCTCTGTGTTCGATGCGCTGGTAGGCATGAAAGATTAAAATGGACTTGACTAGGCATTAATGAACTTAAGGAATCTAGAGACTTGAAAAATCTTGACCTAGATAGATCCATTTAGCTTGACAATACGACGCTTGGATAGGTTGAGCAGGGAGATATACATGATAATCCAATGGTCACACTAAAATAATATGTATCTAGAACTTTGGTTTAACTCTTCCTCGATGTACGGACTCTGTCCTTAATTCCAGTATTGATAGGGCGACTGGGGAATTCCGATAAAGTAGGTCTGTAGGAAATTATTTTCTTGATTTCTTTATGTTAGTCATATGTTGCCTCCTCTGCATGATTGAAATACATCCGACCTGGACTGCAACATATGCAACTCTATTTCTATTCATCTTCTATCGATGCAATTCTTTCTATCTGTTAGCTATATGTTGTCTCCTTTGCGTGATTAACCATCCGACCTGGTATACATCATATGCACCTTTCTACTTCTAAATCCCTCTAAATCTGGTTAGTCATATGTTTCACCCTCTGTGAGATTGGAAGAGATCCGACCTGGGTGTATAACATATGCATTCTAAATTTGACTTCTCTCATAATAATTGTTTGCTCACCTAAAGTAAGGAGTACTTTGGAAGTTCCTGATTATTGGGGTATGTCAGGAAGCGGGAAACACGTTCTAGTACATTTAAAATTGAACAATCAGTAGGTTGTCTGTAGATCTCGCTGCTCAATTTAGGTGGACAACAATATCTTTGGTCGTCGTGAGCTGAATGGTCCTTAAGGAATATTATCTAAGAACTTAGGATCACATTGTCTTGTCACTTATAGTATGTCCTAATTTTGTCACAATCTCTCATGTTTAAGTGAACCACAATATCGGCGATTGACCAGATCTATTCATGAAGGGAGAGGTAGTGATAAACGGATAAAGGTTGTCTAAAAACTTTGATCCCAAATCACTTTTAAAGTTAGATATCATTTTTATTTTTGTTCATAGTTTTCTTCTAATATAAACCAAAGGGGAGAATTAAAAAATTTTTGAAAACCAAACAAAAATTAAAAAAATTAAAAATCCAAAAAAAAATAGTGTTATTTATGTTTTATTTCTTTTTCAGATAATATGAAAAATCCAAAAATATTGTGTGCTAAGTTTTCTTTTAGTTTTGTTTTGTCTTGAAAAGTGAATTCAGGTGTAGATGAGACTCATGGAGTCTGTATCGAGATTTCTGAGCCGAAGCTTCATCCGTGATCATCGAAGAATTCTCATTCGAAGGAGCAAGAAATGAAGATTATTCTTCCAACATTCAATCCTTCAACCCCAAAAGCAAGGTGAAGCTGACTTGAAGATTATGTGAAAGAATGCATTGAAGCCTTCTCAATCAATTTGCTGCTATCTATAAACTGCTGAAGTGATCCAGAAGATTTGTTCTCTCTGATGTTCTCTCTAAAGATTCTCAAGCTGAAAGCGCCATCTTTCAAGAATCTCTACAAGAAGCCTCCTCACCCAATGTGCGTTCACAGTCAAATTTTGAAGAGAAGGCCAACTACTCAAGATGAAGTCATTTATTGAAGATTCATCAAGTTCATCTTGAGGTTGTGAAGAAATTGAAGATTAATGCTGAAGCCAAGCTCCCGATGAAGATTAATAAGAAAAGCCAGCTACTTTTTAGGGGGACCTTGTTGGGTCAATTAGAAAAGAAAGCTATAAACCAAGGGGGAGATTGTGGCTGTGTACGACCGTACTCGTGTGTATGGCCGCACAATTGTGTATCGTACACAGGTATACGGTTGGTGTCTCATATATATAGGGTGAGGAGTGCATGCAAGTGGTACGGCTACAAGAGAGTGAGAAGAGAGCATATTGTAGAGAGAGAAACTAGAGAGAAGAAGCGTGTTTTTTAGTGTGTGTGAATCTTGTATTTGGATCTCCATTCTAATCATCAAATAATACAAGATTCATCATTTTCTTCTTCTCCTTCTCTTCTTGTTGTGATTTGGCATCATCTGTTTGATTAGGATTCTGCACCATCAAACGAATCTGATTGATACAGAAGCAGATTAGGGACTTACAAGCCCCAAGCCACGAAGCAAATCTAAAACCGAGTGTTACACATGATTTACTTATTGTTGGTAGCAATAATAAAATGGTTCAATCAACAAAGACCATCCTAAAGGAAACATTCGACATCAAAAATATGGGTTTGGCAGACGTCATCATTGGTGTGAAGATCACAAGGATTGCAAACTGACATACTTTAAATCAAACCCATTACATGGATAAAATTCTTGAGAAATTCAACTCCGGTGGTACTACTGTAGCTAGGACACCAATTGATACAAGTCATCATTTAACTAAAAATAGAGGTGAAGGAGTTGCACAATTCAAATATGCAAGAATTATTGGTAATCTAGCACACCCTTGAACCGGAATGGCGGAAACGTCCGGGGGTTTGGGTGACTTCATCTTGTAATACCATCACAATGTATATAATTGAATCACGACAACATCATCATCACACATACAATAATACAATCGTCATTTTTTTCATCAGTGTGTTGAATTACAAATTACATTCCCAAAATATAAGTGTACAATGATAGCAAAAATACATCAAAATCCATGAGTTGTTGAAGGCGGACCTGCTTAACGATTTCCTGAGAATACAAGTTATTTTGAAAATGGTCAACATATATAATGTTGGTGAGTTCATAAGCATATTTGAATGAAAGGTTTGTATCACTTTGTAAACACCAGAAAATCTGATATTTTCTATAGAAGAAATAAATGGTTTGAACGCTTTGTATCGAATCTTGTATTAAAGCATGTGTGTTTCTGTTTTGAAAATTTATAAAGAGAGTATTTCATAAAATCCTATATTTTCTGTTGTAAGTAGAAGGTATTGTATAATGAAAGTTTTCCTAGAAAATTCGATATTTTCTGCTTGTAAAAGTGTTGTGATCTTAAACCCAAAGACCGTAAAGTGGTGTTTGTATAGACTTGTAACTGTAGAAACATATAAGTAAGATGTTTGTCACCCTAGACTGACCTAGTCTACCAGTAGCGAATAACTCAGGTGTGGGATGTCAACCCCATATAGATCTATACACAAACTCTCGCTCTCCCTCCAGGAGACTCCGGTTATAACTACAAGACTAAAGGTTGTACACTAGGTAGGTACGAATGAAAGAACGTCTCACAAGAACCTTAACTAAATTTACGCGAACAGTGTATCACATTGTTTACCGTTTCAAAATAATGTTTTTGTGTATGTATTTAGGTTATAAGGCCCAATGACATGAAATGAGTATACAAGACCTATCAAGCATGTAAATGGGTCACTAAGACCCAATAACATGTAATGAAAGTATCATGCCCAATAAGCATGTAAATGGGTCAATAAGGCCCAGTAAACATCTAACAAATGTAGCAGACCCATTAAGCATGTAAATGGACCACAAAGGCCTAATAACATGAAAAAGGGTAGACAAGGCCCAATAAAAGGAGAATGACGTAATTAGCCCGTTTGTTATTATATTGCTTGTTTTAGCTCAAATATATACCAAAATGACAAAAAAGGCCCATTTTTTGTAAAAATGACATTCTTGGCCCATAAGCCAAAAAATTTACAATTAAGGCACATTTTTGAAAAAAATGACAGTTTAGGCCCATTAAGACCGAAAGTCTACTTTTAAGGGCTCATTTTGTATAGAAGGACATTTTCAACCCACTTTTGATAGAAATAACGTTTTTGGCCCATATTTAATAGAAATGCCTTTTTGGCCCTTTTAACCGAAAATTTACATTTTTGGCCCATGTTTGTTTTAAAATGACAATTAAATCCATAAAAAGTCAATAATTACCTTCTTAGGCCTTTTAAAACCATGAGTACCTAAGTAAAACCCATTCTTGTGAAAATGGACATATTTAGCCCATATAAAACCGTGAAGGCCCAATTAGAAGCCCATTTGTGAAAATTTACACTTTTGGACCCTTTTAAAACCATGAATATCATAAAGATCCATTTTTATTTAAAAATGACTCTTTAGGTCCTCTTAAAACCGTAGGTTAGTCATAAGGACCTCACTTTTGTTTATTTTCTCAAATATGGCCCCTTTATGCGATTTTAATTAGTTTTCATACATTTTTAGCATGTTTAGTTCTTTCCACTTCATAGTGAGTCACATAAGATGGTTTAGTTTACAAACATCACCAAGTATGGTAGATATTTCGAGTTTCGTAGAGATGTAGCATGTTTTATGTGACAACCTGAATCTTTTTCCCGTCAATGCTAGCCCGATTTTGTTAGTAAAATTATTATTTTATTTAATTCCGTCAAATTCCTATGATTTGGAAAATCATGTAGGTTATATAATTAAATTTATATGTGAGTCGGAACCAAAGTCACGTGAAAACCCGAGTTACTTAGAAAATCATCAAAATCCGGCCTGAGTAGAGTTCTCGGCTGTAAACCCATTCACGGCCGTAAACCTGTTTACGGTTGGTAACAGGTGGCCCCCACCACCGACCATTCACCCAACCTATAAATACGTGATTCCTACCCTCATTTACACTTTTCTGGCCGAAAACTCCTCAAGACTCTCTCAAGTTTCATCCAACAAAAACCTTCTTTTCACCACACGAATATAAGTAATTCATCCCTTTCACTTGTTATTCCTATTATTCATGTAAAAGGCTTCATATTCATTCATTTGATTCATCAATTTCATCACCATCTTTATGCTCTTGAATAGTTCATGGCCATAAACCCTTTATAGGGCCGTGAACCCTTCATAAATGGGCCGTAAACCTTTCAAATGTTCATAAGTGCGCCGTAAACCCTTCATATATTCAAAGGTCGTAAACACCTCATGGGCCGTGAACCCTTCATGTGTTCATGGACCGTGAACACATCATGGGCTGTAAACCCATGGTGGTTGACATGAACTCCTTTTTGTCTGTCATTTTGATTCTAACACTTCAATATGAGTGTTACATCCTAGGGGTGTTTCCTATTCTTATTTGTGGTTTTAGACACTAATTGCAGACCTATACATGTTAATATGTTCTTAATAGGATCGTACTGTGCTCGAGACTTCACTTAGCATCCCAAGTGTCTTATCTTTGTCATTCATCCAAGTCACTCGCGATCAGGTGAGTTCATACCCCTATACTTTTATGATTTTAATGTTTTTAGGGGAGAATACAAGCTAAACACAAATGATTTTATGAATTCATACAAAAAGGACTTCAATATAGGTAAAACTGATACAACCTTACGTTTTCCCCACATTTTTATGAAATATTTATAGATATTTTATCCCTTTTGTAAAATGCTGAGCATAAGGGACATTTTCAACTAACAAGCGTAATTACATAATTTTTTTTAGATCAATACATAAATCAAAGCACATAACAAGCATACAAACTATAATAGGTATAGTTTGGGAACTCAATACACGGTTTTACATTAACAAACATAGAAACTATAATAGGTATAGTTTGGGAATTCAATACACGGTTTTACATATACAAGCATACAAACTATAATAGGTATAGTTTGGGAATTCAATACATGGTTTTACATATACAAGCCTATTAACTATTATAAGAATATAGTTTAGGGAATGAACATATCCTTTATAAACTTATCCGTTATTTATAAAATGGGGTTTCCGTATTATTATTACTTGTATAGTTGTTAATCTAGTTTGAGAGACACGTCTTTGGGTACAATTACATGTACTAGTGGAAGACTACCCTTATGAACCAGAGTCTCCTCGAGGGAGAGTGTGAGTTTGTGTATAGATCTATACGGGACTGACAATCCTGCACCTTGTTGTTACCTACAATACGACCGGCATGTCTACGGGTGACAAAGTCATAGAGAATATTGGCGTCTGATTCACGTCGTATTAGTTAGTATCGTCATAAAACTCGCAAGTAGATAACAATGATATATTTACATAGTAATATACTTTACATGAGCAATGGTTATTTAACGAAAGTATGGAAAATACATGGTTTCTTTTTGAGTAATGAAACTACTATACGTACTGGTAGTAACCAGGGTTTTCAAACAGAACATTCTATTCATACTTGTGATAGCCAAGGTTTTCTTACAAAAGAGATTTTACATTCAAAACAATATTATACAATTCATCTAGTGGTAAATAGACATTCGAACTAATACTTCATGGAACATTGTAACAAACTCATATGTTAGAAAATATTGGATTTTTTTTATAAACATACAAACATTTTACAGATTCAATGACAGGTTTTCATTATAAAAACATGCTTATGAACTCACTAGCTTTTATGTTGATACTCTCTTTTCAAAACTACTTGTATTCTCAGGAAATCAGTAGACAGGTACCCCTGTAGCTTTTAAGAAGGTCGAATGTATAGAGTCACGCCTTTTATATTTTTCTATACTTTTGATGTATACAATCTATGTATTAAACAAATGTAAATATTCTACTTATTAAATGTAATGGTTGTGTTTACTTTGATTACTATGATGCAATTGTTATGATACTACAACATGATGTCCTCCACCCCCGAACGTTTCCACCGTTCCGGTTTGGGGGTGTGGAAAATTGGTATCAGAGCTATTGTTTATATTAAACTAAGTATACCGAACCTTAGATGGTATACAACTATAAACTCTAAAAGAGGGCCGAAGTGCTCTGAAATTTAAAGTATACTTTTAAAATATATGTATTTTATAAGAAGTATAGAAGTATGTATACATACCACGAACAATATCACAGGAAGAACAAAACAAAAGTAATTAGATGTTGGACACTGCGGTTAAACCCGAATAGTTATGTAGTCATATGTGGGGCCAATATAACCTGATCGACTATATTTGTCCGAGATATGACCAACATGTGTCTGGGAGTGACTGTGGTGTTGCAACGAGTCTAAAACTTATCAACTTTATCTGCAAATACAACATTAGAACATAAAACAAACATTTAAAATATTATAGGATTGACTAATGAGGATCATTCCCCTATAAGTATTATTAGATTAGACGTTTATTAACTATCTCTTTTTCCCCTGTTCTCGCATAGATATCATGGATGGATTCTATCCTCCTGAAGATCCGTACTTCCCTAACCAAGGGAATGGAGGATGGTTAGAGGCCGAACCGGAGGAGGATTTTGAGGAAGAAATTCATGAAGATGCCGACTCGGAGCCTGAAGTCGAGAATTGTGACAACCCAAAATTTCTATTCTATACAAACAATATCAAGCCAATAGAAGTTAGAACAGTTGCAGTAAATTTTCAGGCTTTTGGTATAAGTTTGAGTATTTCAGGATTTACACTTAAAGAGATATCAGGAGAGAGGATGCACTTGGGTTTTGTGAAACTCTTTTATTCCAAAACTTCATGATATTAGAGTTCACTGCCTGAATAAAATATTTTCTGCCAAAAATCCTAGGAGTATATATATGATTCTTAGCCATATTATTTCATTTGTTACATTTTCAACTAGAGAAAAGCCGAATTCTCTCTCACGGATCATCGGACTTTCGTCCCAAAACGTGAGTGCTTCCATCTAGTTGTATTATAGAGCTTATTATGTGCTTAATAACATAGAAATCATATCAAAACAACAAGATTTAAGAGTTTACGACCCAAGAACTTCTTGGACCATAAACCCTTTTATAAGGGACAAATGAGTGCCTAGTCCTTTCCTTGTGCAATGAAACTGGTCTAGACTCGTATCTTATTGTATGAAGGACTAGAAAACACCCAAAAACACCAAGATTAAGGTGTTTACGGCCCAAGAAGTTCTTGGACCGTGAACACCAAATAAATGTGCCAAAGTGTGCTTTAATTGTTTCCTAAGCCTTGGACACCAGCATAGATTCATTTCTAGTTAAGTTAGGGACTAGAAAACATCAAAATACCATAAACCTAAAGGGTTTACGACAGTAAACCCAAAAGAATATGGTCTTAGGGCCGTGAACTCTCCAAAGTGGGGAAATTGTGCCCTAATATCTTCCAAAGGCTTAACCATCAAGTAGAATTGCTTCTAAGGGCCTTGTAAAGCATCAAATCATCAAATGGTTAAAGGGTTATGAGCTTACGGCCGTAAACTCATGAGTTTACGACCGTAAACTCATTTGTTGAGTGCCTAAGAACCGTAAACTCCCTTAGGGAGTTTTTTTGACAACCCGATATTTCAACTCTATGTAATGACCTAAAAAGTCAAGTATTGTGACCACTTTTGAGTTAATGAAATTAACTTCGAAAATAAAATGTCCAAAAATTTCTATTTAATTTCCTACTATGTTTGATGTCATTAAACCGTGATCGTACGTAAAAAGAATGCCCAAATCCGACTTCGTATATTGAAGTTATGATTTTTCCAAGTTCGGCTTAGCAACAGACAGCTAAAAACTCGAATCGGAGATCGAACGACTTTTGGCCGGAATGACCTAAATGAGAATCGAAGGTCTTGAGAATGGTATTTCAGCGGTAAAAAGTCTGGCAAAAACTGACGTCAGATAAAGAAGTTATGAAGTTATAACGAAATTTTCTTAAACACGACATTTAAAAATAATAAATAATAAAAATAATTTCAAAATTTACCGACGAAATCTAAACGAAAGTTGTAGAGCGTAGTCTCACCTAAGCATGGATATAAAGAACATCGAAAACGGAGTTCGTATGAAGAAGATATGAATTTTAGAAGTTCATTAATTAAATAAAATATAAATTTTATTATTAATCCTTGGTATTATCCGAAGGAAGAGTCAGCAAGCCTATCCGAGTTACAATCTCTTGTTGACTATGGAGGTCATAAGAACTCAACAGTTTCTGCACCAGAACTGCAGAGGGGAAACAACAACAACAATAACAGGAAGAGAGTATGGAATAAAGGGAAGGGTGGGTCTTCCCAAGAATCCGCGAAGAAACAACTGGTTTCAGTGAATGCTGCTACTGTACCTACTACCGTTCCTACAAATGCCTACCCAACAAAGCCTTATGTAAGAAACCTTCCAAAGTGCACCAAATGCGCTTACCACCATCATGGACCTTGTCGGGAAATGCAGTGCTCCAACTGCAACAGAAAGGGACACACTGTCCGTTTCTGCAAGGATCTCGCAAGGCCGATTACTCAAGTTCCCAACGCGGGTGTAGGCCAAACTTGCTACAGCTGTGCCGAGGCATGCCACTACAAGAGGAACTACCCAAAGGCAGCAGGCACCGGCGGTGTGGGATGAATTTTGGCTATAGGCCATGATGAAGCCGTAGTTGGTTCGACTGTAGTTACTGGTACGTTCCTTCTCGATAATTCATATGCATGCATACTATTCGATAGTGGAGCGGAGAGAAGCTTCGTGAGTCAAAACTTTATTCACTTACTTAAACGTGCACCTAGCAAGTTAGAAAAATCATTCACTATAGAAATGGCAAACGGATTAACGGAAAACACTAACTACATATACATGGGCTGTACATTAACTTTAGACGGTCATTCTTTCCCAATCAACCTCATGCCAGTCCAAATTAAAAGTTTTGACATCATAGTCGGCATGGATTGGTTAAGTCTTCTTCGCGCCGACATCATGTGCTTTGAGAAAGTAGTTCGTCTTAATCTCCCTAACGACGAAACATTAGTGATTTACGGTGACAAATCAAGTACAAACCTTCGCATCATTTAGTGCATCCAAACTCGAAAGTGTTTACGGAAGGATTGTCAAGCATTCCTTACACACATCGTCGATACGAGTCAGGAACTGAAGGACATCAAGAACATTCCGGAAGTACGTGACTTTACCGATATCTTTCCAGACAAACTACCGGGATTACCACCACAACGCCAAGTCGAGTTCAGAATCGACTTAGTTCTAGGGGCTACCCCAGTAGCGAAATCGCCTTATCGCCTGGCACCAGCGGAGATGCAAGAACTTTCCAGTCAACTTAATGAACTCCATCAAAAAGGATTTATTAGACCAAGTTTCTCACCTTGGGGAGCACCAGTCTTGTTCGTAAAGAAGAAAGACGGATCGTTTCGTATGTGCATTGACAACAGAGAACTGAACAAACTTAATGTCAAAAATCGTTATCCTCTACCCCGCATTGACGACCTATTTGATCAACTTCCAGGAGCAAACTATTTCTCGAAGATAGACCTACGATCCGGATATCACCAATTACGAGTACTAGAGGAGGATATTCCCAAGACAGCTTTCCGAACCCGTTACGGACACTATGAGTTTGTAGTGATGCCGTTCGGATTAACCAACGCACCAGCAGTATTCATGGACCTAATGAATAGGGTGTGCCGTCCTTACTTGGATCAGTTCGTCATCGTCTTCATCGATGATATACTTATCTACTCCCGAAGTAAAGAAGAGCACAGTCAAAACCTACGAAAAGTCTTAGAAACACTGTGATCGGAGAAACTCTATGCGAAGTTCTCTAAATGAGAATTTTGGATTCGAAGAGTCGAATTTTTGGGCCACGTTGTTAGCGAGAAGGTGATACACGTGGACCCCTACAAAATTAAGGCCATCGAGAACTGGTCGGCACCAAAGACACCTATAGAGATTCGTCAATTTCTAGGTCTCGCTGGCTACTATCGCAAATTCATAAAGAACATCTCTAGCATTGCGAAACCTCTTACTACATTAACCCAGAAAGGTGTGGCCTTTGACTGGGAAGCGAAACAAGAGAAGGCGTTCCAAACACTGAAACAGGCCTTGTACACCGCACCGATTCTATCCCTCCCTGAGGGGATAGAAGATTTCGTAGTGTATTGCGATGCATCAAACCAAGGACTTGGTTGTGCTCTTATGCAGAGAGGGAAGTTTATTGCTTATGCCTCCCGACAGCTTAAGACACACGAAGTGAAGTATACGACACACGATCTTGAGTTAGGAGCAGTGGTATTTGCTCTGAAGATCTGGAGACACTACTTATACGAAACAAAGAGTACTATTTTCACCGATCACAAGCGCCTTCAACACATTTTTGATCAGAAGGAAGTCAACGTGCGACAACGACGATGGGTTGAGTTACTCAATGACTATGAATGTGAAATTCGTTATCATCCTGGCAAGGCCAACGTGGTTGCTAATGCCCTCAGTCGAAAAGAATACACTGGTCGGAGAGTCAAATCTCTGACTATGACTATCCATTCCCACTTATCCACACAAATTAAGGAGGCACAACTGGAAGCTTTACAACCTAAAAATGTGGCGAGTGAATCCCTGAGAGGAATGAAAAAGAATCTAGAAATCAAGAGTGGCGGAGCATATTATCTCATGGACCGAATCTGACGCCGAAACATGGTGGTTTCAGAGACGTAGTCATGACCGAAGCACAAAACACGAGATATTCCGTTCACCCAGGTTCAGATAAAGTGTATCTGGATCTTAAGAAACTGTACTAGTGGCCTAACATGAAAGCAGAAATTGCTACCTTCGTAAGTAAATGCCTTACTTGCGCTAAGGTTAAGGTCGAGTATCAGAAACCGTCAGGATTACTACAACAACTGGAGATACAAGAATGGAAATGGGAACGGATTACTATGGACTTCATAACCAAGTTGCCCAAGACGATGGGTGGACTCGATACCATATGGGTCATCGTCGACAGATTGACCAAATCCGCGCATTTCCTACCAATCAAGGAGACTGACAAGATGGAAAAGCTTACAAGAACTTACATAAGGGAAATAGTGCGACTGCATGGTGTTCCGATATCCATTATCTCCGATAGAGATAGTAGATTCACTTCAAGATTCTGGCAGTCACTACAAAGTTCCCTGGGGACTAGGCTAGAAATGAGTACAGCCTACCACCCACAAACAGACGGGCAAAGTGAGAGAACGATACAAACTTTGGAAGATATGCTGAGAGCCTGTGTGATTGACTTTGGAAAGGCATTGGATATCCACTTACCCCTTGTCGAATTTTCATACAACAATAGTTATCATACAAGCATAAAGGCTGCTCCGTTTGAAGCCCTCTATGGACGAAAGTGCAGGTCCCCTCTGTGCTGGACTGAAGTTGGCAACACCCAGTTAGCTAAAGGACGAGTTCCTGAAAGCACTCTCACTGGTCCAGAAATCATATGAGAAACGACAGAGAAGGTCGTTCAAATTCATGAACGATTGAAAGCCTCTAGAGACCGACAGAAAAGCTACGCTGGCCAAAGGAGGAAACCTTTGGAATTCCAAGTAGGAGACCATGTTTTATTGAAGGTCTCACCGTGGAAGGGTTTAATACGCTTTGGAAAGCGTGGGAAACTAAATCCAAGATACGTAGGGCCTTTCGAGATTCTTGCCAGAATCGGCCCTATGGCTTACAAGCTTAATCTACCGCGTGAACTTAGTAACGTACATCCAACCTTCCATGTGTCGAACTTGAAAAAGTGTCTGTCCGATGAGACTCTTGTTATTCCACTCGACGAGATCGAGATCAACAAGAGCCTCAACTTTGTGGAAGAACCGGTAGAAATCATGGACCGAGAGGTCAAACAAACGAAACAAAGTCGCATACCCATCGTGAAGGTTCGCTGGAATGCCAATCGAGGACCTGAATTCACATAGGAATGCGAAGATCAGATGAAACAAAAGTACCCTCATCTTTTTCTCTGATTCACTAGTATCTTTACTACTTTAAAAATTCGGGATGAAATTCCCTCTAACGGGGGGATGATGTGACAACCCGATATTTCAACTCTATGTAATGACCTAAAAAGTCAAGTATTGTAACCACTTTTGAGTTAATGAAATTAACTTCGAAAATAAAATGTCCAAAAAGTTTCTATTTAATTTCCTACTATGTTTGATGTCATTAAACCGTGATCGTACGTAAAAAGAACGCCCAAATCCGACTTCGTATATTGAAGTTATGATTTTTCCAAGTTCGGCTTAGCAACAGACAGCTAAAAACTCGAATCGAAGATCGAGCGACTTTTGGCCGAAATGACCTAAACGAGAATCGAAGGTCTCGACAATGGTATTTCAGCGGTAAAAAGTCTGGCAAAAACTGACGTCAGATAAAGAAGTTATGAATTTATAACAAAATTTTCTTAAACGCGACATTTAAAAAAAATAAATAATAAAAATAATTTCCAAATTTGCCGATGAAATCTAAACGAAAGTTGTAGAGCGTAGTCTCACCTACGCGTGGATATAAAGAACATCGAAAACGGAGTTCGTATGAAGAAGATATGAATTTTAGAAGTTTATTAATTAAATAAGATATAAATTTTATTATTAATCCTTGGTATTATCCAAAGGAAGAGTAAGCAAGCCTATCCGAGTTATGCCCTGCGTACAGGTGTACGCCCCGCGTACTCATGGGCTAGGCTTCGGATCGTCCACGTCTCGCCCTATGCGAGGTTATACCACGTCCCATCCGAGCTCCGAGGCAGTCGAGGATCCGGTCATGCGTGACGCACGCGTACGCCTCGCGTACCCGCGTACGCCCCGCGTACCGAGGCAGTTCCCAGCCCCTATAAAAGGGATGCGAGGGTTCTGAAGAAAGGGCTCCATTTCTCTCATTTCTCTTGCGTTGTTGCCTCGTTTTCCGTGCCCGTGCTTACCCGAAGCCCCGGTCATTTTGCTCAAGTCCCGAAGGTCGTTTGTACTCCCGAGATTCCCAAGAATCTCGAGAAAATCCATTTTTCTCGAGAAGAAATTCTGCCCGGTTTTCATCACGCTTTTTCCGATCTTTCAAGTGAGTTCATACCCTTATAATCTACACTTTTAAATGTTTTATAAATAACTTTTATATGCTTTTAAGGGGGGAATACAAGTAAAACATACGATTATTATCGTGTGTTATATATACAGTTTCGTTATACACTTTTTTTTATCAACGAAATCATATGTGATTTATAACTATTATAGGGAAACTTTCGTATGCAAACTATATCACGATAACATCATATTTTTGGAAACTAAAAATGTAGTTATATATGTATAGATCAAACACTCTGCTTGTACTGTATGTATATGTGTTCATCTTGGTACTATATAAATTATAACTTTTCATAACAAGTCAACATTTTTACTAGGGATTACTATACAAACGAGACACACTTTTAGAAAACTATAATAGGTATAGTTTTACGAGGACATTACAAACTTTTACATACTAGAAACACTATATCAAGAAGTTTACTTTCACATACAAGAACTAATGACCATTTTCATACGTAAATCAGTTTTATACTAAATTTTGTGAGACATTAACTTCACGTACGTTCGAGTACGCATTTCAAGTCCTGTATTATATACCAGAATCCCTTGGAGGGGGAGCATGGTGTTTGTGTATAGATCTATACAGGCTTGACAACCCGCACCCTGACTGTTAGCTACAGTCCACCATTTGGGGTGACATATATAAAGTTTCGTTATACACTTTTTTTTATCAACGGAATCATATGTGATTTATAACTATTATAGGGAAACTTTCGTATGCAAAATATATCACGATAACATCATATTTTTGGAAACTAAAAATGTAGTTATATATGTATAGATCAAACACTCTGCTTGTACTGTATGTATATGTGTTCATCTTGGTACTATATAAATTATAACTTTTCATAACAAGTGAGCATTTTTACTAGGGATTACTATACGATTATTATCGTGTGTTATATATAAAGTTTCGTTATACACTTTTTTTTTATCAACGGAATCATATGTGATTTATAACTATTATAGGGAAACTTTCGTATGCAAAATATATCACGATAACATCATATTTTTGGAAACTAAAAATGTAGTTATATTTGTATAGATCAAACACTCTGCTTGTACTGTATGTATATGTGTTCATCTTGGTACTATATAAATTATAACTTTTCATAACAAGTGATCATTTTTACTAGGGATTACTATACAAACGAGACACACTTTTAGAAAACTATAATAGGTATAGTTTTACGAGGACATTATGAACTTTTACATACTAGAAACACTATATCAAGAAGTTTACTTTCACATACAAGAACTAATGACCATTTTCATACGCAAATCAGTTTTATACTAAATTTTGTGAGATATTAACTTCACGTACGTTCGAGTACGCATTTCAAGTCCTGTATTATATACCAGAATCCCTTGGAGGGGGAGCATGGTGTTTGTGTATAGATCTATACGGGCTTGACAACCCGCACCCTGACTTTTAGCTACAGTCCACCATTTGGGGTGACAAATGTCAGAACATTCCAATGCCTGAAGAACATTGTGTATAGGAATTTCTAGTCAATAGCATGGTTATAAAACTCACATGGAGTATTGAAAACACATTGATTTACAGGGTTTTTCAGAAGTATTGAAAATTTTATACTTACATACATTTTTAGAAACAAACATTGGTCTTGAGAGAAGACTACTTTTATACTAGTAGAAAATATAGGATTTTCTAGAAGCAAACAAACAAGAACAAAACATTTCATTTCATACAAACATTGTCATTTAATACTTATGAAACTCACCAGCTTAAATGCTGATCTACTCTTTCAAAACTACTTGTATGTCCTAGGGATTCAGTAATTACAGGTAACGAACAGCTTTTGAAGAAGAGACGCTGCGGCGCCAGTTTAATTTCATATTTTGACATCATATTGTAATTGGTTTTGAACATGTACCTTTTGACAAATGTAAACTTTCAATTATATATATGATGGTTGTATTGCTTTCTTTACTATGTATCCATTTGTTATGTTACCACATGAAGTCATCCGCCCCAGAACGTTTCCGCCGTTCCGGTTTGGGGGTGTGGCAGTTTTCCTTTAACCCTACACTCACTAGCCATACTCTACAACACTTGGATGCAACCCTTGTGCTCCTTAACACTTGAAACAAAGTGTTACCATGTTCTAGAGTGTCTTAACTTATATTATTAGAGATAAAGTGCATAATTAGTTATTTATATATTGATTATATGATAACTAGGCTCGTTGTGTGTGTGCAAGTCTTCACTTGACACCTAGCAATCATCTTCAGTTCATCCGTACCACTCACTACAGGTGAGTTCATACCCCTTAATCAATGATTTAAATGTTTTTAAATGCTTTTATGGGGGGGGGATACAAGTTAAACGCTTATAGTTATTACATCAATCACATGTGATTAATAACTACAAAACCAGAGGTTTTCTTACTGTTCAAACTGTTTATCAAACTGTATTGCTTCAAACTGTTCTACAAACTTTTTTACTTATCAAATACTTTTACTTCAACTCTTTTATACTTATTATCAATTGCATGTCTATGTATGTATAGTTATATAAGCAATGTTTAAAAGGCTTAGGAAGGCCTGTTCGCCCTAATTCCTTTTCGCCGTTGAGATGTGGTCTGGTGGGATATCGGGTACCCGTCCGAAGGTCATTTAAATATTAGTTATATATAATGTGTACATATATAGTCATAAAGGTTCTTCCAGTTCATTCAGTACCCTTGGGTAGCAAGGGTATACTTCCATGTTCATACGTACCAGTTACATCATTAATAGGTTACCATAGGGGTAGCACAGGAGGATACTAATATTATTACTAGAAAAATGAAACATACAATGAGTCAGTTCATTCATGAGTCAGTTCGAGTAGTACTCACAGTACATTACTATACATGCTAGATAAAGAGATAACATACATTACAACTAGTACACACAGTACATTACTATACATGCTAGATAGAGAGAACATACATTACAGCTAGCACACGTAGAACATTTCAGTACATACAGGCTAGATAGAGAAAGATTACACTTTCAGTTAGCTCATTCATTACATATACATTCATGCAGTTATGTGAACCATTGAGCGGGTCTTGGCACTTCCTGCCATGACCTCTCTTGTATCCCGAATCTCCTTAATTGGGGAGCGTATGAGTTTGCCTATAGATCTATACTGGATTGACTATCCTACACCTTGCTGCTCGCTACAGTGGGACTTGCAAGTCTACGGGTGCCAAATGTCATTTCTTACAGCGTCTTACATCTTCGTTTTACTAGAGTCGGTAGCAGGATACATGTCGATCACATTTTACTTGGAACACCTTTTGTTTTAAGGTAGTTAGTACCACGGTAGTCACTTATTACAAATACTACGGTACATTAATATTTTCCCATTATATTCACTTCGTGAATATTCACACGATGCACGGTAATGTAGAAACTATATTTTTTGATAATGATAGTCAGAATTGGGAAAACACACACTCTAACAAGAGACACATGCATAGAAACTAGATGCCTTGGTAGAAGGCTACAGTTAGTAGGAAACATAGGGTTTTCTAGGAAAGTTCAAACATTTTACAAAACATTGTACAAAACATCTTACAGAACATTTTACAAACGTTTTCATACAAACTCAGACATTAATATACTTATGATCTCACCAGCATTAAGCTGATACTCGCTTTCAAAATAACTTGTATTCTCAGGTCACCACTAGACAGGTACAGGTGCTAGGCTTTTGAGAAGATGGAGTTCGTTCAAGACTCATCTTTTATTTTGATATGTATACTTTTGGTGTCTATAACTTTGACAGAACACACATGTATGAAATTATATTATTAATGCAATGGATGATGTTGTTGCTTGTTTACTACTATTCATTGTTGTGATACTGTACATGACGTCCTCCGCCCCAGAATGTTTCCGCCATTCATGGTTTTGGGGTGTGACAAGAATTTATCGCTTGTTGCTCCAATTCCAGATCCTAACCCTCGACCGGAGTTTTGAGGCCCAACACCTATGTGGGCTGAGAACTTGAGTAGGTGGATCCATGAGTAGGGTCAACCTCCATCGTACAATGGGGATCACAACTTCTATAATCTGAGCGAACGAGGCTCAGCAGACAGAGTTCTCCCCATCTTGGTTTGCCGAGTGGCTCGCAATGTTGAGCTAGGAATGACAGCTATTCAACGAAACGTGGAGCTTGATGCGGACACAAACGCCAATATAGATCGTATTCACAATCTTGAAATTGCTAACGGGAGACCTATGTGAGACAATGAGGCTCTACAGCAAGAGCTAGCTATAACTCGAGCTGAAGTCATAGAGCTCCTAGCACGCCAGAAAGTATATGAGAGACACCTGCCTGATGTGTAGCGTCAACTTGCCGAATTAAGGATTCGTCAGAGGGGTGCCTGTCGCTAGTAGGAGATGCTCTACTAATCCTTTCTTTTGGTTTAAGGAATAGCCTTCATATCTATGCTCTAAGTAACACTTTTCGCTGTAAACATTCCTGTTTTGCAATTACTGTTTCACTAGTTCTTTATGCTGTCAAGATTTCCCTTTGTTGGTATGTTGTAGACCTACTCCTTGGTCAAATTTTCTGAACTCTGTGTAGTCTCAATGCCAAATATAATGATAGCAATCTTATTTCAGTTAAAGATCATCATTATCAAAATTTATTCTAGTTCAGTAGTGTGCAAACTTCCTTTATGGATGGTTATCAGAACACTACGGAAGTCTGATCATGATAGTCTCGGAAACCGGTATAACATAGCTTAAACAACACTCGTGCAATACCCACTTCCATCGAATACACTTTAGGAATGTTGTCAGAAACATTCAGAATAGTTTATCAAGGCGTGGAATTTATAAGTATATATAAATTGGTGTGATGCAACTGCCAATGACCATCGTTACTCACAAGATCGTTTCTTGTCATGCCACATAACCATGTCTTCATAAGGAGGTAACCAACCAACTGGCAAGAAACCAATTATGTAGATAGACTCCGCTACATTTCAGGCCACGGTCAGAGCCACTGTGACAGCTGTCATGGCGCAATTCAATGCCAACAACCCAAATGAGAATGGAAACAGTTTCAACAATCTAAACCGTAGTAACACACAAGGAAACCGACAAGGGCCTACGCATGATGATATTCCAGTTCACATAACTAAGAATAATAAACGAAAGTTCTAGAACAAAAAGGAGCCCAAGTTATCTAAAAAACCTACCAAGAGACAACAACATGTGGCAATCTCTACAGCCACGACATCTGCCACTCCAGTACCAATGTTAGTACGACAATATGCTGGAAATCTACCAAATTGGAAGAAATGCAATTTCCACCACTTAGGGAAATTCCGCAAATTGCGGTGTAAGAACTGCAACAAACAAGGACACACCACTCATTTCTGCAGGATACCAGCACAACCAACCACTCAAGTCCTCGGCGTTGGCTTAAGTCTGGTCTATTATAGGTGCGGTGAATCTGGACATTTCAAAAGTGATTGTCCAAAGACTAAAAATGGCAAAGAAGCTCGCTTCCGTAGGACTCTGACTCAACATATCACTTCAACTACCGATGCTAGTATAATTCAGGTATGCCATGCATGTGGTGAAATGGGGCATTTCAAGAGAGATTGTCTGACAGAGAGAAATGACGGAGGAGAAGGAGGATTTAACGGCACGACATATAAGAGCAACGAGGAACCCCCTTTTGAGGTTTTGGTACGTCTTCTAAATCAAATTACTTTAAAGATTTAATTTATATTAATATTAAAACTAGTGGAAAATTAAAAATTAATTATAAATAACTCACTCATCCGTATAAGTCACGACATTCATAAGAGAACTAAAGGTCAGCGTAGATGAACTATGATGTCTTAATATGTACATCAGGGTTAAGCATAGCTAACATTTTGTAGAATTAGTGAGTGATTCCGCCTTAATTCCTGTTCCTTGTGTAGTTGTGGAATTAGGGTAGAGTCACTCAATCGACCGTCTTAATCATCTTAATTATACATAACTTGTATATGCCAAGCGATCATAGAGGTATGGAAAATGGATCATTATATAAAGTATCGTCACTAGTTATCAAAGCACTTTCACTGCTAGTATTCGCTTATTGTGGTAGGATTTGTGGCAGTGGTGTTATTGAGAAATCACTAGAAAGTCTACTTAGAATGCACTGTCGAGCACACTCGGGATACAGCATCATTATAATAGACATCTCTTTCAAATCAAGTCAACACTTGTTTCTACAGAGAGTCCTGCGTCGTCAGTCGACATGAATTGGCCTGGTCCTCACCATAACAAGATCATGTGTTACAAAAACCCACCGCCTTAACCGACTGATGAACGAAACCCTCGTCACTCATAACGACAACCCAGCCCAGACCTTAGAATTGTCTTTTGTATTCTAAACCCCGAAGTACTCATGAGAGGAGTACTATGGCTTCCGAAACCTTGGCGGCGTATATCCAGCCGATCCTCCAGAACCACCACTCGTCCTAAAAGCTTCAAGAAATAGACAAAAGAGATACGCCGATAAGAGACGAAAATCTTTGGAGTTCTAGGTTGATGACCGTGTTCTTTTGAAGGTCTCACCCTGTAAAGGAAAGATACGCTTTGGAAAGCATGGAAAGTTGAATCCGAGATACATAGGACCATTCGAGATCCTCTCTAGAATCAGTCTCGTAACTTACAAACTTCGTTTACCCCAACAGCTTAGCGACAGTTATTCTGTCATCCACGTGGCGAACCTTAAAAAGTGTCTATCCGACGAAACACTTGTGATCCCTATTGATATATCGAGATCAATAAGAACCATAATTTCGCGGAAGAACTAGTCGAAATTATGCATCGAGAAGTCAAAAGAAAGAAACAAAGTCGCATACCGAAAGTGAAGGTCCGCTGGAATGCCAAGCGAGGACCTGAATTCACTTGGTAGCGCGAAAACAAAATGAAACAGAAATAGCCGCATCTTTTTCCGAGTCCATAATTTGTATTCTATGTTTAAATTTCGGGATTAAATTCCCTCTATCAGGGGGATGATGTGACAACCTGAATCTTTTTCCCATCAATGCTAGCCCGATTCCGTTAATAAAATTTGAATTTTATTTAGTTCTGTCAAATTCATATGATTTGGAAAATCATTTAGTTTATATAATTAAATTTATATGTGAGTCGAAACAAAAATTGCGCGAAAACCCGAGTTACTTAGAAAATCATCGAAAACCGGCATGACTAGAGTTCTCGGCCGTAAACCTGTTTATAGTTGGTGACAGGTGGCCCCAACTATAAACCTGAATCTTTTTCCCATCAATGCTAGCCCGATTCCATTAATAAAATTTGAATTTTATTTAGTTCTGTCAAATTCATATGATTTGGAAAATCATTTAGTTTATATAATTAAATTTATATGTGAGTCGGAACCAAAATTGCGTGAAAACCCGAGTTACTTAGAAAATCATCGAAAACCGGCATGACTAGAGTTCTCGGCCGTAAACCTGTTTATAGTTGGTGACAGGTGGCCCCAACCACCGACCATACACCCACCCTATAAATACGTGATTCCTACCCTCATTTACACTTTCTGGCCGAAAACTCCTCAAGACTCTCTCAAGTTTCATCCAACAAAAG
The DNA here is from genome assembly GCF_051521515.1 of Lactuca serriola. Lineage (NCBI taxonomy): Eukaryota > Viridiplantae > Streptophyta > Magnoliopsida > Asterales > Asteraceae > Lactuca > Lactuca serriola. Next base: position 65,674,130 of record NC_136409.1, read on the forward strand.
CCTTCTTTTCACCCCACGAACGTAAGTAATTCATCCCTTTCACTTGTTATTCATCTTATTCATGTAAAAGGCTTCATATTCATTCATTTGATTCATCACTTTCATCACCATCTTTATGCTCTTGAATAGTTCACGACTGTAAACCCTTCATAGGGCCGTGAACCCTTCATAAATGGGTTGTAAACCCTTCAAATGTTCATAAGTTGGCTGTAAACGCTTCATATATTCATTGGCCATAAACACCTCATGGGTCATGAACCCTTCATGTGTTCCTGGGCCCTGAACACATCATGGGCCGTAAACCCATGGTGGTTGACGTGAACTCCTTTTTGTCCCTTATTCTTGATTCTAACACTTCATTGTGTGTGTTTCCTACATCCTACTGGTATTTCCTATACTTATTAGTGGTTTTAGACACTAATTACAAACCTATACATGCTAATATGTGCTTAATAGGATCATACTGTGCTTGGGACTTAACTTAGCATACCAAGCATATTATCTTTGTCATTCATCCAAGTCACTCACGATCAGATGGGTTCATACCCCTATGCTTTTATGATTTTAATGTTTTCAGGGGGAGAATACAAGCAAAACACAAACAATTTTATGAATTCATACAAAAAGGACTTCAATACACATAAAAATGATACAACCTTACGTTTTTCCCACATTTTTATGAAATATTTATAGATATTTTATCCCTTTTGTAAAATGCCAAGCATAAGGGACGTTTTCAACTTACAAGCGTAATTACATAATTTTTTTAGATCAATACATAAATCAAAGCACATAACATGCATACAAACTATAATAAGTATAGTTTGGGAATTCAATACACGGTTTTACATATACAAGCATACAAACTATAATAGGTATAGTATGGGTATTCGATACACGGTTTTACATTTACAAGCATACAAACTATAATAGGTATAGTTTAGGTATTCAATACATCATTTTACATATACAAGCCTATTAACTATTATAAGAATATACTTTATGGAACGAACGTATCCTTTATAAACTAATCCGTTATTTATAAAAAAGGTTTTCCATATTATTATAACTTGTATAGTCGTTAATCTAGTTTGAGAAACATGTCTTTGGGTACAACTACATGTACTAGTGGAAGACTTTCCTTATGAGCCAAAGTCTCCTCGATGGAGAGCGTGAGTTTGTGTATAGATCTATACGGGACTGACAATACTGCACCTTGTTGTTATCCATAGTAGGACCAGCAAGTCTACGGGTGACAAACTCATAGAGGATATTGGCGTCTGATTCACGTCGTATCAGTTAGTATGGCCATAAAACTCGCAAGTAGATAACAACGATATATTTACGTAGTAATTGTTGGATAGAGTGTCTAAATCCATAACAATATTTGAGATGCACTTGACCCAAACCAGCATGGTCCATTTGGGTTATACTTCACCCGAACAATTTGTATGGATAATCTTTTGAGAATAGTATGTTTCTGATTTATTAATATATTATAAGGTATAATATATTAATATGAAATCATACTATTTAATTAGTATTGATCTTAAATTAATTAAGAATTAATTTAGTGATCAAAAGGTGACTAATTAAATATTGGCTCTTGTATTTATATAGTGTGGGCTAATGCTTATTTAGTATGGGCTAGGCTTGCATGGGAGTCCATGGATGGTCCATGGAGCTTTTAACCCATGGATCGTTGGAAAGGAAGAGCCATGGGTATTAGGGTTTACATGAATGTAACCCTAATCCACCACACTATATAACGTAGTCTTTGGCACTTGATTTGGCACTAGTTGTGTGTGAACAAGAGTGGTGCCCGATTTCAAGAGTGTGCATTATTCTCTCAAGAGTTTTCCAAAGTTTGTGGTGATTTGTTATTTCCATTTGAGGCATCCACACTATTGGTGCTAGGATCTCAAACTCCAAGCAATCAACCACCACTAAAAGGTATGTCATTCTACTAGTAATTTTATGATTCAAGTTCCCCATGCCATGCTAGTTAGGATGTAAACCTTGGAAATTCTTATTTGCATGTATCTTAGAGAAAACATAGATCCAAGGTTTGTAGGGTTGCATGTACACCATAGGAGTGTTAGAATGCTCAAAACCCATCAGTGGTATCAAAGCCTAGACTTGTTTTCTTGAATACTTGATGCAAACTGTTGAAAAATCAAAAAATCTTGTTGTCTGGACAGTGGACTCGCCGAGTCCATGGGGGGGACTCGACAATTCCATGCATATCTTCATCCTACTCGTCGAGTAGGTTCATGCACTCGATGAGTAGGAGGCCCAGAGTGCAGTTTGTCGAGTTTTTAAGCTGGAATTGGACTAGAATCATTACACTAAATTGTTTTGGACTTATAGAACCTGTTTTTGATATTGTAATGATTATGCTAATCCAATTTCAAAGACTATTATCAAAATTTCAAGTTTTGTATGTGTTCATATGATTCTTAAAATTGTTGATATCGATGTTCATGAACTTATGAGTTTTGTTAGATCATAGGAATTATTTGCAACTAGTTTGTTAGTTAATTCTTGATATTGATGTGTTTTAATGGAATCCATAATTTGTCCTCAAGTTATGGATTACCAAAAGTTTTTCTTTTAAAGCCCATTAAAAACCATAGGTTACACAAGTTGAAGAGTCTTTTTCATCCTAAATAGTTTTATGGACTCTATAACTTGTCCTCAAGTTATGGATGTCCAAAAGTCTCTTCATTAAAAGTTTTTTTAAACCTTAATTAAACTCATAAGTTATGAAAATCCAAAAGTTTTTGAATTGTTCAAAACTTGCCCTCAAGTTTTGGAATTTCTAAAGTCTCACACATACTTTAGTTCCAACCCTTAGAGTTTTAAAAGTTAAAATTCAACCGTTATACTTTATAGTAATATAAGTTAATAATATATATATATATATATATATATATATATATATATATATATATATATATATATATATGTATAAGAGCAAGTCAGTCTTACCGTTAGTAGGCCTCATTCATGAAGTCGGTCTATAAGGGGGGGGGGGGGGGGTATAAGGTTTTTGCCTATAAAATGGCAGCTTAATGGGTGTTGACTTTCACTCACCGCTTCCTTCACTGGTGGAGGGTCGTTAGCCGAACGGGTAGGACAAGGACTATAATTTTGATTAAAAGTATAACGATGAATATAAAGTAACTAAACCTTTTATAAATTCCCAATCTTAGTTACTTTAGGAAAATGTGAATTTGGTGCTAACCCATGAAACTTACACTTTGTACCTTACCAAGTCATTGGTGGAGCGTGTGTGGCTAACTAACACACTAACTTGGACTAGTAAGGATGGGAAAGGGTGACTTAATGTTTATCATAGATCGGTGGAGCGCGTGTGGTTAACTGGCACATTGATTAGGCGATAATATTAATGGTACCAAGTGAATTTGCATGGTTATTCACACCTTTTTTTGTGATCCTCAGCATCTCAGTCACAAAACCTGAAGGGCACAATCGAGACTGAAACATGCCATTGAAAAGTTCAATGAATCTCAAAAGATCTAGGAGTTTCAAATCCAATTAAAACCTAATAAATTATTTCGTTTTTCATGCTGGAAATTGGTGAATTATTATTCACCTACCTTCAAATATTCTATAGCTTGGATTACCGCATCCCTCTTCCAAGTTATAAAATATTGTGTTGGGTCCTAGGCTTAATATTTCATATTGGGTGTTATATTATGGACTTTAAATCAACTATCTTGAATATATCCCAAAAGGTGTCTGTTGATTTAAAAAGTGACCCTCATAAACTTCAACTACCATAGCTACAAAGCCACCGCAGTCTAGCAGTCTCTTCAACAATAATCATCCGAAGTCTCTAGTACCGCAGTCTCTATCTAGATTACATTACTTTGTCTTTATTGTAAAACACTCTATTGTCCAGTATGCCTTGCATGGCTACTCTTAGAGTTGTAAACCTGTTATCTTTATGAGTCTCTATAAATAGAACTCATTCTCGTGTAATCAAAGAGCATCTCTCATCTAATTCTAATACATATCTCAGAAGTTCTCATTCTATCTTACTTACTCAATTCTCTTACTCTTATAATCAATCACCATTTCTCTTCGGAGCAAGTCTCTTGGGACTTAATCACAAAGTTTGATCTCACTTATTGACTTGGTTTGAATGCATTCCTTGTTATGAATCAGCTTAAGTGTATACTTGAAATAACAACTATTGTCATTTATATTTCTTTACTTTTCCGCAACTAACTCTCTAATTTCTAACTATTAATATTATTGTTAGCTTTTAGATCCTTCGATAATAACTGTTCCGCTATATACTTGTTCTAATATTTGTTCAAGTATGTCTCAAAGTTTTTCTCTCAACAACTGGTATCAGAGCCATAGTGGTTTCTTTTTGAAAATCGGAACTTTGATTTTTCGAAGAGCCTTCTATACCACTGAAGCTCATTTCTAAAACAAAAAAAAACTTCAAAAATGGCACAATCGTTTTCACTGAATGTCTCCAATAGTGTTGGTGGTTCTAATCGAGCCCCAATACTAGTTGCGAATGAATATCATCACTGGTCACAAAGGATGGAAAGATATCTTAGAAGACTTGGTAGAGATGTTTGGCGATCTATAGAAGAAGGACCACATGTCCTAGTCCTTACACCAGTCCAAACTGACGGACAGACAACAAGGCTAGGAGGAGGTCAACCAGCTTTGAACCGTCCCACCAAGGATGATGTAGATAAGATGGAAAATGATGCTATTGCCTTTTATGAAATCTCTTGTGGAGTTGCTCCTGACAACTTCGACATTATCATAAATTGCAAGTCAGCAAAAGAGATCTGGGATGTTCTTAAAAATATATACCAAGGCTCAGAGCAAGCTCAAGAAAAAAAGCTCACGACTGCACTCAATGAGTTCAACAACTTCAAAGCTCACATCGGCGAAATTCTGGAAGACTCCTTTAAAAGATTCAACTTGATTGTCACAAAACTATCCAATGCGGGCATGGTCCGCAGCAATCATGAAACAAGTCTACGGTTCCTTAATGGATTGGGAAGACCTTGGACAACAGCCAAAATGAACGTTCAAGGAGATAGGAAGATTCACTCGTTGTCCCTTTATAAGCTCTATGGAGAATTGCAAGCTCAAGAGTCCACTGTACTCAAGGACTGTTCAGACTTCGGAGGTCCACTTGCTCTTGTAGTACAATCACCTCACACTCAAACATATCCCACCTCGTATGACTCACCACATCAGTCATATGAAGCAGACTCAGAATATGACGATGTAGAAGAGTTTCAGAATGCCATCGCCCTTATCAGTAAAAAATTCAATCGTTTACCATGTTCATTTCATAAAAACCAACAGTACAACCGACCACCTTTCAACCGCAACTTTCAAAACAATCACTTTCGTTCCAACAAGAATCCTCTCCCTCCACCGCAACCTCAGCAAACATAGTCTAAAGACGTACCACCGCAGTCTCAATCAACTGACTCCGGTACTTCTTTAGAAGAGAAAAGTGTTATTGTTATATGTCACAAGTGCAACAACGAGAACCATTTTTCCAAGGACTGCAAGGCAAACGTAGTGAAAGACAAAGCCTTTTATCTCAGAATGGCTCAAGAACTGGAGGACAAAGAAAAAGGAAAAGCTTATGTTGCTCAAGTGAAAAGGAATCATCAAGTGTGGTCATCTGGAGATGAAGATGAAGACAATCACAGTAAAGGAAAAGGCAAAATTTGTATGGTAGCAACTGCTGATGAAGACGACTCAACCAAGCTAAAGAAGAACCATTGCTATATGGCGAAAGATGGAACTCTCAACATTGTGGAACAGGTAAAACTTATGATTCAAACTTTAAATTATAGCATGCATGACTGTCAACCTTTCATAGACACACTCAATGACACATGAGTTGCCGTCCTTACAGACTACACTAAAGCCTTAAATGAGAAGAACATCGCATCACAGGAGATGTTCCACGTTAGAGGACGTTTGGATATCAAAAGAGTCAAAATGGAAATGTTAGAAAAAAACTTGATGCTAGAAAAGGATGCTAGAATGTTAAGTGAAACACAACTAGAGATAGCCTTGAATCAAAGAGATTTAGCACAGAGTGAAATTGTACGCTTAAATCTTTTAATTGAAGAGCTTTTTAATGAAAGTGAAGCCATTGACAATCTATTTAATAATGGGAATGTTTATAGCACTTTCAATTGGGGTTGGTCCAATGGGTATCCAACCGTGACAGACTCCTCACCCCGGTTCACCCCGGAACATCCCTACGTCCCTCCAGACCGCAACTTTTTGTTTCCGATCAATGACAAAACATTTCCTGAGGATATCCAAGCTCATTTTGGTAAACTCCATGATCTGAGTAATAACTGTGTTATCGAGGAAATTCTCCTTGAATTTTCTAATCATGTTAATAACACAATTCATTCCGATTCTCAGACATCATCTGTAGTTGATGAGGAAATTGTTGTAGAAAGTCCTAAAGTAACATTTGACTTCCCATCTCTGCAGTCTGACTGCAGTACTCCTAACCGCAGTCATGAACTACAATCTGTCCCATTACCTAGTATCAAATGTCCCACTAAAGTGTCCACCAAGACTTACTCTACGGTTGTTCAAAGCACTACACCGCAGACCATAGTCAAAAGTTCTGTGATTATTGAACCAATTAATCATGAATTACCAATCAAAAATTTTGAATTTGGTCAATGTTCTCAAAGTCCTGACTTCTCCAGTTCGGATGAATCAAGTCCCTATTTTTCAAAATCTCCAAAAGATTTAAGGAAACCGCAACTAAATGTCACTAACTGCGGTTCTCCTAAAACCAAAGCAAAAAGAGTTTTGAAAGAAGAATTTCTTTCCCGCGGCAAGCAACGAGAAATTAGAGAAATTCGTTCAAAACAAAAGAAATTTGTTGAATGTCCCAAGTCAAAGAGTTCAGAAAAACGTGTTTTCTCAAATTATCATTTTAAATCAACCGTTCCCAAGAAAATAAAAAGGAAGGAGTTCACTGTCTCTAACACTGCTCAAAAATCATCTGACATAAAGGATAAGTCTTTTCGATCAAATGGTTTTCAGGTCTATTCATTAGACAATCCAAAATGGAAAGGTATTCTACCTACCCCAACCCTTCCAAAGTCATTTTCAAAAACTCAAAAATGGAAAGGAATTTTGCCAACTCCGGCACTCAAAAGGTCACCTCAAGAGTTTAAGAAATCACTTCACAAAAGGCATGCACGTGCATACACACCTGCAAGACCTGCAAAGAACACCTTTTAAAAACACACAAACAAAATAGTTAAATCTTACAATCCTCGGACTAGACAAAAGCATACGTTTTTCTCAAAACTACAGACCAAGCCGAATGTCAGGGTAAATGATAAAAAGTTTGCGTGTCAATGTCAGTGTCAAAAGATTTTCTCTCATGATAAATCTCATCGTTTTCAAAAAACTCGTAATTATCCTCAATTTCACAAAACTCCAAAAAATCTCAAACACCCAGGACTAGCCTTGAAAGTTGACTTAAAACCAGTCCCTACAACCTCACATCATGCATCGATTAAAACATCGCATGTTACTCCGGGCTCCGAACTCACTTGGGTGCCCAAATTAACCACTTAACTTCTGTAGGCTTTGTGCAAGGAGGATCAAAAAGAAGAATGGTTGATCGACAGTGCCTGCTCCTTGCACATGACCGGAAGGTTAGAATACCTTCGGGATTTCAGGCCTATATGCAATGGTGGAAATGTTACACTCGGCAACAATGCGAATGGAATCATTCGAAATTACAGTGTACTCACTACGGGCAACTTCACAATTTAGAAGGTTGCTTATGTAGAAAGCCTTAAACACAATCTCATCAGTGTTGGCCAACTATGTAAGGCATGCCATCGCGTTGAGTTGGATGATTAATTATGTTACGTTATGACGAGTGATAGGAGCACCTGCTTGATCAAGTCACGATCCGAGGGTACCATGTATCCTCTGGATGTCTCTCTCATCATTGGTAAACCGCAGCTGTGCTTTCTCTCCACAGCTATATCCGAAGTTAGCTGGTTATGGCACTGCAAGCTCGCTCATCTTAACTTCAGATACATCAACACCTTGGTCACTGAAGAACTGGTCAGAGGACTACCCTTTCTCAAGTTTATCAATGACACTCTATGTCCTACTTGTGAATGTGGTAAGCAGTCCCAAGCAAGTCACCCTATGGTGATTGACTCTTCTATATCTGAACCACTTGAGCTACTCCACATTGATCTCTGCGGTCCATCAACCGTAGCCAGTCTCCATCATAAAAACTACATACTGGTTATAGTTGATGACTTCACTCACTTCACTTGGGTATTCTTCCTCAGACTCAAATCCGAAACACTGCAGATTCTCATAAACTTCATCAAAGAAATAGAACTCCAGATCAAGCTGCCTGTTAGAGGCATCCGCAGTGATAATGGCATTGAATTCACTAATCATCCTCTTAACAACTTCTTGGTGTCAAAAGGTATCTCTCATAACTTTTTAGCTCCTTATACACCTCAGCAAAATGGTGTAGTAGAGTGAAGGAATCGTACTCTTGTCGAAGCAGCCAGATCCATGCTTAACTTCGCACATCTTCCTCTTTACTTCTGGGCTGAAGTTGTAGCAACAACATGCTTCGTTTAGAATCGAAGCATTATGTGCAAACACCTCAACAAGACACCATATGAGGGCCTCAACAACCATAAACCAAATGTTTGTTTCTTTCACATCTTTGGGTGTAGATGTTTTATGATCAACAACAGAGATCAACTCAACAAATTTGCACCGAATTGAAGTTTGATGAAGGCATCTTTCTTGGCTACTCCACAAATAAGGTTGCTTATCGGGTTCTCAGCAGACGTACGAGGCTAATCATTGAAACTTTTGATGTGAAGTTTGATGACTCTTACATCCGCAACACCCCTCCATCCACTGAAACCACCACAATCATGGAACGTGACATTCCTGCTTCTTCAGGTCCTTTAAACCTGGTTGAAGTCAATTATGATGATCTTTTCGACCCTGTTGAAACGTGAAAACTATCTGAAGTTCTTGTGTCACCAACTGCTCAACAACAACACACTGATGTTTCTGGTCCATCTCTATCCGAAGTAGCATCTCTCAATACTTTCACCTCTGCGGTTGAGGGGGAAAGCTCTACTCCGGATCAAACAACAACCATCGAGGTTCCAGTACTTGATGATGCTTAAGTTCCCATTCTCATAAAATCATTAGCATCAAACATATCTTCGGATTCGGATGATGAAATCATAGAGAACATTGACACTCGAACCGACTCAAGGATCATCACCCTCCCATCAACAGTCTAGGGGGAACCTTTTCAGGTTCTAGAGGAACTCCCATCAGCAATCTAGGGGGAACCTCACCAAACTACTCAAGAAAATGTCATTCTCGCTCCAACAAGCCAAGATGATTCCGCAGGCTATTCTCAAATCCATGGGGAACTACCATCCCCATCCAAAGAAACCTCTAATATTGAAAACATTCCTTCTACCGCAGCTGCTGATCATCTGATGCCTCGTCTACATGTATGGACGAAGGATCACCCACCAGGTCAAATTATCGGCAACCCATCTGCAGGTGTTCAAACTCGATCTGCCAAGGATTTATCTGATCATTGTCACTATGCAGCATTTACGTCCGCAGTCGAGCCTCGATCTATTAAAGAAGCATTATTGGAACCAGATTGGATTTCTGCAATGCAAGAAGAACTGGAAGAATTCAAAAGAAACAAAGTGTGGCAACTTGTTCCCATTCCGCAAGTCCATACTATTGTTGGTACAAGATGGGTGTTCAAGAACAAGTTAGATGAATCTGGTGCGGTTATCAGAAATTAGGCAAGACTAGTTGCTAAGGGTTATAGTCAACTGGAAGGTGTTGACTACGATGAAACATATGCTCCAGTGGCTAGAATGGAAGCCATCCGAATCTTCTCAGCACATTCTTCCCACAAAAACATCAAGGTACACCAAATGGATGTTAAGAGCACTTTTCTCAATGGGGAATTGAAAGAAGAGGTTTATCTTCAACAACCTCCCGGCTTTGAAAGTATCGAGTTCCCTGATCACTGCTACAAGCTTCAAAAAGCAGTCTACGGTCTGAAGCAAGCCCCTAGAGCTTGGTATGAGACTCTTTCTGAATTCCTAGTCTCTTCAGGCTACAAAAGATGAGTGATTGATCCCACACTATTTAGAAAAGCAAACAGTAATCACAATATGCTTGTACAAATATACGTGGATGATATCATCTTTGGATCAACTGATCAAGGAATGGTGGATGAATTTGCTAAGCTCATGAAAAACAAATTTCAAATGAGCATAAATAGAGAGATTAATTTCTTTCTAGGTCTTCAAGTCAAACAAATTCACCAAGGGATATTCATTCATCAACAGAAATACACCACTAAACATTTGAATAAATACTCTATGGACAACTGCTCCTCGGCTAAGGTCCCCATGGCGTTCGGATATAAGATCTCTGCTGATCCTTCTGGCGAATCTGTGGATCACAAGACTTATAAAGTATCATTGGCTCTCTAATGTATCTCACCACAAGCCGACCGGACATTGTCTTTGCAACTGGTGTATGTGCAGGGTATCAGGCTGACCCAAAAGTGTCATATATGACCGCAGTCAAACAAATTCTCCGGGACCTAAAAGGAAGCAACTCTCTTGGTCTATGGTACCCCGCAGACAATGAATTCAGTCTACAAGCGTTTACCGATGCAGATCATGCCAGATGCAAACTTGATTGAAAAAGTACATCTGGTGGATGTCAATTTTTAGGAGGTAGACTCGTTAGCGGGTCCTCAAGAAAACAAAGTTGTGTTTCATTATCTACCACAAAAGCTGAATATGTGGCCGCAGCTAGCTGATGTTCCCAAGTCCTATGGATGAAGACACAACTATTAGACTACGGATACAGAATGCTGCGGATACCAATCTATTGTGATACTGAAAGTGCCATAGCGATTTCTCATAATCCTATTCAGCACTCCAAGACAAAACATATTGAACTACGGTATCACTTCATCAAAGACCACATTCTTAAAGGTAATATTGAAATCATCTTTGTCCTTACTCATGAAGAGATTGCTAATGTGTTTACAAAAGCACTCGACTCTACCAAACTCAATGCGTTCTTACAAATGTTAGGAATGATGAATCCGGACCCTAAATTCTTTTTGAATTGACAGGTACCGCAGACCTTCCTGGTCTCAATTGCGGTCCTAACTGAAAGTTATTGATAATAAATGGTTTTGGAACATCCTGTGTACTGCAGTCAATGTACCGCAACCATATATTATATCTATCTTTCACGAGTCTTTCTTATTTGTTATTACTAACTTTTGTACAAGTGCTCTTCTCAGTTTCTCCCACTGCAGTCATCCGTAATACCAAAGAAGCCATCCGTAATGATATGCTCATCCGCAGTCACATTAATTGAGTTTCAGACGGTTGACTCTTTTTGAAAACAAAAAACAAACATAGTGTGCTATTTAATGATTCTTCATTAAATAAAAACATTCCTTTGAGAAACTGTCACATTCTTTTCTCCCAAAACCTTGTGTCAGACCTATTTTAGGTATGATGCCAAAGTAAATATTTTCCATATTAAATCCTTATTATGTCTTTTCCTATTACCCCAAACCATCACATCCGTTACATATTCTACTTTATCTAACGGATTAATCGCTCCCCATCCACATGTTCTCAAAGACGTGATACAATTCTGACATTTCATTAAATGCAGAGTCCTTTTCTGGTTAATCCCAAATTCACCCTTTATCCCTCTTTTGTCAATATGTGGTTGAGATTAAAGATGCTAATTCAAAAGATAAACCCAAACGTTTTTACCCAATCTCACTTAGGTCAAAAACGTTTCCCGCTTCATCGAGTCACTATGAAACCCCTTTCTTCTCCACAAAGCGAAGTTTATGCTCTCTAAAACTTCAATCTCTTCTGTATTCTTCAAGCTCTTTCAAAAAAAACTCAACAATGGTGAAATCCGATATTTCAAAGAAACAATCCAAAGCATCTGGATCAGTGAACCCAACTGGTTCAGATTCTCCCGTAATTGCCTCGATCAATTTCAGAGCCGTTTTCGAAGATCAACCCACATACAATGCTCCCACAAAACTGATGATCAAGTTCTTGAAGAATCATCCTCTGTTTGGACCATTCGATGCTTTCACAGACATTGTTCCACTCTCCACTCTCTACAAATGTGCTTTCTCAGCCTATCGCCCAATCGATAACCTCCAAGAAGTTCACCTAAACCTCATCAATGATTCTTTGGTCATTCTGTCCAAGGAAAAATTTCTCAACGTCATTAATCTGCTTGTTGATCCCTCCATTAAGTTCTTCACACCATCAATGGCAGACATCACCTCAGCATTGTATCAGATGGGCTATCGGAAGAAGATCAAAGGAATTAGTGAATTCAAGAAGAACTAATTGCCTACGGTCTGGCAGTTTGTATGCCACTTTATCATCCGCAGTCTGTACGACAGAACCGGAGGCACGGATAACATAGGGCTAAAGCTTTTGGAACTGGTTTGGAGCATCTTCAGAGGCCGCGATGTGAACTACGGTCAGATCCTTTGGGATGACTTTCTGTAATACATTCCCAAAGAGAGTTTAAGGAAGAACCCATCCGAGCTTAGTTTTGCAAGGTTCTAGTCTCTCTGCATATCTGACTTACATGCGGACGTAAAGATAGACATGGGTGATGACATCAACTTCTTCATCACCAAAGATCTAAAAAGGTACAACCCTTCCTCTAACCAAACCATTTTAGGTCCAATCCGCAGACTTCCTACTCATATTCTTTCTACCCTTGGTCTCGAGACTGCTGATGTCTCAGACCACATTGAGGCTACGGAAGGTATTGACCCATACCTTCCTACCCTGCCTCTTCCATCCGCAGCCTTAAACACAAGGTTTCTTCTCTCCATGGTCCCCGCAACGCTAAGAAATATGGAACTCCCAAAAAGGATGCTCCCAAACCATCCAAACCCTCAAAGAAAAGAAAAACACCACCCGCAATCAAAACTGTTGAACCAAGTCGCCATGAATCCAGCAGTGATTCTAAAGAGGATAACCAACCCATTTCTATCCTCAAGAAACGAAAATCTGATCCTACTAGCCAAATGCATAATCGGACCGATACCTCAGCCTCTCAACAGGCTCTAGTAGTCCTTGGGATGCCTGCACATCCATTTGAAACCAATATCTTTTTCCTTTCAGACTCAGAAAGTGAGTCTGAATCACAGCAAAGAGGAGACTCCCACTAGTACATTCCCAAAGGGATAATACTAGTTCTCGCCCTAAAGTCTCCAGGGCTTCCCGACTGAATATCTTTTCACCTGAGGAGTTGAACTCCATCCTGTTGAACGTCACCAAAACACTACAAACACATTCCCAACTACAGGGCACTTCTTCTGCCCATGCCAGAACTGAGTCGAGGGAAAACTTGACCACGAGTCAAGGAGACCAAGGAAGCTCAGGAAATCCTACTATACTTTCATTAGAAACAGGTGGTTTAGGCACGGTGAGCACAAATGTGCAAGGATCCGTGAACCCAAGGGACACCTTGGTGCGATTTATAGGAATTGACGGTGAAGACTCGAATGATTTTTGGAGTAAGTATCAACCCTCTAACGAGGCTGAAGCCAAGAAATATGCCGCTTTTCGTAGGGCATTCCAAGCTTGCAAGGATCAGCAAATCAAACAACAGTAGCTCAAGGAACAAGAGATAAAAGCTATGGCCAAGTATTGCACATATGCTATTAACAATGCCAATACCGTAGCCACCATCCTCAAGGTTCAAGACTGGATGTCCGCAATGGTTGAAACTGTTCAAAAAGCTCAAGAAGCCATTGTTGATTAGCATGTCTCTCAACCTCCCCCCTCTCCCACTGCTTAAGGTTCACCAGATGACGAACCAGAAATCGAAGTGAGCTCAGCTCCTATTTTTGGCTTCGATGATGAAGAACTACAAGAGGTAAACAAACCCTCTCCTTCTGAGGACGATCTAATGATGTTTGATGAAGATGAAGAATCCAGTAGTTCTCATCACTCCACTTCTAAGCCAAAGGAAAAGAAGAAGAAGAAGAAGAAGAAGAAGAAGCATGCAGTGACCAGGAAGGAATTTCTTAGTCTACAGGCCAAGGTTGATCAAATCCTGGCCGCGGTCAAGCCAACTCAACCGCAAACAGAAGATACTCCGGGACCGTAGTCCCTCATTAAAATAATTAAAAGGCTGGAAACAAGAGAGAGAATGGCTGCGGAGCGTATCTCTCTGAAGGTTGAAATGGGGATCAGGTCACTTGACAATAATCGTCAAGCTGATCACAAGGAATTTATGGCTGCTGCGGAACGCCTCATTTCTAAGGTTACCGCAATCAAAACAGATCTCCAAGCAACCATTGTGGATCAAGCTTCACACTCTGAGAAGTTGATTGCTGAGACTCACACTGCTTATGAGTCCACAATCCCCGTTCTTCAAACAACAATCAACCGACTGCAACAATCTTTGTCTACCAACTTCCATGGTCCAGAAATTCTTCACCTCACCAAGGAAATCCACAGATTGCTTTTCAACCCCACTATCCCAAAGAATCATCAACTGGCCGAAGCCCTCAAAGTGCAATTTCAAGAGGTATATTCCAAGGTTGATGGCCTTCGTCAATGGCTTGAGGAGGCTCCGGGTCTGAAATCCTCAAGAGCGGGAAGTGAAGAAGTCCATCGTGAAGAAGAAGTCCATCACTCCAACCAATCCATCTCACAACACCAAACCCCCCTGTCTCTACTGAAAAAAAATCCCAACACCACAACCTTCACCGCAACCATCTCATCACACTCCACCTCACAACTCTCCACTTCAAACTAAACACACTCCAGAAAAACCAGAGACTCCCCCCCATTTCAAAAACCTTGCGGAGCATATGTCTTCTCCGAGTTCAAACGACTCCCCTGCCACCACTCAAAGAAAAAGAGATTGGAAGGCAGCCAAGCTCGCTAAGGAAGTATGGAGACTTTATGGTTTTGATATGGTTATGGATGAGTTCCTAATAAACTCTTGGGTAAATCCACATAGAAGATACCTAGATGATGACTACGTCCCACATCTCACCTATACGGAACCCCCTTCAGATGGTTACTGGGATGTCCCAATCTCTCCAAATGCCAGATACTTCACTGTATTTGAGCAGTTTGACCGCAACCTTCCTGACGATAAAAGGCCTCCAATGGAATTTGAGAGACTTAGCCAATTCTATGCTAAGCATGCCTCTACCGTGGAACATATATGGTCTAACGATAGACCATCCACAGTCAAAAATTACAAGATCTGGAAGTTTATGAAGGCCGAGTTCATCCAGTACACTCTGACCAGAAGGGAAGACGACTACATCTGCACCCAGGCTAATTTTCCATGTATCAACCCTGAAGAAGTCTTTCTCATCGCCAATATCAATGCATACATTTACCCCACCATTTCCAAGACTGCTGATCTTCGACCACTTGACCCCGCACTGATGCCTACTGAAGGCTATGAAGAAAGATCCTTAGCTGCAACCAACTATCCTGAGCTTGGAGTCATTTTCAAGAGGAAGACTAATAACGTCAAATACTTCATTCAAATGACTACCATGCATCATCTCACCAGAAAGCAACTTGAGATCTGCCGAAACGCAGTTCAAAAATCCAAGCACACCACCGCAGAGGTCAAGTTCAAGATCCTTAGAAGAATCAACTGGTTGGAGAACATCAGGAAGTTTTGGTGGATCCTGATCAGGTTCCTTAAACTTGATAGCTTATCAAAATTTAAAGAGGTCACTTAGGGGGAAATTGTTGAATCAAAAAGTGACCCTCTTAAACATCAGCTACCGTAGCCACAAAGACACCGCAGTCAAGTAGTCTCTTTAAAAATAATCATCAAAAGTCTCTAGTACTGCAGTCTCTATCTAGATTACATTACTTTGTCTTTTTTGTAAAACACTCTATTGTCCAGTATGCCTTGCATGCCTACTCTTAGAGTTGTAAACCTGTTATCTTTATGAGTCTCTGTAAGTAGAACTCATTCTCGTGTAATCAAAGAGCATCTCTCATCTAATTCTAATACATATCTCATAAGTTCTCATTGTATCTTACTTACTTAATTCTCTTACTCTTATAATCAATCACCATCTCTCTTCGGAGAATGTCTCTTGGGACTTAATCACAAAGTTTGATCTCACTTATTGACTTGGTTTGAATGCATTCCTTGTTATGAATCAGATTAAGTGTATACTTGAAATAACAACTGTTGTCATTTACATTTCTTTACTTTTCCGCAACTAACTCTCTAACTTCTAACTATTAATATTATTGTTGAGCTTTTAGATCCTTCGAGAATAACTGTTCCGCTATATACTTGTTCTAACGTTTGTTCAAGTGTGTCTCAAAGTTTTTCTCTCAACAGTGTCTGGTTCAGACAATTATGATCTTCCAAAATCTCTTAGAACAAGCTTTCCTAGTGAAGATGATGTCTTGGAAATCATTCTTCACTCCCTCCACCTCCTCCAATTATTCTCCCTAACCCACAAGTTCTTGAATAGTTCAAAGTCACTCAAGCCTTATTAGCAAGCAAGGTCTATGTGTGCTGACATATTGACAAGTTGGGAGAGTTGGGTGTCAAAGTATTGAGAAAGTTGGTTGTTCAATCACTTTCTAAGTCACATAGTGAGTTCCTTTGGGACTACTATGCAACAGAACATGACATGACCCTAATGATCTTATCTATTTGCTTGGTGCTGCTGAATCAGCAATGATTTGGAGCTCTGGTAAAGAAAATTTGATTAGTAAATCAACTTCCCAAACTACCATGGACATTAACAATTGGAAACATTTGATATCTAGAAAAGCTTTTTCTTCCAAATGGAAAGGGATCGGCCATAGTCAACTCGGTTGACCAAATGGTAAAGAGAAAGGCAAGTTTGAGATAGTCCAGTGTACCATTCCCAAAGGGTCCATTTTGTTCTTTTGCCAAAGGAAGGGGCATTGGTTGCGAAGCTGCCCTAACTACCTGAAAGATCTAAGAGAAGGTCAAGTCAAAAAGTTTGTCTCTGCTTCAGGTAAGTCCACTATCTAACTCTCTTAAGCTCCTACTTGAAGATTCTTAATACATTTTGATGTATGGCAAGATCAAGCAAAGGAAGGAAGCTTAAAAGAAGAGTATGCTGAATCTGACCGCGAAGATGGATTTCAATTGCATGGTTCAAAGATCGGATTCCGGAGCTACTACTTAGGAGTTATGATCGATTGCTAGGAAATATGTAATAGCATATTTTCCATTTAAAGTTGCATTGTAAGGAAAAATAATTTCCGAATTTTATAAATAAGTAAATTTTTTTGTTTTACTTTATTTTATATCTCCTTGCAATGGCACTCATGGAAAGTTAATGTTTGTATGTTTCTAGAAATAATGAATTTAATTCTTTCATCTGTGGTAGTGTCTAAATTTACCAAAAAAGGAAAATTTCTCTTCACCCAAGTTTCAATTGGACCGAAACTTGGAATCATGCAAGTTGTATTACATGATGAATGAGAATTTTCATTTTTGGAAAGTTAAGACTAATTCCCTGACCACATGTATATGTGAGTTGGGTGAAAGACTAAAGGATCGGGTACATTGGGTGTGTACAGGTCAAAGTCCACCACAAAGATCGATAAGACTATTCGTCATGATTTACTAAAGTTTAGTAAATATGGTTGTACCTAAAGTTTAAGTATAATTCTGAAACATTGGAAAAGTTTCAATGTATGGCAGGACGAATGGGAAGAATCAAATTTGACAGAAAGATAAAAGTTTCTCAAATCTGAAAATATGGGAGAGTACTTTATTATCATATTTTATGATCATTTTCACACCCCAAAACCGAGAACGGCGGAAACATTCTGGGGCGGAGGACGTCATGTATAATATCAACAACAATGTAAAGTAGTAAACGAGCAACAACATCATCCATTGCATTAATAAAATAATTATTATACAATTGTATTCTGTCAAATTTTGATAAACACTAAAGCATAAATCAAAAATGAAAGATAAGTCTTGAATAAGCTCCATCTTCCTTTCTCCTTGCATCGGTACCTGTCTATGATGACCTGAGGATACAAGTAATTTTGAAAGCGAGTATCAGCTATGAAGCTGGTGAGATCATAAGTATTAATGTGTCTTAATTTGTAAAACTTTATAGATCAGTTGTAAATGTTTGAAAAACCCTAGAATCCCTATGATTCCTATTAGTAACGAAAGGAGTCTTCTACCAAGACTTAAATGTGCTATTTGTAGTTTTCTACCAAGGCCTAATTGTGTTACTATTATTATCATTATAAGAAATTTTATCCCTTGGTACTAGGATACCTAAATATAATTTTACCTCATTGGTTATGTGAATGAGTCACAAATGTAGGTAATAATATAACTAACTTGAAATCATACCCTTTGGTACTAGGGTAATTGTAAACGTTAACTTTAAGCCATCCGTAGACGTACTCTTTACCTCTGTTGCTAACAGCCGGGTATAGGAATAGTCAATCCCTCCTCGTGCACCTGAAAAGGTACCAACCTTTTGACATCCGTAGATGTACTTTTACCTCTGTAGCTAACAAAGATTCTAGGAATGGTCAATCCCCCAACTAGCATCCTCTATTACAAGGATAATAATCTATTCTATCTCGTCGATTATGTGATCTTATCACAAGGAAAAGGTAAGAACACGGATTTAAAAACGGAGTCGATACATATAAAATGTAATAGGACTCCTACTGATGTATCTATGCACAAGTACTCCTATAAGTATAGTAATGTAAATATTATAGTAGAGTACGGTAAGGTTCTACGTGTGCTAGCTGTAATGTGTGTTCTTTCTATCTAGCAAGTATAGTAATATAAACGTTCTAGTATAGATGTATATGTTCTCGTCCTAGTATAGTTTGTACATGTAATGTATAGTAATGTTTTTAGAAAGTATTGACTCATGAATGAACTGACTCATTGTATGATATCGCATTCTAGTAATGGTTCTGGTATCTTCCTGAACTACCCATATGGTAGCTTATTAGTAATCTAAGTGGTATGTATGGACGTGGATGTATACCCTTGTTACCCAAGGGCATAGGATGAACTGGAAGGACCTTTTATGACTTTATATGTACACATGATATATAACTAATATTTAAACGACCTTCGGACGAGTATCCAATATCCCACCAGACCACATCTCAAGGCGCGAAAAGGAAATAGGGTGGATAGCCTTCCTAAGTCTTTTAAACATTTCTTATATAACTATACATATAGAGGCATGCAATTTATAATATAAAAGCATAAATAAGTTTGGTAAAACATTTGAAACATAAATATTAGTTTAAGGAAAGATCGACTTGATGTCAATCTATAAAACAATTTGAAGGCATAAGTTTGATAAAACAATATAAGTATAAGGAACATTTGTTTGAAATACAGTGTAAATAAGTTTGAAATATGATAAACAGAGTAAGAGGTACAGTGTAATAAGGAGTTTAAAACATATAAAATGTTTATAAAAATCATTTGAAGGAAACTGTTTGGTAAAACGGCTAATGAGTAGCCAAATCTTTTGAATGTTGTATATTAATCACATGTGATTGATGTAATAAGTAATATACTCCTACTTACTAATCACATGCGATTGACATAATAAGTAGCATGATTCTACTTGTATTCCCCCCCCATAAAGCATTTAAAAGTAGTTTAAGACATTATTTAAGGGGTATGAACTCACATGAAAACTTGAAGATAGCGAGATGAAAACCGGGCAGAGTTTCGTCTCGGGAAACGGATTTTTTCTCGGGATTCTCGGGAATCTCGGGAGTAAAATCGACCCTCGGGACTTGAGCAAAAAGGCCAGAGCTTCGGGTTTGAACGGGCACGGAAAACGAGGCAAGACGCAAGAGAAAAGAGGAGAATTGAGCAAATAATTCGGAAAGCCTCGCATCCTATTTATAGGAAGGCTGAACCGCCTCGGTACGCGGGGCGTACGCTTGTACGCAGCGCGTACGCGTACGTCATGCATGACCGAAGCCTCGACTGCCTCGGCTTCGGATGGGACGGGTTGCTGGGTACGCGGGTCGGATGGGACGGCGGGTCGGACGGGACAGCGGGTCGGAGCTTCGGACGGGTCGGACGGGTCGGATTCCTCGGATATGGCGACGTGGACGATCCGAAGCCCTTGATCTCAGTACGCGGGGCGTACGAAGGTACGCAGGGCGTACTTCGGTCCTATCCGATGACTCCCCTTCGGATAATACCGGGAGTTTATAATTAAATTTATATTTATTTTAATTAAACTTCAAAAATTCATAAATTTCACATCCGAAGTCAGATTTGGATGTTCTTTTTTATGTACGATCATAGATTGAGGTTGTCTATAACTTCCATTTAGATACTTAATGCTAAAAACTATTGCATCGAAATTTCGCGTTTTACGTTTAATCGCAGATGCCGGTTTTGCCGAGAATCTTCGGTTGGTCATAACTTCTTCGTTATAACTCGGATTTTAGGGTTCTTTATATGCTTGGAAACCTTGATACAATTCCTACTACTTTATTTAACCCAAATAAGATTTTAGGAAGGTTACATTTTGACCTAGTTTGATTGGTTTTACATTACATTGACTCGAAATATCGGGTTGTCACATCATCCCCCCGTTAGAAGGAATTTCGTCCCGAAATTAGAATTTAAGAAAGGAAGTATGCTCGAATGATCGAGATGCGAAGAGTAGAAAGTACGTTACTGAGTTCGCGGAGTAGGTCTTGTTTGTGTGAGGCACAGGACCGATTTTGATAAGAATCTCGGAGGTCCTGTCTAACTTGGATTTAGATTTCCACGCTTTACGAAGCATATTAAGCCATTCCCAGAGTGAGTTATCCTAAAGAACTTGGTCACTCACTTGGAATCTCAAAGGTTCCTTTTCTTACGTAACTCCTCAGTCAAAGGCCACCCCTTGCTGGGTCAAAGTCGTACGAGTTTCTGTAGCTTGCGAGGAGTTCTGAATGAACTAATGCGGTGGGTCGGTAAGACCTAGAATCTGGTGAAAAACTGTCGGCGTTTCTGGTGTCGATAAATGCTCAACGGTTTTGACAAATTGAAAGAGTACTCAAAATTTCACACATTACTATCAGTGTGTCCTAGAAATTTGACTCTTCAATTTCAAAACTCGTGCCTAGAGAACTTTGCTAAAAGTTCCTCTGTAGGAATGTTACCATGGGCTTTCTTCTTACTACGAGGGTAGACAAGTAAGTCATCTCTTGGGGAAATGACGAATTTATCCAAGTAAGAAAGACGTAACCCTTCATTTAACTCATGAAAACCATGGGCGTATTGGTCCTATCCGAAAGGTATCACTACGAACTCGAAGTGTCCGTATCGGGTTCGGAAGATAGTCTTCCTGACATCCTTCCCCAACACATCGAACTGGTGATATTCGGATCTCAGGTCCATTTCTGAAGGTAGATTCTTTCCTTACGTTTGCTCAACCATTTTGTCTAGGTGAGGCAGAGATAACGATTTCTATGAAAATCTTGACGGATTCCTCGATAACTGAGGCACATACGATGCGATCCATCGATCTCTGGAAGAATCTGACCGGGGTTCTCTAGGGTGAGAAACCTAGTCTTCTAATTCTATTTATGTGTGGTTCGCCAAGTTGCTCGTGCTGTTCTTGTATCTCCGTGGGTGTTTAAACTATAGGGTGATCTGTTTTCGGGAGTTGTACTGGGTTCTAAGTCTATTCACATGACGATGTGATTACTCGTATACTTAGGCAGTTTCTCCATCCTGAAGTCCATTTGAGAATTCATACAGGGCTTCACGATCACCATTTCGTGTATACGAGGCGTATATAATTAAGATTGAAAAGGTAGTCAAATAACTGATTCTTCCTTACCCTCACATCCCAAGGAGGAAAAGAGTTAAGGCGAAATCATTAATTCTAAACCTGTAGAACCTTGATTATATAACACTCTTATGTATACCTTCCTCAGTGATAGATCATCCGTATGAATTTTCCTAGATTGAACTTGACGTACTGCACGAGTGGTACATCGATGATTTCTTTGGAAAGAAACTATCTAAGAGGTAATCCTGGAATGAGCACTTCGGCGTTCTGATAAGACGGCTTCATTGGAAAAGTGATCTAGAAGATAGGGACGTACGTATGAAGCTGTTTTAGCGTCGATCAAATTGAATCTGATTGTATGATAATGTCGGAATCATACAGAAACTTTAAAGACATTAGAATTAAACATTAGACGATTACAGACAAAACACAATTGTGCAACCATGAACAGAGTTACAGTACTTTAGATTTACCACAAGACTAATGCTGCGAATAGGATATACTACAAAAGACAAGTATACGCAGCACGAGCATTCCTATACAGTCAGGATCTCGCAAAAGGTAAGACTCTAGTTGCACTAATTCTAGATAGTTTATAAGTCTGTTACAACGAACGCCCAAATTACATTTAACGTGGTTCCGGAGTAGGCTCTCCTGCAGCTGTGATCCTGAGAATCTTCCCATCTGCACCAGAATTCTGCGTTATCGGGCAATCCTTCTGGAGGTGTCCAATTTCACCGCATTGGTGACATATATGGACATCACCCACATTGGTGGTGGTAGTGAAACGTCGAGTAGGAGTTATGGGGACGCGGGTTCTTTCCTTTTTCGGGAATTCTCTTTTATAGTGACCAAACTCACCACAGTGATGACAAGTCTGGTTTCCCTCGGCGTTGGGTGAGTTATTGGTCGGTTCTGATAGGCTCTTGCGGTATCGTTTGGTGTGCCTCTTTTTGTTGCAGTTTGAGCACTGCTTCCCCCGACACGGTCCAAGGTGGTGATAATTACATTTTATGCAATTTGGGAGATTTCCAGCATATTGTCGGGTTGAGCTTGGGACAACTGGTGTTTCCGAAGGGATGGTAGTAGGAGGTATAGATGTCGTAGTTGTGAAGGTCGTTACCCGTGGTTGTTTCTTATTCGTCCCTTTACGCGATTTGTCTTTCTTTCTATCCCAAAACTTCCGTTTGTTACTCTTCGTCTTGGAACTCGGGGTTTCGTGGTAGTTTGTTTCTTGTTGAGGTACTTGACTGTTACTTGGATTGGAATTATTGTTAACGATCCCGCTAACATTCGCGTTGTTAGCGTTAAGGAGGGTCAGAACAGCTGACACGACAGTCGAGACTGCAGCTTGAAAGGTAGCTGCATCAATCTGAAGAGTTGGTGTTTGGTAGATGGGTTGATCGTTTTTCTTCGGCGACATGATTCTGTTATACGGAAAGGAAAATAAATTTGTGAGTGAGTATGGTTGAACCTAGACGTACTTCGATCGTTAATGTAAAGAGTACGACGATGTTCTCGAAAGTTTGACCTATATCTCTATGATGCAGTCCTAGTACAGAATGAAAGTATGTTCTTAAAGGATTGACCTACATCCCTATGATGCAGTCCTAGTACTGGATGAAAGTGTGTTCGCGAAGGTTTGACCTACATCCCTATGATGCAGTCCTAATAATGAATAGAGGTAAGTTCGTAGAATGTTCTCAAGACGTTTGTTGTACCAGTTGAGGTATCGTGGATTGGTGAATAACAAAATCCAACCACTGAAAGAGACTTGGAAATGTCTCCGTATCTAACTTGCTATGGTCCAATGACTTAACTAAAGCAGGTTTCAGATAGACTCCAATGAGAGTATGATAAGAGTACTTGAATGAAGGAAATGACACAAAAGTTAGCCGGCTGTCAATATCTTGGATATTTACGGCGTAAAGGTTCAGGAAAATGACCTTGTAAAGGTCTTACATCATATCCACAAGAGATAGTTCCTGACAGCATAAAGACCTAACTAAAGTACTTACGGTACCAGATAATTTCATAGAAAATGCCACATCAGGCATAGACAGAAAAATACGATTCCTCTTTTTATAAGGGAAATAAAGTAAAACGTCTACTACTGGCGACGGTAATTCCTCTGGTGAATTCCTAGTTCAACCAATTGACGTTCCATGTCAAGTAGGTGTCTCTAGTACACCCTCTGGCGCACTTGGAGCTCTATGACTTTGGCTCGGGTTTTCAGCTAGTGTTTGCAGCAGGTTCTCATGGTTTCTTTCTGATCTCTTGTGAGAATCTTCTAGATGAGTGGTGTGGAGGGTATTCATTCTTGCATTGGTGACAACTTCGGCAATCTGATGTTGGGTTGTCCTGCCTTGAATCTCATTTTGGACCACTCTGCGGACCGTAATTGGCAAGATTCTACCTGCTGAGCCCCCATTGCTCAGGTCGTAAAAGTTTCGGTCGCCAATAACTGGCATGGGCTGGTCTTGTTCTTGGCTCCATGTTTCCAAGCATTCCACCGAATCAGGCGTCGGGCCATGAAGAGTCGGACGAGGGTTAGGAATTGGAAAGGGAGTTGCTCGGGGTAGGTTCTCAACCTCTAGTTCGGAATTAGCATCGGCTGAAAGGTTTTCATCATGGTGATCATCCAAAGGGATAGGATGATCATTCTCTGGTTCTTCTCCAAACCAACCAGCTATGACTTCATTCGGAAGATACTGGTTGTCAAGGGGATGGAGTCCAACTATGATTTCTATGCGAGAATTTAGGGTAAGTGGATAATTATTAGACGAACTATCTAGATAATTATTTAGAAAACCCTCATTAGTTACATCACTATTTGTGAAGTGCATACCAGCTATGTGTAATCTAAACAGGATAGACCTTCGAATAAGTGACCTTATTTCCAAATTCACACAGAATAGGGGTAAGGCAAAATTACCACTGATTCTAAGTCTATAACATCCTAATTACATGTAGCCTTAGTGTATCCACTTAGCAACTATCAACTTAGTAATGAGGATCCCGTTTTAATTCTCAAGTATAAAGTACTTATAGTAACACCAAATACTCCTATAGTATTTTAATTTTTATGTTATGTTCTATGGTTCTCATTGTGGTAGGGTTGGTAAGATTTTAGCGTTGTTGCGACTACACACTTAAACTTAGGCACATGCTAGTCAACCCTCGGATAATATAGGCGATCAGGCTATATCTTCCCAGTTTTGACCATATGTCTCTAAGCACACTTGTGTTGCTCAACAATCGTAATTCTTTTGTACTGTCCTAGTGACACTGATTTTAGTATGAATGCAGACACGTATACTTACTTAAATATTTTATTATTTAAAGTATAAACTCTAAATCAGAGTATTTTTAATCCCATTGTATTTATAGTTAGTATATCTTTTATGGGTTGATATACTCAATTCACTATAAACAATGCTCTGATACCAATCTTTCACACCCCAAAACCGAGAACGGCGGAAACATTCTGGGGCGGAGGACGTCATGTATAATATCAACAACAATGTAAAGTAGTAAACGAGCAACAACATCATCCATTGCATTAATAAAATAATTATTATACAATTGTATTCTGTCAAATTTTGATAAACACTAAAGCATAAATCAAAAATGAAAGATAAGTCTTGAATAAGCTCCATCTTCCTTTCTCCTTGCATCGGTACCTGTCTATGATGACCTGAGGATACAAGTAATTTTGAAAGCGAGTATCAGCTATGAAGCTGGTGAGATCATAAGTATTAATGTGTCTTAATTTGTAAAACTTTATAATTTTTAAGACTTGACATTGTTTTGAAAGAAAGCTCATTAAAAGTATGAAAATGTTTATAGATCAGTTGTAAATGTTTGAAAAACCCTAGAATCCCTATGATTCCTATTAGTAACGAAAGGAGTCTTCTACCAAGACTTAAATGTGCTATTTGTAGTTTTCTACCAAGGCCTAATTGTGTTACTATTATTATCATTATAAGAAATTTTATCCCTTGGTACTAGGATACCTAAATATAATTTTACCTCATTGGTTATGTGAATGAGTCACAAATGTAGGTAATAATATAACTAACTTGAAATCATACCCTTTGGTACTAGGGTAATTGTAAACGTTAACTTTAAGCCATCCGTAGACGTACTCTTTACCTCTGTTGCTAACAGCCGGGTATAGGAATAGTCAATCCCTCCTCGTGCACCTGAAAAGGTACCAACCTTTTGACATCCGTAGATGTACTTTTACCTCTGTAGCTAACAAAGATTCTAGGAATGGTCAATCCCCCAACTAGCATCCTCTATTACAAGGATAATAATCTATTCTATCTCGTCGATTATGTGATCTTATCACAAGGAAAAGGTAAGAACACGGATTTAAAAACGGAGTCGATACATATAAAATGTAATAGGACTCCTACTGATGTATATATGCACAATTACTCCTATAAGTATAGTAATGTAAATATTATAGTAGAGTACGGTAAGGTTCTACGTGTGCTAGCTGTAATGTGTGTTCTTTCTATCTAGCAAGTATAGTAATATAAACGTTCTAGTATAGATGTATATGTTCTCGTCCTAGTATAGTTTGTACATGTAATGTATAGTAATGTTTTTAGAAAGTATTGACTCATGAATGAACTGACTCATTGTATGATATCGCATTCTAGTAATGGTTCTGGTATCTTCCTGAACTACCCATATGGTAGCTTATTAGTAATCTAAGTGGTATGTATGGACGTGGATGTATACCCTTGTTACCCAAGGGCATAGGATGAACTGGAAGGACCTTTTATGACTTTATATGTACACATGATATATAACTAATATTTAAACGACCTTCGGACGAGTATCCAATATCCCACCAGACCACATCTCAAGGCGCGAAAAGGAAATAGGGTGGATAGCCTTCCTAAGTCTTTTAAACATTTCTTATATAACTATACATATAGAGGCATGCAATTTATAATATAAAAGCATAAATAAGTTTGGTAAAACATTTGAAACATAAATATTAGTTTAAGGAAAGATCGACTTGATGTCAATCTATAAAACAATTTGAAGGCATAAGTTTGATAAAACAATATAAGTATAAGGAACATTTGTTTGAAATACAGTGTAAATAAGTTTGAAATATGATAAACAGAGTAAGAGGTACAGTGTAATAAGGAGTTTAAAACATATAAAATGTTTATAAAAATCATTTGAAGGAAACTGTTTGGTAAAACGGCTAATGAGTAGCCAAATCTTTTGAATGTTGTATATTAATCACATGTGATTGATGTAATAAGTAATATACTCCTACTTACTAATCACATGCGATTGACATAATAAGTAGCATGATTCTACTTGTATTCCCCCCCCCCCATAAAGCATTTAAAAGTAGTTTAAGACATTATTTAAGGGGTATGAACTCACATGAAAACTTGAAGATAGCGAGATGAAAACCGGGCAGAGTTTCGTCTCGGGAAACGGATTTTTTCTCGGGATTCTCAGGAATCTCGGGAGTAAAATCGACCCTCGGGACTTGAGCAAAAAGGCCAGAGCTTCGGGTTTGAACGGGCACGGAAAACGAGGCAAGACGCAAGAGAAAAGAGGAGAATTGAGCAAATAATTCGGAAAGCCTCGCATCCTATTTATAGGAAGGCTGAACCGCCTCGGTACGCGGGGCGTACGCTTGTACGCAGCGCGTACGCGTACGTCATGCATGACCGAAGCCTCGACTGCCTCGGCTTCGGATGGGACGGGTTGCTGGGTACGCGGGTCGGATGGGACGGCGGGTCGGACGGGACAGCGGGTCGGAGCTTCGGACGGGTCGGACGGGTCGAATTCCTCGGATATGGCGACGTGGACGATCCGAAGCCCTTGATCTCAGTACGCGGGGCGTACGAAGGTACGCAGGGCGTACTTCGGTCCTATCCGATGACTCCCCTTCGGATAATACCGGGAGTTTATAATTAAATTTATATTTATTTTAATTAAACTTCTAAAATTCATATCTCCCTCATACGAACTCCGTTTTTGACGTTCTTTATATCCACGCGAAGGTGAGACCAAGATCTACAACTTTCGTTTAGAATCCGTTGGCAAATTCCAAAATTATTTTTATTATTTATTAAATAAAATGACGCGATTAAGGAATTTCTTCAAAAATTCATAACTTTCACATCCGAAGTCAGATTTGGATGTTCTTTTTATGTACGATCATAGATTGAGGTTGTCTATAACTTCCATTTAGATACTTAATGCTAAAAACTATTGCATCGAAATTTCGCGTTTTACGTTTAATCGCAGATGCCGGTTTTGCCGAGAATCTTCGGTTGGTCATAACTTCTTCGTTATAACTCGGATTTTAGGGTTCTTTATATGCTTGGAAACCTTGATACAATTCCTACTACTTTATTTAACCCAAATAAGATTTTAGGAAGGTTACATTTTGACCTAGTTTGATTGGTTTTACATTACATTGACTCGAAATATCGGGTTGTCACAATCATCTTAATGATTGTGAGACCATTTTACAATTCATTCTTCTGGCTAAGAAGAGGAGTGATGAATTATTGAAGTGGTTAAAATCGAGAAGATGAGTCATACTTCATTCCAAAAACAAGTCTTAGATTCATACATCAATATTGTAACTTAAGTGACACATCTTAAATAAGGTTTATAATACTTGTCAGATGTAAGAGTAAAATTTTTATACTCTTGTTGAAATTGGTAAGTTGTGATGTTTTGGATAAAACAAAGACCAACTAAGGCCAATTGTGTAAAGTGTTTATCTTGATAAGAATCCACTCTGACTCTTGAATATTTGTTTGGTTGTCAAGGAATGGCTTTTGACAAAGAGAAACTTATATGTCAAGAGGACAGTGGGAGTCTTACAGGTCTTGAAAGTTTCAAGAGCTAATCAAGGATAAAACCTATAGTTTATCGCTAGCACACGAGTTAAAGTTTATAACCTATCGTGTTGACATAATTCTTGTTTCTGTGCCTATTCTGGTAAAGTTGACTATGTATGTGAGTTCTATGAGTTCTCAATTGTATGCGTAACAACTTGGAAGCAATGGTGGGCCCTTGTTCTACCAAGAGGCAAGAAATCAAGATTTATCAAGTTCAATTCATATGAGCTGAGTTTGTCACTAAGATTGTCTTGTGATTATGGTTTTGACAAATTCAGATGGATAGGAGCGCATACACCATAAATCTAAGTGTCATAAGGTCTCTATCCGATTCATGAAAATGATGGTGAGGGAACGCTTTCACTAAGTAGATTTTAAGTAGATAGCAATTGTCATATTTGCATCCTCAAAGTCGTTAGTGGAGCATGTGTGGTTAACCGGCACACTAATATGGACTTGTGAGAAATGTCAAAAAGGTCTAAACATTATGATTACAGCATCCCTCTTCATAATTGTTTAGACACACATGTGAGCTATCTAAGGAAAGATGTATGAGTCTGAAAAGCTTATATAAGGTTTTGTTGAAGCATCTTGTATCAGAAGTCTGAAATTTGGTGATGAAAGTCAATAATTTATTGATTTCTAGAAGTCAATTTCTAAGTATATGTCAAAGCTAGTAGGAGTATAATTGTTGTGGTAAATAATTATTATGCTAGTGGGAGCATAATTAATTATGATAAGTATTATTAATTATAGAAAAAAAAAGTTTCGCTTGGAAAATGTTGTTTTGCTATAATTAATGGAGATGAGATTATACATCATTTCAATCCTAAAAGTTTAGATTGAGATTTCAATCATATTTAGTCAAGGATATATATATATATATATATATATATATATATATATATATATATATATGAGTTTTATGTTGGAATGGTTCAACATAAGGGAATTATATATATATATATATATATATATATATATATATATATATATATATATATATATATATATTGCGTTCTCAAAATTCGATTATGATTACGGCATCCCTCTTCATAGTCGATTTTTGAAAACATGGCAAATATAAAATATTGTAGCAAAAGACTGATCTAGTATCATGTCTTTATGTGAGACATCATGCATCGTGTCCCATATGCTTTGGGTATACGATTGATCACATGTGTTATAATATCTATCCGTTCTAAATTTTTGAAATGCCTAGAGCATTAAGAGGGAAAAATGAATAGAACCGGATATGACTGAAATGATTAAGCAATTGTCGAGAACAATCTAAGGTTTACCAAAGATTGGTTTCTCATGGACAGTTGGAAGTATGATGTTAAATTTTGGAAAGGGACATATTGACATATTCTGCAAAGAGGTAGCTCTTGTTCAAAATTCATAGTCAAAATGGGAATATGGAAATGTTTTCCATATTGGGAGTTGGATTTTAAGAATCTATGAGAAAGTTAGAAACTTTTACGCAAGAAGAATATTCAAAGGAATGTACTTTGAATGTGAGACTTCGTTTCCATGGAATTGATCTACACTACAATACTTTGTAATGTCTGTTGCCAGGTCTCTGTGACTTTTGTGCATAGTCATTGCAAGAGGATCAATGCATATGAGTTTAAAATCTAACAGATTACAGTAAATGA
This sequence comes from Lactuca serriola, assembly GCF_051521515.1. NCBI lineage: Eukaryota > Viridiplantae > Streptophyta > Magnoliopsida > Asterales > Asteraceae > Lactuca > Lactuca serriola. The sequence continues at coordinate 65,704,669 of NC_136409.1, forward strand.
CAAGAATTTGATATTCTTACATTTACGGTAAAGATTTGGGATTGTGAAATGAGTATCATTGAAATCATGTTCAATTGATCTACTTCACAAAGTAAGGATCATAGACAAACATAGTTTGCATACTTGGAGTATTGCATGACTATTATTTAGAAAATATAGTGTACATGCTTGGAGCATGGGACAACTGTTGTTTTAATTCAAGTGTTAAGTTGATAAATCGAAACAGAATAATGTGTAATAAATATGGTGAGAATAAAATGTGTTTTATTTATATTCATAAGTGTTGAGACCATATTGGATTCAATTATTCTTGTGTTTCACTTTGCATGTTTTGACTTCCATAATAACTAGGTTATTCTTTCCGAATGACTAAGTTATTCAAACTTCCATAGTCGGTTATACGTTGGAAGTAGGTATGAATTAAGATTGTCACGAATTGGGCTTGTAGAGGAATAAAGGTGTTTAGCCATAGCAATGGTTGCTTCAACATTCATGAGTGCTCATAAGTTCTGAGTATTGGAATAAACCCACTCTCACTTACATCACTTCCATGGAATTTATCTCGAGTGATCGTGAGACGGTAATATCATATAAGTCTTCAAACCTAGAGATATGAGTTATTTCCTTTGAGTTGCTTGTGCATTGATTTCACGAAAACGCATCAGTAACTTGATATTATAAAACGTACCTTTGTGTATAATTCAACAAGTAGTAGAACAAGTATATGAGTCAAAGTTTATCTGTTCCTTCTAGTCCTTGGAGGATTAGAAAAGATATTTGAGGCCCTCGATGATTTTGTTTTGACCTAAGTACCGGGCCCGGTCAGAACCTAATTGATGTGTTCAATTTAGTTCTATGTCAAACATATCGGAAACCGGGAAACAAACTGTTGGACAATAAGTACGACGTTGTTCCATGTATTTGTCCCGCTGATATCTTGAGAACAAATGATTATATGATCACTTATCTAAAATGGCGCTTCATAGTTCATCTGATTTTTGAGAGCTACAATTGCTGGTTGATTCCCAAAGTCATATATGTAAATATAGTTATTAGACTTATCCAAGTGGGAGACTGTTGGTTAAGGTGTCTAAGTCCATAACAATATTTGAGATGTACTTGACCCAACCCGGCATGGTCCATTTGGGTTGCACTTCACCCGAACAATTTGTATGGATAATCTTTTGAGAATAGTATGTTTATGATTTATTAATATATTATAAGGTATAATATATTAATATGAAATCATATTATTTAATTAGTATTGATCTTAAATTAATTAAGAATTCATTTAGTGATCAAAAGGTGACTAATTAAATATGGGCTCTTGTATTTATATACTGTGGGCTAATGTTTATTTAGTATGGGCTAGGCTTGCATGGGAGTCCATGGATGGTCTATGGAGCTTTTAACCCATGGATCCTTGGAAAGGAACAATCATGGGTATTAGGGTTTACATGAATGTAACCCTAATCCTCCACACTATATAAAGGAGTCTTTGGCACTTGATTTGGCACAGTGGTGGCCGATTTCAAGAGTGTGAATTAATCTCTTAAGAGTTTTCCAAAGTTTGTGGTGATTTGTGATTTCATTTGAGGCATCTACACTATAGGTGCTAGGCTCTTAAACTCCAAGCAAACAACCACCACTAAAAGGTATGTCATTCTACTAGTAATTTTATGATTCAAGTTCCCCATGCCATGCTAGTTAGGATGTAAACTTTGGAAATTATTATTTGCATGTATTTTAGAGAAAACATAGATCCAAGGTTTATAGGGTTGCATGTACACCATAGGAGTGTTAGAATGCTCAAAATCCATAAGTAATATACTTTACATAAGCAATGCTTATTTAACATAAGTATGGAAAATACATGGTTTCTTTTCGAGTAATGAAATTACTATACATACTTGTAGTAACCAGGGTTTTCAAACAGAACATTCTATTCATACTGGTGATCGCCAGGGTTTTCTTATAAAATGGATTTTACATTCAAAACAATATTATACAATTCATCTAGTGGAAAATAGACATTCGAACTAAAACTTTATGGAACATTGTAACAAAATCATATGTTAGAAAATATTGGATTTTTTTTAAACAAACAAACATTTTATAGATTCAATGACAGGTTTTCATTACAAAAACATGCTTAGGAACTCACCAGCTTTTATGCTGATACTCTCTTTTCAAAACCACGTGTATTCTCAGGAAATCAATAGACAGGTACCCCTGTAGCTTTTCAGAAGACGGAATGTATAGACTCACGCCTTTTATATTTTGCTATACTTTTGATGTACACAATCTACCTATTAAATAGATGTAAATATTCTACTTATTGAATGTAATGGTTGTGTTTACTTTGATTACTATGATGCAATTTTTATCATACTACAACATGACGTCCTCTACCCCCGAACGTTTCCACCGTTCCGGTTTGGGGGTGTGACATTTTCATAATATAATCACTACATATAACATGAAAACACACATATACATGCATAAATACATAGATCTAACACAAAGCAACTTGTATCATCCCCCAAAACATAGTAAAACCGAAAACAAGGGGGGTATGAACTCACTTTGGTTGATGGGTCGGTTTTGGTGAGAAGATTAAAGGAGATTCCGGCCTAGCTTGCTTCTTGAGAGGAGTTTTCGAACTTAAGAAGTTCTAAGGAGCAAGAGTCACGAAATGAAGTGCTTATGAGTGAAAGATTCATCATAAAAATGAGGTTAAACATCTTGAGTAGGAAGTAACTTACCAAGATTGAATGGGCTTTGGTGAAAACTTGTTGAAAATTTACACCACCTCACGATTTTTCTTGAAGGAAAATCGAGGAATCCTTGAAGATTTAGAGAGAAGTTTAGAAATCGATTCAAGTGTGAAATGGAGAGGGGAGGCTGAGAATAAGAAGAGAAGAGAGAGAATGTGGTGTGGTTTTTGCATGGTGGTCTTTAGTTGATTCAAGGAGACATGTAAGATTATGACCTTGTTATTTGGTGGTTTATAATGATGTGTCACTCTAATTACCCCATATTTGAGCTTTTTTGTTTTGTATGTGGGCCAAGAATTGGAGAGAAGATGAAAAAATTTTGGATGTTTGGCTAGTATGAATACCAACCGAAATTATAAGGCCCAATATGGAAGTTTTCGGCCCATTGGACTCATATTTGAAATTGCGTCCCAAATGAGGCAAAGATATGGGTTTTTCGGCCCATATAATTAAAGAAGGTGGTTTTACGCCCAATAAGGCCCATGATGAGTCTTATGGGCTAAAATTATATAGTGTAATGAATGTGGGTACAACTAGGGCCCAAATGAGAATTCTTAGCCCAAAATAATCATGTTGTGGGTTTATTGGCCCATTAGGCCCAATAAATGATTCCTGGCCCAATAAAGTTTGAACCGGGAAATTAGGGTTACAACCCCAACGTATAGTGTATGAAATTTATCGAATTAGGTTTTGGGCTTCACGAGTAAGTTTTGATTTGAACATTTGTGTTTGAAATGAATAACATGTATTGCATCAATCTTAAAGTTACAAGATACATAAAGAGTTGATCATACATCGACAAAATTTCCTAGCCCAAAATGCTAGCTGTGACATATCCCCCCGTTAGAGGGAATTTCATCCTGAAATTCTTTTGAAAGTTGTTCTTAAGAACTAGAGAAAAGGTGGGGATACATTTGCATGATTTGGTCTTCGCGTTCCCATGTGAATTCCGGTCTACGCTTAGCGTTCTGTCGGACCTTCACAATCGGAATGCGGCTTTGTTTTGTACGCTTCACTTCCCTGTCCATTATCTCAATGGCTCTTCGACGAACATGAGATTCTTGTTTACTTCGATCTCATCCAAAGGAACACAGAGGGTTTCATCTGATAAACACTTTTTTAGATTCGATATGTAGAACACGGGGTGTACCTTGTTGAGCTTCGCAGGTAGCTGCAACTTAAATTTCACCCTACCAATCCGACCAAGAATCTCAAATGGTTCGATGTATCGCGGATTTAGTTTTCATCACCTCCGAAAACGGATCATCCCTTTCCATGGAGAGACCTTTAAGATCACCCCGGTCTTTGACTTGAAGTTCCAGAGGCTTTTGCCGTTTATCTGCATAGCTCTTTTGTTGGTCCCGCGATGCTTGGAGTCGTGCCTTGATTTTAACTATTTTCTTTGTCGTTTCCCGAATGATCTCGGGTCCTGTAAGAGTGTTGTTCGGTGTTTTCCCTCTTTCCAACTGGGTGTCTCCTAGCTCAGTCCAGCAAAGAGGTGATCTTCATTTGCGACCATACAAGGTCTCAAAAGGAGCAACCTTAATGCTAATGTGATAACTGTTATTGTATGAGAACTTAATTAAGGGCTAGTGGGAATCCCATGATTTTCCAAAATCGATCACACATGCTCGGAGCATATCTTCAAGTGTTTGAATGGTTCGCTCGCTTTGGCTGTCGGTTTGAGGTTCGTAGGCAGTGCTCATATATAGTTGTGTTCCCATTGCTTTCTGGAGTGACTGCCAAAATCGTGAAGTAAATCTACTAACTCGGTCCAAGATAATAGATATCGGAGTCCCATGGAGTCTCACAATTTCTTTTATATAGATTCTTGTTAACCTCTCCATTTTGTACGTCTTCTTTATTGGTAGGAAATGGGCAGATTTAGTTAGCATATCGCCAATCACCCAGATAGCATCCAATCCATCCGTTGTCTTAGGTAATTTGGTTATGAAATCCATGGTAATCCTTTCACATGAATTCCTTCTTCATTGACTACATGGACCAATAAGTTTACACTGCGAATCCAAAACTCGCATTTAGAGAGTTTTGCATATAGTTTTTCAGGTCTCAGAGTTTCCAAGATCAGGCGTAGGCGCTGACCGTGCTCCTCCTTACTTCGAGAGTATATGAGTATGTCATCAATGAAGACGATTACCATAAATGTCGCGGGGGCATTTGTCAGACCGAAGGGCATAACAATGAATTCGTAATGGTTGTATCGGGTTCGAAAAGCAATTTTTGGAATATCCTCTTCCCGGACTCAGAGCTGATGATAACCGGATCATAGATCTATTTTAGAGAAATAACTAGCTCCTTGAAGCTGGTCAAATAAATCATCAATTCATGGGAATGGGTATCGGTTTTTGATGGTGAGTTTGTTTAACTCCCGATAGTCGATGCACATTCTAAAAGATCTATCCTTGTTCTTGACAAACAAGACCGAAGCTCCCCAGGCTGAGAAGCTTGGCCTGATGAATCCTTTATTCAGGAGGTCGCTTAATTGACTGGATAGCTCCTGCATTTCGGTGGGAGCTAACATGTAGGGTGATTTGGCAATTGATGTGGCTCCTGGTATTAGGTCGATTTGAAATTCAACCTGCCTTTCTGGGGGTATTCCTAGAAGATCTTCAGGAAATATGTCCGGAAAGTCACATGCCACTGGGATATCTTTGATGTTTATTTCCTCTTTTGTTTTATCCACAACGTGAGCGAGGAAGGCATAATTTTTCTTGTGCAACCATTTTTGTGCCTTGATGCACGAGATAAGATGGAGCTTGGTGCCAGGTTTATCACCATAGATTATTAAGGTTTCGTGGTTGGGGAGGTGAAGGTGAACGGCCTCTTCGTGGCAGATAATATCAGCATGGTGGGGGCTTAACCAATCTATGCTGATTATCACATCAAAACTACTAATATTTGCAGGCATCAAATCTATTTGACATGACTGGTTGTTTAATGTTAATATGCACCCTATGAAAATGTCTTTGGGTGTTTCGGTTTTCCCATTAGCCATCCCCACCGTGAAGGCTTCGCTTAGCTTCTAGGATTGTTGGTTTAGTAAGTATTTGAATTTATTACTCATGAAACTCCGCTCAGCTCCACTATCAAATAGAATGCATGTATAAGTGTTGTTAAGGGGAAACGTACCAGTAACAACTGTTGGGTCTTGAACTGCCTCTCCTTGACCCAAAGTCAGGACCCTGCCTGATCCTCCTGCCCCTTGGTTGTTGGCTTTAGGAAAATTTCGCCTAAAATGGCCAGTTCCTCCACATCCATAACATGTATGACTGGCCCCGACGTTATTATTATTGTTGTTGTTGTTGTTGTTGTTGTTTGACTGTTGGCTTTATTAGGTTTGAGATCTGTAGTATTGGGCGGTGTGTCCCTTGCGGTTGCAGTTGGTACACTGCATTTCTTTGCACTCGCCATGGTGGTGGTAGTTTCATTTGTTACATTTTGGTAAAGTTCCCTCGTATGACCTAGTAGTGGTTACATTTTGGTAAAGAATGCGCTCCATTTCTTATGTAGATATTTCTGGGTTTTAGTACAAGAGATGACTTTGAGGTTCTTCCCAGATTTATCGCCATAGATAATCAGAGCTTCGCCGTTTGGTAAGGGTAGTTGTATGGCTTTCTCATGACATAGAATTTCGGCGTGGTGTGAAGATAACCAATCCATGCCAATTATAACATCAAAACTATTGATAGGCATTGGCATGAGGTTCACGTGAAAAAGGAAGTTATTAAGAGTTAACAGACAATTTTCTAGGATTTCATGTGTTTTCTCAGTTTGACCGTTAGCGATTTCTACTTCATAGATTTCTTTTAATATGCTAGACTTATGACTTAACAATTTTCTAAATGTCGTAGTTATAAAACTTCGATCTGCTCCAGAGTCAAAGAGTATAGAAGCATATAAATTATCTATAAGAAATGTACCAGATACGACCCAAGGGTCCTGGATAGCTTCTCTGCTTCAAATCAAAAACGCCCTGCCACGTCCTATGCCTCCTTGACTCCTTAACTTTGGACATTCTTTCTTGATATGTCCAACCTCCCCACACTCGTAGCATCTTCTTTCTTCACCACGGCCTGTCCCATTATTGGTTTGTTGATCGACTGTTGCAGGTGTTGTGCTCCTGCAGTAACTAGCAGTATGCCCCTTTTTCTTGCACTTCATGCAGACAAAACAGTCACCTGGATGATGACGGTTGCACTGATTGCACCATGAAGATTTTGGTTGTGTGGGTACTGCTGGTGTGGCTGCGTAGTTGGCTGCCACTTATTGTCTTTTCTCAGATGATTGTTTGGGATTCTTCCTATTAAACTTGCACTTGTTTGTTCTAGATTTGGGAGACTCGGCCTTTGAGACCACTTTTGTTCCTTCGATCTCTATGAGGGTTAGCTGATGAGCTATCCTCTTGGTGCTGTCATAAGTCATAAGCTCTGATGCGATCACCATGCGTTTGATTTGTGAGGCTAAATCCCATATATATATCGCTCAATCTTTTTATATTCAGGGGTTACAAGTGCTGGACACGTTACAACAAGATCATTAAATCTAGCGATATAAGCTTTTATCTCTGAGCCCTTCATGGTTAGGGTCCACAGTTCTTGTTCCAGTTTATGTATCTCCTCTCTAGCACAATACTCCTCTACTAGCATCATTTTTAGCTCCTCCCATTTCATGGAATTTGCAATATCAATTCCCATTGTATTCACATGGTTGTTCCACCAGGTGAGTGCTGCATCAGCGAAAGTACATGCTGCAAATCGTACATTACAATCATTTGGACAGAAGCTTATTTGAAAGACGGACTCTGTCTATTCTATCCACCTCGTCAAATTAACTACCCCTTCATTTCCATGAAAGCTTTTTGTCCTGCAATTCATAAAATCTTTGTAGGTACATGTTTTAGCGGTCCGTACATGGCCTTCATTTCTATCTCCATCTCTTGTGACATTAGATAGAGCCACAACAATTCTTTGAGCTATGATTTCTTCAAGTTGTGTTGTACCTATTGAGGGGTTTATTTCTGGTGGTGGTTGTGGTTGTTGTTGTTGTGGTGATGATGGTCGGTTAGGGTTTAGCCGATTACTCCTTCTAGGCATTTTGTTTTAGTTCCTATTATAAATAATCAGAATTTTTATGAGTTTTGTTAATCATTTAATACACCAGTTATTATTCACAGCGTAAAACATAATAGACAACATAATGATTACTATAACGTATGCTTCATATTATTACCAGTGGTTACATCAGTTTATTTAGGTTTATAAGAGAAAAGTATTTATAAACATTGCAAAATTTGCAAGGTTTTCCACATCCTTGCTATAAACTTTCCTCTTTTTGCCTTAACTAGTCTGATTTTCTCTATTTACATAACCACTAGTTGTAGCTTATCTACCAAAAACCTAAGTGATGACCCAGCACGTCAGTGACATTAACCATTAGCTCTTCAAGTGCTTGAGTTCTATGCTCAAGACTTCCCGTGCGCTCTTCATTTCTTGAGGTTTGATTGTAGAGCTCTAACTCTGCAATCCTGGCATCGTGAGTAATCATGTCATTATAAGCAAAATTTATACGATGATGGACATCCATCACCAATTCCTGATCTCGTGTCCTTTTTCCTTCTAACCTTCGCACTCTTCCAGAGAGATGAGTAGCCCTCCCTTCGACAATTTCCATCATATCTTCAATTTTCACACTTTTATCAAACAATTGAGATAAAGTGCTATCTTCAGAAGAATGTGGGAGATGTGGTCGAGATGATTGACCAGTCTCATACATCTTGGCAGATTTTTCTTCCGCCACCCATCCTATCAACTGTTTCTGCGATCCGTGCAGGTTCATCATGAACTCTATGACTTCCTGAAGATATTGCCTTCTGACTCTTCTTAATATTTTGCCATATTGGTATACATTTACGTGCAGTGCATTTCATTTTTACTCCTCCTGGAACTTTACGGTAAAGAGTGTTCAGCGGTGGTAAAGATGATGCCACCAACTCGGTCTCCTCCATGGATTCGCTTTCTTCCATTAGTTCACTCTCTTCCCATTCATTGGCGAGTAAAGGTGCTCCATCGTCAGAAGGTATTGGATGAAAGGTGGTTGGAGTTATAGGGTAGTAAGGATCGCCTACCATCATAGGGAATGAAACTTCTTCTTCTTCGTCCGTATCCTCGATGATTATCCATTCTCGTGAATGTGCCATGTCGGATTCCTTTACATTTTGGATCATCAAGAGTTTAGTCTATAAAATATTTCTCCCAAATTAAATAGTTCATATGATCTGATCATAATAAAATGTAATTGCGCACCTACACCTAGTTGTGATAGGATCTATGTACATATAGACTTTAGTTGGAATATTTGATCTAAATCCTTGAGATTAAAAACATTCTGTGTATTAAGGTGTATTCTCATCGCGGGTCTGATTCTTTATATAAGACTCTATATTCTTATTTATTGTATTCACGCTTTTACTATTGTTTGTTACTTCAGGTCTATCTGATAAGGCTCCAGCCAGTCAGGACTGTCGAAAGGGCAGGATCATTTTTGCATATAGCCGTTTTGAAATCCAGCAACCCAAATAGACATGTCTATCCTTGTCACCGCTCCCGTAAGTAGTCCTTCAGTAGAATAATTAATAATACTTTTTATTTATAGGCTAAGGGATATACCTAAACCTAATAGAGTAAGCCCTAAGCTATAGACGTGCTTTCCTAAGAAAGTACCAGTTCACTATAGTTAATAGCTCTGATACCAAATCTGTCACACCCCGGCCGTCGACGGAAACACCGGGTAGTGCAATATCATTCTTTGTATCACAGTTATATAACATACATTGAACAATACTAAAGAAAATACATACCTTTATTGATGATTGAAAGTTACATTATTGTTTTCCTAGTATTTATTACATAATATCCGACTATGGCATACTTCTTAATGAACAGAAAGATAATAGTAAAACTTCTCCTATTCGAATACATACCAGCTTTTCAAGTTCCTGAAAACACATGCATTTTAAAAATACGTCAACATAAAGTTGATGAGTCCACAAGTTTTGACTCAATAAAATAATACATTTTCACACATTCAAAAGTATAGTTTTGAAAGTATCATTTTGACTCTCCAACATTTAGTATGTATATTAGGTATAATAGTATACTTATCAATTAAGTATTATACGTAAACATTTCTTAATCCTAAGGTATAAGTAGGGGAAAATTTATACTTAACATTAATACTTGTATACGACAAGGTATAATGTTTCTAACAATTTGCTACCATAAGCCTCTAACCGCTGCTATGACATAATACCTCTGATAGAGCACACTCATGATTTACCATGAGAAACAAACACACTCATGATTTACCATGAGAAACAACACCGTACGCTTCATCAACGTCAGAAAAGTAACAAATAAAAGGATAGTTCATCACTTGCTTTTGGTTGACTGTAGCTAACAGTCACAAGTAGGGTGGTCAACCCGTATACTAATTATACACGACTTCCTCGCTCACACGGGATTAACGGTTACAGTTCAGAGGATTTTCGTTAAGATCCCCAATCTTAGTTGATGAATACAATTATTCATGTAGACTTTGACGGCTTCCTATAGCTCTAACAACAAAAGCATCTTCATGTCTAAACTTCTAAGTTACTAGACTATGCTTTTAGATATTACTCCTAACTTCATAATATTTAGGCAGTATAACAGCTATATCTTGAAGTATAACCAGGTTTTATCTTGACCTAAAACCAATAATAACAGCATATAAAGTTCCTAATTTTATCTTGGCATAAAATTATCAATAACAATTCCAAGTATTATCTTAACATAAAACTAACAATAACAATATATAACATATCTAGTTTTATCTTGACATAACACTATTAATAGCAACATACTTCATAACTTAACATATAGAACTTCCGAATATAACATCAAAACTATATCGCACACAACATATATATAGAATCCTAAGTATAACTCAAGATCTACATTAGTAAATTAACATACTAATACATTAGTAAATTAACATACTAATAAGTTGATATTAGTTGTATATATTCAAAATTTTATATTTAGAACAACCATACCCCGGCTATTATAACTATATATAATCATATAGACATAATAATAACATATATATAATATCTAGCATGCGTTTTCCCCCGAAATATTAGAAAGTGGGGCCATGAAACTCCCCCTAGTAGCATGATTTTATGTTATCTAAGCTTAAACGGTCAGCGCACAAGACCGTCGGGGCTCGGGATGCAAAATGGCCTCAGCAAAGGAGAGAAAGCAAAGAAGTTTAGGTGTAAGAATGGTTGAAGTCGGACCTGCTATTTATAGTATGGATTTTAGAAACTCACGTCGTGAGTTTCATAAGGCTCACGTCGTGAGTCTTGCATGATCATCCCGTAGACTTGCCATTTGCGTCCCTAGCTTCGGAAGGTGGCCATATGACTCCTCACGTCGTGAAAAACTCCTTGTTCATGTTGTGAGTTTTGATTTTATCCCCTCGCAGCCTCGTCACACCTTCTAGATCCAAAATGTGGCAGTTTGAGTCCTCACCTCGTGAACATTTATGTTCACCTCGTGAGTTCAGTCAAATTAGGGTTTCTGACAACGATATCTTTGGAAGGCCATAACTTTTGCATACGAACTCCGTTTTTGACGTTCTTTATATCCACGCGTAGGTATTTACGAGTACTAAAACTCTATTTTAGACTTAAATAGCTAATTCTAAGTGTATTTTAAATTCCTCTTATTATAGATATTTATAGTGTTTGGTTTATAATAACTTCTTCATGCGAAGTCAGATTCAAACATTTTCTATATTTTTGGGATCATATGGATGTATACTTTGAGTTGTATTATAAAGAAGATTCATATTTTTATTATAATTTATCATGAACTACATAACACTCTTACCACATTACTAGGTTAACATAATCACATTACATGATTGGCATAATTACATGTGATTGTCTATTGACCTATTTTGACTAGTGTTACATCTGGAGGTTGTAATGTTTTTGGTTGCACATATAACTGAATTCGTATAACATCATGAAACAAGGAAAATAGAATACATAATATATAACTGTTGGATTAGTGTCTATGTCCATAACTATATTTGGTATGTACTTGACCCGGTTGCAGCATGGTCCTTTTGGGTTGCCATCACACTAGTGACTAGACATGATGACTGTTGAGGAGAGAGGCTGATTTGTTGTTAAGAATAATAAATTGGGGTATAAATATGATTTTTTAATATATTATAGGAATAATATATTAATTTAGAATCATATTATTAATTATTATTTAATCATAAACTAATTAGGAATTAATTTTGTGATTAAAGGAACTGATTAAAAGTGTAGGGGTTGTTTTGTAATTATTAGAAAGTTGAGGCTTTAGGCTATTGGAACACCTTATTAGGGCTTGGCTTAAAATCCTAGAAGGATCTAGGAGTTTTCGTCTAAGGGCTTAATGTAAGGAGTCCATGGACTTCCTTAGGCCCTAACCTAAGGTATTAGGGTTTCCACCCTAAAACCCTAGTTAACTTCAAATATGAATAGCACCCTAAGACACTAGAAATTGGCACCCCTTGGAGAAACCCTAGCAGAGCCGATTTTTGGAACTTGTTACCTTCCACCATCTCTATCATATTCATCCTCTCACTCAAGTGTGTTTGTGAGCCATTAGAGTTACTACACTTGTGGTACTTGCTTTCAAGAGCTAAGGAAATCAAGGACTAGTTGTTATTACTTCATAACAACAAAAGGTATGTATTCTATTCTTTTTTGTGAATTTTGAAAATAATAGATGCATGCTAGGTTTCCTTTTGTGTTTATAAAGTTGTATGTCTAATAATGAAAATGTTGGGCATGAAACCCTAATTGAGGTTTGATGAACAAGATGCGGAAAATAATATCAAACACAAATATGAAGATATGTCAAATGATCACTCGATTTATTCAATTATGAGGAAAAAAGTACACTTTTAGGAATGAGAATCTAAATCTACAAGAAACCTCACAACGTGGCGGCTACATTTTGCCATACTCTTAACCCTAGTTATGAGTAATACATGACTATTTATAGGGAAAAGACAAATCTTGGGCTTTTAACCTACACTTCATGAAGGGTCCCCATTATCATCATCCACGGATTACTTTGTAACCCTACAATCTCCCCCTTAAAGTATGGAATGGATGACAATGCTTCAACTTCCAAAACAAGCATCTAGCAAATGAGAAATGATCTTGCAACGAGGAATATTTGAAGCAATCCACGAATCTTGATTCTTCAATAGTATTCAAAAACAGGCTCTAGGATATATAAACCAAGCACTAAAGTAATATCTTTAAACTTCATTTTCGAATGTAATCCCAAAGATCTTCAATAAAGCCAAACCCGCCATAAAAACCCATTTCAGAACAAAGAAACTAAATGACTTCTTGTCTTTGAAGAGCTCCCCCTCCAGGTCACAATGATCTTCAAATACGCTAATGATATAAGCCACCAAAAATTATCGTGTAACAACCCAAATTTTAAGATTTGTAACGCTACTTGATCGAGAAAATACTAGAAGTCGGAGATATAAAAAATCCTTAGAAGAGCTCGATGAAGAACTGCTACTGTAAAGGATACTTTTCCGCAAAAGCTTTAGTAGAGCTCGATGAAGAACTGCTACTGTAAAAGCTACCTTCATAATTCTACTACAATTTTTATAAAAAAATCTTCAAATTTGAAAAGTCACAAATCCAATTTCAAATGGCCATACCAAATTCTCCCCCGATTTATAATAAAAACGTGATTATAAAGCCTTCAAATGGTCATGAGAATGATCTTGAATAAATAACTAATTACTATGCTCCCCAGTGACAAAATGATATACACAATGAAGTATAAAATCCGAAAAAGTTGTGAAATTTTGACATTATCACGAAAAAAGACTTCCCAAATCGCCAAGACTTGATGGAATCCATAATTTTCTGTTCACGAAAAAAATATGTGCGTTAAAAAATCCAAAACTGTTCATCGACCCTCAAATTTGTAAATTTTTTTGAATATTGAGAAGAAATGGTCACTTGCTGAAAGACAGGGGCTGGAATGGTAATTCAGCATCAATATACCCCTTTATTTGTAACAAAAACTGGAAATGGCCCAAAAATGCCAAACTATAAAAACAACAGGGACCAAAAGTGCCAATTCGCAGGAGTTGCAGGGACCAAAAATGTAACATTAGTCATATTCCCCATTTAGATGGGATTGAATGAACACGACTGCATCATACTCCAGTATTTCAACGGTGACTCAAACGAGACGCGAAACCTTGAAATTGGCACATTTTATCATAAACATCGACTACAATAGGTTCGCTCTGAGTCCAATGTCAGCCACCGTTCGTTCCAAATACAACCAAAGCGAATCTCCCTCCTTTTGTTCCATGTGCTAACAAATGACCCCAAGTTTGTTCCATGTTCGTTTTGAGCACAAGCCTTCATACCGAGCCCTGAGTTCTGAACGCCAAGAATCTCACCCAAAGCGAACCAATTTCAAACACGAACCCAATCACAGGTTCACTTCCGAATCAAACGATCGTGGGAGAAAAACAAGTGCAATCCCATATTTCCGTTCCCGATTTCTCACCCTTTCGCTCCAAATCAATAGATCACATAACAAGATCGAAACTTTAGCCAAACTGAATCCAATCACAGACTCGCTACGAACCACACTCAGCAAACGTTCGTGGGTAAGATGTTCGTAATTTTGACTTTACGTTTGACTTTTCGTTCGCAGGTAAGATTTCTTTATTTCGTTCCAAATGGAGTACATTCTGAATCCGATAATTTTCACAGGAGAGGCATTCGTTCCAAAGTTCATAGTCAATTTTGAATTTTCATTTAGACCATTATGCATACCAATTGAGATTCGATTCGTTCACACGAAGGAGATTCAAGCTGATTTCGTTTGTTCACAGTGAGATCGTACCATGTAATACCCAATTTTGATTTTGACCTTTTTCTTGACTGGCAATTCATTACAATCAAGATTCAATCCCAATTTTGACTTTTATGGTTTGACTATGCAAAACAATCTCAACCATTCCGACTCAGCTTTATCCCAAATGTGATACCGTTCAAGATACCTGACAAGCACAAATCTCATTCCCTTTGAATCAATTTTAGATCAAACTAGCAAATGTTCTTCATTCGAAAGCAATTTTTGTTCTAAGTACAAAACCATAACTCACTGTGAGACGGTGAGTCGATGGATATTGATTGCTCAAATCATCGATGGTGAATTCTAAAACATAGTTTCACGAATCGCTAAAGGATTTAAAAGGAGTCTAATTGAAGAACAAAAACCAATGAAATAAAATATATGATGAAGGATCGACACCATCAGAATCATGACTTATAAAGGACTTGAATCGATCACCCAAATAACGATTTAGGCATCAAAAAAATGATAACAGTGAAACGATGAAGATCACCACAAGTGAGGAATTAAGATATGAAGAAAACAGAACTTGGTCTTAAAGAAATCAGATGAATAGTAACGAGTAACTCTTTGGGCTAAATCGGAAGAAATTGATCCATGAGGAAATAAATTAATTTTGGACCAAATGATTGATCAGATCCAAACAAAATACGAATCAGATTGAGCAAAGAGAAAAAAATACCCAGATAAACAGTGATGAACATTAACATAATTCTCCATGAACAATTTCATGAACATAATTTTGATTCCAAGACGCTAAAACACCAATAATCTTCAAAATCTTGTGCAGAAAATCATCAAATTAAGAACCGATACTTCAAAAATCAATAGATCTTTAAAAACCCTCTCTGAGTCTTTGATACCACTTGTTGGGAATAAAACCCTAATTGAGATTTGATGAACAAGATGTGAAAAATAAGATCAAACAGAAATATGAAGATATGTCGAATGATCACTCGATTTATTCAATTATGAGGAACAAATTACACTTTTAGGAATAAGAATCTAATTCTACAAGAAACCTCACAACGTGGCGGCTACATTTTGCTTCACTCTTAACCCTAATTATGAATAATACATGACTATTTATAGGGAAAAGACAAGTCTTGGGCTTTTAACCTACACTTCATCAAGGGGGGCCCATTGTTATCATCCATGGAGTACTTTGAAACCCTACACAAAACATAGATCTAATTCGGGTGCACACATAAGACTGTTTGTATAAAACCAATCAGTGGTATCAAAGCTTTTGGTTTTGTTTCAATTGGATTTGATACAAGAGCATGAACATGACTAATTAGGGTTTATGGCTAATAAACCCTAGGGCTTGGATATTCGAAATTACGGTTCCAAAACCCTAGTTTTCGATTTTGATAGGGTTTCTTAAACCCTTTCCTTAGGCATAACGATTTCAATTTTAGGGTTGTCTAATCCTAGGATTTTCGAAATTGTCTTATCCCCAAGATAAGATACCCAAATTTTAGGGATTAGGATAATGCCATATTTTGTAATTATCCCTTTAAATGTTTAAATAGATCATTGAAGATCTTTGAATTATCTCATCCCAAATTCTCGAATTTTAGGGGATAAAGGGGTTAGGTTAAATTAAGTGTTTAATCTAATGGATAATCCTCCAAGATTTAATAATTTAAATTAGTTTTTTAATTATGGATACTTATTAAATCAAAGTTTTAATATTTAAGATTTTAAAAGTAAAAAAGTTTTAATTTTCGAAAATTTTAAATTTGATTAAAACCCTAGTATTTTGAAATGTTTAAAATACACCCTTATACTATTATACTATTATAAGATTAATAATTATATATATTTATATATATATATATATATGTGTGTGTGTGTGTGTGTATGTATAAGATTAAGCTAGCCTTACCATTAGTAGGCCTCATTCACGAAGCCGGTCTATAAGGGCGGTATAATGTTGCTGCCTATAAAATAACAGTCTAATGGGTGTCCACTCTCACCCACCGCTTCCTTGATTGGTGGAGGGTCGTTAGTTGAACGGGTAGGGTAGGGAAACTAATTCCTCATTAAAAGTATAATGATTAATAAAGTAACTAAATGCTTTTATAAAATTCCCAATCTTAGTTACTTTAGGAAAAATGTGAAAATGATGTTATTCCATGAAATTACACTTTGTACCCTTGTTAAGTAGCTAGTGGAGCGTATGTGGATAACCGGCACCCTAATATGGACTAGAAAAGGTGGCGAAGGGTAACTCGATGTTTTTCATAGATCAATGGAGGGTGTTTGCCTAACTGACACATTGATTAGGTGACTGTAACATTAAGGGCACCAAGTACATTTGCATGGTTATTCACACCTTATTTGTGATCCTCGGTATCCCAGTCACAAACTTGAAGGGCAAATCAAGATTTAAACATGCCATTTAAAAGTTCAATGAATCTCAAAAGATCTAGGAGTTTTCAATACATTTAAAACTTAATTTCCTTTCGTTTTTCATGGTGGAAATTACTGAATCGTCATTCACTTACCTACAAATTATTTGTTGTTTAGATTACGGTATCCCTCTTAAAATTACAAATAATGTTGTTGGATCCTAGCCCTAATTTCTCATTTGGGTATTTAATTGGGGATTCTTATGTAATCAAGCTTTGTCTCTTTTCTTTTTCAGATGGCGAACTCAAACAACAACAACGCTTCTGGCTTAAACTCTTCCAGCTCATTCTCACTGATGAATATATGTGGGAGGGTGATCTTCGATGGGACCAATTTTAATGATTGGATCTGCAACATTCGAATTGTTACCAGCAACAAGGACAAGGAGTATGTCCTCAAAAAGGAGCTGAAAGAAGTGAATGTCAACATTGGTACTCCCGAGGAAATCGCTGCCTTTGAGGCCCACGAACGAGATGCTATGAAAGTCCATTGCATCATGCTCGCGACTATGACTGTAGAACTCCAAAAGTCCTAGGAGGACTAATATCCCTATGAGATGCACGTGGATTTACTAGACATGTACCACCAAAGTGCCAGGCAGGAGAGGTACGAGATCATCACTTCGATGATCACGACCAAGATTAGAGACGGAGAGTTTGTCACTGCTCATCTGAAGAAAATGTAGAGATATGTCGACCACCTGCAGAAGTTAAGTGTTAACTTCAATGAGGACTTGGCGATTGATATTATTCTTCACTCCTTGCCTCCTTGCTACAACCAGTTCCGCATGACCTACCATATGAACAAAGAGGAGGTCACATTGAGCAAGCTTCAAGGCCTGTTGAGGACTGTTGAGAGCAACCTGAAGGACAAATCCATTGCATCAACTCCTACTACTGTTACTGCCCCCGTCTTGGCTGTTGAGCAGGGGAATGGTAAGAAGAGGAAGGCTCCTTACAATAGCCACCATTAGGGAAAGTCCCATAACGCCATCTCTTCTAGTGGAACCATGGTCGGTGTAGCTGCACCTACCTCCAACCCGAAGGATGCAGAGTGCTACTACTGACACGAGAAAGGGCATTGGAAACGAAGCTTCCTGAAGTACTTGCAAGATATAAAGGATGGAAAGATCAAGCCGTCCTTCACAGGTATTTATACTATTCGATCTAATAACTCATCACATGCTATTTCTTGGTTTCTTGATATAGGATGTGGTTTCACATTTGTTCTGATTTGCAGGGCCTAAGAAGAAGTAGGGTGTGGAGCATGGGAAGATAAACTTGATCATGGGGAACAGAAGACTGTCGCCAGTCACCAAGATTGGAGTTTACTCTTTAGTGCTTAGTAGTGGGTTAGGACTAGATTTGTATAATTGTTGCTATTCACCAGAAATGGCAAAGAGCATCATTTCTTTTCATGGTTTATATAAACAAGGTTTTAGATTTTCATTTGATAATGAAAAGGGTTCTATTAATACTTTCTTTAATGGTGTTTTCTATTTTGAAGCATTGCCTTGCAATGGAATATATGAAACTGTGATGGTTGTAGACAATTTGGACAAAGCATGTTTGTGGCATTGTCGTCTTGGACATGTCAACAAGAAGCGTATAACCCATCTCTAAAAGTATGGATTGTTGGAGTCATTCGACCTTAGGGACGATGACGTGTGCGAGTCTTGTTTACTTAGAAAGATGACCAAGTCACCCTTTACTGGTAGTTGTGAAAGGGGTGAGGGTTTATTGGATCTCATACACACCGATGTGTGTGGGCCATTTAGATCCACCACAAGGGATGCAAGCCGCTTCTATATTTCTTTTACCGATGATTATAGTAAGTATGGGTATATCTACTTAATCAAGCACAATTTAGAAAACTTTGAAAAGTTTAAAGAGTTTAAGCATGAATTGGAGAATCAGTTCGGCAGGAAAATCAAGATGCTTCGATCCGATCGAGGTAGAGAGTACCTTAGTCTTGAATTCAACGACTACCTCAAGGTGTGGCTGAGAGGCGTAATCGAACATTGTTGGGCATGGTTCGTTCCATGATGACTCGGGCTTTGTTACCTATCTCATTCTGGGGGTAAGCCTTAGACTGCCACCCATATCCTTAACTTAGTTCCTACAAAGAAGGTTGCCAAAACAACTCACGAGATGTGGACAGGGAACGCTCCCTTGTTGCCACATATCAAGGTTTGGGGTTGCGAGGCTTTCGTAAGATGAGAGACTCACGACAAGCTTAAACCTCGTAGTGAGTGATGTATTTTCATCGGCTACCCACATAAATCCTTTGGATATCTCTTCTATAGACCAAGTAACAATGTTGTCTTCTTTGTGAGGACAGGGGTTTTCCGAGAGCGAGAACTCATAAGCCAAGGAGATAGTGGGAGGAAAATTGATCTTGAAGAGCTTCAAGAATCAAGCGACCAAGGAACCTCTAACACTAGCGCTCAACCTGAGGAGGAAACTCCGGTTTGACCGATTGACGAGTCCTTACCTCTTAGACGTTTTGGTAGAGTTAGTGTTCCACCCGTGTTGTATGGTTTTCATATAATAAGTGAGGGTTATATGTTTATTAGTGATAGTACACTAGTAAATTTGGATGAACCTAACAGCTACAAGGAAGCCATCGTAGGCTCGGAGTCTGCGAAGAGGAAAGAGGCTATGGACAGCGAGATTCAGTCCATGTATGACAACCAAGTTTGGAATTTGGTTGACAATGTACCGGGTCGTAGGATGGTCAGGTGCAAGTGGATCTTCAAGAAGAAGACCGACATGGATGGGAAAGCACACACTTATAAGGCACAATTGGTTGTGAAGGGATTTACTCAAACTCTCAGAGTTGAGTATGATGAGACCTTCTCGCCAGTCGCGAAGATAAAGCCTATTAGTGTTATGCTGGCCATAGTTGCGTTTCATGATTATGAAATATGGTAGATAGATAACAAAACCGCTTTTGTTAATGGGAAGTTGGCTGAGGATGTTTACATGAGTTAGCTAAAGGGTTTTGTCAATGCAAAGCATCCTAATAGAGTGTGTAAGCTTGAGAAATCCATTTATGGGTTGAAACAAACATCTCACAGATGGAATCTTTGTTTTGATGAGAAAGTCAAATAATTTGGTTTCTTTCGAAGCGAGGATGAGTCCTGCGTATATGTCAAAGCTAGTAGGAGTATAGTTAGATTTCTCATTTTGTATGTCAATTACATACTACTCATAGGAAACGAGGTCCCAACCCTGTAGGAGGTTAAGTCTTGGCTTGGAAAGTGCTTCGCTATGAAGGACCTCAGAGAAGGTGCTTATATTCTAGGGACAAGGATAGTGAGAAACAGGAGTAAAAGACTAATAGGACTTAGTCAGAATACTTACTTGGAAAAGGTACTAAGAAGTTTTAGTATCGAGAATTCCAAGAAAGGGGAGTTACCAATCCAAAGCAATACCAAATTGAGTAAGACTCAAAGTTCGAGTACCGTAGCCGAGATAGTAGAGATGAGCCGAGTACCTTATGCTTCCGCACTTGGCTCAATCATGCATGCTATAACTTGTACTCGCCCTGATGTGGCCTTCTCTTTGAGCATGGTCAGCAGATATCAAGGGAGCCTTGCTAGAGCACATTGGATTGCAATCAAGAATATTCTTAAGTACCTTTGGAGGACTAAGGAATGGTTTCTTATCCTTGGTGGGAGTGGTGACGTAAGGGCACGAAGGTATAGTGACACTAGCTTTCAGACAGACCGAGATAATTATCGATCTCAGTCAGGCTGGGTCTTTACTCTTAATGGAGGAGCAGTGACTTGGAAAAGTTCCAAGCAGGAGACTGTAGTTAATTCAACGTGCGAATCAGAGTACATAGCAGTGAGCGAAGCGTCGAAAGTGGCAATATGGTTGAAGATCTTCATCGGAGACCTTGGAGTTGTGCCAGCCATAAAGGATCCTACAGGGATTTTCTATAATAATAAAGGAGCGGTTGCCTTAACCAAGGAACCAATGGATCATGATAGATCCATGCATATCGATAGGAAATATCACTCTAGCAGACATCGGGTAGAAGAGAGACTCCTCATAGTGAAGAGGGTATCATCAGAGGATAACCCAACAGATTCCCTTATGAAGGTACTGAGTAGGGTTAAGCACTTGCAGCACACTAGGAGCATTGGGCTGAAGGATGATATTAACTTAGATTAGATAGTTTCGAAACGTGTAATAGATAAATTGTAATTAACATTTGATGATTAAATAAAGAAGTATTATTTATGAGTAAAGTTATTGTCTTGTGTTAATTATTTACCTATTGTTTCACTTTGCATGTTTTGACTTCCTGAATAAGAAGATTATTCAAACATTCCACGGTCGTTCATATGTTGGAAGTATATATGAAACAAGACTGTCATGAGATGTTTTGTAGACTGTCTAAAGTGTATTAGACATAGAAAAAGTTTGTTGCAACGTTATGAGTGCTTATGAAATAAGATTTGAGCATTGAATTAAACCCACGCTTGATGGCATCACTTCATGGAATTTATCATAAGTGATTGTAAAACGATAATATCATATAGGTGCCACAACTAGCCTTTTTGGCTAGGAAATTCCCTCCTCATGTACTCAACTTTTGTGTAACTTTTAATCTATGTTGATGTAATGTACTAATGCTCATTCCAAAAACAACTATTTGAACCAAAAACTCACTCTCGAAGTTCAAAACCTCATTCAATACATCTCATATACTCAATTGTGGGTTTGAAACCCTAATATCCCAGTTTACGCTCAGAATGGGCCAGGATCCTTTTATTGGGCCTATTGGGCCAATAAACTTTCAAGTTGGGTATGTTGGGCCAAGGAACCCTATTTAGGCTCTAATTAGACCCACATTCATTAAACTATAACCTTTTGGGCCATGTTGGGCCTAAAATGTCTCACTTCATTTTCATGGGCCTTAATGGGCCGTGAACAACCTTCTTGAACTAAATAGGCCGAAAACCCATTATGTTCACCCTTTTTGGGCCGTAAATTCATAGGAGGGCCCAATGGGCCGAAAACTCCTACATTGGGCCTTGTAATTTCAAGAATATACAACATAAGCCCAACATACTTTTATTTCTTTCCCTCCTCTGTCCTTCTCGGTTTTGTAAAAAAGAAGATAAATAAGAGGATAATTAGGGTGTACCACTTAATTATTGTTTAATGGATATCCATGCAAATACACAACTATTATCTAGACAAATATCATACATCCATTCACATCACTTCTCACCTCTCTCTTCTCTCTTTCTCTCTTCTATCTCTTGGCCAAGGATCCTGACACCACCCATACGTCACTCATTTCTCAAACTTAAAATCCTCTCTAGAGCTCTCAAGAAAATTTCACCTCCATTCTTCCAAATTTTCGTGAATTGTAAGTGTGCAACTAGATCACTTCATCAAAATCCATCCATTCTTGGTAAGATACTTTCTCATCAAATTGTTTAACTTTATTTTATGATAAGTCTGTCACTTCTTAGCACTTCATTTCATGATCCATGTTCATGAAATCTCCTTAAAGAAGTGAGCTAGGCCGAAAACTCTTCCAAATTTCCTTCTAAAACCGAAATCATCAGACCAATGCGAGTTTATGCCCCTTGTTTTCGGTTTTTACTATGTTTTGGGGGAGAATACAAGTTGTTTTGTGTAGATCTATGTTAAGATTATGTGTTATAAACTTCATGAACTCAAAAATATTCTAAAATATAATGATATTTGTGGAACATAACACTTGATACAACTTATTATACAAAAAAAGTTTTAAAACATCACAAGGTTGTTTTAAAACTATGAAAATCGCATAAGAGGGCCAAAAATGACAAAATAATCAAAAAGTAAAGTTATTATGCATACCTCATGATTTTGAAAAGGTTTATTTGAATAAATATGATCTTTAGGGTATTTATGATTTTAGAAGGGCTAAAAGTGTAAACTTTCACTAGTGGGCTTTACTTTGGGCTTTCACGTTTTTGGGTTAAATTTGTAAATTATTGGACCTTAGCTTAAGTGTAATTTTAAACAAAGTTGAGCCAAAATTCTTATTTTTCGGTTACAAGGGCTGAAAATGATAATTTTATCAAACTTGGGCCAAAAAGGAATAATATCTATGCTTTTGGGCCGAAAATGATCTTTTACTCAAATCAACCCCTTAAATGTAAACTTTTGGTTTTAAAGGACCTAAAATGTCATTTTTACCAAAATGTGCCTAAATTGTAAATTTTCGGTTTATAAGCACCAAAAATGTCTTTTTACAAAAAGTGGGCCTTTTATGTCATGTTGGTAAACAACTAAGTTTAAACAACCAACGTAATAACAAACGGATCAATTACGTCATTTACATGCTTATTGGGCCTAGAATATAATTTACATGTTTAATGGGCCTTAGTTGTCCTTTTACATGTTTACTGGGCCTAGAATATAATTTACATGTTTAGTGGGCCTTAGTTGTTCTTCTACATGTTTATTGGGCCTGGAATATAATCTGCATGTTTAGTGGGCCTTAGTTGTCCTTTTACATGTTTATTAGGCCTCGAATATGGCTTACATGTTTATTGGGCCGTACTAGTCCATTTACATGCTTCTTGGGCCTGAAATATCCACCTACATACTCGTCCGATATCATAAACTTAAAATACACACGGAAACAATATACTCTGTGCAAATTTCATATTCGTGTAAATTCAGTTAAGGATCTTGTGAGACACTTCGTTTGACACCTATTGAGTGTACAACCATAGCATGTAGTTATAAACAGAGTCTCTTGGAGGGAGAGTGGGAGTTTGTGTATAGATCTATATGGGGTTGACACCCCACACCTGAGCTGTTCGCTACAGTTACACTAGGCCAGTCTAGGTGACAAACCTTACGTTAAACAAGTCGGCGTCTAAAGAACGTCATGACAGGCGGATTAGTCATTATCAAGTATGGTTATAACGACTCACTTAGAGGAATTAACAACATTATAAAAAATTACAGAATACCTTTACAGTTTGGTAACACGGAAACTTACACTGATAAGAACACAACATTTTATAGACATATGTCACACCCGCGGACTAGAACGGCGGAAACGTCCGGAGGCGGGTGACGTCATTGTGTAGTATGATAACAATTGAATATAATTGAAAAATAGAAAATCCATACATCATACATAAAGATAACAAACTTACATTGTTTTACATCATGTTTATGTTCTCAAATTACACAAAAGAGACATTAGTAAGTAAATCCCAAACTACAGCAAAATAATCTTCAATCCACTTTCCATTAACCTGCTGACTGATTTCCTGAGAATACAAGTTGTTTGAAGGTGTCAACATAAAATATGTTGGTGAGTTCATAAGCATTTGTATAAAAAAAATCTGTGATAGTTAGAAAACCAGAAAATCCAATATTTTTGTCAAAATAGTTGTAAGTCTTCTTTCCAATCAAGTATAGTTGCTTGTGTGCTCTAGTTTATCGTTTTCGAAATCGCATAAAGTCATTTCCTCCAGAAAATCCTATATTTTATGATGTACAAAATAGTAGTCTTAAAACCCTAAGACTTGTGTGGTAAAAGCTTCGTTTTAAGTATCCAAACAATAGTTGTTTATAATCGAAAAGTGTAACTTGCGTAAGTTTCTAAATAACACTGTTATATTTTAAGTGAGTCGTTATAACCATACTAATATGACGAAGTACCTGTGTTGACATTCTTCAGGCGCCAATTTCGTTTACGACATTTGTCACCCTAGACTGGCCGGTCTAGCTGTAGCGAACAACAAAGGTGCGAGGTGTCAACCCCAGATAGATCTATACACAAATTCCCGCTCCCCCTCCAGGAGACTCTGGTTATAACTCTTACAGGACTTTAAGCATACACTATTATATATATATATATATATATATATATATATATGTGTGTGTGTGTGTGTGTGTGTGTGTATGTGTGTGTGTGTGTATAGTGAAGATGCGTCTGACTAGAATACTAACACATATTTGTGGAAATCGTTGAAATCTGTTATTTATTAAATAAATAAAAATAGTTGTACTCGTTAACTAGATATATCATTTTCCTTTGTTGTAACTAAGCCACTTGAATCATATTTGTTAAAAATGACCCAATATTACCGATGTTGGCAAAAAATGGCCCTTCTTTTTATAAAATTATCAAATAAGACCCATATTTGTCAAAAGGTGTCACAAGTGGTTCAAAACTATGAGAATTGTTGAAAATGACTCATTTCTTCTAAAATGCTCATTTAGACTTATATTTAAGAAAATGTTCGAAAAGGCCCTAGTTTATCCAAAAATTCCATTTTTGGTCCTTTAGAAATTGAGATGTTCAATAATAACTCAAATTTATCCCATGTTGCAAGATGATCCTTATATATATATATATATATATATATATATATATATATATATATATATATATATATATATCCGAAAATGGTCCTCCAAAATATTATTATTTCCATAATTTAACCACTTCCAAAATATTTTGTCCTACAACTTGTTTAAGCAAATTTTGAAGCAATCCTTATGGTTTTTGGTCATAACAATTTGTGACTTATATTTAGTAACATACTAGTTCTTGGTTCTATATACAATTTGTAAAATATGGTTCAAGCACTTGAGCCTTGCACAAGATTTCAAATTCTTGGACTAGTTCATATGGAGTTTTCATAGGTTTAGCACAAATATAGCTTACCATACATGCATAACAAGCAAATATATCAAGATTTAATAAAGGCTTTGACTTGTATCCTCCCCCAAAACAAATGAAAACTCAAAAATAGGGGTATGAAGCTCACCTTGGGTAGTATATAGTGTAATGGAAGAGATGAGGTGAGAAATTTGGAGCCTAGAACACTTGAAGTGTTGGATGAACATCTTGAGGATTTGCTAGCATAAGGTTATGAACACATAAATTTATGAATAAGTAGAAGATTAAAAATAACTAATTGTATGAATCATTTAACTTGGCATAAGTTACTTACCAAATCTTAGGAAGGATTGTGAAGAAAATGGTTCTTGGAACTTGGTGGAATTCTTGGGAGAGTTTATAGAGATTTCATAGAAGTGGAAATGATTTTGTGGAATGGGAAATGAGGTTTACGCTCTATAATATGGGAATAAGAATTGGATGAGATGTTTGCTTTGATTACTGATGGGTAAAGCCAAATTACCAAGGGTTAATGCTTGTTTTATTGGGATTTGCCTTAGGACTTTACACATTACAGTTTGCAATCACTGTAAACACATTGAATTGAAAGAGGTTCACGGTCATAATGGGTTTAGACAAGGGTTTACGCTCAAAAGGAATCCCCTAAGGGCTTTACGGCCAAAAGGGATCCACCAAGGGGGGTGTACGGCCTAAAGGTGCCTAGAATGGTGTTTAGGATCAAGGTTTCCTTCCTCAAATGGTGTTCATGGCCTAGGCTAGTGGCTTAAGGTGGTTCACGGCGAAAGTGCTTTCTTGGAAGTTGTCCACAGCCAAACTTATCCCACAAGGAGTAGTTTACGGTCAAGGTGCTTCCTAGGGAAGTGTTCATGGTCCTAAAGTATATTAATTATAAGGTGTTAGTTTTATGGTTTGTGTGATAAACATTTTGATGTAAATCGAATATCACATTTGGTTGCATTTCTCATGAAAGTTTAGGATAGTATAGTTCCCACAAAATGTATTACACATATCCTAATAATAGCAATATAGTTATACCTATTACATATACGGGGCTCCTTTGGCTTGGTTTTTGGACTTGAAATTTCTAGTTGTGACAACAGACAATATCGGATTGTCTGGGACCATTCACTTTATACATTTTCAAACATTAACACACATACATTAATACAAGATCGGACACAAACATTTCAAATAATTTTTTTTTTCAGAAAATATCAGATTTTCTGGTGTTTACAAAGTAATACAAAACAATTTAATCAAACATGCTTATGAACTCACCAATATTATATGTGTTGATGTTTTCAAATTAACTTGTATTCTCAAGAAATCGTTAAGCAGAAAAGTCAACAGGAACATGTGGAAATTGTCATATTTTGTATCATCATACATTATCTATTCAGGCATGTAATATTTAATACAATACTAGATGTAAACAATGATGTTTGTATTTGGTATTTATGATGATGGTGTTTGTCATGTTTCATATATATTCACTATGATGGTATTACAAGATGAAGTCACCCAAGCCCCCGGACCTTTCTGTCGTCTGGTTCGGGAGTGTGACAATAGTTTTTAAACCTAGATATATGGTTTATTTTTTGTAAGTTGGTTGTGCATTGATAACGCGTAAACACATCAGTAATTTGATGTTACAAAACACATTGTTGTGTATGATTTGATGAGTGCATAGTAAATGCATATAAGTCGAATTTTATCTATTCCTTTAATCCTAAAAGGGTAAAACCGATATCTGGGCCCCTCGATGATTTAGTTTGACTTATGTGTCGGGCCCGGTTAGGACTAAGTTGATGAGTTCAATTAAGTTCTATATCAGACAAATCAGAGACCGAGAAACAAACTGCTGGACAATAAGTATGACTATGTTGTTGGATTAGTGTCTAAGTCCATAACTATTTTGGTATGTACTTAACCCGATGGTGCATGGTCCCTTTGGGTTGCCTTCACCTAAGCAACTTGATAGGATGAATTATGGAGAAAGGGAGGATTAATTATGATTTATTAATATATTATGAGAATAATATATTAAAAGGGGAAATCATATTGTTTAATTAATATTAGTCAAGAATTAATAAGAATTAATTTTGTGGCTAAAAGACATTAAATAAATAAAGGGGACTGGAACTGTCAATTCTGTGATAGTTAAATATTGGGCTAATGGACTCCATAAAGGATGGAGTGGACGAATTCTATGGGGAAACCCATTATAAATCGTCCAAGGCCTCTAAGGAGGGAGTCCATGGGTTGCATAGGGCCTAAACAATCAAATTAGGGTTTACTTGTTAGATAACTCTAATAGCCTCGCTATTTAAGGACCCCTAGGGCACCAAAAACGTGGCCAACTAATTCCTTAGGGTTTCTACACGTTTTTGGGTGCCTCCTCTCTTATCATTCTTCATCCTCTTGCTCTTGGTGTTTGTGAGCCATTAGACGAGTGACACTTGTGACTCTAAGCTTTCTAAAGCCATTACAAAGGAGGATTCGATATTGTTATTGCTACATAACAATCAAGGTAAGATCTAAACCCCAATCTTATGTTAATATGATTAATTGTATGCTAGATCTAGGGTTTATAGCTTTGGATATTCAATTGCATATTCATTAGAAAAACTAGATCCAAAAGCTATTAGGGTTTGCATGTACACCATAGGAATGATGTTTTGCTCAAAACCCATCAGTGGTATCAGAGCCATGGCTGTTTGTTAGATGTATTTGATGCTATTGTGAATTATCCTTGCTTAAAGATTGAAATTTAGGGTTTCTGGGGGCTGAACTCGCCGAGTCCATGCCTGACTCGACGAATCAGCTGGTCAGAAAGAGGGGAAATCGGGATTTTGTGCTCTTTTGGCTGTGAGATAGTTACCAAAACGTTTTTTATTGATATAAATCAGATTTTTATGATATTGGGTGATTATCTTTGCCAAAATTAAAGATAAATTCATATTAGTTAGATAATTATTTCCTTATATGATTAGATTTAATTATTTAAATTATTTGGTGAATTATCTTGCAAGAATTTGGACTAGGTCAAATTAGATAACTACCAATTAATTGTTAATTGCCTTATTTGAATTTTGTGATCTAGAATATTCTTGACAAAGTTTGGAAAAGTTTCAAATTAATCCCTTTAGGTTTTATAGTTTAAATTTGAACTTAAAAGTATTGTTTTTGAAATTTAAATAAGTTAAACCCTAATGTTTTGAAATGTTTCAAAACTTGCCCTCAAGTTTTGGAAGTTGATTAAAAAGTTTAATTTAGGAATTGTTAAATCTAAATCCCTAGTATTGTTTTGAAAAGTTCAAATCACACCCTTATGGTTTTATTAATTAATTAAGGTGTATAATTAAAAGAGATTTAATAAACCCACAAAGTTTTGGTTTACATTTAATTAAATTAAAAGTATAATTTATTAAATTAGACCACCTAGTATTTTAAAAGTGTAAAATACATCCTATACTATATATAACATTAAAAGTCTAGTATTATAAATGTATGAGTAAACAGTTAGTCTTACCATTAGTAGGCCTCATTCACGAAGCCAGTCTATAAGGGGTGTTTAAGGAAATTGCCTATAAAATGGTGATTGAATGGGTATCCACTCTTACCCACCGCACTCTTGACCAGTGGAGGGTCGTTAGCCGAACGGGTAGGATAGGACAGAAACCTTCCATTATAAGTATAATGAAGTAAAAAAGTAACTCAATGCTTTTACAAAATTCCCAATCTTAGTTACTTTAGGCAAAAGTGAATTGATGCAATTCCATGAAATTACACTTTGTGCCCTTGCGAAGACGTTAGTGGAGCGTGTGTGGTTAACCGGCACACTAAATGGTTCTAAGTAGAGGTAGCAAAGGGTGAATCATTTTTGTCATAGTTCGGTGGAGCGTGTGTGGTTAACCGGCACCTCGAATAGGTGATTGTAACATTTGGGGGCATCATGTAAGTTTGCATGGTTATTCACACCCTGTTTTGTGATCCTCGGCATCCCAGTCACAAATCGAGGGACATATCGAGATTTAAACATGCCATTGAAAAGTTCAATGAATCTCAAAAGATCTAGAAATTTTCAATAGATTTAAAACTTAAATTTCTTTTTCGTTTTAATGGTGGAAATTGGTAAATCGTCATTTACTTACCTTCAAATATTCTGCAACTAGATTACGACATCCCTATTCTAGGTTGTAGACTATTGTGTCGGATCCTAGACTCGATGTTTCATTTGGCTGTCATATCGAGGATTCTAATCAACTTAACTTGAATTTTCTCCCGTTTTGTAGATGTCAAAGTATGACAACTATGGTCTTCCCAAATCCCATGGAACAAGCTTTGCAAATGAAGATGATGTTCCACGATATGATCGAGGAACAAGAGATCATGCTTCACTTTCCCCACCTCCTCCAATTAATCTCCCTAACCCATAAGTTCGAAGGCTTGAAAAGTTCAAGCTCACTCAAGCCCTTTTGGCAAGTAAACATGGAAAACCTATGTGTGTACACGTCTTAGAGATAAATTCACACATTGATAGGTTAAGGATATTGGGTGTCGAGATTTCAGGTAAGTTGGCTGTTGACTAGGTTCTTCAGTCGCTTCCTGGATCATATAGTGAGTTCGTTAGAGAGTACTATATGACGGATCATGACGTGACCCTCATTGATTTGACCTATATGCTTATAGCTGCTGAATCAGCAATGATTTGGCGAGCTGGTCGAGCAAATTTTTCTGGTAAATCAAACTCCCAAACTTCAATGGATATTGAAAATGGTGACATTGGAGATCCAGAAAAGGTAAATTCTGATATAGTTCCTTGTGCAATTCCAAAAGAGTCCACTTGCTTCTATTGCCAAGAGAAGGAGCATTGGAGACGAAGCTGCCCTATTTACGTAAGAGATCTAAGAGATGAGAGAGTCAAAACGTATGGCTCTACTTTAGGTAAAATCCATTAACTAAATCTTTTAAGTTCCTATTCTAGATTCTTGATACAAGATGTAATAAGATTACATTTTGATGTTTTGTAGGATCGAAGAAAAGAAAGGAAGCTTAAGGGAAGAAGTGAGCTGAATCTAATCATGAAGAAATGGATTTCGATCACATTGCTTGAAGATTAGATTCTTAAGCTACTACTTGGAGTTAGAATAGATTGCTTAGGAATATGTAACAACATAGTTTTTTATTTGAATTGCATTATAAGGACAAATTTTTCCGCAATAAAATAAACTTTGATTTTATATTATCTATTTATCCTTGCAATGGCGTGTATGAAAAATTGAAGTTTGTAAGTTTCTATTATTAGCAATAATGGATTTGATTCTTAATTATGTTATTTGTGGAAAGGTCTAGAATTTACCAGATAGGGAAAGTTTCTCATCCCCCAAGTTTCAATTGGACAGAAACTTGGAATCATACAACTTGGTTGCATGATGAATGATAAATTTCATATTTGGAAATTAGACTAATTCGTTGACAAAGTGTCAAGTGATGGACTAGGAGATCGAGTACACAAGGTTGTGTGTTGATCAAGTCCACCACAAGAGTAACAGAGATATTCGTCATGATTTACTAAGGTTAAGTAAATATGATTATACTTGTGAGATTAAGTGTAATTCCGAGTTGATTGAAAGAGTTTAAATCAATAGCAGAATGAATAAGAAGAATCAAGTAGGCAGAAAGATAAAAGTTTCTCTATTCTAACAAGAAGGGAGAGTACTTTTTATTATGTTTTATGATAGGTCTTAATGATTAAGAACCATATCTCAGTTGATCCTCTAAGTGAGTCTTAGTGCAATTGTATGTCTGAGAAGAGGAATCAAGAATTGAAGAAATGGTTAAATCAAGAAGTCAATCATACTTCGTTCCAATATCAAGTCTTAGAGTTAAGATTGTGAATTGAGTGACAAGTCTCAAGAAGGTTTATAACATTCATCAGATGTGGAGTTTGGAAAAGGTTTTCTTATTGTTGCACATTTGAAATTGGAAAGTTGTGATGTCTTCGATAAGACAAAGACCAAGTAGGACCAATTTTGTGAAGTGTTTTGTCTTGATAAAAGCTACACTAACTCTTGAATATTTGTTTGTCAAGAAATGTTTATTGACAAGAGAATCTCATATGTCAAGGAGTCAGTGGGAGTCTCAATGGTCTTGAAAGGTTTCAAGAACAAATCAAGAATAAACCTTATCAATCATCACTAGCACACGACTTGAGGTTTATGACCTATCGTGTTGACATTATTTTGTTCTGTGCCGTTCCAATTAAGTTAATTATGCATGTGAGTTCTATGAGTTCTCATTTGAACACATAAAAGGCAAGCACCTTGACCAATGAAAAATACATTGATATGAAAGGGTCAGCTGCTTAACTACTTGGAAGACATGGTGGGCACTCGTGTTACTATAAGGCGAGAAATCAAGATTGAGAAAGTTCAGTCCATATGAGTTTGGATTTGTCGCAAACTTTGGTTTTGACAAATTCACATGGATAGGAACACATACACCATAAAATCTAAATGTCATAATATTCCCTCCTTCATGAAAATGACTGTGAGGAAATGCTTTCACTAAGAGAGATTTTAAGAAGATAGTGATTGTGAAAATTGTATTCTCGAATTCGATTAAGGTAACGGTATCCCTTTCCATAATTCGAATTGTGAGATTTGGAAATTAGTCTAAATTGTTTAGACACACATATGAGCTATCTAAGGCAAAGGTGTATAAGTTTAAGAAGCTTAGATAAAGGATTATCAAAGCATTAGGTATTAGAAATATGAACTTCAGAAATTCAATAAGTATTGTTTTCTGGAAGTTTAGTTGTTTTCTAAAACATGTCAAAGCTAGTGGGAGCATAAGTGTTATGCTTATATGATAATAATCATCATGATAGTGGGAGCATAAATGTTGTGCTTGTATGATTATTAAGGCAAGTATTGCAAGTTAGCAATATTAATTATAAAAAACAAGAGTTATACTTTGCAAAGTCGTAAGGGTTGAAAAGTTGTTTTGCTATAATTAAGGGAGAGAATATTGTAATTCGTTTCAAAATCTAAAGCTTAGATTGAGAAATTTTAATAAATTTAGTCAAAGGATACATAGTGTGTTCTTAAATTTCGATTATGATTACGATATCCCTCTTCATAGTTTGAATTGTAAGAACGAGACACATAAAATATTATGGTAGAAGATTGATAAAGTATCATATCTTTATGTAAGACATTATGCATCGTGTCCTACACGCTTCGGGTATAGGATTGATTGCCAGTGCTATTATATTTGACCATTCTAAAATTTTCCAAATGTTGAGCGCATTTAGAGGGAAAAAGGACAAGAATCGGTTTTGACTAAGATAATTAAACAACTATCAAAGGACGATCCAAAGCTCGCTGAGGATTGGTCACTTGTGAGTAGTTGGAAGTATGATATTGGATGGATCATATCGACATTATTATGAATAGATAAGATTTTATTAAGAATGAGTTGTCGTATGGCAAATATGGAAATGTTTCCATATTGGGAGTTGGATATTGAGAATCTATGTCTAGATTAGAAACTTTTATGCAAGAAGGATGTTCAAAGGAATGTACTTTGAGTGAGAGACGTCATATCTATAGAATTCTTTCTAATAGAGATTGCCCAAGTCTTGATGATTTTGAGCTATGACTTTTCGAAAGAATCATTGCATAAAACGTTAGAATCTAGCATAAGTAACAAGAATTTGATATTCTTATACTTATGATATGGATTGGGAGTTGTGAAATGAGTATGATTGGAAATGTGTTCATTAGATCTATTTCACAAAGTAAGGACCGTAGGTACACATTGTGTGCATGCTGAGAGCATGGGACAAGTGTAGTAATAATTCAAGCAAGAAGTTGATTACCCGAAACAACAAATAATGAGTAATCAATATGGTGATAAAATAAAATGTTTTATTTATACCCAGAGTCTGGGGCCATATGGGATTAGTATTATTATTGTGTTTCATTTTGCATGTTTTGACTTCCTGAATAATTAAATTGGTTCAGAACAATCAAATTATTTGAACAGACCACAGTCGTTTATATGTTGGAAGTAGGTATGAGTGAAGACTGTCGTGAATTGGTGTGTGAATTGTCTAAAGTGTATTAGACATAAGCAAATGTTTGCTGCAACGTTCATCAGTGCTTGTGAATATGATTTGAGCATTGGATTAAACCCACGCTCACTTGGATCACTTCATGGATTTTATCACGAGTGATTGGTGAGACGATAATATCTTATATTCTTGAAACCGAGATGTGTGAGTTGTATCTTGCGAGTCGGTTACACATTGATAATATGTAAACGCACCAGTAACTTGGTGTTATAAAACATATTATTGTGTGTGATTCGGTGAGTGAGTGCAAGCAAACATTGAATCAAAGTTTATCCGTTCCTTTTTATCCAAAGTGGGATGAAAGCAATATCTGTGGGCCCCTCGATGATTTAGTGATGACACCTAAGCGCTTGGCCAAGCCGGGATTAATTTGATGTGTTCAATTGTAGTCCGTTGTCAGTCATCATAAATCGGAAATTGGGAAACAGTATAGAGAGAATGATTTCAATCCATGTCACATGTCTATACGATATCTAGAATGGATGAATATATGATCCCTTATCTAAAGGACACGCTTCTGATAGGATCAGAGTTGACAGCGGCTTTTGAAAGCTACGATTGTAGATCAGAATCTGAAGTCATACGCAGAATAGTTACGTGACATCCCCAAAATCACGGCCAGAAAAGACCGATTTTCATTTATGCTTTTAAAATAATTTCAGAGTAAATCCTTTTGATTTGAAAGAGTTGCGGAATTTGTTCCCAAAAACAAAACGTGATAAAATAATATTTACCAAAGCATTTCATAAAAGAAATTTATTATCATTATATATTCAAAACTCGGGATGTCATGTTCCGATACAGACCATAAAGCATAAACGATAACATTACAAGTCATTCAACAAATATATACATATACAGACTTGTAAACAAAACAACTTGATGATTCATCCATCTTATGCCCTTGCGCCACTTCCTGTAATACAAATAAAACTAAGTGGGTCAGGCTTGGGAGCCTGGTGAGCATATACGGTTTTCAACCCACAATAAATAATTATATTTAATTCCACCAACCAAAAATAACCCAATTACTCATTCCCGTTATTCTCACTTTACATCCCTAAGACAATTAACATAAGGGACCTAGTCTAAGAATATTTCATCGGGGCGACAACACATGCTTCGGGGGTTCCTCAGCAATATAAGTCAAATAAGGCAACCATGAGGGGGATGGAGTACTGCTATTGAACACCCAAGTTCATTAACACCTACAGGTGGCGAGCCTGCTAGTGTTCCACAAGACTATCTAGAAAAGTCTGTGGTCGTCATCTAAACTCCGCTAGATGACTTAATCAAAACAACAACGAGGCCTCTCATCTGTTTATTACACACCAACTATGTACCCATGTTCTACCCAACATATTAGTAGATAAAAAAAAATATACATTTTTATACATAGTTTAAAAACCTGTATAGCATGCCTTAATCAATACATATTCCAAATAATAGATGAGGCACACACATAACACGTATTTCATATAGAATAAATCAGATCTATGAGATACAATAGAGTGAATATACATTCACACATATAACAACAAAATATATACACATAGCACGTATTTTATATAAAATACTTCATAATATTGTATTGGAAGAAAATAACTACACACTCACTTGATCAGAAGATGATCGGACAGCACTACGGCTTACAGTAGTAGTATTCTTCGGCAGATCTAGAAGATCTACACAAAAGTCGAACTCCTCGCGGGCAGAGCTTCGGCTTGGGAATCACACCTCTCGGGATCTCGGGAGCGTAAAACTTCCTTCTTAACTTGGATATGAGATCCGGGGTGTCGGGTTGGCTTCGGGGGTTCACACGCAGAGCTTCGGCACGAAAAAGAGAAGAATTGAGCAAATATGCCCGGAACCCTCGCATCCTATTTATAGGAGGCTGAGGCCTCGCAGTACGCTGGGCGTACAGCCGTACGCGGGGCGTACGCCGCCGAATTCGTCATTGCATGCGTCATCCGAAGAACTCGAGTGCGAGGTGCGTCATGCTTCGCGGTACACTGGGCGTACGTCAGATGAGTCCGGTGACTTCTCTTCGGATAATATCGGAATAAATAAATAAATTTAAATATTAATTATTTAATAAACTTTGAAAATTCATATCTTCTTCATACGAACTCCGTTTTCGACGTTCTTTATATCTACGCGTAGGTGAGACTATGCTCTACAACTTTCGTTTAGACTCCGTCGGCTAATTTTGAATTTATTTTTAGTAGGCCTGGATAGGAAAACTTCGTTATAATTTCATAACTTCTTCTTCCGACGTCCGTTCTCGCCTAACTTTTCATCGTTTCACTACTAACAAAGAGATCTTCAAGTCTCGTTTAGATTGCTTCAGCTAAAAACCGTTCGATCTCAAGTCGAGTATTTCGGGCTGTATACCGCTAAGTCCAAACTTCGAAAAATCATAACTTCCTTATACGAAGTCAGATTTGGGCGTTCTTTTTATGCACGCTCTCGGTTTAACGAACTCTATGACTTTCGTTTAAATCACTAAGGCTAAATATCGCTCTAACGTAAATTTCACTTTTTACGTCATTCAGCGTTGTCGGTTCTGTCGCGAAATTTCGACAGGTCATAACTTCTTCGTTATAACTCGGATTTCGGCATTCTTTATATCTTCGGAATCCTTGTTTCGACCACCACATCTTTTTGCAACGATATCGGGCTTATCTTATACTTTAGTTTTGACACTTATTTTATTCTTAATTCAATAAATCATAATAATTAAGAAAATAATCACATAATTCACATAATACTCAAATATCTCATCATTAATACATCAAAAAGAGTTACAAGGGTTAACCTAGACTATTACATCAATGATAATGCCTAGCCTGGAAACGCGGGCGTTACAATTCTCTCCCCCTTAGGATGATTCCGTCCCCGGAATCACACATCAACAAACAAATGCGGATAGCGACTCAACATGTCACTCTCCGTTTCCCAAGTGAGATTTGACACATTCGTATGTTTCCAACGGACAAGCACTAATTCGACCATCTTGCGTCGAAGCTTCTTAGTCTTTCGATCAACAATTGCCTCTAGTTCTTCAATTAACCTCTTGTTTTCATCAATTCTTAATTCAGAAATTGGAATTATATCAGGAACTTCTCCCGTGAACTTCCTCAAATAAAACACATGAAAAGTGTTGTGAATTCCATTCAGTTCTTCGGGTAATTCGAGCTTGTAAGCTTGGTTCCCAATCCTCTGAAGAACTTTAAACGGTCCAATAAACCTTGGACTCAACATTCCCCTTTTACCAAATCTTATAAGTCCCTTCCATGATGAGACTTTAAGCAAAACCGAATCTCCAACCTCAAAAGTCATCGGTCTTCGCTTCTTGTCAGCATAGTTCTTCTGACGATCCTGAGCTGCTAACATTCTTTCCCTGGTCACTTTCAACTTCTCAGCAGTCTGATGGACCATCTCGGGACCCATAAACTGCTTTTCCCCAGCCTCAAGCCAACAAGACGGCGTACGACACTTCTGTTCGTACAAAGCTTGATAAGGTGCCATCTTTATGCTTGAGTGGAAACTATTATTGTAGGAAAATTCTACCAAAGGTAAATGTTCATCCCAGTTACCTAGGAATTCCAGGGTACATGCTCTCAGCATATCTTCAAGTGTTTGTATTGTTCTTTCACTTTGACCATCAGTTTGTGGATGGTAAGTTGTACTTAAACACAACTTGGTACCCATTTTCTCTTGTAGACTTTTCCTAAACCTTGAGGTGAAACGACTGTCACGATC
The DNA here is from genome assembly GCF_051521515.1 of Lactuca serriola. NCBI lineage: Eukaryota > Viridiplantae > Streptophyta > Magnoliopsida > Asterales > Asteraceae > Lactuca > Lactuca serriola. The sequence continues at coordinate 65,742,483 of NC_136409.1, forward strand.
TGACACAATCGTTAACGGGACACCGTGAAGCCTCAAAATTTCTTTCACATAAGAATTCGCAAGCTTATCCATATACCATTTCTCCTTAGCTGCTATGAAATGCGCACTCTTAGTGAATCGATCTACGGCCACCCAAATCATGTCGTGACCACTTTTCGTTCTGGGTAGTTTAGTGACAAAATCCATTGCAATGTCTTCCCATTTTCCCATAGGCACAGGTAAAGGTTCTAAACTCCCATATGGTTTCTGATGTTGTGTCTTGACTATCGCACAAGTCACACACTCGGCCACATACTTTGCAACATCAAGCTTCATCGTCGACCACCAGTAGTAGGGTTTCAGGTCCTTATACATTTTAGTGCTACCAGGATGAATCGAGTACATGGTTTTGTGAGCTTCTCCATCAGAAGATCCCTAATTCCTTCTGAATTAGGTACCCAAATACGACTTGGAATACCTTCAGTCCATGACCGTTTGTACTAAACACCAACGTTTTACCCAAACGTTCCTCCTTTCGATCATTTTTCTCAGAAGCTTCCTCTTGAGCTTTCTTTATACTCTCCACAATTGTCGAGACAACTTCTATTCTCAATGCTCTTGGCCTTTTTCTCTCAACATTGACTTTCCGAATGAGAGCATCAACAACAACATTAGCTTTACCGGGATGGTAAAGTATCTCACAGTTGTAGTCCTTGAGTAACTCCAGCCAGCCTCGTTGCCTCATATTCAATTCTTTCTGATTAAAGAGATATTGGAGGCTCTTATGATCAGTGAAAAGTTCGCACTTTGTGCCATAGAGGTTATGCCTCCATATTTTCAGAGCGAAAACTACCGCTGCCAACTCCAAATCATGAGTCGGGTAGTTCTTTTCATGCTCCTTCAGTTGTTGAGACGCATATGCTATCACCTTTTCTCTTTGGGTCAAAACACAACCCAATCCAACCCCAGACGCATCGCTATAGACAGCGAAGTCTTCAACTCCATCAGGTAGAGAAAGTATCGTTGCCTCACATAGCTTCTTCTTTAGCTTCTCGAATGCTTCTTTATGCTTATCACTCCACGCATAAGTAGCTCCTTTGTGGGTCAAAGCTGCTAATGGAGTAGCAATCGAAGAAAAGCCTTGGATAAACCTTCGGTAATATCCGGCTAATCCTAAAAAGCTTCGGATTTCCGTGGGACTTTTTGGTTGTTCCCACTTCATTACAGCTTCAATCTTTGCTGGATCAACCATTATCCCTTCTTGGTTGACCACGTGACCCAAGAATTGGACTTCACAAATCCAAAAATCACATTTGGAGAACTTCGCATACAACTTCTCCTTCTTCAAAACTTCTAACACTTCTCGCAAGTGTCTGCCATGCTCCTATTGGATTTTCGAGTAAATCAGAATGTCATCTATAAACACTATCACAGATTTATCAAGGAACGGATGATAAACCCTATTCATTAAATCCATGAATGCCACTGGAGCATTGGTAAGTCCAAACGACATAACCAAGAACTTGTAGTGTCCATATCTAGTTCTGAATGCAGTCTTCTCGATATCTTGCTCTCTTACTTTTAGCTGATGATATCCTGACCTAAGATCGATCTTCGAGAAATAGCTCGAACCTTGCAATTGATCAAATAGGTCATCAATCCTCAGCAACGGATATCTATTCTTTATTGTTGCCTTGTTCAGCTCTCTGTAATCGATGCACATTCTCTTACTTCCATCTTTCTTCTTCACAAATAACACCGGAGCTCCCCAGGGTGATGAACTAGGTCTAATGAAACCTTTGTCCAATAACTCCTGAAGTTGCATCATCAGCTCCTTCATCTCCGTCGGTGCTAATCGATACAGTGCTTTTGCTATTGGCGTTGTTGCTGGTAACAAGTCTATTCTGAACTCCACTTGTCTATCAGGTGGTAATCCAGGAAGATCTTCGGGAAATACTTCCAGATAATCACACACCACTGGAATACTCTGCATCACCTTCTTTTCCTTCTTAGCATCAATCACGAATGCTAAATATGATGTACATCCCTTGGTCAAACACTTTCTGGCTTTCATTAGAGAAATGATTCCAGAATTTACTCGGTGTTTGTCCCCATACATCATAAACGAATCTTTCCCAGACGGGTTTACTTTAACTATCTTCGTCTTGCATAAAATTTCGGCATCATTGGCACTAAGCCAATCCATTCCTAACACGATGTCGAAACCATTAAGTTCGATAGGCAATAATTCCTCGTGAAACTTATTCCCATTAAGGTCGATTAAGATGTTTTTCATACGTTGGCTAACAGGTACAAACTTGCCACTAACAACTTCGACTAATAAAGCATTATCTAATCTATCAATAGGCAAGGCTAGTTTTCTACCAAACTCATGCAAAATAAAGGAGTAGTTGGCTCCAGAATCAAACAAAATTTGAGCAGGTAATTCGTTTACGAGAAAGGTACCTGAAGCGACATCAGCTTCATCTTTCGCAGCCTCAAGTGTCATCTGGAAGGCTCTCGCCTTCGGCTTTGGTGGAATGTTGGGTCTAGCTGCCTCCTTTTTCTTCGGACAGTCTTTCAAAATGTGCCCCTCTTCATTGCAACCAAAACACATCCTTTTGTTGTTCGGACACTCATTGGCAAAATTCCCAATCTTTCCACACTTGTAGCAGGTGACATCCTCACTACATTTCCCAAAGTGCTTTTTCTTACAATTATCACACCATTTCGCTTCGCCTCCTTTTCCTCCAAACTTTTTCGAATCAGATTTCGAAAATTTGCTTTTCTTACCAGAACCAGATGTTCCCTCAAACTTTCTCTTCTCACCAACCTCAACCTTGTCGGTGGTTCTCCCCTTAATCATGTTCTCAACAGACTTGGCAGCCCAAATAGCTGCCTCTAGAGTAGGTGCCTGACGAACTGGCAATGCGTACTCCCATAAGAGTCCCTTTGCATACCGGTCAACCTTTGTCAACTTATTTGGAACGATGCGCAAAGCAAACTCCATCTTATCGGTAAAGTTATTAGTGTATTCATCAACTGACATGCTGCCTTTCGTCAATGTTAGAAACTTTTTCTCTAATTCAAACAGATTTTGAGCCGAGCAGAACTTGCGCTTGAACTGCACCAAGAATTCTGCCCATGTCAATTACAGTGGCTCATTAGGGCTTAAAGTCTTCCCTAGAGTGTTCCACCAATGAACGGCTCCACCTCGGAACTAACGCACTGCATAGATAGTCTGCAACTTGCCTCTGCAGCCACAAGTCTTGAAGGCTAACTCCATTTCGGAGATCTAATCCATAACTCCAATCGGGTCCTCCTTTCCAGTGAATGTCGATGGTTTGCAAGTTAGAAAGTCCTTGTACTTGCATCCCATTCCATCATTCCTTCCATCATGGTTGTTTTGTCTATCTATCGGTGGGTTGGCTTGACCAACAGACCCATTGAAGTTTCCACCTTCCGAGTGCCCTTCATTTAATTCAGGCTCTTCCATACGAATTGACAGTTCTTCACGATTCTGTTGAAGCAACCGCCTAGTCTCCTCCATTTGACGATCCAACATTGTTTGAATCATCATTTGTACACCAGCCATTGTTATTGGCTCCGGTGCTGCAGCTACAATAGGTAATTGTTCAATCACTGGTGGTTGATTCCTGTTTTCATCAGCATTTCCAACTCCACTTCTTGTTCTCACCATTTTTGATCTACACACCGAATAAGGTGAAATTCGATCCTCATTCACGATAGATATTCAAATCATCCTTATCACTCCGAAACGTTTACATGCTAGTTCTAATATCGTAGACGTACGCTTATAATCCTACACACATAAGGTTTCTAGATCCGGTCGGCAATAGACCATAGATCCGAACAAATAATATCATATATGGCAACATATAACATTTAACATATAAAAGCATTTTAGGCAACTTTCCTAAAATAAACGAGTGCTCGTGTCTAAAACATAACATACACATATCTCAAAACTTCACTTAGCATTCTAAGTTTAAGTCTAGAAATCCTACAAATTCCTAGTTCGCTTAAACTAATGCTCTGATACCAACTGTGACATCCCCAAAATCACGGCCTGAAAAGACCGATTTCATTTATGCTTTTAAAATAATTTCAGAGTAAATCCTTTTGATTTGAAAGAGTTGCGGAATTTGTTCCCAAAAACAAAATGTGATAAAATAATATTTACCAAAGCATTTCATAAAAGAAATGTATTTTCATTATATATTCAAAACTCGGGATGTCATGTTCCGATACAGACCATAAAGCATAAACGATAACATTACAAGTCATTCAACAAATATATACATATACAGACTTGTAAACAAAACAACTTGATGATTCATCCATCTTATGCCCTTGCGCCACTTCCTGTAATACAAACAAACTGAGTGGGTCAGGCTTGGGAGCCTGGTCAGCATATATGGTTTTCAACCCACAATAAATAATTATATTTAATTCCACCAACCAACAATAACCCAATTACCCATTCCCGTTATTCTCACTTTACATCCCTAAGATAACTAACATAAGGGACCTAGTCTAACAATATTTCATTAGGGCGACAACACATGCTTCGGGGGTTCCTCAGCAATATAAGTCAAATAAGGCAACCATGAGGGGGATGGAGTACAGCGAATGAACGCCCAAGTTCATTAACACCTACAGGTGGCGAGCCTACTAGTGTTCCACAAGACTATCTAGAAAAGTATGTGGTCGTCATCTAAACTCCGCTAGATGACTGAATCAAAACAACAACGAGGCCTCTCATCTGTTTATTATACACCAACTATCTACCCATGTTCTACCCAACATATTAGTAGATAAAAAAATATACATTTTTATACATAGTTTAAAAACCTGTATAGCATGCCTTAATCAATACATATTCCACATAATAGATGAGACACACACACATAACACGTATTTCATAGAGAATAAATCAGATCTATGAGATAGAATAGAGTGAATATACATTCACACATATAACAACAAAATATATACACATAGCACATATTTTTATTTTTAGTAGGCCGGGACAGGAAAACTTCGTTATAATTTCATAACTTCTTCGTCCGACGTCCGTTCTCGCCTAACTTTTCATTGTTTCGCTACTAACAAAGAGATCTTCAATTCTCGTTTAGATTGCTTCGGCTAAAAACCGTTCGATCTCAAGTCGAGTATTTCGGGCTGTATACCGCTAAGTCGAAACTTCGAAAAATCATAACTTCCTCATATGAAGTCAGATTTGGGCGTTCTTTTTATGCACGCTCTCGGTTTAACGAACTCTATGACTTTCGTTTAGATCACTAAGGCTAAATATCACTCTAACGTAAATTTCACTTTTTACATCATTCAGCGTTGTCGGTTCTGTCGCGAAATTTCGACAGGTCATAACTTCTTCGTTATAACTCGGATTTCGGCAGTCTTTATATCATCGGAATCCTTGTTTTGACCAACAAATCTTTATGCAAAGATATCAGGCTTATCTCATACTTTAATTTTGACGCTTATTTTATTCTTAATTCAATAAATCATAATAATTAAGAAAATAATCACATAATTCACATAATACTCAAATATTTCATCATTAATACTTCAAAAAGAGTTACAAGGGTTAACCTTGTTGGATTTTGAGCATTCTAACACTCCTAAGTGTACATGTAACCCTAAATACCTTGGATCTATGTTTTCTCTATTATACATGCAAATAAGAACTTCCAAGGTATTATCCTAATCTAGCATACAAAACAATGAATGTAACAAGATAGAATACATACCTCTTTGATGTAGAAAGTCTTCATGAAGCTTGAGTGCCTAGTGCCCCAAGTGTGACACCTCAAATGGAATCACACAACACCAAATACACTTGGAATGACTTGAGAGAATTCTACACTTCATGAAATTTGGCTAGCCCTTTCATACTTTCTCTAGTGGGATACTAGTCGTCAATTTTGTCAAGAATAAGATCTTTATATAGTGTTACAATTAGGGTAAACCCTAATTGTCATGACTTTCCATTTCCTTGGATCCATGGGTTCAAATACACCATGGAACATCCATGGACCATCCTATGGGTTTTAGCCCAACTTGATTATCCATGGAGCATTAGCCCACTATACAAGTATGGATGATTTACACAATCAACCCATATATTTAATTAGTCTTCTTTTGATCACTTAATTAATCCTAGATTAATTCTTGATCAATACTAATTAAATAATCTCATTATTCTTATTATTAATATACTAGAACTTATAATATATTAATAACCATAAGTGTCTTATTTCTCTCATTGTAGTCTATCCAAATGCATGATGTCATGCAACCCAAATGGACCATGCCGGGTCGGGTCAAGTGTTACCAATTATAGTTATGGACTTAGACATTAATCCAACAATCTCCCACTTGGATAAGTCTAAAACTATTATTGCGTATGACTTTAGGAACCAACTGGCAATCATAGCTCTCAAAAGCTTCTATCAAAATCTGACCTTATAGATGAACTCTGAACTTTGTCATTGACTTGTCCATTAGATAAGGGATCATATATTCCTCCATTCTAGATATCATATGGACTGAGACATGGATTATAATCATTCTCTCTGTCCATTTGTTGTTTCCCGATTTCCGATTTATGACGACTGACTAATTGAACAAATCAAATTAGTCTTGGCCCGGCCGAGCACTTCCATTTGTCATCATCAAATCATCGAGGGGCCCACAGATATCGCTTTTATCCCGAAGGTAAAAGGAATGGATAAACTTCGACTCATATGGCTTGTTCTACTACTTGTTGAATCATACACAAAGGCACGTTTTATAGCACCGAGTTACCAAATGCGTTTCCGTGCAATCAATGTACAACCAACTCATAGTAACAACTCATATCTCTAGGTTTGAAGAATATAAGATATTATCGTCTCATGATGACTCGTGATTAAAATCCATGAAGTGATTCCAATGAGCGCGGGTTGAATCCAATACTCAGAACTTATGAGCACTCATGAGTGTTGTAGCCCTTTGTCCAACACCTTAGACCTCTACAAGCCAACCCATGACAGTCTTAATTCATATCTACTTCCAACATATGACCGACTGTGGATGGTTTGAATAACTTAGTCATTCCGGAAGAATAACCTAGTTTATTCGGGAAGTCAAAACATGCAAAATGAAACACAATAATAATAGAATCCAATATGGTCTCAGAACTTATGAATATAAATAAAGCACCTTTTATTTATCACCATAAGATTACACACTATTCATTGTATACTATTTCAGCTATCAACTTTATTCTTGAATTTAAAACAATAGTTGTCCCATGCTCCAAGCATGTACACTATGTTTTCTAAACACTAGTCATGCCATACACAAAGTATGCATACTATGTTTGTCTATGATCTTTACTTTGTGAACTAGATCAATTGATCATAACTTCAATGATTCTCTTTTCACACTCCCAAATCCTTACTGCAAATGCAAGAATTCCAAATTCATGCCATTTACTGAAATCTGTTAGATTCTAAACTTATATGCATTGTTCCTCTTGTAATGATTATGCACAAAGTCAGAAAGACTTGACAACAATCATTACAGAGTATTCCAAAGGAGATCAGCTCCTTGGAAACAACCTTCTTGCATTAAGTTTCCTAATCTTACACAGATTGAAAATTCTAACTTTGAAACATTTCCAGTTTCCATTTTGACTATCACTTCTGAACAAGAGTTGCCTCCTTACAGATTATGTCAATATGGTCCTTCCAAAATTATCACTATACTTCCAACTATCCTTGAGCAACCAATATTTGGTAAACCTTAGATTGTGCTCGACAATTGTTTAATCCTTTCAGTCATATCCAGTTCTAAACCTTTTCCCTTCTTAATGCCCCAGGCATTTGGAAAATTTTAAAAAGGATGAATATAGCACATGTAATCGATCCTATATCCAAAGCATATGGGACACGATTCATGATGTCTCACATAAAGACTAAACCAGTCTTTTGCTATAACATTTCCATTTCTATTTGCCAAGTTCTCATAATTCAGATTATGAAAAGGGATGCCGTAATCATAATCGAATTTTAGAACGCAAATAATGGACCAATATATAGAATTTCCTTATGTTGAGCCATTCCAACATGAAATTCATATATATATATATATATATATATATATATATATATATATATATATATATATCCTTGACTAAATGATTAAAACCTCATGATCTAAGCTTATAGATTTGATATGAAGTATAGTTTCCTCTCCTTTAATTATAGCAAAACAACTTTTCCAACCCCTGCAACCTCACGAATTGAAACTTTTGTTTTCTATAATTAACATTGCTAACTTGCAATACTTATCATAATTATCATGCTCCCACTAACATGATGATTATTAGCATAACACTTATGCTCCCACTAGCTTTGACATGTACTCAGAAAGCTCGACTTCTAGAAATCAATACTTTATTGACTTTCATACCAAAGTTCAGATTTCTGATACTAGATTGTTTTGATAAGACTTTATCAAAAACATACACCTTCCCTTAGATAACACACTTGTGTGTCTAAACAATTATGAAGAGGGATGTCGTAATCATACTGGTTAGACCTTTTTGCCACTTCTCACAAGTCCAGGTTAGTGTGCCGGTAAACCACACACGCTCCACTACCGACTTTGAGAACGCAAACATCACAATTGCTATCTAGCTAAAATCTACTTAGTGAAAGTGTTTCCTCACCATCATTTTCATGAATCGGAGAGAAACCTTATGACACTTAGATTTAACGGTGTATGTGTTCTTAGGCGAGAACGGACGTCGGACGAATATACATTCAACTTTTATTTTTAGTAGGCCGGGACAGGAAAACTTCGTTATAATTTCATAACTTCTTCGTCCGACGTCCGTTCTCGCCTAACTTTTCATTGTTTCGCTACTAACAAAGAGATCTTCAATTCTCGTTTAGATTGCTTCGGCTAAAAACCGTTCGATCTCAAGTCGAGTATTTCGGGCTGTATACCGCTAAGTCGAAACTTCGAAAAATCATAACTTCCTCATATGAAGTCAGATTTGGGCGTTCTTTTTATGCACGCTCTCGGTTTAACGAACGCTATGACTTTCGTTTAGATCACTAAGGCTAAATATCACTCTAACGTAAATTTCACTTTTTACATCATTCAGCGTTGTCGGTTCTGTCGCGAAATTTCGACAGGTCATAACTTCTTCGTTATAACTCGGATTTCGGCAGTCTTTATATCTTCGGAATCCTTGTTTCGACCAAAAAATCTTTATGCAAAGATATCAGGCTTATCTCATACTTTAATTTTGACGCTTATTTTATTCTTAATTCAATAAATCATAATAATTAAGAAAATAATCACATAATTCACATAATACTCAAATATTTCATCATTAATACTTCAAAAAGAGTTACAAGGGTTAACCTTGTTGGATATTGAGCATTCTAACACTCCTAAGTGTACATGCAACCCTAAATACCTTGAATCTATGTTTTCTCTATTATACATGCAAATAAGAACTTCCAAGGGATTATCCTAATCTAGCATACAAAACAATGAATGTAACAAGATAGAATACATACCTCTTTGATGTAGAAAGTCTTCATGAAGCTTGAGTGCCTAGTGCCCCAAGTGTGACACCTCAAATGGAATCACACAACACCAAATACACTTGGAATGACTTGAGAGAATTCTACACTTCATGAAAATTGGCTAGCCATTTCATACTTTCTCTAGTGGGATACTAGTCGTCAATTTTGTCAAGAATAAGATCTTTATATAGTGTTACAATTAGGGTAAACCCTAATTGTCATGACTTTCCATTTCCTTGGATCCATGGGTTCAAATACACCATGGAACATCCATGGACCATCCTATGGGTTTTAGCCCAACTTGATTATCCATGGAGCATTAGCCCACTATACAAGTATGGATGATTTACACAATCAACCCATATATTTAATTAGTCTTCTTTTGATCACTTAATTAATCCTAGATTAATTCTTGATCAATACTAATTAAATAATCTCATTATTCTTATTATTAATATACTAGAACTTATAATATATTAATAACCATAAGTGTCTTATTTCTCTCATTATAGTCTATCCAAATGCATGATGTCATGCAACCCAAATGGACCATGCCGGGTCGGGTCAAGTCTTACCAATTATAGTTATGGACTTAGACATTAATCCAACAATCTCCCACTTGGATAAGTCTAAAACTATTATTGCGTATGACTTTAGGAACCAACTGGCAATCATAGCTCTCAAAAGCTTCTATCGAAATCTGACCTTATAGATGAACTCTGAACTTTGTAATTGACTTATCCATTACATAAGGGATCATATATTCCTCCATTCTAGATATCATATGGACTGAGACATGGATTATAATCATTCTCTCTGTCCATTTGTTGTTTCCCGGTTTCTGATTTATGACGACTGACTAATTGAACAAATCAAATTAGTCTTGGCCCGGCCGAGCACTTCCATTTGTCATCATCAAATCATCGAGGGGCCCACAGATATCGCTTTTATCCCGAAGGTAAAAGGAATGGATAAACTTCGACTCATATGGCTTGTTCTACTACTTGTTGAATCATACACAAAGGCACGTTTTATAGCACCGAGTTACCAAATGCGTTTCCGTGCAATCAATGTACAACCAACTCATAGTAACAACTCATATCTCTAGGTTTGAAGAATATAAGATATTATCGTCTCATGATCACACGTGATTAAAATCCATGAAGTGATTCCAATGAGCGCGGGTTGAATCCAATACTCAGAACTTATGAGCACTCATGAGTGTTGTAGCCCTTTGTCCATCACCTTAGACCTCTACAAGCCAACCCATGACAGTCTTAATTCATATCTACTTCCAACATATGACCGACTGTGGATGGTTTGAATAACTTAGTCATTCCGGAAGAATAACCTAGTTTATTCGGGAAGTCAAAACATGCAAAATGAAACACAATAATAATAGAATCCAATATGGTCTCAGAACTTATGAATATAAATAAAACACCTTTTATTTATCACCATAAGATTACACACTATTCATTGTATACTGTTTCAGCTATCAACTTTATTCTTGAATTTAAAACAATAGTTGTCCCATGCTCCAAGCATGTACACTATGTTTTCTAAACACTAGTCATGCCATACACAAAGTATGCATACTATGTTTGTCTATGATCTTTACTTTGTGAACTAGATCAATTGATCATAACTTCAATGATTCTCTTTTCACACTCCCAAATCCTTACTGCAAATGCAAGAATTCCAAATTCATGCCATTTACTGAAATCTGTTAGATTCTAAACTTATATGCATTGTTCCTCTTGTAATGATTATGCACAAAGTCAGAAAGACTTGACAACAATCATTACAGAGTATTCCAAAGGAGATCAGCTCCTTGGAAACAACCTTCTTGCATTAAGTTTCCTAATCTTACACAGATTGAAAATTCTAACTTTGAAACATTTCCAGTTTCCATTTTGACTATCACTTCTGAACAAGAGTTGCCTCCTTACAGATTATGTCAATATGGTCCTTCCAGAATTATCACTATACTTCCAACTATCCTTGAGCAACCAATATTTGGTAAACCTTAGATTGTGCTCGACAATTGTTTAATCCTTTTAGTCATATCCAGTTCTAAACCTTTTCCCTTCTTAATGCCCCAGGCATTTGGAAAATTTTAAAAAGGATGAATATAGCACATGTAATCGATCCTATATCCAAAGCATATGGGACACGATTCATGATGTCTCACATAAAGACTAAACCAGTCTTTTGCTATAACATTTCCATTTCTATTTGCCAAGTTCTCATAATTCAGATTATGAAAAGGGATGCCGTAATCATAATCGAATTTTAGAACGCAAATAATGGACCAATATATAGAATTTCCTTATGTTGAGCCATTCCAACATGAAATTCATATATATATATATATATATATATATATATATATATATATATATATATATCCTTGACTAAATGATTAAAACCTCATGATCTAAGCTTATAGATTTGATATGAAGTATAGTTTCCTCTCCTTTAATTATAGCAAAACAACTTTTCCAACCCCTGCAACCTCACGAATTGAAACTTTTGTTTTCTATAATTAACATTGGTAACTTGCAATACTTATCATAATTATCATGCTCCCACTAACATGATGATTATTAGCATAACACTTATGCTCCCACTAGCTTTGACATGTACTCAGAAAGCTCGACTTCTAGAAATCAATACTTTATTGACTTTCATACCAAAGTTCAGATTTCTGATACTAGATTGTTTTGATAAGACTTTATCAAAAACATACACCTTCCCTTATATAACACACTTGTGTGTCTAAACAATTATGAAGAGGGATGTCGTAATCATACTGGTTAGACCTTTTTGCAACTTCTCACAAGTCCAGGTTAGTGTGCCGGTAAACCACACACGCTCCACTACCGACTTTGAGAATGCAAACATCACAATTGCTATCTAGCTAAAATCTACTTAGTGAAAGTGTTTCCTCACCATCATTTTCATGAATCGGAGAGAAACCTTATGACACTTAGATTTAACGGTGTATGTGTTCTTATCCATGTCAAAATCATAGTCACAAGACAAGGATAATGACAAATCCAAACTCATATGGACTGAACTCAATCTTAATTTCTTGCCACCTGGCAGCTCAAGGGCCTGCCATTACTTCCAAGTTGTTGTGCAACAAATTGAGAACTCTAAGAACTCATATGCAAAGCCAACTTTTACTAGAATGGGCACAGAATATGTCAACACGATAGGTTATAAACCTCAAGTCGTGTGCTAGAGAAGAACTTCAGGTGTTCTTGAGACTTTCAAGACCTTTAAGACTCCCACTGTCCTCTTGACCTATAAGACTCCCTTGTCAAACATCCAAGAGACAGTGTGGATTCTAATCAAGACAAACACTTCACACATTTGGCCTAAGTTGGTCTTTGTTTTATCCAAAACATCACAACTCACCAATTTCAAATGTACAAGAGTAGGAAACTTTTACTCTTCCATTTGACAAGTGTTTTAAACCTTCTTTAAGACATGTCACTCAAATTACAATCTTGGAGTATGACTCTAAGACTTGTAGTATGACTCATCTTCTTGATTTAACCATTTCAACAATTCAAGATCCCTCTTCTTAGTCATAAGAATGCACTAAGACTTCCTTAGAGAACTAATTGTGCTATGGTTTCTTAATCATTAAGATGATCACAAAAAACTGAGACTAAAGTACTCTCCCATCTTTTCAAATTTGAGAAACTTTTATCCTTCTGCCTAATTTGATTCTTCTTATTTGCTCTGCCTTACATTGGAACCTTTTTCCAATGTCTCAAAGTTACACTTAAGCATGTAAGTATAATCATAATTACTGAGCTTTAGTAAACTATGACGAATAGTCTTTTCAAACTTTTATGGTAGACTTAATCAGTGCACAAGAATGTGTACTCGATCCCTTAGTCCTTTACTTGACTCACACATCCATGTGAACAAGTAATTTAGTCTTAATTTTCCAATACTTGAAAGTTCTCATTCATCATGCTATACAACTTGCATGATTCCAAGTTCCGGTCCAATTGAAACTTGGGTGACGAGAATCTTTCCTTATTTGGTAAATTTATACATTACCACAAATGAAAGAATCAATTTCATATTTCCACTCTTGCTCTTGATGGAATCATATAAGCAACAATTTTTTCTCAAATGTCATTGTAAGGATATTTTAAAATAAATAAAATCAAAATTTCCTTTTATTTTAAAAACTTTGCGGAAGAACTTGTCCTTTCAATTCATATGAAAACTTGTTGTTATCTATTCCTAAGCAATATCTCATAACTCCTAAGAAGTAGCTCAAGAATCTGATCTTCAAACTATGTGATAGAAATCCATCTATCCGATCAGATTCAACATATTCTTTCTTTAAGTTTCTTCACTTTTCTTTGATTCTTAAAACATCACCATGTGACCCAGTCACATCATGTATCAAGAATCTCAGAGTAGAAAGTTAACAGAGTTAGATAGTGGACTTTACCTGAAGTAGAGTCAAAATTATTGACTTTAACATCCTTAGGTAAATTTGGCATCTTCGCAACCAATGCCCCTTTCTTTGGCAATATAAACATATGGACCCTTTGATAAAGGTACACGAGACTATCACAGACTTAGCTTTTCTCTTTACCATTTGGTCAACCGAGTTGACTATGGCCGATCCCTTTCCATCGGGAAGAGAATGCTTTACTAGATATCCAATGTCATCATTGTTAATGTCCATTAAGTTTTAAGAAAGTTGATCTTAACAAATAGATAAGATCATTAAGGGTCTTGTCATAGTCTGTTTCATAGGTGTTCCAAAAGAACTCACTATGTGACTTAGAAAGTAGTTGAACCACCAACTTTCTCAAGACTTTGACTCCCAACTCTCCCGGCTTGTCAATATGTGACTACATCTCCAAGATGTGATCACACCTAGATCTTGCCTTGCCAATAGGGCTTGAGTGACCTTAACCTTTTCAAGAACTTGTGGGTTAGGGAGAATAATTGGAGGAGGTGAAAGAAGTATGATTTCCAAGGGACATCATCTTCATTTAGGAAAGCTTGTTTCAAGAGATTTGGGAAGATCATAAGTGTCTAAACCAGACATGTTTTGGGAAATATTCAAGATAGTTGATCTTAAGTCCTTAATATGACACCCAATATGAAATATTAAGGCTAGGACCCAACAAACTATTTTATAACTTAGAAGAGGTATGCCGTAATCCAAGCTATAAAATATTTGAAGGTAGGTGAATGACGATTCACCAATTTCCACCAAGATAAACGAAATGTAATATTAGGTTTTAATTGGTTTTTGAATCTCCTAGATCTTTTGAGATTCATTGAACTGTTCAATGGCATGTTTCAATCTCGAGTGTGCCCTTCAGGTTTTGTGACTGGGATGCCGAGGATCACAAAATAAGGTGTGAAGTAACCATGCAAATCACTTGGTACCCTTAATAAATTACCCCTCAATCGATGTACTGGTTAACCACACACGCTCCATCGATACTATGATAAATATTAAGTCACCCTTTACCTACCTTGTTAAGTCTAAGTTAGTGTGACGGTTAACCACACACGCTCCACTAACGACTTAGACAAAGTGCAAAGTGTAATTTCATGGATTAGCACCTTATTCACATTTTCCTAAGTAACTAAGATTGGGAATTATTAAGAGTTTAGTTACTTAGTATTTATCATTAATACTTTTAATGAAGGGAGAATTATAGTCCTGTCAAACCCGTTCGGCTAACGACCCTCCACCAGTCAAGCAAGCGGTGGGTGAGAGTGGACACCCATTAAGTTGCCATTTTATAGGCAACAACCTTATACCCACCTTATAGACCGGCTTCGTGAATGAGGCGTACTAGCGGTAAGACTGACTTTACTCTTATACATATATATATATATATATATATATATATATATATATATATATATATATATTATCTTATAATATTATAAAGTATAAGGGTTGAATTTTAACTCTTTAAAATTCTAAGGGCTAACTTGGAATTAAAGTGTTCATAAAGAAAACTTTTCAAATTCCAAAACTTGAGGGCAAGTTTTGAAACTATTCAAAACTAATTAATTCCATAACTTATGTGTTTAAAGTAGTTTTAATCCAAAAACTCTTCAAGTTCCATAACTTGAGGACAAGTTATGGAAGACTTTAAACTAATAAAAGAATTAACTTTTCTTTATTTTATAACTTATGGATTTAATTATGGTTACATATTTTATTACTTAATGAAGTGACTCTTGAACCTCCATAACTTAAGGACAAGACTCTTCATCTTTTGTAACCATTGCCAACTTTTATGAGTTTTATGAAACTTAAATGTGACTTTTTCAAATAACTTGAGGACAAGTTACAAAAACACATTTTAGAATCAACTCTTAGATTAATTTGGATTGAAAACAACTATTTCACTCAACTTTTCTATTAATCTAAGCAACTCATAAGTATAAGATAATTCAAATCAAACTTTTTCATGTAATTAGTCTAAACCTTAAACTAATACAAAACATGAATCTACTGACAATTATCTTTGAAAATGGATTAGCATGAACATTACCACTTCAAAACAAGTTTATAAGTTCAAAAACAAGTTAGGGTAATGTTCCTAGTCCATTTCTAGCCAAAAACCTCGAAAATATGTTTTCTGGGGGTCCAACTCGTCGACTGCATGAACCAACTCGGCGAGTTGGATCGAATTGATCACATTTTAGGCATGGACTCACCGAGTCTAATGATCAGACAGCAACAATTTCGATTTTTAAGCAATTTTGCAAGTATAACAAGAAAACAAGCCTAGGCTCTGATACCACTGTTGGATTTTGAGCATTCTAACACTCCTAAGTGTACATGCAACCCTAAATACCTTGGATCTATGTTTTCTCTATTATACATGCAAATAAGAACTTCCAAGGTATTATCCTAATCTAGCATACAAAACAATGAATGTAACAAGATAGAATACATACCTCTTTGATGTAGAAAGTCTTCATGAAGCTTGAGTGCCTAGTGCCCCAAGTGTGACACCTCAAATGGAATCACACAACACCAAATACACTTGGAATGACTTGAGAGAATTCTACACTTCATGAAAATTGGCTAGCCCTTTCATACTTTCTCTAGTGGGATACTAGTCGCCAATTTTGTCAAGAAAAAGATCTTTATATAGTGTTACAATTAGGGTAAACCCTAATTGTCATGACTTTCCATTTCCTTGGATCCATGGGTTCAAATACACCATGGAGCATCCATGGACCATCTTGTGGGTTTTAGCCCAACTTGATTATCCATGGAGCATTAGCCCACTATACAAGTATGGATGATTTACACAATCAACCCATATATTTAATTAGTCTTCTTTTGATCACTTAATTAAGCCTAGATTAATTCTTGATCAATACTAATTAAATAATCTCATTATTCTTATTATTAATATAGTAGAACTTATAATATATTAATAACCATAAGTGTCTTATTTCTCTCATTATAGTCTATCCAAATGCATGATGCCATGCAACCCAAATGGACCATGCCGGGTCGGGTCAAGTCTTACCAATTATAGTTATGGACTTAGACATTAATCCAACAAACCTAGACTATTACATCAATGATAATGCCTAGCCTGGAAACGCAGGCATTACAAGTTATTAGACTTATCCAAGTGGGAGACTATTGGATTAGGTTCTAAGTCCATAGCTATTTTGGTATGTACTTGACTCGGTGGTGCATGGTCCTTTTGGGTTGCCTTCACCAAAGCAACTTGATAGGATGAATTATGGAGAAAGAGAGGATTAATTATGATTTATTAATATATTATGAGAATAATATATTAAAGGGGAAATCATATTGTTTAATTAATATTAGTCAAGAATTAATAAGAATTAATTTTGTAACTAAAAGACATTAATTAAATAAAGGGGACTAGAATTGTCAATTGTGTGATAGTTAAATATTGGGCTAATGGACTCCATAAAGGATGGAGTCGACGAATTCTATGGGGAAACCCATTAGAAATCGTCCAAGTCCTCTAAGGAGGGAGTCCATGAGTTGCTTAGGGCCTAAGCAATCAAATTAGGGTTTCCTTGTTAGATAACCCTAATAGCCTCACTATTTAAGGACCCCTAGGGCACCAAAAACGTGGCCTACTAATTCCTTAGGGTTTCTACATGTTTTTGGGTGCCTCCTCTCTTATCATTCTTCATCCTCTTGCTCTTGGTGTTTGTGAGCCATTATAGGAGTGACACTTGTGACTCTAAGCTTTCTAAAGCCATTACAAAGGAGGATTTGAGATTGTTATATCTACATAACAATCAAGGTAAGATCTAAACCCCAATTTTATGTTAATATGATTAATTGTATGCTAGATCTAGGGTTTATAGCTTTGGATATTCAATTGCATATTCGTTAGACAAACTAGATCCAAAAGCTATTAGGGTTTGCATGTACACCATAGGAATGATGTTTTGCTCAAAACCCATTATATGTTCCATGTAATTTTCCGTACGATATCTTGAGAACGGATAACTATATGATCCCTTATCTAAAGGACAAGTCAGAGTTCGACATCGGCTTTTGAGAGCTACGATTGCTAATCGGATTTTGAATTTGTACATGCATCTATAGTTATTAGACTTATCCAAGTGGGAGACTGTTGGATTAGTGTCTAATCCATAACTATATTTGGTAAGTACTTGTCTCGATTGTAGCATGGTCCTTTTGGGTTGCCTTCACACTAGTGACTAGACAAGATGACTGTTGAGGAGAGAGGCTGATTTATTGTTAAGAATAATAAATTAGGGTATAAATATGATTTTTTTAATATATTATATGAATAATATATGAATTTGGAATCATATTATTAATTAGAATTTAATCAAAAATTTATTAGGAATTAATTTTGGGATTAAAGGAACTGATTAAAAGTGCAAGGGATGTTTTGTAATTATTTAAAAGTTGAGGCTTTAGGCCATTGGATCACCTTTATTAGGGCTTGGCCCAAAATCCTAGAAGGATCTAGCAGTTTTCGTCCAAGGGCTTAATGTAAGGAGTCCATGTACTTGCTTAGGCCCTAAGCTAAGGGATTCGGGTTTCCACCCTAAAACTCTAGTTGACTTCAACTATAAATAGCAGCCTAAGGCACTAGAAATTGGCACCCCTTGGAGAAACCCTAGCAGAGTCGATTTTTGGAGATTGTTACCTTCCATCCTCTCTCTCATATTCATCCTTTCACTCAAGTGTGTTTGTGAGCCATTAGAGGTACTACACTTGTGGTACTTGCTTTCAAGAGCTAAGGAAATCAAGGAACTAGTTATTATTACTTTATAACAACAAAAGGTATGTATTCTATTCTTCTTTCTGAATTTCGAAAATAATAGATGCATACTAGGTTTCCTTTTTTGTTCATAAAGTTGTATGTCTAATAGTTAAAATATGGATCCAATTAGGGTTGCATGGACACATACGATTGTTTGTATAAAACCCATCAACAACAACGTCACAAATAAAACATAAAACTGTTTCATTAAAGATAAACTTTGTAGTACAATGCGTGAATATTCGCCTTGGAAGGCATACAATACATAGAGACATATATGATACAACAACATAACGTCATTATGAGTAGTGCAATCACTTAATCATAAAGTCGGTCCTACATACAATAGTACATAAAGAGAACCATAACAATAGTGGTGATGGGTGGAGCAGATCCTAGTCGCGGCGGGAAGCATCTGGTGGTGCTGATGATTAGATGCCGAAATGACACACCAAAAGGTCAGCCAATTCACTCATATCCCAAGTGATTTCTTCTTTCTCTTGCTCCGCCCAAACTGCTCTTGCTTCTGCTGCAAAAAGTTGTTGCCTGGCAATGGTAACTTCGTCCTCCAAGGAGCGCGCCCGGTCTGTGGGGTTCTCCTGCGCTATGTGTGAATTTGTTATCATCTCTAGAGGGTGGCATTCAATAGGGACTTTGTGACATCCCCTAATTTCTCGGCCAGAAAAGACCGATTTAATTTATGCTTTTTAAAATCAAAACAGAGAAATCATTATAAAAGATGTTGCGGAATTGGTCCCCAAAACAAAATATGATAAAAGTTTGTCAAAACCTTTCTTTAAGAAATATATCATTTCCTTTTATATCAAAACCTCAGGATGTCATGTTCTGATACAAATCAAAAGCATAAACAAGACATTATAACCCTTACGACGGTTATTTGTAACTACTGGCCTATAATCCAAAATTCACTCATCATCATCATCCGACTATGCTCGGGGTCCTCTACCTGTAATATAAACAGCTGAGTGGGTCAGGCTTGGAAGCCTGGTGAGCATATAGGGTTTTCAACCCATAATACATAAATTTATTATGTTTAAACATCAATCAATCAACCGAATTACCCCAAACCCCATTATTTTATTTATTTCTTAAGGGTTTACCCTAAGAATCAACTATCACTCCTTCCTAAGGATTCATCCTAAGGAAAAGACACAAAGTCACCTTGTGACCGGGGTTTTTATACAACGGGCACTAATTCCATAGCTGCCAAGGTTTATTCAACATGTGCTAAGTCCATAGCTCTTATTTATCAACAATATTATTTACAAATATTCTCTCCTGCAAAATACATATCAATGGGTTTTTAGAGTACAACAAATGAACATATAGTTCATTACACCTACAGGTTGCGGGCCTGCTAGTGTTCCATAGACTGTCTAGAATAGTCCATGGTTGTCATCCATACTCTACTGAATGACGGGGGCCAACATTTTGGGTAAGTGATTCTCTCAAATTTCACCACTCACCCTCAACTCATGATCAACATTATTGATCTTCTCCTTTATCCAACTCACCTTTCATCATACCCACTATTTCATCTACCCATGTTTTACCCAACATTTTTCGTACATAAAAATACATATATAGTTTAAATTATTTAAAAACATGTATAAATCATTCCTTCAACACCCATCTCAAATAAACAAACAATGTATATATATTCACACATCACGTATTTTATGTAAAATACTTCATATCTATGGGTAAGGTGAAAGTAACTACACACTCACTTGATTTAATGAAAATCGGGCAACAATTTGTTTCCTAAAACGATCGTTTCTAATAAAACCGAGAGTTTTATTGAGAAACCGGGCTCTGCGAGGGTCGGGCTTCGAAACCGGAAAGATAAATTTTACGGGCTTCTCGGGCACTTCGTGGAGTATTCCGAGGCTTATAATCGATACCGGGGCTTTGGAGAATGTTAAGATGAAGAAAATATGGAAAAGAGGGTTAAAAGTGGCAAAACTCCAAAACTACCTGAGAAGGCCCGCATACCCCTTTTATTTATAGGGTCCGAAGGTCGGCTAGGGAGGTGGGGTCTGCAGGCGAGGGTGCGAAGGTGCTCGCACATGGGCTGCGCGTGCGAGGGCCTTGCTGGAGGCTTCTGATTGGACCGCGGTCTACTGCTCCACATGCGAGGTTCGGAGACTAGGCGGTGCGAGGCTCGGTCCAGCTACGAGCTTTGGATTGGACCTTCCTTCGGTCGAATCAGAAGAGGACACGGGGTGACACGGGGCAGTCTCGCATGCGAGGCGACTCATCAGAATTTTGGACACGTGGCACATGCGAGGCGAGGACATGTGGCAAAAGCGTGACTATGCGAATTTCCTCGATTTTTATGCAAAAACTTCTAAAATCCATTACTTTCGCATACGAGCTCCGTTTTTTACGTTCTTTATATGCACGCGTAGCTAAAATTACGCTCTACAACTTCCGTTTAGACTTCGTCGGCTAATTTTGAATTTAATTTTTATATTATTATTTTTTTAAAGTTATAAAGTATCTTGAAGATCGATTAGATCTTTGTAATAGGTAGTGCGAAGAACATAAACAATAAACAAGACAAAGTTGAATCACAATATGTCGAATGATTAATTCAAACAATCCTCAGCAGAGCTCGACTAAGAACTTCCACTGTAGAGGATTTAGGGTTACAAGAACGATAATAATAAACTTCTGAATAAAACTCTTATCGATCTATTCTATCGTTACTTACTCTCTTCTAAGATGCATGCAAGCACCTATATTTATAGTAAACCCTACTAGACTCACGGATGGACAGGCCCATACCTGAGTTACAAAACTAGACTAACTAGCGAGCCCAATCGACACAATACTTAACAAAACACGACCCAACAATCTCCCCCTTTGCGTCAAATTGGAGCGAGACTACTTCTTCTTCTTGCTTGGGCCAGCAGCGGGAACTTTTTTCGTGGTATCAAACAAATGAGAGATTAGCGCAAGGATCGTCTGTCTGAACCGAATGTACCAATGTATCATGTCGTCGAAGTATTTGATATCATCCGCTGTGTTTTGCTTGCATCTGTGGATGATCCGCAACACATGCTCTAGGCAAGCAGTGGTGTATAGATATTTATCAGCTAAGGCAAAAAGACATTTCTTTCCTTCGTTCCTAGTGAACATGACTGAATTCCGTCTCGAGTCAATTTTTCCCATCTGCATTTGGTTCAGATCACTGGCTGAGCCAACAGGAGATATTGTAGGCTTCTTCTAAAACACGCTTGCTACCTCCTGATCCATCTGTGCAACTTCCATGATGTAGCACACGAGCATCCTTTTGAAATGGTCGATAATCGGACCGTATTCAGCTTCGTTGGTCAGTTGGATGTTGTGCAATATTATCCAATCATGGGGATTGAGGTTCGGAACATCTGCTAAAGAAATGGCATGTTCGGTTTTGGCAGACCCCCGAAGCACTTTGAACCGAATGTTGATGAAGTTCCCTTCGGTATATGGCTTCAAGACCCGAACGTTGATAATTTTTTGAGCGCTCCAGGTCTGATACTGAGGTTGAGCAGCCTTCAGATAAAAATTGATCAAGTCCCGATCAACCTGTAGATGAGGATGAGGGAACTCTGCAACGTTGGCAAAGGCGTGAAAGATGAACGCCTTTCGGGTCAGAGGCATGTCGAATTGAGATTCGACAGTGTTGGAACAATCAAGCGATATAACAGGTTCCAGCCATAAGATGCTTGGAGTGTCAATGGCTTCTTTTATCATCCTCTCTAGAGTCCAGACAGGAAAAAGAGTTTTCCTACTCTCAAGAAGGTCGTGGGCTTCCTTCTGTTTTCTTTCAGCTTCTCTGGCCACACGAGCACTGATATCAACATCATCGACTTGACGTTTTCGCTTTAAAAGATCAGCGATAGTCTCTTTGTCTTCTTCTTCATCCTCTTCAACAATCTTCTTGCCTTTATCTTTCACACCAAAACCCGAGGCTTGGCCTACTGGAGAAGGTTCGGTTGTGTGAGTTGCCTTTGAGGAAGAAGGTGGTTGAGACATTGACTCCTTTTCTCCCCCTTGTTTCGGAATGGACACGAAATCAAGTAGCCCTTCAATTTTGCTGAGTAGGGCAATGGCAGGAGCGAGCTTTTCTGCAAGGGTACGCCTCACAGAGTAGTTGATTATTGGATCATGTGCTTCGAGGATGTTGGAGATGGCAGAGTGGACATCCGAAACACACGATTTGATCACCTCCCTTTCAGTCCGAAGAGAGTCAATCTCTTGTTGAGAATTGGAGAGTTGAACACTCTTGACCTTCAGAGCAGTGGTCTTCCTAGCTAAAACATCCATCAACGAGTTCTCAGCAGCCAAATCGGCTTGGAGCTTGGAGAGACGCTCGTCAATAGTAGCACGAAATGTTGAGTTGTCATCTGAGAGCGTTTGACAAAATGAAGCGAAGGACTTCAACTCAGTGGAGACAGACGTGGCCAACTGTTGAACAATTGGTTCCAACATAGTCTTAGCGACATTTGCACTCTCCTGTAAAGACTTAAACAGGTCAGAGGCATCAGAACATAGTTTATCGACTTTTTCGGTCGCAGCCTGACAGGCTTTTGTTGAGGCATCAATGGCGGAGGTGGCAGAAGCAATGGAATCTTGCTGAGCCTGGGAGAAAGCGGCAAGAATCTTCTGAACCGCATCGTCAGAAAGGGATGCTTGAGACGTGGAAGAAGAGGCAATGAGCAAGTCAACCTTGTCATGGAGCTCCTTAAGATGTTTCTTTGTAACCGGAGCGTCATCATCATCATCGCTCTGTACTTGAAACGAACTATAGTAGACCGAGTCAAACGTCATATTTTCCCCGCCAAGGAATGTTTCGTCTCCCTCAGAGGCGTGACCAGGAGATGGTGGTGGTGGAGAAGCTGGTGGTGCAGAAGTATGAGTAGGTTCTGGTTGGGTTGTTTCGGGAGTTGGTGTAGGGGTAGGTTCGGTTGCTTTCGTGGTTTTGGGTGCAGCAGTAGGAACCCCCGTATCAGATACGTTGGCTCTAACATTTGCAGTGGTTGTTGTGGTTGCTTCGGTGAATATCGGTGGTATTGGGATGGAAGCAGTTGGAATTTGTGTAGTGGGGGTTATGGGGGGAATGGAAGTAGAAGTAGTTTTAGGTGGAGAGGGAATTGGAGAAGGAGGGATTTGAACTTCAGGGGTTGGAGATCGTGGTGGAGTGTTACCACGCTGAGAATCTTCAGAATCAGAACTCTCACCATCCGACTCGCTTGAGGAGGAAGCGATAACCAGCTTTCTCCTGGGTTGGTTTTTTCGCCTCTTTTGCTGCGGAGACTGAGCAGCCTTTGTGGGTTTCCTCTTCATTGGAGACGGGCCTTTAGCTCCTTTCGCCACCTGTTTCCCCTTATCAGCCTTCTTGCCTTTTGGAGTAGGCTTGTCAGCGTCATGAATAGATTTCAACATCTCCGGAGTGAGATCCCTCGGACCGGAACACTTAAATTCCTTTTAAGTTCTGATAATCCGGCTATCAGCTGGAACTGCACCATACATAGACTCCGGTATTGAACCGTTGAATGGAAACTTGGAAGCATCTGAGACAATGATCTTCGTGGTATGAAATGTACCAATCGAAGACATCAGAGCACCGGCGACAATGGGGACGTGGTACTTGTCCATCACCCATTTCGTGATCAAGGTCCAAAACCTAGCGTAAGAAATTTATGAATGCCTTGAGGAAGAGGATAGACTCTGGATGAGTTGTTGCCATAGAACAGACCCATAATCTACATTGATGCCATTGTAGATACCATACATGATTGACAGAAATAGTCGACTGGCACCATCAAACCCAGCACTCCTTTCAGAAAGGCCTTTGAATAAAAAGTGAACATCCCGTTCCACTGTGGAGGCAGGCACGACTTCTTGAATTTCGCGACTGAAGTAAGCACCTCCGTATAACCCATGTTGTAAAACATATTGAACAAGTGGCCCATGGGAATTGTTTCAGGATTAACCCTCGTAAAGTCAGCTTCAAACCCTAACAGGAAGCAAAATCGTTGCTTGGAAATTGATGCTTTATGCTGAAAAACGTCAAAGAAGATTCTGTCAACCGCTTTGTCATAATGAGCAGTCGCAAAGATTTGCGAGAAGAACTCCATCAGAACAGATTCCGCTCTTGTAAGTGCAGGAGCTATCGGAGAAAACTTCAAGCACTCGATAATGGGAAACATGAATGCGTCATATGATTGAGGGGTTAAATCGATGATCAGGCTTTGTTGTGAGCGAATGGGCAGAATATGGGATGTTGCGTGAACAGAGGATGAATCTGCCATTGTTTGAAGAGAGTGAAGAAGATGATGAACAGAGAAGAATCAAGGAATTTTAGCTCTCTGGGAATTTTGATGGCGGTAAAGAGATAAATGAAGGATTAAGTTGCCTCTTATACTGGGGTTTTAGGAGAGAGAAAGATCTTCCCAAATCTTCGAGTAGAAATCGAAGGGTTTTTCGGAGTTGACTGATGCGTGACAGTTGGGGTTGCCGATGATCACGCATGAGAGAGAATGTCAGACCCCTAAGAACATGCCTCCCATTATGCGCCGTTTGGATACGAAACGGTTCAGATTCACACGCGCCCCCTTTTAGCGCCATTTGAAATTAAATCGATTAGACTCCCGCCTGAGTCAACAAGTCATCACCTTATCCCTTTAAATTGCAACGACATCTTTTGAAAAATACTCCCACGTGGATTAAAATCAACCACAGCCTTTAATTAAACATTAATCTAATGAAAATGCATGTAATTAAGAGAACCTGAATTTTGGAAAATCAAAGATTTTCGTGCTAAGGGTGTAAAAGAAAAGAAATAAAGCAATACTTTTAGGAAAATATGTGATGTCAATAAAGACACGAAACAAATGATCCCGGGCACGAATCTCTTCCTTCAAAGTCAAGAGAGACCTTAAAGTGTTTGTATGGTTTCCCGTTGAATAACGATCGAACACTTATTAAGAAGTGGTGAAAGGCTTCTTTTAACTAGGCTTATTGGGGTGGCTTTCGCTTCAATTCAAAATTCCTAATCTTGATATAAGATAGAAAGTGGACGAAGTACTTGTGAGACCGGTGTAGTCTGTTGAACAAGTAGGTTGGTGATAATTGAAGTTGGCTGGGAAATATAGATATAAAATCTCAACAAAAATTTAAAACTGGATCCCAAGGGAAGAAATGTTACTGTGTTTAACAATTTCATAGGAATCACACATAAGATCATGAACACAGAAATTGTGTAACCATAAACCTCAGTGGTAATTTATGAGAGTCTCAAGGGTTATGTTTGTGAAACGAATGTGATGGAGAAATGTAATTTAGAAGGTGTAAGAAATCAAAGTACTTCTGCTGTGAAAAATAGGACCAAGCAGAAAACTCTTATCTCATGTGAGAAGAGAGTTAGGTAGCTCATGATTAGAATAAATATGATAGCCTAATTGGGAAGACAAGGTTTGTGTATACCAAGTCATTAAGGCTAATATTCAGAATCAGGTGAGGCTTTGGACACATACAACAGCATGCTTCTAGGGACACTTAGCTATTTCAACAATTTCCCCATAAAAGAACACACAAATAAAATTAAAGTCAAAAAGAAAATAAAGAACAAAATGTTTTTGGAGTTTTTGAATTTATGCAAAAAAAATATTTTTGGAATTTTTGATAAAATAAAAAAATGAAATAAAAAAGAAGACATAAAAAAAATTCAGAAAAAAAATTGGAAGTTTTGATAATAAGAAAAACTAAGACAAACAAAAAAAAAACATAAAAAAAATTTTGAAACCGAACCCGAGCGTTCGGTATATTTCGGTAGGAAAAAAAATTATGAACCGAACCCGAGCGTTCGGTTGGTTTCGGTTGTGAAAAACTTTGGAACTGAACCCGAGCGTTCGGTCTATTTCGGGTAAGAAAAATTTTGGAACCGAACCCGAGCGTTCGGTATATTTCGGTTGACAAAGAAAATAAGTTTTAGAAAGAGAATAACTTCAAAAAGGAGATGAACGAATTTGGAACAAGTATACATAAGATTTACAGCCAAGAAAACTACCTTTGATTGATGAGCGAAAAGCAGATTATTCAACCGAACCCGAGCGTTCGGTTCATTTCGGTACATTAGGATAAGACCCGAACCCGAACGTTCGGTCTATTTCGCTTCTTACTTTTGAATTTGAGAGATAATTTTTGGTACTAACTCCGATTCCATCATTCCTAGCCCTTGTAGAATTTTAGTGAACGACGCTTCAGGAAGAGCTTTGGTGAAGATGTCAACCAGTTGATCAGTGGTTCGAACAAAATCAATTTCGACGTTCCCATCTTCCACATGATCCTTAATGAAGTGATACCTCAGTGTTATGTGCTTAGTCTTGGAGTGTTGCACTGGGTTATGACAGATCCTAATTGCACTTTCAGAGTCACAATATAGTGGGATCTTTTTCATATTGAGTCCGTACTCTCGGAGTTGACTTTGGATCCAAATCACTTGAGAAGTACAGGAGGCAGCTGCAATATATTCTGCTTCAGCTGTAGACAAAGACACACAGGTCTGTTTCTTGGATTGCCATCTAACGAACTTCCCGTCAAGGAATTGGCAGCCTCCCGTGGTGCTTTTTCTGTCTAGTCCACAACCTCCAAGGTCTGCATCTGAGTAGGCTTGAACGAAGAAGCCTGAGTTGGATGGATACCATAGGCCTAAAGAGGTAGTTCGCTTAAGATATCGAAGAATGTTCTTCACTGCAAGCATGTGAGGTTCGCGTGGATTCGCCTGAAATCTAGCACAGTAACAAACAGAGAACATTATATCAGGCCTGCTGGCAGTAAGATACATTAGAGAACCGATCATTTGGCGATATAGCGTAATATCAACTGCTGGCTTATCCAAGGATGGAGTGAGCTTGGTGTCGAACGCCATTGGAACTTTGACTTTTGAATCTACCATCATGCCAAATTTTGCCAGGAGAGTCTTTGTGTAAGCTTCCTGATTAATAAAGATGCCTTCTGGTCCCTGTCTAATATTTAAACCAAGGAAAAAGTTAATTGGACCCATTGAGCTCATTTCAAATTTAGTCTCCATCAGCTTTCTGAATTCAGCCGTTAAGCTAGGATTTGTTGAGCCAAAGATGATATCATCGACATAAATTTGAACTATCATAAGGTGGTTACCTTCCTTCTTACGAAAGAAGGTTGGGTCAACCGAACCTTGTTTGAATTTGGACATCTTTAAAAACTTTGTTAGCGTTTCATACCAGGCTCTCGGAGCTTGTTTCAGTCCATATACGGCTTTGTCCAAAATATAACAATGATTAGGGTACGTTTCATTTACGAATCCAGGAGGTTGCTCCACGTACACCGTTTCTTCAAGTTCTCCATTTAGAAATGCACACTTGACATCCATTTGGTAGACCTCAAAGTTTTTGTGTGCAGCATAGGCAAAAAATATTCTAACGGATTCCAACCGAGCTACAGGAGCAAAAGTTTCTTCATAGTCAATTCCTTCCTACTGAGAGTATCCTTTCACTACCAGACGTGCTTTGTTTCGTATCACGTTCCCTTCCTTGTCCATTTTGTTTCTGAACACCCATTTGAGACCAACAACTGAGGCATTTTGAGGAGTTGGAATGAGGCGCCAAACTTTGTTCCTTTCGAATTCATTCAGTTCGTCTTGCATAGCTTGAACCCAATCAGAGTGATCAAGAGCAGTGTGAACTGTCTTTGGTTCAACTTTTGAGACGAAGGAGTTAAACATACAAAATTCTACTTTTGAAAATAAGGAAGTTTGTTTTGCCTTAAGTTGTGATCGGGTCAGGACCTTTTCAGAGATATTGCCGACGACCTGGGAAACAGGATGATCTCTGGTCCATTTGACAAGAGGAGGGTAATTTGGATCGTAAGATGGATCCAATTCAGCGTTTACCAACTCTTCTAGTTCAGATTGACTGTTATCGCCATAAGGCATATCGGCATTCTCCCCCTCGACAGATAAGCATTCAGGTGTGTTTTGAGTTTCCGGTGCTAAAGGAGTTTCGGGTGGTGTCAAGCTTTCGGGTGTTGTAGCACCTTCGGGTGTTGACGCACCTTCGGATATAGTTGTACGTTCGGGAGCAGCATAAGAATTGTTCTCCCCCTCAACATGTGAGCTCGACTGTGATGAAGAAGATGGATCCTCCCCCTCAACTGAAGCATTGTGCTGTGAAGGTTCATTGGAACATGATCCTCCTTCATTCATTTGCTTTGCAGTATCTTCGACAAGTTGCTTCAGATGATCTACTTTGTTGTCTGCTGCCTTGGCTTCCGTGAAAGTGGCTTTCTCTGGTTCATCGAATAACTCGACGAACTTCTCAAAGAGGTTTGCAATCGAGGCTGTGACTTGACCTGTTTGAGGAAAGATTTCTCCAGCTGTGTCAACGTTGGCCTTTAGCTTTTTGACATAGTTATCATCAAAAGTCACATAGTAAGTTTCTTCTATTTTCCTCGAGCGTTTGTTTAATACCCTGTACGCTTTAGAAGTGAGAGAATAGCCCAGAAAAATCCCTTCATCGGCTTTGACATCAAACTTGTTGCGGTGTTCTTTAGAATTGAAGATGAAGCACCGTGAACCGAACACATGGAAAAATTTGACATTCGGCTTCCTGTTGTTGATGATCTCATAAGGAGTGAGAGTAAATCGCTTATTGAGATATGACCTGTTCTGCGTAAAACATGCAGCAGCAATAGCATCAGCCCTAAAATATAAAGGTAAAGAAGCAAAACTTAGCATGTTGAGGGGTGTAGGGAGCTGAGAAGTTGTGACTGGTTCCTTTTTCTGCCAAGAATTCTTCGAATTCTTTATTTTTGAACTCCAGCCCATTGTCGCTCCTGATGTTGCGAACGACTTTCTTCAGCTGTACTTCAACCTGCTTGATGAACATCTTTAGCTTGTGAGTCGCTTCAGATTTAAGCTTCAGAAAGAACACCCATGTAAAACGCGAAAAGTCATCAACAATAACAAGAATGTACTTGCTACCGCCGATGCTTTCGATAGATGATGGACCACACAAATCAATATGAAGTAACTCTAGTGGTTCAACAACTTTAGTGTTTATTATTGATGGATGACTTTGACGACTCTGCTTCCCCATTTCACATGAAGCACACAGATGTTCTCTATCGTACTTGAGCAATGGAAGACCCCGAACATGACCTCCAGTGACAAGTTTGTTGATATCCTTAAAGTTGAGATGTGAGAGCCTTCAGTGCCACAGCCAGCTTTCGTCAGATTGTGCTTTGGATAACAGGCAGATAGCTGGATTCCCTTTGATGGGTTTGAGGTTCAGGGGAAACATTTCACCTTTGCGCTCCGACTTGATAATAACTCTTTTCGTCTTCTTCTCAATTATTTCTGAACCCTCATCGTCGAATGAAACTTTGAGACCGGTACCTCCAACAAGCTGAGATACCCTGATGAGGTTATGTTGTAGTCCTTCTACGTATGCAACCTTCCTAATCGTGAAATCACCGTTTGTAATCATTCCATAGCCTTTTATGGTTCCGAAGGAGTTGTTCCCGAACTTGACATTTCCACCGTTTGAAAGAGACCTAAATTCCATTAGCTCTTCCTTCCTTCCTGTCATGTGACGTGAGCAGCCACTGTCAATGTACCATTCTTCGTCAAACTGCTCATCACTGATAACCTACAAAAATTAAGCAGATTTAGGAACCCAAAGTTTCTTGGGTCCTCGTGAGCCTTTTACAGGAGCAGGAATAGTAAGAGAGATGTCAACAAGATATGTTCTTTTTATTAACGTTGTTTCATCTTTCCTTTTAATGGTGAAAACCTTAATTTTATTAGGATTTGTTGCTTTTGGTTTGGACTCTGGTTTAACTGACGAAACCTTTAATTTTCCTTTCAGATCAGTTGAAGATTTAGGTTTTTGAGAATGAACAGAATAGAATTTAGAATGTGGTTGAGAGGAATTAGAAGAATTGAAAGAATTAGAAGAGTTAGAATGAGAGAATTTAGACTGAGATGATTTCTTGACTTGAGATTCTAGGTGACCCTTTTGTTTTTGATCATCAGTGGGACCAAACCTAGAATTTTGGTCGCTTTTGTTCTCTGAACCAAATCTTTGCTTTCGGTTGATATTGTTTTCTGAACCGAACCTCTGCTTTCGGTTGATATTGTTCTCTGAACCGAACCTCTGCTTTCGGTTGATATTGTTTTCTTGTGATCTAACAGTACTTTTCTCTAACTATAAATTTCTGTCACGATATGAGAAATAGGCATTTTGAGATTGCTAAAACTGTTTTCTTTCAGAGAGATTCTTCTTGTATCTCTGATTCCTTTGTTGTTTTTGGTTTTTCACCTGCTTCGGCTGAAGATGGATATTCGCCTTTTGTTTTTGCTTTCTGTCAGCTGGTTCACTTTGAACAGATGATGATTCGCTTGAAGGAGTGACTTCTTTTGCAGAATCTGCTTTTTCTTTAGGAACATCTTTTGTACCACTACTACTTGGTGTGTTGAAGCTATCATGCTTGTTAAAAGGTTCTGGCACATATCTGCCTTTGGTTTTCCATGATGTCCTTTCTGACAGATCAACTGTTTCATCAGCATTGTCGATAGGAGCTGACCAGAAGAACTCATCGCAACCATCAGCATTATCTTCGTTTACAATAGCTGTGAGTTCAGCTGTCTGATGTTCAGTTACACCTGTGACCTTATACACCTGATCTGGAGTGGTTCTAACCTTTTGGTATACTACAGCCTTTTCTTCAAGGATCGGGGACTCTTGTTGGGACAAACGAGCAAACTCCACAGAATTTTCTGAAATAAGATTCTTGTGGTTTTTGGGTTCGCTTTTGACAAATTCAGAACAGTCAACTACGTCCTCTACAGAAATTTCACTCATATCATCGTCATCATTAAGCTCAGATGCATTTTCAACATCAATTTTATTTTCTGAGCTCAAGTTGGTACTCAATGAGTCAAACTTTTGTATGGTTTCGGTCCTTAGTTTCAGTTTATCATTTTCATCCAAAAGGTTTTTCAGCATGTCCTTATGGTCCTTGGACTTTATGAAAGATTCGATTTTGTCTAGACCATACATATATGTCGGATTAACATCCTCAGACGAAACAACATTTTCACAATTATACGCTTCAGCATCAATTTCATCCTCCTTAAACTCAAGGAAGGGCAAAATCATGCGATGAATTTTCTGTCCTATTTCACAGTCCAAATGAAGCTGAGTGATATTAGTATAAAGACGCTTAGCAATTAAACATTTCTCTGTTTTAAAAGTTTTAAATTGTCTCTTTGCAAATAAATGTTTTCATCCTTGGTTTTGATTAACTCCGACTCCTTCAGTTCGATCCACATCCTCCGTTCCTCACTCTTTGAAGACACCCTGCTTATTTGGTCAGTTAGGTTAGAATTGGTGACTCGTGTTTGAGTTAAACTGCTGTCTAGATGAGAGATTCTTGAATTAACATTTTTTAATTCTTTTTCATATGAACTTTGTGGGACTTTGAATGCAATAAAAACAGATTGTACCTTCTTGATTAATTCATCAAGTTCGTTGAACTACACGCTGAGCGGTTTTGCTGTGAAGCACAAGTCCTCTCGCTCCTTTGTGTCTTCATTCCCACCATCTGTGTTGTATCCCCTCATCTGAGATAAATCAGACACCATCAAGCATTTTCCACCGCTACCCTCTTCTTTCGCCACATAAGCCTTTCCATGAGAAGGCTTCCTTACTTCATCATCCTCAGAGTCGGTTGACCAGACCTCCACGCCACCGAACTCATCATTCGCTACCGAACCCTGCACAATTAAAGCATTCATTGAAGGGTTAGTGATAGCTTTCTTCTTCTTGATCTCTTCTAGCCTTTTTAGTAACAAAGCTTCTTCATCTTTCTCCTCATCCTTCTCTGCCATTTTCTTGAGGAAACAGTCTTTTGCATAGTGGTTCTTTCCTCCACAATAATAGCAGCTCACGCCCGAATCTCCTTCAGCTTTCGGTTCCTTCTTTGGTTCTTCTGCCTTCGGTTCTTCCCTGACCTTTTCAGATTTATAACTTCCCTGCCAATTTCGGTTCTTATTGGTGGGGAACCTTTTCTTGATGAACCTTTTTGGGTTTGACACCATCATTGCATAGTCTTCAGAGGTAAGGTCATAATCCTCTAGGTTGAGGTCTTCATCTTCCATTACAGCTTTGCTTTTGGACAGAAGGGCCAATGAACCCAAGCTTGAAGCCACATTTTTCTCCTGTAACACGATCTTTACTTGAGATTTGAGAATGCCTACCAGTTTCGCCAAAGAGTAAGATTTGAATTGCTCATGCGCTTTAACTGTGGACACTACAGCTCTCCACTCAGATCTGAGGCCGTTTAAAAACGTAACCTTCTGTTCAATTAACTTCCTTTCAATGTCATGCTTAATCATGTTGCTAAGAAGATGATTGAAGCGATCAAACGTTTGAGTCACAGTTTCTTCAGGACCCTGCTTGAATTCACCAAACTCGGACAAAAGTAAGGTTTGTATGGAATGCTCGAGATCTTCGTCTGTGGAATACAATTCTCGTAGCCTATCCCATATTTCTTTGGCAGTTGTGCATGAACTTACTAGCCTGAAAGTGTCAGATTGAAGAGTGAATCTGATTAATCGCAATGCTTTAATATTGCACTAAAATTTATCCTTTTCGTCTTGAGCAATATCTTTAACGTCTTTCAAAAGATCATTATACTCCTTCTGAGTTTTAATAATTCTTGAAGTTGCTGAATGAGCGAATGGTCCAGATACGATTGCTTCCCAGATGAGGTATCCATTGTCCTCAGATCCGATGACATAATCTTCAAAATGATGTGCCCAAACTTCGTAATCCTGAGTATAAAGAATGGGAATCTTTGTCGTTGATCCAATGCTGTTTGAAATGTTAATGGGATTGGATTGTGACTCGTCCATGCTTGATCGAATAACCTGTTTAAAAGATCAGACTTGTAATGTATTAAATTAGGGCAAAACAAATAAATGCTGAGTTACGTCAATTATGGGATGACGGCTCAATAAATATTGATTAATGCGGAATAACCCTAATCGCAACCTTTTTCACAGAAAAGATGTGTATGAATTACACAGCCTCCTGCTCTGATACCAATTGTAAAGTTATAAAGTAACTTGAAGATCGATTAGATCTTTGTAACAGGTAGTGCGAAGAACATAAACAATAAACAAGACAAAGTTGAATCACAATATGTCGAATGATTAATTCAAACAATCCTCAGCAAAGCTCGACTAAGAACTTCCACTATAGAGGATTTAGGGTTACAAGAACGATAATAATAAACTTCTGAATAAAACTCTTATCGATCTATTCTATCGTTACTTACTCTCTTCTAAGATGCATGCAAGCACCTATATTTATAGTAAACCCTACTAGACTCACGGATGGACAGGCCTATACCGGAGTTACAAAACTGGACTAACTAGCGAGCCTAATCGACGCAATACTTAACAAAACACGACCCAACAATTTTTAACAGAGCGGGACAGGAAATCCGTTAAAAATTCATAACTTCTTCATCCGATGTCCGTTTTCGTCAGACTTTTTACTGTTGTGCTACTAATGTCGAGACCTTCAATTCTCGTTTAGGTTGTGTCGGCTAAAAATCGCTCGATCTAAAATTTGAGTTTTTTAGCTGTCTACTGCTAAGCTGAAACTTCGAAAAATCATAACTTCCTCATACGAAGTCAGATTTGGGCGTTCTTTTTATCGAACTTCTCGGTTTAACAAACACTACATATTTCGTTTAGATTACTAAGGCTAAAAAGTAGTTTATCAAAAACTCACTTTTTATGACATTCGGCATCGCGCTGGTTTATCGTGAAACTTCGATAGGTCATAACTTCTTCGTTATAACTCGGATTTTGGTATTCTTTATATCCCCGAAATCCTTGTTTCGACCACTACAACTTTTTGTAAAGATATCGGCTTTATCTAATATTTATTTTTGACGCTCATTTTTATTCTTAATTAATTAAATCCTAATAATTAAGCATGATTCACATAATTCCTTTTCATTTCTTCTAAATGAGTTACAAAGGTTAACCTAGACCATTATGTCAATATTAATGCCTAGCCTAGAAACATGGGCGTTACAACTCTCTCCCCCTTAGGATGATTCCATCCCCAGAATCACTGAAAGAACATAATATTGTGGTTTGAGCTAGGCATCATTTTGTATAGGTGATAGTGTCATTTTTGCAGTGATTGTGTGTTGTCTTGTAATGTGTGCTGCCACACACAGTGTGTGCAGCCGCACTCATGTGTTCGGCTGCACACTCTTGTGCTGGTAGAAGGAGTACTATTTAAAGCAACTGAGTTGTGTCAGTTTGTACTTTTGGCTTTGTGTCAGAACTCTGCAGTAGTTGTACTTTATCAAGATATACTTGACATTTAATGGCAATAGATGTATGCATGCTTGATTCTACTTCTTCTTCTTCTTCTTCATCTCAACTTAATTGCAATTAACTTCATTGATTACTAAATTGGATCCTCAGTTTTGGGACTAACAATTGGTATCAAAGCAAATTTGGTATCAATTGAAGTTATTTTTTAGTGTGAGAGTGCAAAAATTTCACTGTTTTTAAGTATTTTGATCGAAGAATTGTTGAAGGTTTGCTGTCAACTGTTGAAGGTCTGCTGCCAACTGTTGAAGGTTTGCTACCAATAGTGTGTGCGGTGGAGTGTATCCTT
The DNA here is from genome assembly GCF_051521515.1 of Lactuca serriola. Classification (NCBI taxonomy): domain Eukaryota; kingdom Viridiplantae; phylum Streptophyta; class Magnoliopsida; order Asterales; family Asteraceae; genus Lactuca; species Lactuca serriola. Next base: position 65,778,177 of record NC_136409.1, read on the forward strand.
TGAAGAAGTGTGCGGTTACCCTGTGTGTGGTTGATATTTGTTGTGTGCGGTTGATATTTGTTGTGTACGGTTGGTGTTTGCTGTTGAAGTTTGTGTTGTTAGTGTTTGATGTTAAAGCTTGTGCGGTTGGTGTTTGCTGCTGAAGTGTGTACGCTTACAAGTGTAGTGTTTGCTGTTAAATTGTGTGTGGTTACACGTGTACGGTTGGAAAGTGTGTGTGGTTAAGATTCGTTTGCGGTTGAGTGTTAGTGTGCGGTTGAGTGTTAGTGTGCAGGTAAAGTAGCAGAGGATGAGAACAAGGAGAACACCATTGCACAAACCAACATCTCCTTAAACTCTGAATCTGTTGCTTCGAACTCAGTTGCTTCTGATCAACCTGCTGTTGAGAAATACAGGCCACCAAGTCAAGTGAAACAGCCGACTTGTTGCAATTGTGCGTGTGGGAACAATAAAAAATGAGGCAAGGATACGCCACCAGGGGCAGGAAGAAACAACTTCACAGTGAAGAAAAAGACATGCTTTCACTGTGGAACACCTGGACACATTGCCAGAAATTGTCCTAACCGCGCATACATTCCCTACTATGCACAAGGGTGGCAGAAAGCGCCAAGAGGGAGATTTTCTAAAAGAAACCCCTCAAGGTCATGTTTAGACCATGATGACTGGAATGCGCAGAAGGCCAAAAATCAATCCTACAAGGTCAAGAAGGGAATGTCGGCCAAGAAGCAAAATGCAAGAGATGCTCCCGTGAAGCCAAAATCAAAGTCATCTCAACGGCCAACTTCAAGTTCAAAATCAAGTGTCGAGGCACCCATCGGATCGAAAAAGAAATGGGTCAAACCCAACTACAAATGGGTTCCGAAGGCTCAATCTCCCAAATCTTCTAACGATTCTAATATTTTTACATCTTCTGTTTGTGAAAATTAAAGGACATATTTTCTCACTCAAACTCAATCTGTGTATTTCACTTTTGGAAGTGCCATTGGTGGTGGGGTCCGCACAGCATCCACAGGGATGTCATCATCCAATTTTTTCCTCAACATTGCAGGAGACACACCTTCTTCAAATCGCCTTTTTGATGCAATTGTCAGCCATTGTGTTCCTGTTATCATAAGTGATGAAATCGAACTCCCATTTGAAGACATTCTTGACTACTCCAAATTTTCCATTTTTGTCCCTGCATCAGAAGCGTGCAAAAAAGGGTACATATTGAAACTTCTCAGAGGGGTTAAAAAGGAAAAATGGACAGAAATGTGGGAAAATTTGAAGCAAGTAGCAACACGAGCAGGGAATCAAAAGAACTTCTTTCAACATTTGGTCAGACTTCATCACGTTGAGCAACACAAGCAACTTAGTATTTTACTCATTTTCATCTTTCACTAATTTAATAACCAAACTACGAATTTCAATAAACATCCAGATTCGGATTTCCCCGAATAACACCCTCCCCAGTTGAACTGAATCTTTGTTTTCTTCTTTTCCACCGTTCATGGCGGCAGATCTCATTTTCAGGTTGCATCTGTGCTGCTGAATCTTCACAAGAACGAAAAGCATGTACAAATTTCTATCCTCGAGGGCTTGAAATCAAATGAAAACTCGGTTTTGTTGAGATTTTGTTTAATGCCCAATTGATATCATGTATTCAATTGAATAGGGTGTCAAGAATTTAATTAGGTTTTCCCTTTGATCATTCTGTTCTTCTTCTCCTGTTCATACAAAATTACTGCTAAAATTAAGTTGTTCTTGTTAATGGGTTTCTACGCTTACCCTTTATAAGCAACTTACATCAGTCCAAATCGAGCTTATTTTTTCTCAATGACTTCAATCCCTGAAAAGCGTGTTTTCTCGTCGCGTTTGCTTTTATTCTTGATCTTCATTTCAATGTTCTTCATACTCATTTCTTCATCACTCCTCTTTCGAATTGGTGACAATTCCTTAGTACCCAAATCAATTTACAACCTAATTGTCGTTAATAGTGTCGCAAATGAACCCAAATCGATTTCTTGCAAAGAAAAGTGCTCCATCAAACTAGTTGCCTCTTGTGATCCAAATCAAGCTACTTTAAAAGTGTTTATGTACGATTTACCCCCTGATTTTCACTTTGGGCTATTAGGTTGGACAGGAAAACAAAACCAAATATGGCCAAATGTTGGTAACTTAAGTGAAATCCCTAAATACCCAGGTGGATTAAACTTACAACACAGTATAGAATATTGGCTCACACTTGATCTTTTATCATCAATCACTCAAAATGTTCCTCGATCTTGTTCCTCTATTCTTGTAGATAATTCGAGTCAAGCGGATATAATTTTTGTCCCCTTTTTTTCGTCTTTGAGTTACAATAGGCATTCTAAGATTCAAGGGAATGAGCAAAATAGTACTAATGATATCTTGCAAGAGAGGTTGGTGGAATATTTGAAGGGTAGAGATGAATGGAAAAGATTTGGAGGAAAAGATCATCTGATCATGGCTCATCACCCTAATAGTATGTTGATTGCTAGATGGAAATTGGGTTCGGCTATGTTTGTGCTTGCGGATTTCGGTAGATATGCCAATGAGATTGCAAATGTTGATAAAGATGTGATTGCTCCTTATAAACATGTTGTTAGGACTATCGATGCTAAAAAATCGCCTTCTTTTGAAGAGCGCCCCACGTTGGTGTACTTCCAAGGAGCAATTTATCGAAAAGATGGTGGAGTGACTCAACAAGAATTATACTACCTAATGAAAGACGAAGAAGATGAAGTTGTCTACCGACCACCACTGATTTCCTCTGATCCTCTATTGGTACCCTCCGCTCATTTTGAATCTTCTGAATCTCCTCAACAACCTTCTCCTGATGCTATTGTTACTCCTTTAACTCCAATGGAAAGAGATTTCATGAACCACGAGACTTCCGCTGTAACTTCAAATCTAATGGAACTTTTCTTTCCAGAAAATATTACAGAAGAGTTTGTAGCAGATTCTTCAAACGAACCTTGTTCATCCTCTACGGATCATACAACAAATGATGGAGCGGTTAATATTCATAATCTTCCTGTTTCTGTCAATGATATTAGCTATCTGATCCCTACATGTATTCAGCGAGATCATCCGATAGAGAATGTCATTGGCCAGTTGGGCGACGGTGTTCAAACGAGAAGTAAAAGTGGGGATGTTAATACATGTCTCTACTTTTGCTTCATCTCTCAAATAGAACCCAAATCTGTCGAAATGGCTCTGAATGAGCCCAGCTGGGTTGAAGCCATGCATGATGAATTAAATCAATTTGAGAAACTCGGAGTCTGGAAATTGGTGGAGCTACCAAAAGGAAAGAAATCTCTTGATACTCGTTGGGTATTTCGAAATAAACAAGACGATTCAGGTGTCATTGTGCGCAACAAGGCAAGATTGGTGGTTCGAGGGTTTCGACACGACAGGTTGAGAGTCTTGATTATACGGAAGTTTATGCTCTGGTTGCTCGTTTGGAAGCCATTCGTATCTTCCTTGCTTATGCTTCATACATGAACTTCACTGTATACCAAATGGATGTCAAGACGGCTTTCTTGTACGGCAAGGTCAAGGAGGAGATTTACGTTCACCAACCACCTGGTTTTGTTAACTCAACCCTTCCCAACCATGTTTACAAGTTAGACAAAGCTTTGTATGGATTGCATCAAGCTCGTAGAGCTTGGTATGCTACTCTAACTCAGCATTTGCTCAACCATGGCTATTCTTGAGGTACCATTGATCAAACCTTATTCCTCAAACATGTCGGTCCAGATCAAATTCTTGTTCAAATTTATGTGGACGACATCATTTTCGGGTCGACAAGCCATCAGCTTTGCAAAGAGTTTGAAGCATTGATGATGAAGCGGTTTGAGATGAGTTCGCTTGGGGAAATGACCACGTTTTTGGGGCTTCAGGTTCAACAATCTTCAGCCGGAATCCTTATTCATCAAGCAAAATATGTGGATGATGTACCGGAGAAGTTCAGGTTTCGAGACGCAAAACCTGCTCTTACACCCATGGCGGAACGACCTCTTCTGACTCCTGATATTGAGGGTGAATCCGTAGATCAGACTCATTATCGATCAATGATCGGATCACTCATGTATCTGACTGCTAGTCGCCCAGATGTCATGTTTGCGGTCTGTCAATGTGCTCGCTACCAGGCTAATCCTAAACTCTCTTAATTAATTCCTGTTAAAAGGATTTTTCGGTATCTCACAGGGTGCCCAAAACTGGGTCTTTGGTATCAGAAAACTCCCGAATTTGATCTTTATGCTTTTGCTGACAGCAACTATGGCGGGTGTGAGCTTGATAGAAAATCGACTTCAGGAGGATGCCAATTTCTGGGAGATAGACTGGTGTCATGGCAGTGCAAGAAGCATCACACAGTCTCAACCTTCAACAGTAGAAGCGGAATATGTTGCTGCATCTGCTTGTTGTTCTCAAGTCATTTGGATCCAACATCAGTTGTTGGACTACAGTTTGAATTTTCAAGAAACCCCTATTTTTTGTGATAATGAGGCTTCTATTCAAATTGCCAAAAACCCGGTCCAGCACTTAAAAACCAAGCACATCGACATCAAGATTCATTTTATTCGAGAATGTTATGAGTGTTTGCTCATTCGGCTAGAAGAGGTCTGCTCTGATAATAATGTAGCAGATCTGTTCACCAAGCTTTTTAACAAAGCTCGATTCGATGTGCTGGTTAATTTTCTAAAAATGATTCGTTTTGAGGATTAATTTTTTATTTTATTTTATTTTTTTTTTAGCATAAATTTGCGCATTTTATTTTATTTTACTTTTATGCACAAATTTAGCGGGAGAAAAATAGAAAATCCAAAAACATTAAAAAAATAGAATCTCATACGGTGTCTTCATTATGGCTTTGTTGATCAGCACACGATTCTGAACATAACACGAGGTGTTAATCGCCTCTGTCCAAAAGAATACAGGAAGCTTGGAACCACATAGCATCGTCCTTGCGGCATCTTTTAGAGTTCGATTCCGACGTTCGGCAACCCCGTTTTTATGAGGTGTTCGAACAGAACTGAACTGATGCACAATCCCTTTCTCAGCACAAAAATGATCAAGAACAGCGCTTTCACTCGATTTTTAGTCTGATTTTCGATCATCATAATGAATCTTTTGATAAGGTCAGCAATTTCAACTTTGTTAGACAGAAAGAACACCCAAGTGAAAAGAGAGTAATCATCTATCACAACAAGGCAGAAAGAGTTGCGATTGATGCTTAGAACATTAACCGGACCAAATAAATCCATTTGCAATAACTCGAGCACTTGACTTATGGAGTTTATCTGCTTTGGAAACTGTGGTTTCCGATGATGTTTTCCTTGAGCGCATGAAACACATTTTTCAAAAGTAATGAAATCTTTGATGGGTAGCCTGCGGACCAATTCGTTCTTCGCAAGCCGATTCAAGTTCTTTGTATTCGCATGACCGAGACGACGATGCCACAACATCGCATTTTGTTCAGAAGCTTTGGAGAAGAGACAAGTGACATCGTCAGGGAAATTGCTATTCATGTCTATAATGTAGGCATTTCCATCCCGCTTAGATCTTACAAGAATCCAATCTTCAGGGATAACAACGCCAGGCTTTAAGATCAGACATTCCTTATCTGTGAAATGAGTAGAGTAGCCATTGTCGCATATCTGGGATACACTCAGCAAGCTGTGCTTCAGTTCCGGAGCAAAGTTAATATTCTCAAAATTCAACACTCCATTAGAAACAGTTCCTCTTTGAGTAATTTTTCCGCCCTCTCCGCCCTCAAAAGAAACATATCCTCCATTAAAAGTTTGAATGTCGTGCAATTGGGATATGTCTCCAGTCATGTGTCGGGAGCAGCCACTGTCGACATACCAAGGTCTGGCGACATTCCTCTGCAACTGTCCCTGCAAGATGAGTGGAATCATTTAGTTTTGGGAACCCAGGTCATCACAATCCTGGGTTAACTCTTTCCTTTTACTAAGTGTTCATTTGATTCTTTCTTTGCTTTTGAATTAGAGGGTAATGGAGATTGATCTGAAAAAGATTTTGGAATCCACTGAAGGTTCGTTTTTGAAAATTTGTTAGTTTGCTTCGAACCGGTGGATTTTCTACTTGAACAGTTAGAAAATCCTGTCCTGTTCTTTGACAAATTCGACTTAGGCTTAGCCTGAGTTGATTTTGGCAAACATCTGTTATTTTTACGAAAAACCTATTTATTCTCTTGAAATTTTTTGTTTAATGTTGTATTCAAGTCTTCATTTCTAGAATGAGTTCTGGGAATTTTTCTAGTTAAAGATCATCCTCGAAATTCATTCTGCCCGCTTTTTGTTGTATGAGATACAAACATTCTGTTTGTATAATTTCTTGCAATGTGTCCAGCAGTGCCACAGTTAAAACAGATTTGTTTGTTGTTAATAGCTTTGGCACTACTGTTGTTAACGTCATTCTTTCCTTTTCCATTTTTAACACATTTACACTGGCAAGATCCAACACATGATTTAGTAACAGGTGTCTTAGATGTAGAGACATGCAAAACAGGTTGAGCAGTTTGATCAGAAATAACACTATTAGAAACAACATTTTCAGACTGAAATAAAATACCACCCGACACAAAAAAATTTGTGTTTGATTTTGACACAGATTCATTACTGAAATTAACATCAGACTCAATCACAACATTATTTGACTCAAAAGATTCAGCTGCATGCTCCCCCTGAACTATGGATATATCTGCACCTGAGGTAGAAATGTTAGTATGCAAATTCTCAAAATTTGACTGTATTTCCTGCTCAGAAACTGACTTTCCATACACCATGCAAGGTTCTCTGTCAATTTCTTCTTGAGACAGGGGAATAACAGTGTAATTGTGATTGAAAGGAGGAGGGACACTCTGAAAACCTAATCTGACTTTTATTTGATTACCATGAGTGATATCTCTCCAGTGCGATTGACCTTCGATTAATTTTGCAATTTTTTCACTTGACACATCGAATTTTTTGAAATTAAATTCAGCCTTTTCAAAACAATTTTTCAATGTGTCAAGTTCCATGGTTACAGCAGCAAGTTTTCTTTTGAGATGATCATAGTTCTCGCATTTGTTGCTGTAATCCTCTTGCAATTTTGTAAAGTCTTTTGTTTTATTTTCTAATTGAGTTTTTAAGGGCTTTTGATTTTTTCTAAGAGTGTATCCTTCATATTTCAAGTCCTCGTTCTCTCTTTTGATTATCTCAATTTGATCTCTCAAAAATTTAACAGTTTTAATACAAGATTGAGAACATCCAAAATTACTGACCTCAGATTTGACTGGTTCAGGAGTGGTCCGTACCATGAATGCAAATTGCAAATTCATCATCTCCTCCTCTGGATCTGCTTCCATTTCTTCACTATCATCATTGACTTGAGCAAGATTTGCCTTTTCAAGTCCCGAAATGTTTAGGGCCTGAACTTGATCTTCCCAGTTGAACGATTGCTCAAATGGAATCTCAAAGCATGATTGCTCATCAAGATTTGGATGCAATTATGGGAACCACTACTCGTATTCCTAGATTGCTATCAGCTGAAGGATTTCCTGAATGGAAATACCGAATTGAAAAATACATCAAAATGAAAAAATTTCACATTTGGGAGATTGAGTGAGAAAAGATGTGCATATTAGAATCCACACACACCTTTTAACTATAAATAATTAAAGGACAAGGGGGAGGAAGTGAAAATTATGTGTATATATATAGTGTGTGTGCGGTGAAATTTGTATCGTCACTATTCCTTGCTTCAACCGCACACACAACTTTTCTCACTCAAACTCTTTGAAAAATTCCATTAAATTTTGTGAAAACAAAGCTTTTACTCGGTAATTCTCATGAACACGGCTGATTTTTTAATTATTTTCACAAATTTTTCTATTGTTTTCTATTCAATTCTTATAAAAAATTGTTTGGGTAACCGCACACATTGTGTGCGGCCGCACACGTGAGTGCGCAGCTGACCATGTGCTGCCACACTATATTATGAATGTGAGTGTGCAGCTGACCGTGTGCTGCCACACTATATTATGTATGAGTGTGTGCGGATGACCTTGTACAACTACACACGTGCGTGTGCGGCTGTGTGTAACTCCGTGTGCGGCTACATCATTCTTATATGTTGCCCTAATAATTTTGTGTGTTGACTTTCAGATTAAAATGGGAGACATGGAGTTTGCTAAAGCTCATAATTCTGCAATTTTTCTCGAAAATCCTCCTGCAGCCCACAGTGACTTGAAATTCATTGTGGATGGTTTGAAGAAATCCTGCTTGGTTCATGCCCTAACTACAAGTCCTGCTATCTACCAAAGTTTGATTAAGGAATTCTGGAGGAATGTTGTTGTAAAGAAGAATGGTCAGGGTGAAAAATTTGTTGAAGCAGCAATCGAAGACAAGAAAATCCAAGTAACAGAGAGCATCATTAGAGAATCCCTTTCAATAGAGGACAGACCTGAGTATACCATGGAGATTGATATTCATCAAACTCAGGATGTCTTAGAGCATATGGGCTACGAGGGAACATTTCCCCCTACAATCAAGAAGTTGCTTCCTCCATGTTGGAAGTATTTGGCTCATGTGTTCGTGAGCTGTATTTCCGGCAGGAGATCTAGAGCAAACGAGATCTCTCTGGCCAACACTGGTGCCATTGCAGCATTGGCGGCAGGTTTTGAGCATAATTTCTCCAAATTCATAATGAATGAAATGATTCTAAATCTTGAAGGGAGCAAAAGGGACAAATTCTGGATGTATCCAAGATTTTTGCAAATCATCCTTAATGTGAATCACCCCGAGCTGCAGAGAGGAAATGATATCTTGGATTTCAAATCCATTGGTCCAAGTGCTTTTGGGCTAATGAAACAAAAGAGAGGCGGGAAATTTGTATTTGAAGGAAAATTTCCATTGATAAAATTTGGAATTTTTAAAGAGGATGATAGAGAAGAATCAGAAGAACAATCTATGCCAATGGAAAATGAAGATATTCATCACTCTCCCTCCGAGCCTGAAGTAGAGGAGATTCATCACTCTCCCACAGCTTATGTAGCTGATGAGCATGATTATCAAAAAGCAAATGATTCAAAATCTTCTCGAGAGGATGATGACGATGATCTTTATGAAGATGTGGAGTTTTTGAAAGAAATCGACTTTACAGGAATCAATGACGACATTCCAACAAACATAGAGTTTGATTTTGGTGATGAAGATTTTGATCCTTTTCTTGATATTCCCAGCAGCCGTGTAAATAAAGTCAATGAAGTTGCTTCTCTGGCAACCAAGACTAGAGATGAAGGAAATTTTCTCAAAATTCTACTCTCTACCTCAAAGCCCTTGGAGGTCACAACAAGCCAATGAGATGTGACATCAAAGATTCCTCCCTCTGTGTCACGTGTCTCAACATCAGCTCCAGTCATTTCTGACCTATCTGAACCTCAGACTTCTCAGACTTCCATAAGAACAAGCCAATCTCTTGAAAGTCTGGAGTTACCCTCTGTAAAATGTGTTCCTCAAGTTATTTCAACGATCACTACAACCTCTGCTCACTCTCCTCAAAAGCAGAATGATAAAGGTCCAAGTACCATGTTCGAGACTGATGGATCCTCTTCTATTCCAGAATATTCTCCAACTCGACCTTCTCTAGATGAAGCTTCTATCATATTAGTAAAACATTTGGCTCAATCTAGTCCAACCTCTTCACGCGGGAAAGGAATATCATTTAACGAGGGTCGGACAGATGATGACAAATTCTCTTCGTCTGATCTCCGAGAGGAAATTGGAGTTCTCTGCCAACAGCTCATTGAAAAGTCAATTCAAATGGATCAGCTTTCTGGACATATCTTTGAGCTCAGGGCAAAGGATGAAGAAAAGACCAAACAAATCAATGATCTACAAATGAGTCTTGGATCTGTTCTAGCTAATTATTTCAATCTCAAGAACATATTGTATGATGCTTTTGGTGAAAAAGTCAAAGCCCTCTACAAATGAAAGTTTTTTTTTTTTTTTTTTTTTTTTTTTTTTTTTTTTTATTCATCATACAATACACATTGCGTGATTCGAAGTTTCTGTACAATTGAAACTTGGGCGATGAGAAACTCTCCCTATTTGGTAAACTTTTGACATTTCCACAAATAATACAATTAAGAATCCATTATTGCTAATAATAAAAAAACATTCAAACATCAATTTTTCATACATGCCATTGCAAGGATAAATCAAAATTTATTTTATTGCGGAAAAAACCTGTCCTTACAATGCAATTCAACTGAAAAACTATGCTATTACATATTTCTTAGCAATCTACCCTAACTCCTAAGTGGCAGCTCAAAAATCTAATCTTTGAATCCATGCGATCGAAATCCATTTCTTCGTGATCAGATTCAGCAGCTTCTTCATTTAGCTTCCTTTCTTTTCTTCGATCCTGCAAAACATCAAAATGTAATCTTATCACATCATGTATTAAGAATCTAGAATAGGAACTTAAAAGAGTCGGTTAATGGATTTTACCTGAAGTAGAGCCATACGTCTTGACTCTCCCATCTCTTAGATCTCTCAGGTAGTTTGGGCAGCTTCGTCTCCAATGCCCTTTCTCTTGGCAATAAAAGCAAATGGACTCCTTTGGCACAGCACATCGGACAATCACAGACTTAGTTCTTTCTGGACTTCCAATGTTTCCATTGTCCATTGAAGTTTGGGAGTGTGATTCACCAGACAAATTTGCTTGACCAGCATGCCAAATCATTGCTGATTCAGCAGCTATAAGCAAATAGGTGAGATTAATGAGGGTCACGTCGTGATCCATCATATAGTACTCTCTAACGAACTCACTATATGATTCAGGAAGTGACTGAAGAACCCAGTCAGCAGCCAACTCGCTTGAAATCTCGACACCCAACATGCTTAACCTATCAATGTGTGACTTCATCTCTAAGACGTGTGCACACACAGGTTTCCCATCTTCGTGTTTACTTGCCAAAAGGGCTTGAGTGATCTTGAACTTTTCAAGCCTTTGAACTTGTGGGTCAGGGAGAACAATTGGAGGAGCTGGAGGAAATGAAGCATGACTCACATTTCCTTGATTGTATCTCGGAACGTCGGACATCTATAAAACGGGAGAAAATTCAAGTTATGTTGATTAGAATTCTTGATGTAACACCCAAATGAAACATCAAGCTAGGATCCAACATAATACTCTACAATCTAGAAGAGGGATGCCGTAATCTAGTTGCAGAATATTTGAAGGTAGGTAAATGACGATTTACCAATTTCCACCATGAAAAACGAAAGGGAAATTTAAGTTTTAAATGAATTGAAACTCCTAGATCTTTTGAGATTCATTGAACTTTTCAATGGCATGTTTAATCTCGATTATGCCCTACTATTTGTCTAGGATGCCGAGGATCACAAACAAGGTGTGAATAACCATACGAATCACGTGGTGCACCCAATGCTACTATCACCTAATCAATGTGCCGGTTAGCCACACACGCTCCATTGATCTATGATAAGTATCGAGCCACCCTTTGCCACCAATGTCATCCCCAAATTAGTGTGCCGGTTAACCACACACGCTCCACTAACGTTTGACAAGGGTACGAAGCGTAATTCCATGGGTTAGCATACAATTCCACATTTTGCCTAAAGTAACTATGATTTGGGAATTTGAAAAAGCATTTAGTTACTTTGTACTTCATTATACTTATAATGGAAGGTTTCTGTCCTATCCTACCCGTTCGGCTAACGACCCTCCACTAGTCAAGAGTGCGGTGGGTAAGAGTGGATACCCATTCAATCGCCATTTTATAGGCAACTTCCTTAAACACCCCTTATAGACCAGCTTCGTGAATGAGGCCTACTAACGGTAAGACTGACTGTTTACTCATACATATATATAATATTAGACTTTTAATTTTATATATAGTATAGGGTGTATTTTACACTTTTAAAATACTAGGTGGTTTGTCTTAGTAAATTATACCTTTAATTTAATTAATAAAACCATGAGGGTGAGATTTGAACTTTTCAAAATTAGGGTTTTGGAATTTAGACTTTCAAAATTAACTTTTAATCAACAATTTAAATTCCAAAACTTGAGGGCAAGTTTTGAACCTTTTCAAAACAATTAGGTATTAATATCACTTAAAATTTTCGAACATAAGACATTTAAATTAAAATTTTAAATATTAAAACTCTTGATTTAATAATTACCATAAATTAAACAATTAATTTAAATTATTAAATCACAAGGGATTATCTAGATCATGAGGATAATTGCCATTTATACATTTAAGATATCCTAATCCCTTGAATCCCTCTCTAATCTCGAAAATAAGGGATGGAATAATTCAAGATCTTTAATTACCATATTTAACAATTAAAAGATAATTACAAGATATGGAATTATCTAAATCCCTAAAATTTAGGATCTTATGTTGGGGAAGGAGGCTAATCTTGAAATCAAAGGGTTTGCAAACCCTAGATTTCAAAATCTTGGACTAATGGAAAGGATTCATAAAACCTTTTCATGATATTTTCGCAAATTAGGGTTAGTAAACCCTAATCTCGAATTCTATAGCCTCCTAGGGTTTATTGGCTATAAACCCTAATTTGTCAAGTTCATACATTTGAATAAAAGCTAATAGAAAACAAAAACCAATGGCTCTGATACCACTGATGGGTTTCATACAAACAATCCTATGTGTGCATACAACCCTAGAATTGGATCTATGTTTTGACTATTAGTTATACAACTTTATGAACACAAAAAGAAACCTGGCATGCTACTATAATTTTCGAAATTCATATATAAAATTAGAATACATACCTTTTGTTGTTATATATCAATAACAACAAGTTCCTTGAATCTCCTTAGCTTTTGAAAGCAAGTACCACAAGTGTAGTACCTCTAATGGCTCACAAACACACTAGGTGAAAGGATGAACATGGGAGAGAGAAGAGAAGGTTAGCTTACCCTAGATTTCGTCCCTTTTAGGGTTCCCCAAGGGTTGGACGAAATCTTAGTGCCTTAGGGTGCTATTTATCCTTAAGGCTAACTAGGGTTTCAAGGTGTAAACCCTAATCCCTTAGCTTAGGGCCTAAGCAAGTCCATGGACTCCTTTCCTTAAGCCCTTGGACGAAAACTCATAGATCCTTCTAGGATTTTCGTTCAAGCCTTAATAAAGGTGATCCAATGGCCCAAAGCCTCAACTATTGAATAATTACAAAATAGCCCCTGCACTTTCAGTCAGTTCCTTTAATCCCAAAATTAATTCTAAATTAATTTCTGATTAAATACTAATTAATAATATGATTCCAAATTAATATATTATTCATATAATATATTAATAAATCATATTTGTACCCTAATTTATTATTCTTAACAATAAACCAGCCTCTCTCCTCAACAATCATCCAGTCTAGTCACCAGTGTGAAGGCAACCCAAAAGGACCATGCACAATCGGGTCAAGTACATACCAAAATAGTTATGGACTTAGACATTAATCCAACACCAAGTACATCTAACTTTAAGAGGTTCCTTGATAGGCAGGTCAAAGAAAATTTTCCCAGTATGAAGACTGCCAAAGCCCTTTATCGAAAGGATAAGGATGTTCTCGACCCAGAAACAGGCAAACCTATGAAGATTATTTTATGGCCTACTACAAAAAAGCAAAAAGAAATTCCAATCCCTTAGCACTTCCAGGAGGGATATCTTCACAATATGGAATTTTGGGCATACGATGACGAAACTGCAACTGCTGCTATCAAATTCAAGGATCAAGAACATGTTTTGAGGCTGATTAATGCAAAAGATCTTCTTCGTTTTTGAGAAAGGGATATCCGGACTCTGGCTCATCACTAGATAATCTGCAGAAAAGATGTAATGGAAGCTGCTGCTAAAGAATACACTGCAATGGTGGCTACGATCATAAATGGAAGATTGTGGATGGGATCGATGGGGAGATCAGATCTGAGGTTGTTTGAGAAGCTTGCTGAGGAGCCAAAGGAGTGAAGACAAGACTATGCTAGTCTCAAACCAAGGGGGAGACTGAAAGAACATAATTTTTTGGTTTGAGCTAGGCATTATTTTGTATAGGTGATAGTGTCATTTTTGCAGTGATTGTGTGTTGTCTTGTAATGTGTGCTGCCACACATGTGTGTGCGGCCGCACACAGTGTGTGCGGCCGCACTCATGTGTTTGGCTGCACACTCTTGTGCTGGTAGAAGGAGTACTATTTAAAGCAATTGAGTAGTGTCAGTTTGTACTTTTGGCTTTGTGTCAGAACTCTGCAGTAGTTGTACTTTATCAAGATGTACTTGACATTTAATGGCAATAGATGTGTGCATGCTTGATTCTACTTCTTCTTCTTCTTCATCTCAACTTAATTGCAATTAACTTCATTGATTACTAAATTGGATCCTCAATTTTGGGACTAACAATCACACAACAACAAACAACTACGGGTAGCGACTCACTATGTCAATCTCCGTTTCCCAGGTGGGATTTGGCCCATTTATATGTTTCCAACGTACAGGCACTAAATCGACTATCTTACGTTACAACTTCTTAGTCTTACGGTCAATGATTGCCTCAGGTTCTCTAATTAACCTCTTGTTCTCGTCCAACCTTAATTCTGATATGGGAATTATGTAGGGCACACCTCCCGTGAACTTTCTTAAATAACACACATGAAAGGTGTTATGAATACTCTCTAGTTCTTCCGGTAGTTCTAGCTTGTAAGCTTGATTCCCGATCCTCTGGAGAACTTTAAATGGTCCAATAAACCTTGGACTCAACTTTCCCCTTCTACCAAATCTTATAAGTCCCTTCAACGACGAGACTTTAAGTGAAACCGAATCACCAACTTCAAATGATATCAGTTGTCTTTTCTTGTTAGCATAGCTCTTTTGAGCAGCTAACATCCTTTTCCCTAATCACTTACAACTTTTCAGCAATCTAATGGACTATTTCAAGTTCCATAAATTGCTTTTCCTCAGCTTCCAGCCAACATGATGACATCTGACACTTTTCCCCATACAAAGCGTGATAAGGTGCTATCTTAACGCTTGAGTGGAAACTATTATTATAGGTGAATTCTACTAGAGGTAAGTGTTCATCCCAGTTACCTTGAAATTCTAGGGTACATGCTCTCTGCATATCCTCCAATGTTTGAATCATTCATTCACTCTGACCATTGGTTTGCGGATGGTAAGTTGTATTTAAACACAACTTGGTACCCAATTCTTCTTATAGACTCCTCCAAAACCTTGAGGTAAAACGGCTGTCACGATCGGATAGAATCCTTAACGAAACACCGTGAAGCCTCACACTTTTCCTTCACATAAGAATTTGCAAGTTTATCCATAGACCATTTCTCGTTGGCTGCTATGAAATGCGCACTCTTAGTGAAGCGATCAACGACCACCCAAATCATGTCATGACCGTTCCTTGTTCTGGGCAGTTTAGTCACAGAATCGATAGTGATACCTTCCCATTTACCCATGGGTACAGGTAAAGGATCTAAACTCCCATATGGTTTCTGATTGTGTGCCTTAACTCTAGCATAAGTTACACACTCAGCCACATACTTTAGCAACTTCGAGCTTCATCGTCGGCTACCAGTAATAGGGTTTTAGATCCCTATACATTTTCGTATTGCTGGGATGAATCGAGTACATGGTCTTGTGAGCTTCTTCCATCAGAAGACCTCTTACTCCTCCCATCCTAGGTACCCAAATCCTATCTTTGAATACCTCCAGTCCTTGACCGTTTGTATCAAACACCACCGTTTTATCCCAAACGTTCCTTCTTTCGGTCATTTTTCTCAAAAGCTTCCTCTTGAGCTTTCTTTATACTTTTCACAATTGTCAAGACAACTTTAATTCTCAATGCTCTTGGCCCTTTTCTTTTCAAGACTTACCTTCCGACTAAGAGCATCAGCAACAACATTTGCTTTACCAGGGTGGTAAAGTATCTCACAGTCATAGTCCTTGAGCAATTCTAGCCAGCACCGTTGCCTCATGTTCAATTCCTTCTGATTAAAGAGATATTTAAGACTCTTATAATCATTGAAAAGTTTGCATTTAGTACCATAAAGATAGTGTCTCCCTATCTTTAGGGCGAATACTACTGCTGCCAACTCCGGATCATGAGTGGGGTAGTTCTTTTCATGCTCTTTCAATTGCCTCAATGCACACACTGTCACTTTATCCCTTTGGATCAGAACACAACCTAACCCAACTCCAAATGCATCACTTTAAATTGTGAAGTCATCAACTCCGTCAGGTGACGAAAGAGTCGGTGCTTCACACGACGTCTTTTTTAATTTCTCAAAGCTTCCTATGCTTCTCATTCCAAGTATAGACAACTTCTTTGTGGGTCAAAGCTGTCAATGGATTCGCGATTGAAGAAAAGCCTTGAATAAATCAGCGATAATATCTAGCTAATTCTAGAAAGCTTCAGATCTTCATAGGACCTTCAATCGTAACCTTCGAGTTACAAAATAAATCCTTATTGAGGACTCCTTCTTCTTCTTGGAATAAGTACTTTCCTTCATTTATTGTAACAGACCGATGGGTCATGTTCTAATGATCTCTCATTGTATATTGCACTACTTAGGCTCAGATCTCCTAGGGACAAATTTCAGAACAAATTATACCTTACTTCATGTTCAAATGTGATACTATCACAGTTCAACATGTATCATTTCTAACTACCAACTTCTTTAACAATAAGTGCGATACTTCTATTGATCGCTTTGATCATCTTTCATTTCAATCTTCTGGCTTAAGTCAAATGTTACATCGAACTTGGTTCTCTGAACCACCTAATAAACTCATCGTAGTCGGACTCAATTTGATATGACCTCTAAGGTCGGAATAACAATCATCTTCTTAGTCATTACCGAAACGATGGTAACGACAGACTAGAACAAGACGGAATCAAATAATAGCTTCTTGGTAACCTTGTGACTTTCCCTGATCCAAGTGCGAGTCCTGTGCTTCCAGTAGTATAGATCTCTACTACTATTCACACCTACTCATACTCGATCCAAGTACTGTCTCGCAATCCCAAAGTCCTAAAATCACAAAACAATTTAACACATACAAACGTGTCCAATTAATCATAAAATTTTCCTAGACTCTACTAGGACTTATTTCACGCGTATCTTCAATGATCAACTCTACTTCAACTTGGTTGGTGATGGAAATTCCAGATGATTGGGACAACTTCAAAAATTACACCAACCATTCTATTCATTAGACGACAAAACCAGGGTTTATTTTATTTCCTTGAAACGATTACATAAAGGTTCAAGTTTACCCTATACTATGCCTCTCATAGGCTAAACCACTTGTTACTATTCACATACTACTTCGTAACTTGATCTTCAGGTATCAAGTCTTTACTTCTACTTCCTAGTGTTATTAATCGCTTCGTCAAGGATATCCTGAAATTCCTTTGGCGTTGATGGTGCACTTGGCCTTGTTACTTCATTGTTCTTCGGACAATTCATAGAAATATGGCCTTCTTCTTTACATCTGTAGCACACCTCCTTGGGAATCGTACACTTATTGGCATAATGTCCTATTTCTCCACACTTAAAGCACTTCACCTTCCCGTCACAATTCCCAGAGTGTTTATTTTTGCACTTTTCGCACCATTTTCCTTTACCTCCTCTTTTGCTAGACTTTGAGGATATGTTGCTCTTATTGGGCCTTGAAGACCCCTCAAATTTCCTCTTCTTGCCAACTTCAACTTTGTTGGCAGTTCTGTCATTGATCATTTCTTCAATAGACTTAGCAACCATAATAGTTTCTTCAAGAACAGATGCCTGACATACTGGCACAATAAGTTCATCCTTACTTTGTTGAAGTAAACGTTTTGTTTCTTCCATCTGTTCACCTAACATCGTACGCACCATTGCCTGCACTCCAGTCATCGTGATTGGCTCAGGCTGTGGATTATCACTTTCGAACCCACTTTGAGTACTCGCCATTTCAATCTATACACCAATCGTAGGTGAATTTAGATCTTCATTTTTGTTAGACGTTAAGTCTTCGAAACGTTTGTATGTTAGTTCCAATATCATAGTCATACGTTTAGAATCCTACACACATAAGGTTTCCAGATCCGGTCGGTAACAGACCATAGATCCGAACAAATAATAGCATCATTATAGCTATAACACAAAACATTTAGCACATAAAAGCATTTTAGGCATCCTTCCTAAAATAAACTAGTGCTCGTGTCTAAATTATGGTAGACGCTCATCTTACAATAATCACTTAGCATTCTAAGTTTAAGTTTAGAAATCCTACAATTTCTTAGTTCACTTAAACTAATGCTCTGATACCAACTATGACATCCCCTAATTTCTCGGCCAGAAAAGACCGATTTAATTTATGCTTTTTAAAATCAAATCAGAGAAATCTTTATAAAAGATGTTGCGGAATTGGTCCCCAAAACAAAATATGATAAAAAATTTTCAAAACCTTTCTTTAAGAAATATATCATTTCCTTTTATATCAAAACCGCGGGATGTCATGTTCCGATACAGATCAAAAGCATAAACAAGACATTATAAGCCTTACGACAGTTATTTGTAACTACTGGCCTATAATCCAAAATTCACTCATCATCATCATCCGACTATGCTCGGGGTCCTCTATCTGTAATATAAATAGCTGAGTGGGTCAGGCTTGGAAGCCTGGTGAGCATATAGGGTTTTCAACCCACAATACATAAATTTATTATGTTTAAACATCAATCAATCAACCGAATTACCCCAAACCCCATTATTTTATTTTTTTCTTAAGGGTTTACCCTAAGAATCAACTATCACTCCTTCCTAAGGATTCATCCTAAGGAATAGACACAAAGTCACCTCGTGACCAGGGTTTATACAACAGGCACTAATTCCATAGCTGCCAAGGTTTATTCAACATGTGCTAAGTCCATAGCTCTTATTTATCGACAATATTATTTACAGATATTCTCTCCTACAAAATACATATCAATGGGTTTTTAGATTACAACAAATGAACATATAGTTCATTACATCTACAGGTTGCGGGCCTGCTAGTGTTCCATAGACTGTCTAGAATAGTCCATGGTTGTCATCCATACTCTACTGAATGACGGGGGCCAACATTTTGGGTAAGTGATTCTCTCAAATTTCACCACTCACCCTCAACTCATGATCAACATTATTGATCATCTCCTTTATCCAACTCACCTTTCATCATACCCACTATTTCATCTACCCATGTTTTACCCAAAAATTTTCGTAGATAAAAATACATATATAGTTTAAATTATTTAAAAACATGTATAAATCATTCCTTCAACACCCATCTCAAATAAACAAACAATATATATATATATATATATATATACATTCACACAACACATATTTTATGTAAAATACATCATATCTATGTGTAAGGTGAAAGTAACTACACACTCACTTGATTTAATGAAAACCGGGCAGCAATTCGTTTCCTAAAACGATCGTTTCTAATAAAACCGAGAGTTTTATTAAGAAACCGAGCTCTGCGAGGGTCGGGCTTCGAAACAGGAAAGATAAATTTCCCGGGCTTCTCGGGCACTTCGTTGAGTATTCCGAGGCTTATAATCGATACCGGGGCTTTGGGGAATGTTAAGATGAAGAAAATATGGAAAAGGGGGTTAAAAGTGGCAAAACTCGAAAACTACCCGAGAAGGCTCGCATACCCCTTTTATTTATAGATTCCGAAGGTCGGCTAGAGAGGTGGGGTCCGCAGGCATGGGTGCGCAGGTGCTCGCACATGGGCTGCACGTGCGAGGGCCTCGCTGGAGGCTTCTGATTGGACCGCGGTCTACTAGTCCACATGCGAGGTTCGGAGGCTAGGCGGTGCGAGGCTCGGTCCAGCTATGAGCTTCGGATTGGGCCTTCCTTCGGTCGAATCAGAAGAGGACACGGGGCGACACGGGGCAGTCTCGCATGCAAGGTGACTCATCAGAATTTCGGACACGTGGCACATGCGAGGCGAGGACACGTGGCAAAAGCGTGACTATGCGAATTTCCTCGATTTTTGTCCAAAAAGTTCTAAAATCCATTACTTTCGCATACGAGCTCCGTTTTTGACGTTCTTTATATGCACGTGATGGGATTAAAACAACTTTTAATCTATGAAGATCGATTAGATCTTGAACAAGTATATGAATATGAAACAGTAAAAACGCAATAATAAGAACAAACAACTTGAATCAAACGTGTCGAATGATTAAGTAAAATCCTTAGAAGAGCTCGATTAAGAACATCAACTGTAAAGGATTAGAAGATTACAAGAACGATTACAGAAAAATATAGTACTCTTGATCAATCGTTATTTCAATAATCTCAGCAATCTTAACCTAATATGCATGCAAGCATTTAACTTATATACAATACATAAAAGGCTCTCGGTTGGACAGGCCCAAACCGGAGAATACAAGGCTAATCAACGAGCCCAAAAGACGCAACATCAAAACTATCTACAGCCCAACAATCTCCCCCTTTGCGTCAATTTGGAGCGAGACCTTCACTTCTTACTTGGGCCGGCAGCTGAAGCTGGTACCTTCTTCTTCACGGTGTTAAACAGACACTTGGTTATGGAGAGGATGGTCTGTCTAAACCGGATGTACCAGTTGATCATATCATTGAAGTACTTGATGTCATCAGCCGAATTGTCTTTACACTGCTTGATGATAGATAAGACGTGCTCCAAGCAAGTTGTAGTGTAAAGATGTTTGTCAGCTAAAGCGAAGAGACATTTCTGTCCTTCGGCTCTAGTGAACATCACAGAGTTTCGCCTCGGATCAATCTTACCCATTTGCATTTGATTTAGATCACTGGCCGATCCCACAGGTGCGACTTTCGGTTTCTTCTTAAAAACTATGGCGACCTCCTGATCCATTAGGGCAACCTCCATGATATGGCATGCCAGCATCCTTTTGACATGGTCTATGATGGGACCATATTCAGATTCATTTGTCAGCAGGATATTGTACAATACTATCCAATCATGAGGATTCAGATTGGGCAGATCCGCCAGGGAGATGATGTGGGCAGTTCTTGCAGATCCTCGGATGAGCTTGAACTTAACGTTTGTGAATCTCCCCACGGCATAAGGCTTCAGCACCCGAACATTAACAATTTTCTGGGCGCTCCATGTAAGGTACTGAGGACGAGCGGCTTCCAGGTAGAAGTCAATGAGCTCCCTGTCAAGCTCATCGTTCGGATGCGGGACTTCAAAAATGTTAGAGAAGGCGTGGAAGATGAACGCCTTTCGAGTCAGCGGCATATCAAACTGCGGATCGATAGAGTTGTTGCAGTCGAATGATATCACCGGCTCGAGCCATAGTATGCTTGGAGTCTCTATGGCCTCTTTTATCATGCGATCCCTGGTCCAGGTAGGGAAGAGCAACTTTCGGCTCTCAAGGAGATCGTGGGCTTCTTTTTGCTTTCGTTCGGCTTCTTCAGCCTCACGCGCCACACGACTGGCATCGTCTTTAGCATTGCGACTATTCTTTCTTTTTAACATGTCCGCAATGGTCTCCTTGTCTTCATCTTCATCTTCATCTTCATCTTCATCTCCTCCCTCTGCTATGTTTTTGCCCTTGTTCTTCACACCCGAACCCGAGGCATGACCGGTTGGGGGTGGTTCGGTTGTGTGAGTCGCTTTGGAGGAAGGAGGTGGTTTCAATCCTTGCTTCCTATCTCCCCCTTGTTTCGGAATGGACACGAAACTCGGTAAGCCTTCAATTTTACTTAAAAGGTCCATGGCCGGAGATAGTTTTTCAGCTAGGGTACGCCTCACTGCGTGGTTAAGGATGGGGTCGTGTGCTTCCAAGATGTTTGAGAGAGCTGCGTGGACATCCGAAACACACGTCTTTATGACCTCCCTCTCGGATCGAAGAGCTTCCAATTGTTGCTGGGAGTTGGAAAGCTGCGTGCTCTTGACCTTCAGGGCGGTAGTCTTACTTGCCAAGATGTCCATCAGAGAATTTTCTGCCGCAAGATCCTCTTGTAGTTTTGCCAAGCGGGCATCCATGGAGGCACGAAGTGTCGAGTTGTCGTCGCTAAGATTTTGTCTGAGGTAATGAACGAAGATAACTCCGTCGAGACAAACTGGGCCAATTGTTGAACAACTGGTTTCCAGAGTTGTCTTAGTGGCTTCGGCATTCTCCTGCAAAGACTGCAGCAGGATAGAAGCGTCATTGAATAGTTTATCGACTTTTGCGGTCGCTGCCTCACAGGCTCGGGTGGAGGCGTCTATAGCAGCAGTTGCTGAGGCGACAGAATCATGTTGAGCCCTGGAGGAGGCGTCAACGATTTTCTGAAGGGCAGCTTCAGACAAAGATGACTGCTGGTTGGAAGAGGAGGCGAGAAGCTGATCAACCTTCTCGTTAAGCTCGCGAAGATGCTTCCGTGTCACTGGAGCATCATCCTCCTCATCACTCTGAACTTGAAACGGACTATAGTAGACCGAATCGAAGTTCATGTGATCACCACCAAGGTATTGATCACCGCCATCGGAGGCGTCTTCTGGAGATTGAGGTGGTGGTGAAGCTGGGGGTGTAGTGGGTTTGGTTGGTTCAGGTTGAGTGGGTGGGGGGTGAGTTTCGGGTGGTGGGTGTGTATGGGTGGTTTCGGTTTGAGGAGGTTCGGTTACGGGAGGGGTTTCGGTGACTGGTGGTGTTTCGGTTGATGTGGTGAATATGGGTGGAGGTATAGGGATAGAGGTTGGGGGTTTTGTGGGGTTTATGGATGGAAATAGGAATTGTGGGTGGAGGTGAAGGAACTGGGGATTGATGAAGTTCCATGTCTGGGGTTGGGGAACGAGGAGGTGTGTTGCCTCGTTGAGGAGATTCGTCTCCTTGTGATCCCTCAGAGTCCGAACTCCCACCTTCGGATTCGCGTGAAGAGGAGGGAATGACTAGCTTTCGCTTCTGTTGGGTCTTCCTCCTTTTCGGTTGTGGGGATGAAGCAGCCTTCGGTTGTTTTCGCTTCTTGGGAGAAGGTCCCTTTGGAGCCTTGGACACTTGCTTCCCCTTCTCTGCCTTTTTACCCCTGGCTACCGGTTTGTCGGCATCATGAATGGATCGCAGCATGTCCGGTGTCAGTTCCCTCGGACCAGTTGGCTGAGACTCCTTTATCGTCCGGATAATTCTACTGTCTGAGGGCACACATCCATACATTGTCTCCGGGATGGAGCCAATGAATGAAAATTTTGATGCATCAGAGACGATGATCTTCTTGGTATGGAACATACCAATAGAAGACATCGATGCACCATCAGCAGTTGGGACATCAAACTTGTCCATGGCCCATCTTGTTATCAAGATCCAGAACCGGGCCAGCGACACCTCGGAGTGTCGGGAAGAGGAAGAGAGGCTCTGAATCAGCTGTTGCCAAAGGACAAACCCATAGTCTAGGTTTATCCCATTGTACACTCCGTACATTATCGAAAGGAAAAGACGACTTGCACCGTCAGATCCTGAGCTCCTCTCTGACAGTCCCTTGAAGAGAACTGTAAATAACCCATTCCATTGGGGTGGTAGGCAGGACTTCTTAAACCTGGCGACGGAGGTGAGAACCTCTGTGTAGCCCATGTTGTAAAACATGCTGTACAACATCCCAACCGGAATCGTGTCCGGGTGAACTCGCGATGAATCAGCTGCAAACCCTAACAAAGTGCAGAAACGGGGGCGAGAAATTGAATTCTTGTGTTCTGCTACTTCAAAGAATACCCGGTCGACGGCCTTGTCGTAGTAAGCCGTCGCATAGACCTGAGATAAGGCCACCATTGGCACCGTTTCATTTCTTGACAGTGAAGGAGCAAGCTGGGAGTACTTGAGGCATTCTATGACCGGCGACATGTAGGGATCATACGCCAGTGGGTTCAGATCGATGACCAGGCATTGCTGGGGTCGGATGGGAAGAATCTGAGAAGTTGCATGAACAGATGAAGATTCAGCCATTGTTGCAGGTTTGGGGAAGAAGAAAGACGGGAGAGTGTTTGGGAGTATTTTTGCTTTGGGAAATATGGGGGCAGTAAAGAGGTAAAAGGTGGTGTTGAAGGCTTTTTATAGTTGGTGAGGAGAGAGAAAAATCGTTTCAAATCTCTTATGGAAATACGAAACGGGTTTTTGAGTGACTGATTGGTGACAGTTGGGGCGTGCGATGATCACGTAGGAGAGAGAGTGTCAGATTCCTAGGATTACGCTGCCCAATAAGCGTCGGTTCAGAGAAAGGAACCGTTTCCATTTCCACACGCGCCTCTTATGCCAGATTGATGACTCTTCATTATCGCACACGCGTCCTTTAAGTGTCAGAAAAAGCGCGACCGTTTCAAATTCACGCGCCCTCTTTTTTACCGTCGTTTGAATTTCTATCCATTGAACTCCCGCCGAGTCAGCAACTTTTTGTCTTATCCCCTTTTGAAACAGCTGTTTTCAATTAATGACCCACGTGGCTAATTTTTGACCACAACTTCTTTTGTAACCATCCAGTAATAATCCAGCCTGTAAAATAATTAGTAACGGAATTTTTGAAAATCAAGGATTTTCGTGCAAAGAGTGTAAAAGAAAAAGAAATAAAGCAACTCTTTTTAGGATAATCTGTGATGTCAATAATGACACGAAACTGATGATCCCGGGCACGAATCTCTTTCTTCAAGGTCAAGAGAGACCTCAAAGTGTTAGTGTGGAATCCCGTTGAATGACGATCAAACATTTATTAAGAAATGTTGAAAGACTTCTTTTAATTAGGTTAACTTGGGGTAGTTTCGCTTTGATTCATCAATTCAATTCTTGATATAAGAACGAAAGTGAACAAAGTACTTGTGAGACCGGTGTAGTCTGTTGAACAAGTAGATAGGATTTGATTTTAAAGTAGCTTGGATTAATATGAAATCTCAGATAAAAATTTAAAACTAGATCCCTTGGGAAGAAATGTTATGGTGTGTAACAATTTCATTGGAATCACGCAAAAGAAAATTTGAGATTCCATGAAGGTACATTCGTCTATTCATTGGTGAAAACTTGATCAAATGAATTGGTCACCGTCAATTCGTTGGTGTTGAATTTTGGGTTTCACTCAGCTCGTAGTGGCACGAAACTAAGATCATAAACACAGATGTTGTGTAACCATAAACCTCAGTGGTAGTTTCTGAGAGTCTTAAGGGTTACAGTGATGAAACGAATGTAATGGAGAAGTGTAATAGAGAACGTGTAAGAAGACATAGTACCTCTGCTGCGAAAATAAGGACCAAGAAGGAGACTCTTAACTCATGTGAGAAGAGAGTGAGGTAGCTCACAATTAGAATAAATGAGTTAGCCTTATTGGGAAGACAAGGTTTGTGTATACCAGGTCATGAAGGCTATTATTCAAAATCTTATGAGGCTTGGGACACATACAGCAGCATGCTTCTAGGGACACTTAAGTAAGTCATCAAATGTATTCCCATAAACGAATGAGCACACAAAGAAAAATAAATAAAATATTTTTGGAGTTTTTGAAATTTATAATAAAAATAAAAAAATTAATAAATAAAACTAAATAAAAAAATAAGAGTTAAAATAAAAATAAGACCTAAAAAAAACTCTTGAAAAAAAAGAAATACCGAGCCCGAATGTTCGATTGGTTTCGGTTCTAGAAAATTTTGAAAAACCGAACCCGAACCTTCGGTTGGTTTCGGTTCCACAAAATTTTGAATAACCGAACCCGAACCTTCGGTTGATTTCGGTTCCACAAAATTTTGAAAAACCGAACCCGAACCTTCGGTAGGTTTCGGTTTTGGAATATTTTGAGAAACTAAGGAATTTAGATATACAAGAAATAAATACTTTTAAAATAAATAAAAACAAAACAGTACAAGAAATATACAACAGAAAAACTACCTTTGAAATAATGAGCGAGCAATTGATGGTTGAACCGAACCCGAACGTTCGGTTGGTTTCGCTTCTTACGTTTGAGGTTGAGAAGTAGTGTGAGGTACTGACTCTGATTCCATCATTCCTAGCCCTTGCAATATTTTATTAAATGAAGCTTCTGGAAGAGCTTTGGTAAAGACGTCAGCCAGTTGATCAGTGGCTCTTACGAAGTGAACTTCGACATTTCCATCTTCCACATGATCTTTGATGAAGTGATACCTCAGTGCTATGTGTTTGGTTTTAGAGTGCTGCACTGGGTTATGACAGATCCTAATTGCAGTTTCAGAGTCACAATATAGTGGGATCTTCTTCATATTGAGTCCATAGTCTCGAAGTTGACTCTGGATCCAAATCACTTGTGATGTGCAGGATGCAGCGGCAATGTATTCCGCTTCGGCAGTAGACAGTGACACACATGTTTGTTTCTTGGATTGCCAGCTGACCAATTTCCCATCATGAAATTGACAGCCACCAGTTGTGCTTTTACGGTCAAGTCCACATCCTCCAAGGTCAGCATCGGAATAGGCTTGAACGAAGAAGCCTGAATTGGATGGATACCATAGACCTAAGGAGGTGGTTCGCTTGAGATAGCGTAGGATATTCTTTACTGCCAGCATGTGAGGTTCGTGTGGGTTAGCCTGAAATTGAGCACAATAACACACAGAGAACATAATGTCAGGTCTGCTAGTAGTTAGATACATCAATGAGCCTATCATTTGACGATAGAGCGTGATATCGACAGCCGGTTTGTCTAGAGATGGGGTAAGCTTGGTGTCGAATGCCATTGGGACTTTGACTTTTGAGTCTCCCATCATGCCAAACTTTGCTAGGAGAGTCTTTGTTTCTAAAAACCCATTTAAGACCAACAACCGAAGCATCTGGAGGAGTTGGAATGAGGCGCCAGACTTTGTTCCTTTCAAACTCGTTCAGTTCGTCTTGCATTGCTTGAACCCAATCAGAGTGATCGAGGGCAGTGTTCACTGTCTTCGGTTCAACTTTTGATACGAATGAGTTAAACATACAAAACTCTACCTTTGAAAATAAGGATGTCTGTTTTGCCTTCAGTTGAGATCGGGTCAGAACCTTTTCAGATACATCACCAACTACTTGAGAGATAGGATGATCTCTGGTCCATTTGGTAAGAGGAGGGTAATTCGGATCGAAGGTTGGATCTAGTTCAGCGTTGATCATCTCTTCTGGCTCAGATTGGCTATCGTAATCAGGCGTCATATCATCATGCTCCCCCTCAATTGATGAGTCTTGAGAAACATGATGTTCATGGGTTTCTTGTGGTGCTGGATTATCAGGCGTTGAAGCACCTTCGGTTGGAGGGGCATCTTCGGTTGGAGAGGCACCTTCGGTTGAAGCAGTAGAGCTTGGCTCCCCCTGGACTTGTGAGCTTGGCTCCCCCTCGACATGAGAACTTGGCTCCCCCTCGACTGAAGCATTGTTGGTTAGAGATTCATCAGTGGGCGATTCTCCTTCATGCATTCTTTTTGCAGCATCTTCGACAATTTTCTTCATATGATCAATTTTGTTGTCAGCTGCACCTGCTTCTGAGAGAGAAGCTTTTTCCGGTTCGTCAAAGAGTTCAAGAAAATTCTCGTACAAATTGGCGATTGAGACTGTGACTTGGCCAGTTCGAGGAAAGATTTCCCTGGCAGCGTCATCTATGGCCTGTAGCTTCTTGACATAGCTATCGTCGAAGGTCACATAGTATGTCTCTTCAATCCTTCTTGAACGTTTGTTTAAGACCCTGTACGCCTTGGATGTGAGTGAGTAACCCAGAAAGATTCCCTCGTCAGCTTTGACATCAAACTTGTTGCGGTGTTCTTTAGAGTTAAAGATGAAACACCTTGAGCCAAACACATGGAAAAACTTCACATTGGGTTTTCTGTTATTTATTATCTCATATGGTGTGAGCTTGAATCGCTTATTGAGATAGGACCTGTTCTGAGTATAACAAGCAGTAGAAATAGCGTCAGCCCAAAAATAAAGAGGTAAGGAAGCGAAACTTAACATAGTTCGGGCAGCTTCACACAAGGATCGGTTTCGTCTTTCGACTATTCCGTTCTGTTGTGGTGTGTAGGGAGCTGAGAAATTATGACTAATTCTTTTTTCTGCAAGAAACTCTTCAAACTCTTTGTTCTTGAATTCGAGACCATTGTCGCTCCTGATGTTTCGAACGACCTTCTTGAGCTGGACTTCAATTTGCTTGATAAACACTTTCAGCTTTTGAGTCGCTTCAGATTTGAGTTTTAGAAAGAACACCCATGTAAATCGTGAGAAGTCATCAACGATAACAAGAATATACTTGCTACCACCGATGCTTTCGATAGATGAAGGACCACACAAATCGATATGAAGCAATTCGAGTGGTTCAACAACTTTTGTGTTAATTACGGATGGGTGACTTTGACGACTCTGCTTTCCCATTTCGCATGCAGCACACAAATGCTCTCTGTCAAACTTGAGCAATGGTAGACCCCTAACATGAACTCCAGTGACAAGCCGGTTGATATCTTTGAAATTGAGATGAGAGAGTCTTCTGTGCCACAACCAGCTTTCGTCGGATTGAGCTTTGGATAACAGACATATGGCTGGGTTTCCTTTGATGGGTTTCATGTTCAGAGGAAACATTTCACCCTTTCGCTCTGACTTCAGAATCACTTTCTTTGTCTTTTTCTCTATGATTTCAGAACCTTCATCATCGAATGAAACCTTGAGACCTGTACCTCCAACAAGCTGAGATACACTGATGAGGTTGTGTTGGAGTCCTTCCACATATGCCACCTTCCTTATTGTAAAGTCACCATTCGTTATCATCCCGTATCCCTTTATGGTGCCAAAAGAGTTATTTCCAAACTTGACGTTGCCACCATTAGCAAGAGATCTGTATTCCCTGAGCTCCTCTTTCCTCCCCGTCATGTGACGCGAGCAGCCACTGTCGATGTACCATTCTTCGTCAAACTGCTCGTCACTCATAACCTGCAAAAATTAAGTAGATTTAGGAACCCAAAGTTTCTTGGGTCCATGTGAGCTTTTCATGGGAACTGGAATAGTAAGAGAGATGTCAACTAGATATGTTCGTTTTATTAGAGTTGTTTCATCTTTCTTTTTAATGGTGAAGACTTTTATTTTGTTAGGATTGGGTGTGTTCGTTTTGGACTCTGGTTTGGATTCATCAACCTTCTGCTTTCCCTTATGTTCAGCTGATGAACGAGGTTTTTGAGAACCAACGGAATTAGCTTTAGAGCAAGATGGAGACGAATGGGTGGAAGTAAAAGAACGAGAAGAATTAGGAAGAGAGGATTTGGATGGAGATGTCTTCCTGGCGGATGACTCTAGGTGCCCCTTTTGCTTTTGATCGTTGGAGGGGCTGACCTTCGAGTCTTGTTCTCTTTTGATTTCTGAGCCGAACCTCTGTGTTCGGTTAGAGTTATTCTTGGAACCGAACCTTTGGTTTCGGTTGAAATACTTTTCAGAACCGAACCTTTGCTTTCGGTTGGTATTTTCTTGAGAACCGAACCTTGGCTTTCGGTTGTTGGAACTTTCAGACTTTCTTACAGGATTGTTTTCATACTTCAGATTCTTGTCCTTGTGTGATTAGTATGCATTCTGGGAGTGCCAGAATTGTTTCCTTTCAGAAAGGTTTTTCCTGTATCTTTGGTTCCTTTCTATCTTCTTATCCCTCATCTGCTTAGGTTGATGATGAACGTTCGCTTTCGTTTTTGTTGTCTCCTTGACAGGTTCCTTTTGAACTTCAGGAGTTTTACTTTGAGCCGAGGGAGCAGAGGGAATATCTGAAGAAGATTCAGTTTGCACTGAGGAAGTGGAAGGAGTATCTGATGAAGTTTCACTTCGAACTTTTGGTGTAGAAGGAATGTCTTCTTTTGCTGAATGATTATTCTCCTGGGGAATATCTTTTGTACCACTGGTACTTGGCTCATTGAAGTTATCCGGCTTATTTAATGGTTCAGGGATGTATCTTCCTTTGCTCATCCAGCAGGTTCTTTCAGACAAGCCAACGGTTTCGTTTGCATTATCAATAGGAGCATCCCAGAAGTACTCATCACAGCCATCAGCATTGTCTTCGTTAACAATAGCTGTGAGTTCGGTTGTTTGATGTTCGGTTACTCCAGTCACCTTGTATACCTGATTCGGAGTGGTCCTGACCTTTTGATACACAACAGCTTTTTCTACTAATTTCGGGGACTTTTGTTGGGACAATCTAGCGAATTCCACAGAATTTTCAGAAATCAGATTTTTGTGGTTTTCAGTTTCGCTTTTAACAAATTCTGAGCAGTCAACCGTATCCTCTACAGAAATTTCACTCATGTTTTCGTCCTCGTTAAGCTCAGATGCATTTTCAACATCGATTTTGTTTTCTGAGCTTACATTGGCGTTTAGAGAGTCAAATTTTTGCATGATTTTTGAGCATGTCCTTGTGGTCTTTGGATTTAATGAAGGACTCGATTTTTTCCAGTCCATACATGTAAGTCGGATTGACATCATCAGACGATATCACACTCTCACATTTGTAGGCTTCGGCATCGATTTCATCCTCCTTAAATTCTAGGAAGGGCAAAATCATGCGATGGATCTTTTGGCCTATCTCACAATCCAAGTGAAGTTGAGTAATATTGGAATATAAACGTTTAGCTATTAAACAAAAAACATTTCGTTGTTTTAACAATTTCAAATTGTCTCTCTGCAAATAAATGTTTTCGTCTTTAACTTTAACTAATTCCGACTCTTTTAACTCAATCCACATTCGCCGCTCCTCACTCTTCGACGCCACCCTGCTTAATTGATCAGTCAGGTTAGAATTGGTGACTCGAGTTTGAGTTAAGCTACTATCTAAATGAGAAATTCTTGTATTGACATTTTTTAGTTCTTTCTCATATGAGGATGATGGTATTTTGGATGAAATGAAAACAGATTGTACCTTCTTTATCAGTTCATCGAGCTCATTGAACTGCTGGCTGAGTGGTTTGGCCGTAAAGCACATATCCTCCTGTACCTTCAGTCCATTGCTTCCTCCATCGGTATTGTATCCCCTCATATGAGATACGTCAGTCACCATGAAGCATTTTCCACCACTTCTTTCCTCCTTAGCCACATAAGCCTTTCCATGGGTAGGCTTCCTCACTTCTTCGTCTTCTGAGTCAGTAGACCAAACTTCTGTGCTACCGAACTCATCGTCATTAACCGAACCCTGCACAATAAGAGCATTAATAGAAGGGTTAGCGGTAGACTTCTTCTTTCTCAACTCATCCAGTCTCATCTGCAGCACGGCTTCCTCATCAATTCCATCGTCCTTTTCAGCCATCTTCTTAAGAACACAGTCCTTGGCATAGTGTTTCTTGCCACCACAGTAGAAACAGCTTACTCCTGAATCGCCATCTGCCTTCGGTTCCTTCTTGGGCTCCTCAGCCTTCGGTTCATTGTTCGCTTTTTCAGAGCTGTAACTTCCCTGCCAGTTTCGGTTTTTGTTGCTGGGGAATCTCTTCTTTATAAACCTCTTAGGATTGGATACCATCATGGCATAATCCTCAGTTGAGAGGTCATATTCTTCCAAGTTGAGCTCTTCATCCTCCATCACAGCTTTACTTTTAGATAGGAGGGCCAACGAACCAAGACTAGAGACAACATTCTTCTCTTGAACCACAATCTTCTCTTGCGACTTTAGAATACCCACCAGTTTCGCCAAAGAGTAAGATTTAAACTGTTCATGGGCTTTGACTGTGGAAACAACTGCTCTCCATTCAGATCTCAGTCCGTTCAAGAAAGTAACCTTTTGTTCGATGAGCTTCCTTTCAATATCGTGTTTGATCATCTTGCTAAGAAGATGATTGAAGCGATCAAACGTCTGGGTCACTGTTTCTTCGGCCCCTTGCCTGAATTCACCAAACTCAGATAGAAGCAAGGTTTGGATGGAATGTTCAAGATCTTCGTCTGTGGAATACAGTTCGCGAAGTCTATCCCATACTTCCTTCGCCGTAGTGCATGAGCTGACCAGTCTGAATGTGTCGGACTGAAGGGCGAATCTGATCAACCTTAGCGCCTTAATATTGCACTGGAATTTGTCTTTTTCATCTTGCGCAATATCCGTCACGTCCTTAAGCAGATCGTTGTACTCTTTTTGCGTCTTAATGATTCTGGATGTTGCAGAATGTGAAAACGGTCCATTGATGATGGCTTCCCAGATGAGATAACCATTGTCCTCCGATCCAATCACGTAATCTTCAAAATGATGCGCCCATACTTCATAGTCATGGGTGTATAAGATTGGAATCTTTGTCGTCGAACCAATGTTGTTGGAAACATTAATGGGATTTGATTGCGTCGCGTCCATTATGATCGTAAAAACCTGTTCAAAGATCAGACTTGTAATAAAGCAGATTAGGGCAAAACAATAAATATTAAGATACGTGAATTAAGATGACGGCTCAATAAATATCGATGATTGCGGAAAACCCTAATGGAAATCTTTTTCACAGAAAAGATGTGTATCGATTACACAGCCTCCTGCTCTGATACCAATTGATGGGATTAAAACAACTTTTAATCTATGAAGATCGATTAGATCTTGAACAAGTATATGAATATGAAACAGTAAAAACGCAATAATAAGAACAAACAGCTTGAATCAAACGTGTCGAATGATTAAATAAAATCCTTAGAAGAGCTCGATTAAGAACATCAACTGTAAAGGATTAGAAGATTACAAGAACGATTATAGAAAAATATAGTACTCTTGATCAATCGCTATTTCAATAATCTCAGCAATCTTAACCTAATATGCATGCAAGCATTTAACTTATATACAATACATAAAAGGCTCTCGGTTGGACAGGCCCAAACCGGAGAATACAAGGCTAATCAACGAGCCCAAAAGACGCAACATCAAAACTATCTACAGCCCAACAGCACGCGTAGCTAAAATTACGCTCTACAACTTCCGTTTATACTTCATTGGCAAATTTTTAATTTAATTTTTATATTATTATTTTTAACAAACCGGGACAGGAAATCCGTTAAAATTTCATAACTTCTTCATCCGACGTCCGTTTTCGTCAGACTTTTTACTGTTGTGCTACTAATGACGAGACCTTCAATTCTCATTTAGGTTGTGTCGGATAAAAATCGCTCGATCTAAAATTCGAGTTTTTTAGCTGTCTACTGCTAAGCTGAAACTTCGAAAAATCATAACTTCCTCATACGAAGTAAGATTTGGGCGTTCTTTTTATCGAACTTCTCGATTTAACGAATACTACGACTTTCGTTTAGATTAATAAGCCTAAAGTTAGTTTATCAAAAACTCACTTTTTACTACATTCGGCATCGTGCCGGTTTATCGTGAAACTTCGACAGGTCATAACTTCTTCGTTATAACTCGGATTTTGGTATTCTTGATATCCCCGAAATCCTTGTTTCGTCCACTACAACTTTATGTAAAGATATCGGCTTTATCTAATATTTATTTTTGATGCTCATTTTTATTCTTAATTAATTAAATCATAATAATTAAGCATAAAGCACATAATTCACATAAAATTCACATAATTCCTTTTAATTTCTTCTAAATGAGTTACAAAGGTTAAACTAGACCATTATGTCAATATTAATGCCTAGCCTAGAAACATGGGCGTTACAGACTTCCCCAACGCCCTCTACATCTTCGGTCTCCTCATCAGATCCCTCTTCCTCGTAATCTGTCTCTAGATACTCCTCAGGTCATATCCCTGGACATGCCTCTTGAACCATTTCAGGTTCCTCTTCTATCCACCCGTGAACCACCAAGGCCTGATAGTAAAGTTCACCTTACTAGTATTCGGCCATGATGTTTTTAGGAGGAGTGGAGGTGTGAGAGGTGTGTAAGGGGATGTATGTAGATCGCATTTTAAAATACTCCTATAGTATTTTAATTGTTTATGTTTGAGTTTCTTAAAACTTTTTGGATACGAGGTTGGCAAGTTTCTAGATTCATTGCCCACCATGATCACTCCCAAACACATGTTGGTCATATTTTGAATAAATATAGTTGATCAGACTATATTTATCCCCAATACGACTACATAACTGTCCAGGTTTAACCACGATGTTCAGTTCTTCCAAAGACTTTTATTTTTATTGTAATGATGCACACATAGGTATGTATTTTATTTTTGTTTAGTAGTTTCGTCTCAGCGTATTTATAGTTGCATATCTTGTATGATTAGATATGCCAATTCACTATAAACATTGCTCTGATACCAATCCGTCACACCCCCGAACCAGAACGATGGGAACACCCCGGGGTTTGGGTGACTTCATCTTGTAATACCATCACATTGTATATAATTAAATCACGACAACATCATCATCACACATACAATAATACAACCGTAATTGTTT
Source organism: Lactuca serriola (assembly GCF_051521515.1). NCBI lineage: Eukaryota > Viridiplantae > Streptophyta > Magnoliopsida > Asterales > Asteraceae > Lactuca > Lactuca serriola. The sequence continues at coordinate 65,812,549 of NC_136409.1, forward strand.
ACATCAGTGTGTTTACATTCCCAAAATATAAGTGTACGATGATAGCAAAAATACATCAAAATCCATAAGTTCTTGAAGGCGGACCTGCTTAATGATTTCGTGAGAATACAAGTTATTTTGAAAATGGTCAACATATAAGATGGTTTAGTTTACAAACATCAAAATCCATAAGTTCACATAAGATGGTTTAGTTTACAAACATCACCAAGTTTGGTAGATATTTTGAGTTTAGTAGAGATTTAGCATGTTTTCATAATATAATCACTACATATAACATGAAAACACACATATACATGCATAAATACATAAATCTAACACAAAGAAACTTGTATCATCCCCCAAAACATAGTAAAAACCGAAAACAAGGGGGTATGAACTCACTGTGGTTGATGGATCGGTTTTGGTGAGAAGATTGAATGAGATTTCGGCCTAGCTTACTTCTTGAGAGGAGTTTTCGAACTTAAGGAGTTCTAAGGAGCAACAGTCACGAAATGGAGTGCATATGAGTGAACGATTCATCATAAAAATGAAGTTAAACATCTTGAATAGGTAGTAACTTACCAAGATTGAATGGGCTTTGGTGAAAACTTGTTGAAAATTTACACCACCTCACGATTTTTCTTGAAGGAAAATGGAGGAATCCTTGAATATTTAAAAAGAAGTTTAGAAATGAATTCTAGTGTGAAATGGAGAAGGGAGGACGAGAATAAGAAGAGAAGAGAGAGAAGGCGGTGTGGTTTTTGCATGGTGGTCTTTATTTGATGCATGGAGACATGTGAGATTATGAAATAGTTATTTGGTGGTCTATAATGAAGTGTCACTCTAATTACCCCATATTTGAATTTTTTTTTGTATGTGGGCTAAGAATTGGAGAGAAGATGAAACAAATTTGGATGTTGGGCTAGTATTGAATATCAGTCGAAATTATAAGGCCCAATATGGAAGTTTTAGGCCCATTGGACTCATATTTGAGTTTGCGGCCCAAATAAGGCAAAGATATGGGTTTTTCGGCCCATATAATTTAAGAAGGTGGTTTTAGGCTCAATAAGTCCCATGAAGAGTCTTATGGCCCAAAATTCTATAGTGTAATGAATGTGGGTCCAACTAGGGCCAAATGAGGATTCTTATCCCAAAATAATCAAGTTGTGGGTTTATTGGCCCATTAGGCCCAATAAATGATTCCTGGCCGAATAAGGTTTGGATTGGGAAATTAGGGCTACAACCCCAAAGTAGAGTGTATGAAATGTATCGAATTAGATTTTGGGCTTCTCGAGTGAGTTTTGATTTGAACATTTGTTTTTGAAATGAATAACATGTATTGCATCAATCTTACAGTTACATGATACATCAAGAGTTTATCATACATAGACAGAATTTCCTAGCCCAAAAATGCTAGTTCTGACAGCAATAAGCAGACTAAGTAGATATATCAGTAGTCCGAATGATGAACACTTGAAGAGTATTAAAAGAGTTTTACAATACTTAAGGTACACTCGCAATTATGGGTTGCACTATACAAGATATCATGAGGTCATAGAAGGGTATAGTGATGCAAATTGGATATCTAACATTAAAGACTCCAATTCAACCATCGGGTTTTTGTTCACACTTGGAGGTGGAGCTATATCATGGAAATCGTTAAAACAAATAGTTATAGCTAGATCCACCATGGAATATGAATTTATAGCAGTTGATAAAAGTGGAGGAAAAGTTGAATAGCTACAACAATTTATGGAGGATATACCAGGATGGCCAAACCAGTTTCTGCAATCTCAATCCATTGTGATAGTCAATTGGCAATTGGACAAGCACACAGTACTATGTATAATGGTAAGTCTTGACACATACGTCGAAGACACAACACTATTTGACAACTAATTTCAACTGGAGTTATCTCACTTGACTACATAAGGTCCAAAGATAACATTGTGGATCCCCTAAACAAAGGGTTAAAAGGGATTTAGTTGTAAAATCGTCAAAAGGAATGGGATTAAAACCAATGAACGAATAAGTTATTGCGAAGGAAAACCTAAACTAGTTGACTAGAGATCCCATGATCTAGGTTCAATGGGACAACCTACTTGCCTATAACATGAATGGATCACTTTGGGGTCTACCCTACCCATTCATATAAATAATAGTGATGCAGGTTAAGCTTTTAGTAGTTGATGATAAGTTGGAAATCATCAAGATTTAGCTTTTAATTATTATGATATAATCACCTATGTGAGAGATAAGTGGGGTTGCTTCAAAGGTATTTGAATGGGCTAGCTCCTAAGAGCTCTTACAGAACCATGCAAGTGTCCACAACCATAATGGACACATCAATGACAACCTAACTAGGTTAGGTAGAAGCATTTCAGACATGTATTAATTATTTACACGAATGGTAGAATAGTTCAAGGACATCGAGTCTACTGATCCGCTAGTAAAATAAATATGTATCAGGAAAGTTTCAAAGGGTCAAACCTACCTATCATGTGCATGGTTCAACTGTTGGATTTTACCTAAAGCAACTTGGAACTGCGGATGTTGAAGCAATTTTCATTAATGTGGGGGATTGGTGGAACATTAATTTTATTAGTTTCCATAAATAGATTTTCCACATTTTTAGCATAGATTTCAAACTTTTAATGTATTAAAAAGGACAAATGATTATGTGTTCGTGTTCTCCTATGTGATACCTTCGTTTTGATATATCACACGTCCAAAACAAATTAGAAATGAATGAGAAATTACTTATCAAAGTGTGGTAGTTGGAAGAGGAATTAAGAGCTATGAATCATAGATTTCAGATTTGATTTCTTAATTAACTGTTATATTTAATTGTGACAGTTACGATTTTGTTTTAATCACATCAATTATATTGGATAGTATAAATACAACGCCTATGTGACTGATTATAGACACCGAATGAAACGAAATCACTCTCTTCCTCTCTTACCATTCTGCTTCTTCTTCCATCTTTTGCTGCAACCAAGGTATAATCCAGACAATCAAGAAGAATTGCTTTCTATTGTTGTATCCTAGGAAACAAACACCTATATAGGGTGAATTTTTTTTTAAGGAAACAATGTCAAACACAGGCCTCGGTAAAATTTTATTATTTGTTCTTTCATACAGATCCTAGTGTTATATTTTTCCTATCATGAACAACTTACCCTTAAATAGGATACAAGCATAAGAGTTATCGAGAAGGAATGTACCCGTGACGACTTTGGGGTTTGCTATTGATTCATTGTGGCCAATAGCAAATAGTCTCCCTGCTCCTCCCGCATTCCCAGCTTTAGGGCAGTTTCTTTTGAAGTGCCCTGTCTCGCTACACCCGTAGCAGGCCTGACTCATTCCTGCACCGGGGGCCTGGGTGATGGGTTTGGGTGGTGTTCTGCAAAACCGGGCGGTATGGCCCTTCCAGTCGCAATTAGTGAATTGCATTTCCCGGCAGGGGTCGTTATGATGGAAGGAGCACTTGGTGCACTTGGGTAGGTTCCCTACGTAAGGTTTGGCTGGTACAGGGGTAGCAGGAGTAGTGGCAACATGAATAGCCACAGTCTGTTGGTTCTTGGAAGAGGGTTGAGCCGATCTGCCCTTCTTTCGGTCCCAACGTTTCCTCTTGTTGTCAGTCGTTTTGGTTGGCGCGGGGGCAGTCGTTGTAGTTGTTGTTGGAGTAGAAGGAGTCTCGTGATCGATGAGCCTTTGGGCCAATTCCTTGGCACTATCAAAGGTCGTAGGTTTTGATGCTAGAACGTTCCCTCGATACGGGGGTACCAAACCCCAGAAGTATCTCTCGACTTTCTTGCCTTCAGTGGGGACCAGGTTGGGATATAGAGTTACCAGGTCGCAGAACCTAGCTATAGAAGCCACTAGGTCAGAACCCTTCATTTTGAGGTTGCACAGTTCCTCCTCGAGCTTCTGAATTTCGCCCCTCGGGCAGTACTCCCTGATCATCAGGTCCTTCAGTGTATCCCAGCCCAAGGCATTAGCTACTACCAGTGAGAGCGGTTTGACATGTCCATTCCACAACGTTAGGGCCCTTTCTGTGAAGGTGCAAGCAGAGAACTTTATCTTGCTTCCTTCAGGGCATGAGCACATCTCGAAGATTGCTTATGTTCTCTCGATCCATTGGGACAGTGCAATGATCCCTCTTGTTCTGTTGAAGTATGTTGGTTTGCAGCTGGTGAAATCTTTATAGGTACACTTTTGTGTACGCAGGTGGATTTCACCATGGCTAGAGTTTGTGCCTGTTCCAGCTCCACTTGCACCACTAAAGTTTACTTGGGCCATGGCTGCGGTCACTGCTGCTTGAAACATCACTTCATTGAACTGTAGAGGGGGTGGTGGTGGTGGAGTTTGATTTGCATGTCTGCCCCTGGTCGGACAAGGACAAGGCAACATCTTTTACTGAAAGTTGATAGAGATGATGATAATAGTAAGAATCAATTGTAAGTATGATGAGAGTGATTCATGGACTAAATCGCCGTAGTCCCACTATTTGGTAGAGACATAACAATAGAGTATGGAAACACAAGAGTAAGGACTTTTAAATAGATTAGATAACTGCCAATATTACTGGTATTAATGATGTAAAATGAGTTCAGGAAAAATGACCTAACCGTAGGTCTTACATCAAACCGCAAGGGAAAATGTTGGCAGCTTAAAAGTCTAGTTAGAGTACTTTTAAAACTTAGGAATATTTTATAGACAAGTGCTCCATAGAACACAGAAAAGAAAGGCTATTACTTAATTCAAAAGTAAAGATGAGTCGACATCTTCTACCGGCGACAGGTATCCCTCGGACGAACCCTCAGGTCTGCCAGTTGACGTACAACTTCCTGAAGATGTCGCTCATGCGCTCTCTGACGCACTTAGAGATCCATGAATTCGGCTCGGGATGCAGTTAATTGTTGTTGCAGAGTCTCATTGGCCCTCCTAGTCCTATCCATATCCTCTTCGAGTTGGCGAATGCGGACCGTGTTAAGGCCAGAGTTGGCGTCAATTTCCACTACTTTGTCGATGGCTACATGACCTTGCTCGACGTTCCGAGCAATCCTACAAACCATGATGGGTAAGACCCAGTCAGCTGAACCTCCCTCGCTTATATTATAGAAGCTTCGGTCTCCGTTGAAAGGTAAAGGCTGACCCTGCTCATCACTCCAACGATTCAAGGTTGTTTCTCACAAGGGAGTGGGACCTTGAAATGTTGGATGGGGGTTGAGGTTTGGATTTGGAACTTCTTGGGGCAGGTTGTTGACCTCCGGTTCGGAGTCGGAGCCATCCGAAAAGCCTTCTGTGAGGTGATCATCCAAAGGGATTGGGTGATCATCTTCTGGCTCGTCATCAAGTCATCCACCAATGCCTTGGTTGGGATAATACGGATCGCCGGGGAGATGGAAGCCAGCCATGTTATCTACGCGAGAATGGGGAAAAGAATGGTTAACAGACATACTAATGATAGTCCTTTTTAGTTTGCACATAAGTAATTATATTAAAACAAAATACTCCTATAGTATTTTAGGTTTATGTTCTGTTCTATTGTTTTCATTGTAGTAGTGTTGGTAAGTTTTTAGAATTGTTGCAATACCACGACCATTCTTAGGCACATGATAGTCACTCCTCGGAAAATATAGTTGATCAGGCTATATCCCCCTAGGTATATGTCTCTAAGCCTAATCGTGTTGTTCAACAATTGTAACACTTTTGTTCTGATCTAGTATGATACTGACCCTGGTATGAACAGATGTGTATAAAGCTAGTGAGTTCATAAGTATTTAGTGTCATTGCTTGTATGAAAATGTTTGTAACAACGTAAGGTAAATGTGGTAACTGATTTTAAATGTTTGTAAATAGTATACTCCCTAGAAAATCTTATATCTTCCAGTAAAATGTAGTCTTCTACCAAGACCCGATTGTTTGTATGTTTGTTCTTTTGTAACAGTAAAAGTTTTCCCCAGTGAAACTATCAGTATGAAAATATAGATTTAGACCTCACACCTTTATGGTGATTACAAAATAAATATACTAGGGGCAAATAATGTTTTACCCCAGCAATATCACTGCTGACTAATAGTGATGAAAATGCAGACTCCAGGTAGTATTTAGATGTACAATACACTCCGGGGAGTCCGTTTTGCCTTTAATTCTTAATTAGTTAATTAAAGGTTTGAATGTGAACTCGTATGTAACCATGCTGATCGATGGTTCAATAACTGATGACCCTCCGAGTCATATGTAGTGAGGTAACATTCTGTCACCCCTTGGACTTATCGGCTGGGACTGTAGTTAGCAGTCGGGATGTGGGAGTGTCTGTCCTGTATAGATCTATACACACAATGCCCGCTCTCCCTGCAGGAGACTCTGGTTACAAAGTGATACCACGATGAAGTATCGTATCGAGAAGTAGTATGTCACATTCGGTTTATAGTATTCAAAAGGTTGTATAGTGTATTATAGAGTAGTGATGTTTTCTCTTTAGTAGTATATAGTATGCTCCTGTATAGTGTATAGTATGTTCTCTTGTATAGTGTGTAGAATGTGTTGTTTCTCACTGTAGTACTTATATACCGACTCCTAAATGTACTGACTCCTGTATGTATCTTTGTAATAGTAGTAGTGAGTAGTAATCCCATAACTATACCTATTATAGTTAAATAGTAATGTTGTTTGTATTCATTTGTTACACAAGGCATTGAACTGAATTGAAAGCTTTTATATCCAACATATATATATATATATATATATATATATATATATATATATATATATATATGATATATAACTAAGAGTTCAACGACATTCGGACAAGTAACAGGATACCCTAAGTCCACAACCAAACAAGGAACATGAAATAAGGTGAGCTATCAGTCCTAAGTCCTTCAAGCCTTACTTATATAAATATATTAGTGTAGATATGAGTTTGAAAACAATGTAAGTTTAAAAGTAGTTTGCAAATAGTTTTAGTATCTAAAAGTTTGATAAAAGGTTTTGAAACACTGGAAAACATAAGTTTGATAGCAACTTAAAAGTAGTAGTAAATCTTTCTGTTTGTTCTAGTCATTAATCACATGTGATTAATGCAATAACTAGAATGTTTCAACTTGTATTCCCCCCATAAAAGCATTTAAAATCATTTCAAAGGTTGATTAAGGGGTATGAACTCACCTGTAGTGAGTGATTTGGATGGAAGTGTCGGATAGGATGCTAAGTGTCAAGTGAGGACTTGAACGCACACACGGATCCTATTTAACATGTAATGACACATATGTGTATCCAATTAGTCATTTAACAACTAATTAATCAAGTAAAGATACCCTAATACATGGATAACACTTTGATTTAAGTGCTAGGAGTACCAAAGGGTTGCATCTAAAAAGAGTATGGCCTCACATTGGAGTTTACTTCCCATATGGTAACACCACATGAGTTTGTGGTTTATGGTCTTTTTCCCAAGAGTTTACGGCCGTAAACTCATGGTAATTAGTACCATTGTGTGCCTTAGGGTCTTACAAGTCAAGGTTAAGCATCATACGATCAAGTCCAAGCCTTAGGAAGTATTAGTGGCACAATTTGCACCAACTTTTAGAGTTTACGGCCCATGGTCATAACCCCATGAGTTTACGGCCATAAACTCATGTGTGCTTGATTCTTTTGTTTGTTTAAGGTGCTATACTCTTCAAAGAAATGATCTAAACTTGGTTCCAAGGCTTTAGAAGGGACTAGGGCTCATAATGGCTCCCTTATTAGGGTTACGGTCCTAGTGGGTTTACGGTCGTAAACCCATGGTAGCTCCTACCATTTCGTGGTTTAAGGTCCTTAGCTCATGCATGCAAGGTTCTAGTCCAATATCCAAGTCCTAGAAGGTAATGGTGGCACATATGCACCACCTTATGGTGTTTATAGTCCAAGGAGATTGCCTTGGTCGTAAACCCATGTGTTCTTGGGACTTCTTGGTGTTTTTCCATAGTTTAACAAGTAATATAAGCACATAACTAGTAGAGAGGGGTGTATTTACTTATAGGAAGCTTGTAAGAGTTTTTAAGGTCCAAAAACACTAGTGTGTGTTCTTGATGTTCTTGAAGAACATTTGAAGATGTAAGAAAAGAGAAGATTTCATGGATGAAATCATGTATAGCTACTAGATGAAGTGTTATGACAACAAATCAAGAGAAGAAACACTTACATTTTTGGAAGATTGGAAGAAATATGATATGATACTTGAGAGAGAAATGTGGGTGTTCTTGAGCTTGGAAGTGAGAAGTGAGGAAATGAGGAGTAAACTCATGCCTTAAGCATGAGTTCACGGCCAAGAGGAGTTTACGGCCCAAACTCCCAAAGTTTGGCCATAAACACCTTGTTATGGTGTGAAATGTTTATTTGCTACACATTACTCCTAGAAGATACTTCCTTTTATTTGTTCGTTTGACGAATTCATATTAAAAACACCCAAACGGACTTTAAACCGAGCTAAAAATTAGCATAAATGAATTTGACTTCTAATTGTAGTGCTTGACTGTAGAGTTTGTACAAATGAAAATTTCGGGTTGTCACAAATCATCTAATCAATCTATACATTCATTAGAAAGGAACCCATACGTCATAGAATTCACAATGTATAGGATTCATATATGTTAAATAAACTTTATTTATTTGTCTTCAAAAATTCATTTCTTGATGTTGGAATAAAAACCCATATAAACGTCATATTCTTCAGTTAAACAACAAAAGAGATTAAACTTTAAGAATATGATTTGTTAATAGTAAACAATGTTAAAGCTAATTATTTTCCAAATTCCAGTAATAGAACTTGTCAACTAGGAAAAATTAAATTTCATGCACATGCAACACTTGACAACTAGGAAAAATTGAACTACATGCACATGAAATCATAGTTTGTTCATGATACCAAGTATTATACTACGGTTTCCATCCCAATTCATTTCCATATCCACTATTACACATCTTCAACAATAGAAGCTTCGGAACAATATAAACAATTGATAATTAAAATTGTAGAATATGTTGAATTTTCTTAAGCTAGTAGAGAACGTAATTGAAGAATTAAGAAGCCTGAAAACAAAAGAAAGGAAAAACGAAAATGGTAAAACTATCAATTAGTCTCACCTGTAAATTTTGGGGCCACTGTGCCAAGGGTAAACTTGGAAAATGACAAAGAGGACAACACCATTGGCCTATATTGTTCAAGAGTGGGATCCAAAGTACCCTTTATAAGCTCAAATGTTGCCTACAAGACAATCCAAAAACACATGGAAAGCATAACAATCAGCCCCTGAAGAACATAGAAAGAAAATGGAGAAAAGGTATACAAGAAAGAAGAATGTATGGTAGAAAAGTAACACTTAACTTTTGTCTCTATGAGACAACAACCCAAGAAGGGTAAAGTCATCCAAAACAGCAACCAAGGATGGAAGTTTGTAACACCTGGAATTTCTGATATAAGTTTGATCTAAACTCCTTTTTCATTTGGGAATTTTCCCTACACTATGGTATAGTCGAGTGGGCACCATGATGTGGTGTCCATTCAAAACTCACGACGGGGTAGACTTTATACCACGATGTGGTAGCTGCTGGAATGTAATGTTGGGTTTTTGGTACTATAACACTCCTATGGTTCACATACAACCCTAACTGCTTTGGATCTAAGTTTTCTCTAGTTATACATGCAACAAAATTTTCCAAATCATAAAGCCTACAACTAGCATACAATTTGACATATGAATCACAAAAGTAAGTTAGAATATTACCTCTTGTTCTAGCTTGTTGAATTTGGCCTTTCCAGAGCTCAGAACCCCAAGTGTTGTGCCTCAAACAAGTCACAAACATCATGAACAAGTGGAGAATCTTGAGAGAGAGGTTAGGCACCAAGAAATCGTCCATACTCTTGTAATCTCACTCTTAAGTCCGATTTTGGCTAAAAGAGTTACACATATATAATGTAGAATTCCAAGAGTTCTATGTAACCCTAATTCTTACACCTAGGCTTATGATCCATAAACTTATATGGAGTAATAATTTATGGATTTTCACATAAGCTTAGCCCATTACAAATTAATCATGAATCATTAGCCCAAACCATATGTCTCACTGATTTACATAATTTGTCTCCGTTAATTTAATTAGTCTCTTTTGATCACTAAATTAATTCCAAATCAACTCTTGATCAATACTAATTAAATAATATGATTTCTCAATTAATATATTATACATATAATATATTAATAAATCATAAATAACCTCTTACTCAAATATCCATCCTATCAAATTGTCTTGATGAAGGCAACCTGAAATGGACCATGCTACTCCCAGGTCAAGTACATAACAATTATAGTTATGGGCTTATACACCTAATCCAACAGTCTCCCACTTGGGTAAGTCTAGTAACTATAATTGTATGTACGACTTCAAAACCCGACTAGCAATTGTAGCTCTCAAAAGTCATTGTCGAACTCTGATCAATAACGCTTCCATTAGAAAAGGGATCATATATTCCTCCATTCTAGATATCGTATGCACTAAGACATGGATTATAATCATTATATTTGTTCGTGTGTTGTTTCACGATTTCCGATTTATGACGACCGACTAATTGAACAAATCAAATCAGTCCAGGCTAGGCCAAGCGCTTAGGGTTGTCATCATCAAATCATTGAGGGGCCCTAAGATATCGCTTTTATCCCTCTTAGGGTAAAAGGAATATGAATAAACTTTGACTCATGTGTTTGCTCTATTTACTCATCAAATCACACACAAGAATATGTTTTATAAAACCAAGTTACTGGTGCGTTTTCACATTATCAATGTGCAACCGACTTGTAAACTGCAACTCATATCTCTCCGTTTCAAGAATATAAGATATTATCGTCTCATGATCACTCGTGATAAAATCTATGAAGTGATTCAAATGAGTGTGGGTTTAGTCCAATACTGAAATCTTATTACAAGAGTACTCATGAATACTATAGCAAACATGTGTTATGTCTAAACACCTTTAGATAATCTACATACCCATTCATGACAGCCTCGCTTCAATACATACTTCCAAAGTATGATCTACTATGGATAGTTTGAATAGTCTTTTGATTCGGGAAGTCAAAACATGCAAAGTGAAACAGAAGAATAATCGAATCCAATATGGTCTCAAAACTTTTGAATATAAATAAAACACCTTTTATTTAAACACCATATTGATTACACATTATTAATTGTATAATGTTTCGATTAATCAACTTAATACTTGAATTAAAACAATAGTTATCCCATGCTCCAAGCATGCACACTAAGTTTACCTATGGTCCTTTCTTTGTGAAACAGATCGATTGAATACATATTCAATGAAACTCATTTCACAACTCCAAATCTTTATCCCCAATGTAAGAATACCAAATTCTTGCCACTATTAGAATTTGTTAGATTCTAGCCTTTATACAGTGATCCTTTTGTAATGACTATGTGCACAAGTCACAGAGAATATGACAATTACAAAACTTTCCATTGGAGAATGTTACAAGACAATTCCATAGATACGAAGTACCATATTGAAAGTACATTCCTTTGAACATCCTTCTAGCATAACAGTTTCTTAGCTACACATAGATTCTTTATATCCAACTCCCATTATGCAAAATTTCCCATCATTTCCATATGACTATCCATTCTTAATAGAATCCTATCTATTCAAAATCATGTCAATATGGTCCATCCATCACTATACCTCAACTATCCACAAGCAACCAATCCTTACCGAACATTAGATCATCCGTGAAAGTTGTTTAATAACTTTAGTCATATCCGGTTGTAGTCCTTTTTCCCTCTTAATACCCTAGGCATTTGGAAAATTAGAACTAGAGAATATTATAGCACATGCAATTGATCCTATATCTGAAGCATATGGGACACGATTCATAATGTCTTACATAAAGACATGATACCTGACCAGTCTCTTGCTATAATATTTCAATATATAGAATTTCCAATATTTAAATATTTCAACATGGTATTCATATATATATATATATATATATATATATATATATATATATATATGTATCCATGACTAAGTTTGATTAATATCTCAATCTAAGCATTTAGATTCGAAATAAAGTACAAGTATCCTCTCCGTTACTATAGCGAAACAACGTTTCAAACTTTGCAACATTGCAAATTTGTATCCTTTGTTTCCTATAACTTGTATTGCCAACCTGCAACACTTATCATTATGATTATTCTCCCATTATCATAAAGTCATTTCTTTAATAGCATAATACTTATGCTCCCACTAGCTTTAACATGTACTCAGAAATCAATTGGACTTCTAGAAATCAATACTTGTTGACTTTCTTACCAAAGTTCAGATTTCTGATACAAAATGCTGATGGGTTTTGGTCATAACAACATCCTATGTGCTCATGCAAACCCTAAAGCTTGGATCTAGGTTTCTCTATTGTACATGCTTTGAATCCAAGACTATAAACCCTAATTCTAGTATATGGAAATCAATATTAACATATAAATGGGTTTAAGAACATACCTTGATTGTTATATAGCAATAACAATCCTAATTCCTCCTTGAATTGACTTTGGAAGGCTTAGAGTCACAAGTGTCACTCCTCTAATGGCTTACAAACACCAAGAGCAAGTGCAGAAGATATGAGGAGAGAGAGAAGGTATCAAATTCGTCCCTAGAAGCCTTGGGAAGGTCTTACACGATTTCATGATCAATGGGGTGTTTATATAGGTGTACAGATAGGGTTTCAGTCATTATCCTTATCTAGTTGCTTGCTTACCAAGCAACCCATAAGATAATCCTTGAATCCTTATCATAGTCGAATTCTAAGGCATTATCACCTTAAATTCGTCCATCCTATACTTAGGATAATCCTTACCTTATTTTGTAACTATCACATAATTACAATTCAGCCCCTTTAGTTTAATTAATTACATTTGATCACAAAATTAATTCTTAATTAATTATTGACCAATATTAATTAAACAAATATGATTTCTCCCTTAATATATTATTCTTATAACATATTAATAAATCATAATAACCTCTCTCTCTATTCATTTCTCCAATCAAGTTGCTTTGGTGAAGGCAACCCAAAAGGACCATGCACAATCGGGTCAAGTACATATCAAAATAGTTATGGACTTAGACACTAATCCAACAGTCTCCCACTTGGATAAGTCTAATAACTATTATGCGTATAACTTCAGATCCTGATCTGCAATTGTAGCTTTCCAAAGCCGCTATCAACTCTGATCCTATCAGATACGCGTGTCCTTAGATAAGGGATCATATATTCCTCCATTCTAGATATCATATGAGATATGATTTCAAATCATTCTCTTTGTACTATATCTCTATTTCCGATTTATGATGACTGACTAATTGAACAAATCAAATTAGCCCTCGCCCGGCCGAGCATTTACGTTTGTCATCACTAAATCATCGAGGGGCCCAAAGATATCGCTTTTATCCTACTTTGAATAAAAGGAACGTATAAACTTTGATACAATGCTTGCTTGCACTCACTCACCAAATCACACACAACAATATGTTTTATAACACCAAGTTACTAGTGCGTTTACATATTATCAATGTGCAACCGATTTGCAAGATACAACTCACACATCTCGGTTTTAAGAATATAAGATGTTATCGTCTCACCAATCACTCGTGATACAATTCATGGAATGATCCAAGTGAGCGTAGGTTTGACCCAATGCTCAAATCATATTCATAAGCACTCATGAACGTTGCAGCAAACATTTGCTTATGTCTAATGCTCTTTAGACAATCCACACACCAATTCACGACAGTCTTCATTCATATCTACTTCTAACATATGAACGACTGTGGCCCGTTCGAATAATTCGATTATTCTTAATAAATTCAATTATTCTGGAAGTCAAAACATGCAAATGTGAAACACAAGAATAATACTGATCCCATATGGCCTCAAACCTTTGAGTATAAATAAAACACCTTTTATTTATCACCATATCGATTACTCATTATTTGCCATTTCGGGTAATCAACTTCTTACTTGAATTATTACACTTGTCCCATGCTCCTAGCATGCACACAATGTATACCTATGGTTCTTACTTTGTGAAATAGACCAAATTGAGCACATTCCCAATCATTCTCATTTCACAACTCCAAATCCTTTTTCATAAGTGTAAGAATATCAAATTCTTGCCACTTATAGAATATGTTAGATTCTAACATTTTATGCAATGATCCTTTCGTAATGTCACTGCACCAAAGTCACAAAGACTATTCCCAATGCTATTACAAAGTCCTCTATCGGAGATTGTTACAAGACAATTCCTTAGATATGATGTCTTTCACTCAAAGTACATTTCTTTGAACATCCTTTTGCATAAAGGTTTCTAATCTAGACATAGATTTTTCAATATTCAATTTCCAATATGGATACATTTCCATATTTTCCATATGACAACTTATTCTTAATAGAATCTTTTTCTATAGTGTCGATATGGTCCATCCAATACCATGCTTCCAACTACTCACAAGCAACCAGTCATCGTCGAACTTTGGATTGTCCTTTGATAGTTGTTTAATTATTTTTTTGTCAAAACCAATTCTATTCCCTTTTCCCTCTAAATGCGCTAGACATTTGGAAAATTTTAGAATGGTCAAACATTAAAGCATTTGCAATCGATCCTATACCCGAAGCGTATGGACACGATGCAAAATGTCTTACATAAAGATTTGATACTTTATCAATCTTTTGCCATAATGTTTTATTTGCTATGTTCTCAAAATTCGAATTGTGAAGAGGAATGTCGTAATCATAATCAAAATTTTAAGAACACACTATGTACTTTTGACTAAATTTATTAACATTCCACAACCTAAGCCTTTAGATCAGAAATGAAGCATAATATTCTCTCCCTTAATTATAGCAAAACAACTATTCCTTCCTTACAACTTTGCAAAGAATTACTCTTGTTTTCTATAATTAATATTGCCAACTTGCAATACTTTCCTTAATAATCATACAATCATAACATTTATGATCCCACTATCATGATGATTATTATAAAACATAACACTTATGCTCCCACTAGCTTCGACATGTATTCATAAACATCTTAACTTTCAGAAAAACAATACCTATTGAATTTCATAAGTCCATGTTTCTAATACTTAGTGCTTTTATAATCCTTTATCAAGGCTTCTTAGTCTCATACACCTTTATTCAAAATAGCTCATATGTGTCTTAAACAATTAAGACTAATTGCCAAATCTCATAATTCGAATCATGGAGAGGGATACCGTAATTGCTATCTTAAAATCTCTCTTAGTGAAAGCATTTCCTCATAATCATTTTCATGAAGGAGGAAATCTTATGACACTTAGATTTAAACGGTGTATGTGTTCCTATCCATGTGAATTTGTCAAAACCAAAGTTTACGACAAATTCAAACTCATATGGACCGAACATTCTTAATCTTGATTTCTTGCCTTATGGTAGCACAGCTGCCCACCATGTCTTCCAAGTAGTTAAGCAACTCACCTTCTCCTATCAATGTACTTTCCATTGATCAAGGTCCTTGCCTCTTATGCATTCAAATGAGAACTCATAGGACTCATATGCACAATTAACTCAATTGGAATGGCATAGAAAACAAAATAGTGTCAACACGATAGGTCGTAAACCTCAACTCATGTGCTAGTGATGATCGATAAGGTTTATTTGATTTGTTCTTCAAAACCTTTCAAGACCATTAAGACTCCCACTGACTCCTTGACATATAAGATTCTCTTGTCACTAAACATTTCTTGACAATCAAATATTCAAGAGTTAGTGTAGTTTTTATCATAACACTTCACAAAATGGTCCTGGTTGGTCTTTGTCTTATCCAAGACATCACAACTTTCCACATTTGATGAATGTTAAAAACCTTCTTAATACTTATCACTCAATGTCATAATCTTAACTTTAAGACTTGTTATTGGAACGAAGTATGATTGACTTTTTGATTTAACCATTTCTTCAATTCTTGATTCCTCTTCTTATACATACAATTGTACTAAGACTCACTTAGAGGATCAATTGAGATATGGTTCTTAATCATTAAGACCTATCATAAAGCATAAAAGGTACTCTCCCTTCTTCTTAGAATGGAGAAACTTTTATCTTTCTGCCTGCTTGATTCTTCTTATTCGTTCTGCTATTGACTTAAACCTTTTTTAGTCAACTAAGAATTACACTTAATCTTATAAGTATAATCATATTTACTAATCCTTTAGTAAATCATGACGAATATATTTGTTACCCTTGTGGTGGACTTGATCAACACACAACTTTGTGTACTCGATCTCCTAGTCCTTCACTTGACACTTTGTCAACGAATTAGTCTAATTTCCAAATGTGAAATTCTCATTCATCGTGCAGCCACGTTGCATGATTCCAAGTTTCTGTCCAATTGAAACTTGGGTGATGAGAACCTTTCCCTATTTGGCAAATTCTTGACATTTCCACTATTAACATAATTAAGAATCTTATCCATTTGTTGTAGAAATATGCAAACACCAATTTTTATAACGATTTCATTGCAAGGAAACAAATAAATAAATAAGTCAAACGAAAATTTATTTTATTTATAAAAGCAGCGGAAAACATTTTTCCTTACAATGCAAAATCCATTGAAAACTATGTATTTTAAAAGGAAAATTTCTAACAACTCTATCATAACTATCTAAGCTTAAAATTTAATCTTCAAGTCCATGCAATCAAGATCCATTCCTTGTGATTAGATTCATCTTGCTCTTTCACCAAGCTTCCTTTCTTTTCACCGATCCTGCAGAACATTCAAATGCAATCTTATCACATCATGTATTCAGAATCAATGAATAGGAACTTAACGGAGTTAGATAGTGGATTTTACCTGAAGCGCAGCCATACTCTTTGACTCTCCCATCTTCTGGACCTTTGAGGCTCTTTGGGCAGACTTGTATCCAACGGCCTTTCTTTTGGCAGCAAATGCAGGTCGGTTTTCCTAGAACGTCCTCGGAAGCATGGTCGGTTGACTCTCCCAACAAATACGCTCCATTGCTTCGCCAAATCATTTCTGATTCAGCAGCAATGAGCATGTAAGTTAGGTCAATTAGGTTGTCGTCATGTTCCATCATATAATACTTTCTTTTGAACTCATTATATGATTCTGGAAGTGACTACAAAACCCAATTCACAACCAACTCATCCGGGAATGACACTCCCAACATTATCAACCTATCAATGTGTGATTTCATTCCTAGAACGTAGGCACACACGGGTTTACCATCTTCATGTTTCATTTCCAATAGGGCTTTAGTGATATTGAACCTTTCAATTCTTCGATCTTGTGGGTTGGGGAGAACAATAGGAGGAGGAGGAGGAAGTGAAGCATGATTTCTCGTTCCTCGATCGAATCGTGGAATACCATCTTCATGTGGAATGCTTGTTCCACGGGATTTGGGAAGACCATAGTTGTCGAAATTTGACATCTACAAAATGGGAGAAAACAAATTCAAGTTAGTTGATAGATTGAGTCCTTAGTAAATCACCCAAATGAAATACTAAGGCTAGGAGCCAACACAATATTCTACAACTCGGGAGAGGGATGCCGTAACCCTAATTGTAGAACATTTGAAGGTAAGTGAATGACGATTCACTAATTTCCACCACGAAAAACGAAAAAGAAATTTAAGTTTTAAATCTATGAAAACTCCTAGATCCTTTGAGATTCATTGAACATTTCAATGGCATGTTTAAATCTCAATATGCCCCTCTTGTTTTTGACTGGGATGCCGAGGATCACAAAGCGGGTGTGAATTACCATTTAAACTTACATGGTGCCCTCACATGTTATAGTCACCTATTCGATGTGCCGGTAAACCACACACGCTCCACCGAACTATGACAAACATTGAGTCACCCTTTGCTACCTTTTCTTAGAACCATTTAGTGTGCCGGTAAACCACACATGCTCCACTAACGTCTTCGCAAGGGCACAAAGTGTAATTTCATGGAATTGCATCAATTCATTTTTGCCTAAGTAACTAAGATTGGGAATTTTATGAAAACATTTAGTTACTTTTATATTTCATTATACTTATAATGGAAGGTTTTGTCCTATCCTACCCGTTCGGCTAACGACCCTCCACTAGGCAAGAGTGCAGTGGGTAAGAGTGGATACCCATTCAATCGCCATTTTATAGGCAATTTCCTTAAACACCCCTTATAGACTAGCTTCGTGAATGAGGCCTACTAACGGTAAGACTGACTTTTACTCATACATATATATAATGTTAGACTTTTAATGTTATATATATATATATATATATATATATATATATATATATATATATATATATATATATAGTATAGGGTGTATTTTACACTTTGAAAATACTAGGTGGTTAAATTTAATAATTATACCTTTAATTCAATTAAATTGTAAACCAAAACTATTGTGGATTTATTAAACCTCTTTTAATTATACTCCTTAATTAATTAATAAAACCACAAGGGTGTGATTTGAACTTTTTCAAAACAATACTAGGGTTTTAGAATTTAACATTCCTAAATTAAACTTTTAATCAACTTTTAAATTCCAAAACTTGAGGGCAAGTTTTGAAACCTTTTTCAAAACATTAGGGTTTCAACTATTTAAATTTCAAAACAACAAAACTTTTGGGTTCAAATTTAAACCATAAAACCTAAAGGGGAAAATATGAAACTTTTCATAACAACAAGAATCAAATAACAAATAATCTAAATTAATATTTAATCACATAATTATCCATATCTGATTTATCTAATGATTTCTTGAAAAATAATTTACCAATTTAATCAAAATAATTAATCAATTATCATATAAGGAAATAAATATTTTATTAATTGATAAATATCTTTAATTAGATCAATAATATAGTCAAATATATCATAAAATCAGATTAATATTGATCTAATGTGAAAAGGTAACTATCCTTAAGCAAAAACAGCAAGAAATCCCGGATACAGCTCTATCTGACGCTCGAACTCGCCGAGTACCCCCATGGACTCGCCGAGTAGGGGCAACTCGCCGAGTCCACAGTGGGACTCGTCGAGTCCATCAAGCAGAATCACAAAATTCGAATTTTTCAAACATACAAGGCATCAATACAATAGAAACCAATCATGTCTCTGATACCACTGATGGGTTTTGGTCATAACAACATCCTATGTGCTCATGCAAACCCTAAAGTTTGGATCTAGGTTTCTCTATTGTACATGCTTTGAATCCAAGACTATAAACCCTAATTCTAGTATATGGAAATCAATATTAACATATAAGTGGGTTTAAGAACATACCTTGATTGTTATATAGCAATAACAATCCTAATTCCTCCTTGAATTGACTTTGGAAGGCTTAGAGTCACAAGTGTCACTCCTCTAATGGCTTACAAACACCAAGAGGAAGTGGAGAAGATATGAGGAGAGAGAGAAGGTATCAAATTCGTCCCTAGAAGCCTTCGGAAGGTCTTACACGAATTCATGATCAATGGGGTGTTTATATAGGTGTACAGATAGGGTTTCAGTCATTATCCTTATCTAGTTGCTTGCTTACCAAGCAACCCATAAGATAATCCTTGAATCCTTATCATAGTCGAATTCTAAGGCATTATCACCTTAAATTCGTCCATCCTATACTTAGGATAATCCTTACCTTATTTTGTAACTATCACATAATTACAATTCAGCCCCTCTAGTTTAATTAATTACATTTGATCACAAAATTAATTCTTAATTAATTATTGACCAATATTAATTAAACAAATATGATTTCTCCCTTAATATATTATTCTTATAACATATTAATAAATCATAATAACTTCTCTCTCTCTCTATTCATTTCTCCAATCAAGTTGCTTTGGTGAAGGCAACCCAAAAGGACCATGCACAATCGGGTCAAGTACATACCAAAATAGCTATGGACTTAGACACTAATCCAACAAATGCTTCGATAAGACTTTATCTAGGCTTCTCAAGCTTATAAACCTTTCCTTAGATAGCTCACATGTGTGTCTAAACATTTTTAGAACTTATAACTATAAGTCTCAAATGTTTAGACCTTTTTCCATTTTTCACAATTCGAACTATGAAGAGGGATGCCGTAATCATAATCGAATTTGAGAATGCAAATATCTCAAATGTTATCTCCTTAAAATCTACTTAGTGAAAATGTTTCCTTACAATCATTTTCATGAAGCGGAGAGAAACCTTTGTCACTTAGATTAATGGTGTATGTGTTCCTATCCATCTGAATTTGTCATAACCATAATCATAGGACAAGGTTAGTGACAAATCCAAACACATATGGAATGAACTTGTTCAATCTTAATTTCTTGCCACCTACAGCTCAAGCGCCTACCATTGCTTCCAAGTTGTTATGCAAACAATTGAGAGCTCATAGAACTCACATGCACAGTCAACTTAACTGGAATGGGCACAAAAAAAATATGTCAACACGATAGGTTACAAACCTCAAGTCGTGTGCTAGTGATTAATAACAGGTTTATTCTTGATTAGTTTTTAAAACATTTCAATATCTTCAAGACTCCCACCGACCTCTTGACATATAAGATTCTCTCTGTTAAGAGACATTAATTAACAAACAAATATTCAAGAGTTAGTGTCGGTTCTTATCAAGAAAAACATTTCACACAATTGGTCTTAGTTACTCTCTGTCTTATCCAAGACATCACGACTTACCAATTTCAAATGTGCAGGAGTAAGAAAACATCGTTTTTATTCCACATTTGATGAGTGTGTTATAAATCTTCTTAATATCATGTCACTCAATGTACAATCTTGGAGTATGACTCTAAGACTTGATATTGGAACGAAGTATGACT
Organism: Lactuca serriola; assembly: GCF_051521515.1. Taxonomy (NCBI): domain Eukaryota; kingdom Viridiplantae; phylum Streptophyta; class Magnoliopsida; order Asterales; family Asteraceae; genus Lactuca; species Lactuca serriola. Next base: position 65,833,475 of record NC_136409.1, read on the forward strand.
CACCTTTTGATTTAACCATTTCAACAATTCATGATTCATGTTCTTAGTCATACAAATCCTCTAAGATGTCCTTATAGGATCAATTGTAATATGGTTTTTCATAATCATTAAGATGATCATAAAACATGATGCTAAAGTACTCTCCCTACCTTTCAGTTTGGAGAAACTTTTATCTTTCTGCCTAATTAATTCTTTTTATTCATTCTGCTACACATTAAAACTTTTCCAATGATTCAAAATTACACTTAATCTTGTAAGTATAAACATGTTTACTAAACTTTTAGTAAATCATGATGAATAGTCTTATTGTTCTTTGTGGTGGATCTGACTAGTGCATAACGATGTGTACTAGATCCCATAATCCTTCACTTGACTCACATATACATGTGAACAAGGAATTAGTCCTAATTTCCCAAAGATGAAGTTTCTCATTCATCATACAATGCAAATCGCATGACTCTAAGTTTCTATCCAATTGAACTTTGGGTGATGAGAATCTTTCCTTATTTGGTAAATTTTGACACTACCACAAACGAATGAATCAAATCCATTTTCCAATATTGCTAACAATAGAAATATACGAACATCAATTTTCACAAATTACATTGCAAGGAAAAATATAAAATAAGATAAAAATTAAAATTTTTCTTTATTTAAAAAACGCGGAAAACATGTCCTTACAATGCAATTACAAATGAAAACTATGTTATTACATATTCCTAAGCAACCTATCATAACTCCTAGTAGCAACTCACAAATCTGATCATTGAACCATGCAATCGAAATCCATCTCTTCGCGACCAGACTCAGCTTACTCTTCCTTTAAGCTTCCTTTCTTTTCTTCAATCCTACAACACATCAAAATGCAATCTTGTCGCATCATGTATTAAGAATCTCGAGATAGGAACTTAATAGAGTTAGATAGTGGATTTACCTGAACCAGAGTCATACATTTGGATTTTACCATCCTTATGGTCCTTTAGGTAGATATGGCAGCTTTGCAACCAATGCCCCTTCTCTTGGCAATAGAAGCAAACAGACTCTTTCGGAATGGTACATGGGACAATCTCAGACTTAGCCTTTCCTTTTCCCATGGAAAGAAAAATATTTTCTGGACTTCCAATGTTTCCATTGTCAATATCCATGGAAGTTTGGGAAGTAGATCTTCCAATCAAATTTTCTTTACCAGTGCTCCAAATCATTGCTGATTCAACATCAATTAGCAAATAGGTAAGATCGATAAGGGTCACGTCATGTCTGTCATATAGTAATATTTAACGAACTCACTATATGACTTAGGAAGTGATTGAAGAACCAAGTCAACAGCCAACTTCCTTGAGACAATGACACCTAACATTCCCAACATGTCAATGTGTGACTTCATCTCTAAGACATGTGCACACACAAACCTTCCATCTTCATGTTTGCTTGCCAATAGGGTTTGAGTGACCTTGAACTTTTCAAGTCGATGAACATGTGGGTTAGGGAGAACTATTGGAGGAGGTGGAAGAAGTGAAGTATAATTTCTGGGAGCAACATCTTCATGAGGAAAGCTTTTTCCAAAAGGTTCGGGAGGACCATAGTTGTCAACACTAGACATCTATGAGGGGAGAAATTCAAGTTAGTTGATTTAAGTCCTTAATATAACACCCAAATGAAATATTAAGGCTAGGACCCAACATAATATTTTACAATTTGGAAGAAGGATTCCGTAATTCAGTTACAAAATATTTGAAGGTAGGTAAATGACGATTTACCAATTTCCATCATGAAAAATGAAAATGAATTTTAGGTTTTAAATGAATTGAAATTCCTAGATCTGTTGAGATTCATTAAACTTTTCAATGGCATGTTTAATCTCGATTATGCCCTCTCAAGTTTGTGACTGGGATGCCGAGGATCACAAACAAGGTGTGAATAACCATGCAAATTAGCTTGGTACTCTCGATGTTACATATCACCTAATCAATGTGTCGGTTAACCACACATGCTCAATTGATCCATGATTAACACCAAGGTACCATTTGCCACACATTATTAGTCCCAAATTAGTGTGTCGGTTAACCACACACACTCCACTAACGACTTAACAAGGCGCAAAGTGCAATTTCATGGGTTAGCATCAATTCACATTTTCCTAAGTAACTATGATTGGGAATTTATAAGTGTTTAGTTACTTAGTATTTTTCATTATACTTTTAATGGAAGTTTGTGTCCTATCCAACCCATTCGGCTAACGACCCTCCACCAATCAAGGAAGTCGTGGGTGAGAGTGGACACCTATTAAACCACTATTTTATAGGCAATAACTTTTTACTCCCATTATAGACTGGCTTCGTGAATAAGGCCTACTAACGGTAAGACTGACCTTTAACTTATACATATATAATTAGACTTTTCATTTTATATAGTATAAGGGTGTATTTTAAACTTTTAAAATACTTGATGGTTTACTCTATTAATAAATTACACTCTTAATTTAATTAAACTTAAACCATATGATTATGGATTTAATAATTCTCTTTTAATTAAACATTTAATTAACTACTAGTAAAGTCCATAAGAGTTAAATGAACTATTCAAAAAACATCAATATGCTAAATCAAATTAAAACTATTTAATTAATTTGAAGTTACGAACCCATGTGTTACATTTTTGAAAATTTTTCAAATTCCTAGGGTTTCTATGAATTCAATATTTTTTAATTGAGACTTTTCAACTCTTAAAACTTGAGGGCAAGTTTTGTAATTCTTGAAAAAACTTTTGAACTCCATAACTTAAGGAGTTAATTTGTTTTATGAAGATGAGACTTTTCAAGTTCGATAACATATGTAACTCTTCAAAACATTCAGATCAATTTAACTAATTTTTATTTTTAACTCCTTAAAAAACTTTTGAGTTCCAAATTTGATGACAAAATTTGTAACTCCTTAAAAACATTTAGATCAAATTACAAACTTACAAAATAACCATTTTTATCTTTTACCAATTTGATCATAATACAATTCCTGTAGTAAGATAATTTATAATAAAAAATTACAAATAATTAGCTTTATCATATAAACTAGTAAGTATCTTAAAATTTGAGAATTTATCTTGTAATTGGATGAGAATAATCACTACCATATCAGAAAAACAGATTTTATGATGCAAAACAGTTTGTGATAATGATTCTAGTCCAATTCAGGCCAAAAAACCCGAAAAACTGCAAACAGGTTGCTGAACTCGTCGAGTCAGCTTATGCACTCGTCAAGTTCATCATGAACTTGTCGAGTTCATGAATGGACTCGACGAGTCCCCCTGTCAAACAACATTTTTTCAGTTTTTTCAGTTTTTCCAGCTTTGAACCATTAACTATGCATCTATATTACAGAAAACTACTCATGGCTCTCATACCATTGTTGGGTTTTAGGTACTATAACACTCCTATGGTGCACATACAACCCTAATAACTTTGATCTAAGTTTTCTCTAGTTATACATGCAACAAAAATTTCCAAAGAATAAAGCCTATAATTTGATATCTGAATCACAAAAGTAAGTTAGAAGATTACCTCTTGTTGAAGCTTGTTGAATTTGGCCTTTCCAGAGCTTAGCACCCCAAGTGTTGTGCCTCAAACAAGTCAAAACATCATGAAAAATTGGAGCATATTGAGAGAGAGGTTCGGCACCAAGAAGTCATCCATACTCTTGTAATGTCACTCTTAAGTCCGATTTTGGCTAAATGGGTTACACATATATAATGTAGAATTACAAGAGTTATATGTAACCCTAATTCTTACACTTAGGCTTATGATCCATAAACTTATATAGACTATTAATTTATGGACTTCCACATAATCTTAGCCCATTACAAATTAATCATCGATCATTAGCCCATACCATATGTGTCATTGATTTACATAATCAGTCTCTGTTAATTTAATTAGTCTCTTTTGATCACTAAATTAATTTCAAATCAACTTTTGATCAATACTAATTAAATAATATGATTTCTCAATTAATATATTATACTTATAATATATTAATAAATCAGAAATAACCTTTTACCCAAATATTCATCCTATCAAATTGTCCTGATGAAGGCAACCCAAAATGGACCATGCTACTCTCGGTTCAAGTATATACCAATTATAGTTATGGGCGTAGACACTTAATCCAACATGTAAAACCCTAATTTTTGGGGCTAGGGTCGTATTTAAAGGATGTGATGGATAGGGGTTGTCCATTCTCAACCTTTATCACCCTTAGAAGTCGCTCTCTCAAACCCTAGCCTATCCTCTTGTCATTTGAGCTCTATGTTGGTGTTTTGGTCATTTAAAGGTTGAAGGAAGTCTTTATTAAGCAAAGGATCATCTAACAAACTCATATCCATCTCTCGGTTCATCTTATAGACTCTTTTTTAAGTATCCAAGTTCTAACCTTCATGGTTTACCCATTGATCTAGGTTTCGAGATCATTTTCTTTATGATATGTTAATATGAATGGATGGTTTTGATAAATTTGGCAATTTTCTCACTCCTTAGGTCCCTAAGTCATCATATTTTTCAAATCTAGACTTTTATTTTGATTAGTACCATACATGGACTTCTGAATTTATTTCTTTCCATTTTGAGCTAGTTTTGGGAGAGACATGCATTGAACATGCATTTCCATAAAGTAAGGATTTTTATGGTTCATTTAAGGGTAAGTAAATCTTTAGAGATGTTGACCAAAAGACTTAAAAAATTAAGCTCTTAATGAAGAAAATATCTTTTTGGAAGTGACCACGACGTTGCCAAGGAAGGCCCACAACATGGTGGTACTCTGCATCGTGATTGTTTTGCATGTACATGCCCACAATGTAGCCAAGAGGTCACCACGTCATGGTGATCATTGACCATTGAAATTTTTTGACCGTTGACCAATGACTTTTGACTAATTTGATCTTGAGTCAAACTTGAAGGATTTGGGTTGTTGACTAAGGGTTGATCTTTATTTGGTGATAGTCAGCTTATCGGTTTGATTAGTGCAAGGAAGTGAGAGTCTTGGTGTGCTAGTTTTGCGTTTCATGTGAGTATTCTCTATATGCCACGTATGACATTATATATCCTTTTTATGATAGGTTAAAGGTACTGTTAGAGTATGAGCATTCTAGTTGATTAGGATATCGCCTTATATTGTTTGTGCAATGTAGGACACTTAGTGTCATGGTATGCTAGACTGGTAGGGTCTTACCTATGGATTGTATGATGTTGGTAGGTTTCGTGAATTGTTGGGGTAATGATAGTAATGGTTGTTGGTGGTTTAGTTGGATAGCTTGAGAACTCTTGGTCTAAAGCATTATTGCATGGTTCTTGGTTGATTTATTACTTTCGGGTGGACCATCTATTTGATTGTCTATTTGATCTCTAACTACATATGACTTTATGTATTGTATGAAATACCATGATCTAGCCCCTGGTAATTACATGAAAGACTAGGATCTAGCCCCTGACAACTGCATGAAAGATCAGGATCTGGCCCTAACAATTATATGAAACAGCAGGATCTGTCCCTTGAGACTTTTATGTAAGATAAGGATTTGACACCTGGCAATGGCAAGGAAAGACCATGATTTCGACCATGGTAGTATGTCACCGTAAGACTATTCATTGGCTCATAGCATTCACTTGGGGTTGGAGTAGACCCATTATTTCATATATAAATACATGTTGACAGGAGAGTTGGCATGTTGGCGCTAGAGCTGAGGACTTTGTGTGGATGCATTCTATATATGATGGAATATGAGGTATACTTGGGAACTCACTAAGATGTATGCATCCAGTTGTCGATAAAATGTTTTGCGGGTTGTTCATGAGAAGAGTTCGGCGGGACTATACATACGCATCGAAGATGTTGATTCCTGCTGTCTTTAAAATTCAACTCTGATAACATTATGATTTCAAATAAATGAATGTCACTTATTGTTTTTAATTTAAAGGTTTGAATCGGTTAATATGGTTTTTTAAATGAAATATCCATTTGTAATTTTCTTGACGTTACAAAGTTCATAATGTATCACTTCATATCTCTTAACTGTTGAGCCAAATAGATTAAGATTACCCCTCCTTTCTTCTCAACATGACCTACCCTGCCAAACCGATGAACAAATACTTTTGAAGAGGATGAAAGTTCGTAATGTATCACCTAATACAATAAATACCAACATACTTTCATTAATTTTTTTTCAATTTACAAAAATGCCATTGAAATAAAACCAGATTTTGATGTCTAAATGAGGAAAGGGGATTGGAAGATCAACATTACACACACTTTTAATGTCATAAATCCAGTGTGTATCATATTTCACCTTTTATTAAATGCCTTTTTTCTAATAGTGGTTATTACTAATAATATAATATATGTTAGGATTCATATGTTATGTGAACCTAAGTTTTATTTGGAAGCAATATAATATGTGAGTATTGTGTCGGTTCAATAAGCGTTTTTTTTACCCGTTGTTTATTAATATATTTGAGGATTGCAACCACATCCACATTATATTTTGAAACTATGTTTGAAAATATAAAGATTTCCGCTATGTACTCTCAATGACAATGTTTTATATAACATTGGAAGAAATAATATTTATGAGTGATGTTTTATTATCAGTTTTTAATTGGGATCAAGGAGATGTTTTATTTTTGTTATAAAAATAATCAGGTGTTACACTTAGTAACAATAGGCTTGTGGTAATTACTTTTTCTATTTGGTGCTTTATGACATGTAGGAATGCGATGATGCTATTCCATTATTTTTATTGATTAACAACAAATGATAGGACTCAAAATTTTATGCACCTGCTTTGATGTAATTAGTCTCTTTTTTATCCCCTGGCTTTTTTCTTGTACATTGCAAGCACTAATACAAGTTAGCCATTCAGGGGAAAAAAGAGAAAAATGGATTGGTTACATATCTGATATCTGGATCATTGAAAAGGAATTCGAAAACAAACTAACAATATGAGGTATATTTGTGAATTTCAACTAAGATAGAGAATAAAACTAATCTACACATTACAAATCGAAATTTATTCAAACAGAAGGCACAAAAAAGTACCACCTTATAAATTAATGCACAATAAATAGAAACATTCTTAAATGTCTCCCGCTTATATTTAGCTTTAAGGTTCGAAATTTTTACCCATAACCAAATTAAAATTACACACGACTATAATATGTCATTATTCATGCATGTTACATGCTGTAACAATTATTTAGTGAGAGTCTGCAAATAAACATACACATTGACACGTAAATGGAATACAATCCAATCGTTATTGTTGAAGTATTTATGTGTTGGTCACTTGAACTTGTTATGAGAAGTGGATGATTTCTTTAGCTTGTGAGCTTCATTTGGTAACTTAACATTGGTAGCTAATCCTACTGCTTCAAGAAACCTTATCATATACCAACAAAAGTCAATTTGCCACCATTTTAACCCATGACGAGCTGAATATTCAAATGCATGATGATTGTTATGCCATCCTTCTCCGAAAGTAACCAATGCCACCCACCTGTGTGCATACAAAATATTTTGTACTTTTAATGAATTGATCTCCATATAAATTAAAATTTTGAACTTTAATTGTGTACCAGTTATTCTTGGAGAGATCACCAGTGTCCCAACTTTGAGTGCCCCAAATATGACATGCTGAATTCACTAGAAATGTCGTATGGTAACCCCAAGTCGTTGCAACGCCCTACATATATGCTCTTGATCTTATAAATTCATCATTAAATATGACATTTTTAACGGTCAATTGGAAAAAGGAAAAAAGTTTATAGCAGTGGCACCAAACGTAATAACTTATATTATTCATCATGCAAAGTCTTACCACAGCCCAAACAAGATAGGTAAATCCACCATAAGCGTAAACGAGGGCAGCATATGCGGATATATGCAATATATAAGTTCTTTTAATGAACCTATAGAATACTTGATTCTTTAAATCCTCCACGTTATTACTTTTTTGATACTGCAAACACATGATCAACTTAACGACATAATTAACTAATATAAACTTGTTTTGTCTTAATATATCACACAACTTACCTTTTCAATTAAGTAGCCACTATCAAAAAGCCAACCCATGTGACTAAACCAAAACCCAAAAATAGGAGAGTGTGAATCTTTCTCGGAATCGACATATTGATGATGAAATCTATGAATGCTCACCCAAAATATAGGATCCCTCTGTATACAAATAACAGTTATCTACATTTGGCTGTTTAAATAAATAAAAGAAAAAAATTCAATAATGATCTTTTTGGTTTTAAAAACTTTCCTCAAACGTGAAACTTTTGTTGCATCAATGGTCGCTATCGAGAAAAATTTGCAAGCCAATAGTCCTTATGTATATGTTCCATTAGAGAAAGATGTTAAATTCCCATAAGGACGATTTGTGTAGGTTTCTAAAATTTCGGATAAGGATCATTTGTTGAATTTTCTCAAACTTTGCATAAGGACCATGTGAAGTTTTAAAAAGTCTATTTAATTTTTTATTACTTTTTTTTTTGAAACGGCTAACGATTTAGCGGAAGCTCACCACAATATTTCAATGGTGACCCCGAGTTTGAGCTCTTTTACAAGGCAAACTCAGCTCCCAAGGGGATTTCCAAGGAAAACTTCTCACACATTGGGCATAATCGTAACAGACAGATTTAAGAGGTTCAAAGATTTGAACTCATAACCTCAAACATATGTGGGTATCAAACCAGATGTATCAATCTAGCTAGGCTAGACATCGCTTGCAAATTTTTTTATTACTTCACATAAATCAAATAAAAAGGTAAAAAGAAAAATAATAATAATAATAATAATAATAATAGTTTAATATTTACATAAATAAAAAATATAACTTATTATTTTTAATCAACATGCAAATATATTTATTTTTATAAAAAAAACATAATACATTATTATAAAAAAATGTTATTATAAAAATAATAGTATTTGGTCTTTTGTTATAAAAATATAAATATGGAGTTCTGAGTTATAGGTAAAGTAAACATATGTTTTCGTTTTTATTTCATAATAAAAGAATGTTGTGTGCAATTAAAAAAAATTTGGACAATCAATGATTTGTATTGACGCTAAAATTATTAACTAGAATAGAAGAATATAAAATGCAATTTAATCAATTTAATTGGTTTAATTTAATTGGTTTGGTTAACGGTTAAAAATTACTAACATGGTTAACGGTTAAATCTTACTAACATTTGATAGATTTTTTACTTTACATAAAAAAAAATTAATATTTTATTCAATAAAGTTGTTTCGTTTTATTAAATTTTGAATATATCTTTTTATAAAGACATAAACTTTTCAAATTAATAATTTCTATTTTTTGATAAAAATATTAAGTTGTCTATATTTTAGTTTTTCTATATTTTTATTGGATTTATGATAATTAATACAACATTAAAAAGATTCTATTAAAATTTCATAAATGGCCTTTATACAAAGTTTCATAAAATTACAAATGATAACAAATGATCATTACGGTGACTTAACGACGACAACTTTTGTCTAAAGTTACCATTTGTGCCAAAAAAAAGTTTCATAATAACCGTTAAAGGGATCTTCTATAAACTAAAAGGACCTTCATGAAAATTTTTCTAAATAAAACATACAGGAAAGAAAACAAGTACGAACCTGGAAAGAGAGGACCCCAAGATAAGCAAACATGTACTCAAGACACTTAGGCAGCTTTAGACTGCGGTGAGCTAGATTCCGATGATATGAGAGAGTTATTCCAAAAATCCCACAAAACACCCATCGAAAAAATGCAAATAAAAAAGCATCCCAATCGAACCTAAATGGTGCGAAAAGTGAAAGTAAATGAATAGCTAAAATCAGAACACCCGTTTGAATGTCGATAGCCCTCCATTTTCGCGCCCACAAGAGGTTTCTTTTCCTTGTAACCACCACATCAGAGAGCACTATTTTTGTATGCTCTGACTCCTTTACAACAGTGGAAACTGTGGCCGGATTTCTCAACATTTGAGAGGGTAATAAAATTAACGTAGGATTTGTAGTTTGATGTACGTATTATGTGCAAGTATTTATAAGGAAACAATCAGGTCAAGAGGTTTGTACAGGATTGTTGAAATGCATGTAATGATGTATGTCACGTCTTACGTGGTAATTGTTTTCATTTTTCATTTTTTTTTTTTGAAAGGCAACTTGAATAAAACGGGAACAAACCCCAGCAAGAAACTAGGGCGCTCAAAAACGACAATTACATAGTTTTAAAAGCTAATCTAGGTGATGATATCCACAAACCATATGAGGAAAACAATTATTAGCGGCAACAAAAGTCGCCGGTAAGAGTCCAAAATATCGCGGGTAATACTAATAGCGGTGACGCGTCGCCGGTAATGAGTTGCCGCTATTGTCTCGTCGTTATTGATCAATTTGTCGCCGTTAATTAGATATGTCGCCTCTAATAACTAAGTCACCGGTAACACAGTCGTCGGTAATAACAATTTTCATTTTTTTAATTAACGATTTTGGTTGCCGGTAATAATGTCGTCAGTAATTACATAACAACATTCGATTAAATATCAAAAATAATAATGTCGACGCTAATTACAAACAAACATCCGATTACAATTAAATATCAAAAGTCATAATATCCGATTAATTATAAAAAGTAATAATGTCGCCCGGTAACTACAAAAAACAACCAAAGTTTTACAATCTACCAAGTAGCAAAGTGTGACAACGTATGCATATAAAACGCATCCCTACATACCGTCATCTTTGTTCCCATCGTTTCCTCGATTATTTTGGTATTGAAAAAACGAATAAAGTTCATCCCTACATGTCGGGTCGTTGAGCATTGCACGAAGATTTTCCAACTACATAATTAATAACAAATATATAAACTTATAAGTTAAATTGTCAAACATAAACAAAAACTATCAAAATATATTGTTATTTTTAAACTAAGACAAAAAAAAACAAAGTACATTGTTATTTTTTGCACTTGGGACAAAAACCTAATTACCAAAGTTTTTAGCAAATAATCACCATAAAACCAAAATTACCGAATCAACATGCATTTTATGATGCTAAAGTAGATTGCTATTTTTAAACTAAGACAAAAAACTAAAGTACGTTGTTATTTTTTGCACTTGGGACAAAAACCTAATTACCGAAGTTTTCAGCAAATAATCACCACAAAACCAAAATTACCAAATCAACATGCATTTTATGATGCTAAAGTAGATTGTTATTTTTAAACTAATACAAATAACCAAAGTACGTTGTTATTTTTTGCACTTGGGACAAAAACCTAATTACCAAAGTTTTTAGAAAATAATCACCACAAAACCAAAATTACCAAATCAACATGCATTTTATGATGCTAAAGTAGATTGTTATTTTTAAACTAAGATAGAAAACCAAAGTATATTGTTATTTCTTGCACTTGGGACAAAAACCCAATTACTAATGGTTTTAGCAAATAATCACCACAAAACCAAAATTACCAAATCAACATGCATTTTATGATGCTAAAGTAGATTGCTATTTTTAAACTAAGACAAAAAACCAAAGAACGTTGTTACTTTTTGCACTTGGGACAAAAACCTAATTAACAAAGCTTTAGCAAATAATCACCACAAAAAACCAAAGTAGATTCTTTTACCTGTGATGGTTGGGGTGATGGCTGCGAAGGTTGTGGAATTGACGGGAGAACGGAAGGTTTACGGCCAATGCCTCTAATATGGCCATGTCGCTCTCCTAATACTTTCTCAAACGCAACTCTTTCTTGAGCGGGTGTTAACTCACTTGCACCTAGAGTTTGTTCTAACAGCTCTTCAACTAACCGATTCTGTAACTCCCAAAAGTGAGTAACAATTAAGTATAAATAGACATTTAATTATATGATAAAATTATAATTAAATACTTACATATTGTTGTTCCGTCTCAGCAATAACAAATACACCATTCTTATCGGTACGAACTTTGTGAAACGTTCCACTCTCTTAAGGTTTTGTTTAACTTTAAAAATTAGATTATATTTTAAATAAATAATTACATGTATCGTACGTTACCTTCTTATAGGAAGTACTGTTATACGAGCTCAAACCCCCACGATTCACATTTGTTTGCATTTCACGGACTTTTTTGTTCCTTTCTGAAGCAATTTTGTGTTCGTCCGTTTGGAAATACTCAACTGCCTTCGTCCAGTTATCAACTATCATACAAAATTTTCACAATCATATACCACATTTACAACAAACATACATACATTCACATACACACAATGACATCCTACTTATAACAAATACATATAATTTCACATATATATAGATAATAACATCATATATATATACTTCTACCAAATACTCATATACATCAAACACACATACATTGAGATATATACACCAAATTCACATATATTCATACAAATACCAAATATACAATCTAATTTTCACATATGGCAATTTTCACATAATTTTCACATACAAATACCAAATTCACAAAAAAAAATGAAATAATAGAACCTGTAGTGGCGGAAATCAACGGATATGTTGCCGGAAAAATTGGTCTTCACCCAAAAATACCCTCATCGGTAAACCCAAAGACAATACCACCAAAAACACTAAAATTGAACAATTTATTGCAATTTAATCATCAAATTCAGCTCTTAATAATCACCAAATGTCCCTAAAACAATCAAATTCATTTTTTTCTAATCCAATAACAACACCACCAAAAACAAGAAATTGAACAATTTATTGCCATTTAATCATCAAATGCAGCTACAAATTAAAATTAACATACAAATTAAAAAGGAAACAACAAAATCAACTAACCTTTCTTCAAGAAATGAAGCTAGAAATTGATCCCAAAAGCCCTAACCACCCCTTGATCCTTAATCTCACACAATGTGGGGAGATATGTAGTTGGAACAACCTAATTGAAGACAAACTCGGTAGAAGCTGCAAGAGGCGACTGTGTGGGATGCAACAAACAGAAAGCAAAATGGGAAAAAAGAAGAAATTGTGTGCGTTTTTTTTATCTGCGAGAGCCTTTAGCGGCGACAATTAGGGCTTTACCAGCGACAAAGGTCAATAGCGGCGACAATCTAGAGGGAAGGGTACCGTGTCATTTTTTACCTAACTATTAGCGGCGGCATTTTTAACTTTTAGCGGTGACACATATGTCGCCGGTATTAGGTTAGTGCAGATAAGGGACCCCAACCGTTGGATTGGATATTTGATCGAACGGCTTAGATGTAACGGAGGGGGAAAACGCGGATTCGGGTGATAACCCTTTAGCAGTGTGACAAACCGAAAATTTTTTGCTTTGAAGACTCAGTCAGTCAACTCAACTGAGTGTTAGACTCATTGGTAATGAGTTCTAGCATTGTTGAAGGTCATTCTAAGGAGATTAAGCCTACTACACTTAAGGAATAAGTGTTAGGAAGTACTTGCTAGAGACACTGTTGAACTAATCCAGCCTTAACCTCATCAAGAAGAGTTCACAGCCTTAAGCACTTGAGTTTACGGCCGTAAACTCAAGGAAGGCCGTAAACTCCCCTTTATATGCTCATATTCTTCAACTTTCTTCATTCGTTCATTTCCACCTCAAGAACACTTCCAAATCCTCTCAAGTATCATCGAGTTCATTACCTTAGATCATCAAAATCGTAAGTGTTCTTTCCTTGATTTGTTGTTACACTTCATCTCCTAGTTACACTCTTAGATTTCATCGATGAAAATCATGTCTTCATAGATCTTCAAGTTTCACCAAGAACACCAAGAACACACACTAGTGTTCTTGGAGAAAATCGGCCATTTGAAGCTTCTATATCGTATTTCCTCCTCCCTATACTTAAAATCTAGTTAAGAATCATGCTTAGAACCTTGAAAACATCAATAATGCAAGACCAAAAGGAGTTTACGGCCAAGCCATCTCCCATGGTCGTAAACCCCTATAAAGGTGCCATTTGAGCCCTAAACTCTTCCTAAGGCTTGGATTTGAGGCTAGAACACTCTCATGTGAGTTGTAAAACTTTGAACCATCACCAAACTCATGATTTAGAGAGTTTACATCCCATGAGTAAACACCCTTGGTCGTAAACTCCAATTAAGGTCAAGTCTTGGACCTTAAACACATCTAGACTCTTGCTAAACCATAGAACACTTAAACCCTTGAGACTTCCTACCTTTAAAACTCTAAATGTGACCATTTAGAGAGTTTACGGCCAGGAGTAAGCTCCCTTGGCCGTAAACACCTCAACACTCTCCATAGAGTTGGCATTTCTCGTCCTTGGGTAGAGAAAAAGTCCCTCAAGCTTCCCTAGCCTTTAAACTAACACTTATGCATGTTTGACCATGATTTTACGGCCGTAAACTCCTTTGGGCCATAAACCCATGGTAGTAAACTCATGTTAGTGTCATTCTACACCCCTTAGTCCAATCACATGTGATTCCAACACTTGGTCAAAGTGTTTCCTAGTCCCGGAAGGTGTTTCCTTTCATATAGTTGCTTATAAACACTATATTCATGCCAGTATATGTCATTTAGGGCTTATTGTGTCTCAGGACTTCATTCGTGGAACTTCTCATCCTTACACACGTATTCGTGGAATCACCCACAGCAGGTGAGTTCATACCCCATAATGAATCTTTTAATTGTTTTAATTGCTTTTAAGGGGAGGACTACAAGTTGGACACAATGATAATTGTGTAATTGTTTGTTATAAACATCTTTCAAAATGTGGCTTATGTCTTCTGTAAGTGGTCAAAACATTTCAAAAACTATTTTACAGTTATGTTGCTTTATAGTTTAATAAAACTCTTTTTTTAAAATACAAGCATAGCTTGGTAGTAAAATGAGTCTTTTCAATAATAGTTCAAGTAGAATACTAGTAAACTATAATGGGTATAGTTTAGGGGTTCAGTTCATACTAGGTACAATACACGATAACAGAAAGAACATACTAAGATACTATAACAAGAGAAGATACTAAGATACTAAAGCAAAACGAGCACACGAATTTGCTATAGCATGGAACACTTACAGAATCTAACTATACCAATTAATCACTAACGCATTGTTCTAAACAAAAGGTGATAGTTATATTGGGTATACATGATCATATAATTTTAATGTGGATGTTCACGGCTTGCAATTGATTGTAGAGGTCGCGTTTGGGTCCCAAAATCTTTTGATAGGGAGAGCGTTTAGTATGGGATCTAGCCATCACATTATACCTTAATAATCAAGTTAAGACAATTAGTATAATGGTAGTTACTATATAAAATACTACAATACTTACATTTTACAAGCGACAAACAGAACAGTCGGGTCTAGTACATTCAGTAGAAAGGGGCCATAATGCTAACTTTATGATTCCTTAATGTATACATCAAGGGATATATATAAATAGGATCCGACAGGTAATAGGATGTATTCTTTCCGCTTCATTTCGTGTTCCTTGTTTGGTTGTGGGCTTAGAGCAGATTCACCCAGCCGATTATCTATTCGATCTGTGTTATATATATGTTCTGTATACATTAAGTCGTCATAAGGGGTACCAGGTATGGATCAAGTCATAGGACACTAATTCAATGCACAGTTTTCTAGTACAAAGCATACTTTTCAAACAGAACTTTTGGTACTCAAAGCTAGAAACTTACCAGTAAAGGATTTAATCCATTTTATTAAACCAGTGTAAACTTAAAGGGCTTTAGGTGATTGACTCTATAATACCTTAGTTCATACATCATGGTTATATATCATTAATACCCAACAGGTAGTTGGATATGTGCTTTTCGCCGTATTTCCTGTTCCTTGTTTGGTTGTGGGCTTAGGGCAGATTCATCCAATCAACTATCTATTCGATATTAGATAATATATAGCCAGTATAAACTAAGTGATTATAGAAGTAATCACTGTGGTCACAATTTTATTATAAGAAATAAGGGTTTTCTTAAGGGATCTTTTCATTAAATATAAAGGAACTATTACAATTAAGTCCATGAGTAACAAGTGAATACACCAGGGTTATATACAACGAGGACCTAACAAACAATGGGATGTGTGCTATCCGCCTTACCTCCTGTTCCTTGCTTGGTTGTGGACTTAGGGCAGATGTGCACAATCGATTATTTGTTTACTCTGAGTTTTATATAACTTGTATCTACTTAGTACTCATAGAATGGATTGTAGGATCATTTTTACGTATCTTTCATCAAATTAGGAAATATAGGATTTTCTAGAGGAACTGGCGAACTTTTCAAAAACAGAACTTATAACTTACTACATTTCAACTACATTTTTCAATAACTTTCTACAACTTACTTACATCACTAAAATCTTATGAACTCACCAGATTAATTGCTGATCAACTCTTTCAAATAACTTGTATTCTCAGGAAACTAGTAGACAGGTACTCGCTCTAGGAAATCAGAAGATGGAGCAGTATAGCTTCAAGTCTTGTTTTGTTATTTGCATATGTATTCTATGTCTTGTGAACACACACATTGTAAACACTTTCTTTCTAATGAAATGGTTGCTCATTACTTGCTTACTATGATACATGTCTTGTGATACTAAACATGACGTCCTCCACCCCAAAACGTTTCCGCCGTTCTGGTTTTGGGGTGTCACAAGCAGCGAAGCTATTACCGGCGACGTGGACTTTTAGCGGCGACACTAGCATTTGTCGCCGCTAAAAGTCCATGTCGATGATAATAGGGTCGCCGCTAAAAGGTGATATTCTTGTAGTGAACACCTATTTATCTCTAATTTTGAGGCTCTACTCTCAATCCATAAAGAGCCTCCCTTTGTATTTAATAAAGACATCATCCGAGCTCCGCTTATTCTTTAGAATAATCAAGTCGTTTCTATGTTGCCATATATTATTTAAACTAGCAATCCCATCCACGTACAAAATTCTCCTTTCCACATTGCAATGGGCTTGATCTTCTAACTTTAATTTGTAAGCAATTGTATCTCATTTTTAAGGCCAAACAGAGTGAAACGGGAAAAAGGAGCGGGAACATTCACATACCTCGGAACACAATACCGAGGCTGCAGGAAAGGAAACGCGGGATTCAAGTGAGGGGAATTCTCCCCACATTCTATCTCCTTCTCTCATTCGTCAATTTTCCTTTTTTTTCTTATACATTCTAACAGTTAGTTTTAAAATAATTATTTTTTTTATTCAACAACGGCTACAATTCGAATATATATATATATACACATCACTATTATCAACTTCAAATTCAAACCTTCTTGTATCAATTTCTCTTTAGTTTCTTGAAAAAATGAATCACAACAATCCAACCCTAAGCTCCTATAGAAGATAAAAAAAACCAATGTTTCGACTTCAAGGCACCCCAACTTTGAAACATTTTCACCATTGATCCATCTCAAGGGGTTTATTGTCCCCAACTTGATGGCCCCATTCAACTCTCTCCACAATTCCAATACCAAAATGTTAGGCAATAGTACCTCATCGAAGTGTCAAATGTTACTCAAGATATATTGATAAACTTTGTCGTTTTTCTCGATCAACTGTCACTAAATCAACCCTAAAGCTAATCCCACTCCATCAATTTCAAATCTAAAGCCAAACACCATCCTTTCATTCTCAACCACAATTTCAAATGCTCGATGAGTCGGAGGAAGAAATTGTACTGGAAAATCCACCCACAACACCCTCGCCATGCCGAAGAGGAACAACCGGTGCAAGAGACTACAAGGCAGAAGCCGACTCCATAGTGTTCACAAAAGCTTGGGATGACATTTCAGAGGATTTATCAAAGGGAAATGTACAACCCGTAGATCATTAGTGGATTCACATTCTTAAGAGATTTCGCAAGGCTTGGGTAAAGAAGATGAATAATACCGTACCAAATACCTGTTGAATTCAATGTTTTGAGAAATAGCGAAAGCTGTCTAAAAAATGAACGGGTTGTACATCAACCTAAAAACCCAAAAGGAGAAGAGATCAAGGAGATGAAGAAATTATGCAAGAGGTGTTACATTTTTTCGCAAAGAAACGGGAAAAGCATTCAAGTCGCACGACTGTTGGAAATTGTTAATTCTTAGCCCAAGGTGGAAAAAATATGAGCTTGATATTATACTACAAGAAGAAAGCCAATAAAAAAGAACAAAAAAGGGCTATACAGGATACAAAACTTCTTTTGATGCTCATGTCGGGCTAGATTTAAATGATGAGAACGAATTCGAGGTAGAAGAAATTGTCCCCCCGATGGGTAGGAACAAAGCAAAACGGAAAGGGAAGGGACTTCTTCCGTTGCATCAGATTTCCACATGGACGTGGACAAAATGCGGAAAATAAAGGCGACATTTGATCGATACAATCTGAACTTCATTTAACGTTTGATATTCGACAAAGAAAAAGAAGCTGAAAATAAAAAGGAACAGGGAGAAAAGCATGAAATAGAGGATATGGAGTTTTTTTTTTATGGAAAACACCGATCACCCTTCGGGACCGGCCTTCAAGCTAGTTTTGAAGAAGAAAGAGAAGATCATGAAAAAATATATCTCGTAGATTGTTTCGTTTATTTAATCTAGGTTATATTTTCTTAAATCTTGGTTGTTTTCTAGGGTTTTTTATTCTTAATTTGTTTTTATGTAATATTTATTTTATGTAATGAAGTACTTTTGTTTTAATTAGTTTGTGTGTTTATTAATCATTTTAATATATATATATATATATATATATATATATATATATTCATTTTTTTAATTATAAATCTTAAAAATCAATTATTTTTATTTTAAAAAAATAAAAGTGAAAGATAATAAAACGTGGTCATTTCCTGCCTTTTTGGTGAGGGAAAGCTGATGTGGCCCTCAAAAAGTGATGTGACCCTCAAAAAGTGAATGATGTTTCGCATACATAACATGTAGTCTAATTTCTACACAATGATTGTACCTTCCAGATGAAAAGAATTGGTTTAAACCGAATAGGATGTTTCACTTTTTGTTTACCACCCAGATTCCATTTTATTATCCCCTCATTTCAAAATAGAAAAAATAGTTACACTTCACTTCCATCACTTTTTTTGGATAAAATAAAATACTATAATTTAATACATAAATAAAATTAATAATAAAAAAAGGTAATAAACACAAAAATTAATAAATATATATAAATATTTCATATCTTGAAATCAATATGAAAAAGATGAATAAATAAAAATTAGTTTGATTATTTTATTAACAAAAAAGATTATTATATTGATTTTAGAACTTTATTTTTATAAGATATCAAAATTTATTTTTCATATCCTTTTAGGCTGTTTCATTTTGGCTTGATATGGATGGTTTCGATGGTACGGTGAGACATACTTCGGCTCGGTTGTGGAGGCAAATAATCCTTGGGTTATATTTAAGAAAAAATTACATAACCTTAAATATAACATTAAAGTGTGGAATGCCTCTTCTCGGGATCGAATGTGGTCAAAAAGAAAGAAACTGCAGGAGACCCTTGAATCTATTGATGCTTGGTTAATGATCAACAATGGTTCAGCTGTTTTACATGAACATCGGGTTTTAATTCAGAAGGATTTAAACGAGTTAGATCACGTTTCTTACATTGATCTAGCTCATAAAGGGAAGATTCATTAGGGTATAGAAGGGGATGAGAACTCAAGTTTTTTCCATGGTGTTGTTAATCAAAAGGGGCGTCAAATGACAATTCCGGGGATGTATAATGATGGTATTTGGGTGGATGACCCAGGCCGGGTGCATGATGAATTTCAGCATTTCTGTCAGTCTTTGTTCTCACATCAGAAAAGGGATTATACCTAAAACTAATGGTTCCTCCTTTTCTTCTCTTTCAGAGTCTCAGATGCATTTTATTCAGGCTTCATTTACTCGGGATGAAATCAAAAGAGCGGTTTGGGAATGTGGATCTTCCAAAGCCTCGAGTATGAACGATTTTACTTTTGGGTTCATAAAGAGATATTGAGATCTTTTAGAGGAGGATTTGGTGGCTTTTGTTACGCATTTTCATACTCATTCGAATATTCCTAAAGGTTGCAATGCTTCTTTCTTTAATGTCATCCCTAAATTCAAGGACCCGAAGTTTGTTTGTGATTTTAGACACATTAGTTTAGTCGGTTGCCAATACAAGATTATTGGTAAACTTTTAGCTAACAAATTGGCGATGGTTATTAGTTCTGTAGTTAGTCTGGAGTAGTCTGCCTTTATAAAGGGTAGACAGATTTTAGATGGTCCTTTTCTCCTCAATGAGGTCGTAACGTGGTGTAAAGCTTCTAAAAATCCTTTCCTGATTTTCAAAGTGCATTTTATGAAACACTATGATTCTCATTCCAGGACTATCTTCTTGAAATCATGAGCATTATCGGATTCAGGTCCAAGTGGTGTGGGTGGATCATGGAGATGCTTAAATATGCTAGAGCCTCGGTTCTAGTTAACGGTTCTCCTACTCAGGAGTTTCATATTCAATGAGGATTGAGGCAAGGAGGTCCTCTATATCCTTTTCATTTTATTCATCTTGGGGTGTCTGTAGTTGAAATATGAACTGAGTGAATTCTTGGTCTCCTGTTATTGAAAGATTTTGTAATAGGTTAGTGAATTGGAAGGCCAAATGTCTTTCTTTTGGTGGTTGGCTTACTCTCATTAAATCGGTGCTAGGGTCGTTGGGTAGTTATTTTATGTCTATGTTTCGTACTTCGGTTACATTTCTTCTTGTTTTGGAATCTTTGACGACCATATATATATATATATATATATATATATATATATATATATATATATATATTGGGGGGGCTGATATAGATGATAGGAGGATGTAGTGGGTGAATTGGAATAAAAATATGGCTTCTAAAGGAGTTTGTGGTCTTAGAGTTGGAAGAATTTTTGCTTTTAACAGAGCTTTGATGTTCAAGTGGCGGTGGAGAATTTTTACCATTATGATTAGTTGTGGGCGAGGTTCGTCAAAACCATTTACGAGGCAGATGGTGGACTTTCCTCTTTATCTCCACGCGGTTGTATTTCGGGGCATTGAAAAAATCTTGTTCGCATGATAACGAATCTTAGAGATCACGAAATTGATCTTCTTTCTTTATGCCTAATTAGGGTAAGAGATGGTGCTTCTACGAGTTTTTGGCATGACAAATGGTTAAATAAGGCTCCCCTTCCAGTTTCTTTTCATAGGATTTATGCCTTAGATAATCATAAATTTGCTACTGTTAGAGATTGAAGTGGTATAGGTTGGGACCCGTGTAACCTTCGTCGGATTCCTAGAGGAGGGATAGAGCAATGCCAGTTGAATGAATTTTTTGAGGTTTTGCAGAACCATCGGTTGGAGGATAGGTCGGAAAGATTGGGTTGGCTTGGAGAGACCTCAAATGTTTTTTCAGTTTTAGTGGCTCGTTCTATTGTAGATTCTAGTATGCTCCTCGTTAGTGATGCGAAGACCAGGTGGAATAATTGAGTTCATATACAGCTCATTATTCTTACTTGGAGGATTAGAGTGAAAAGTATCCTTATTATGGAAAGATTATCGTAACGTGGGATTAAGGTGCATTCGATTATGTATCTGGTGTGCCACTTGGCTATTGACACTGTTGATCATCTTTTTACAGGAAGTAGGGAGTTGAAAGATATTTGGAGTCAGATTGCTATTTGGTGGGATGTTTAATTACGTGAGCATCTTTCTGTTTCAGATCTCATCTCTTGGTCTCATTTTGTTCATTTGAGAGACGGTCAATATAAGGCTTTCGATGTAGTGGTGTAAACATCATTTTGGTGTCTTTGGAACTTTCGATACTCCATTGTCTTTTGAACAACATTACCAAAGAACTCTCTTATTTTCGATGATATTGTTGAAATGGAGTTTTTTTTTTTTTTTTTTTTTTTTTTTTTTTTATTTCCAATAGGTATAACAAAACAAAGATTGTTTGGATTGATTGGCTTTATAATCCTACTTTAGCTTCTATTTTCTTCTAATGTGTTTTTTCTAGCCTCTTACTAGTTTTTAATAAAATTTCTTACAGTTCCGAAAAACAAAAATTCCTTTTTCATCGATGTTGTGATCAAGATGACAAATAATCATAATACGATTTTGTAGAAAGTATAATATATATATATATATATATATATATGTGTGTGTGTGTGTATATATATATATATATATATATATATATATATATATATATATATATATAGGTTCATTTGAGACCATGTTAATTTTGTGAGACATGGGGACGTGATCCTAGCCACTTATCTTTGAGATCAAAAATATAAAAATAAAAATCATAAAATGCAAAATAATAGGAAAAATCTAAAAATTCTTTTTTTTTTAAATATTATTTTCATTATTTAATTTGTTAAAAAAAATCATAATTTTTTTCAAAATATGAGTGAAATGTTCTAATAGAATATTACACTATAGATAATCAAATCGAATTTTTAAAATGTTAGAATATTCTAATATTCTACTAAAATTAGTGGATATGTTAAAATATTCTAATATTCTACTTCAATTTTTAAATTTTTTAAAATATTCTAATATTCTATTAGATTTTTTGAATATTTATAGTTTAATATTCTAGTAGAATATTCTAAAATTATAAAATTTTGATTTGAATATTTACAGTATAAGATTCTATTAAAATATTTCACTTACTTTTTTAAAAAAAGGTAATTTTTTGTGATAAAAAATGAAGAAAATAATATTTAAAAAAATTGAAAATTTTAATTTATTTTTCATTTTAAAAATATATTTTTTTATATCCAAAATGAATGGCTAGGATTTGGTCTCATGTCTCAAAAAATATGATGGTCTCATATAAACCTAACTAACTAACTAACTAACTATATATATATATATATATATATATAGAGAGAGAGAGAGGGAGAGAGAGAGAGAGAGAGTCGATGTCATATATGAAAGCTAAATATTTCAAAATATTTTTGAATTATAATATATATATATATATATATATATATATATATATATATATAGGTAAAGTGAATATACCCTTAAGGTATATAAGTTTAGGTATCCAAACACACCGTAATACGTCGTTTTGTTTTATATATATTTATTATAATGTTCTTAAACTTCAACCCCTTAAGGGTATATCTTTTTGCCTAGGCTATATATATTATTATAGTTGAAAATGAAAATTATGTAAGAGGAAGATAAATGTGTAATTTATAAAAATCATGAACTTAAATCAAGTTAGAAGTTAAATTATACGAACATTGGACAATTAAAATGTCTTATATTTTACAAAACGACGTAGTATGATGAATTTGAGTAGCTAAGCTTATATACCCTTAAGGATATATTCACTTTTCCCATATAAAGGAAAGTGAATATACCCTTAAGGGTATATAAGCTTAGGTACCCAAAGACACCGTAATACGTCGTATATATATATATATATATATATATATATATATATATATATATATATATATATATATATATTATAATGTTCTTAAACTTCAACCCCTAAGTTGATTTACTTTCAAGATTTTCGAAATTTCACTATTATTTTCCTCTTATATATCATATATTTTTGCCGACCAACTACTAGGCTATATATATTATAGTTGAAAATCAAAATTATGTAAGAGGAAGATAAATGTGTAATTTATAAAAATCATGAATGTAAATCAAGTTAGAAGTTAAATTATAAGAACATTGGACAATTAGAATGTATTATATGTTACAAAACGACGTGGGATGGTGAATTTGGGTAGCTAAGCTTATATACCCTTAAGGGTAGGGGTGAGAATTATTTGGTCCGGAACCAAAAAACCCGAAAACCAAATCGAACTGAAATCGATTTCAGACCGAACCACATTCAAATTCGGTTTTTGGTTTGGTTTGAGACCAAACCGAACTGTAAATTTGGTTTTTTGGTTCGAGTTTTGGTCTCATGAAGTTTAAACCAAACCGAACCGAAAAACCGAATTTCATAAGTCAATTGTTTAAAAATATATTTTATATTTTATATTAAATAAAAATATCAATTATAAAGTAAAAATCGTTTTAACTCGTTTACTCTTTGGAACATTTTATATGAAACTTTAGATATTTTTGTTTTCAACTTTAGTTTTCTATGTTAAAAACATTTTAATTTATGTTTGGATTTTTTTTAGTTTAATATTTGGTTTCCTCGGTTTCAAACCGAACCAAACCGAATTCGAATTCGGTTTTCGGTTTGGTCTCGACAATTTGAATTCGATTTGGTTCGGTTTTTGAATTGGACTAAAAAATATTTCAAATCGAGAAAACCGATTTGAGGAAACCGAAAAACCGGAAAACCGAACCGATTCCCACCCCTACTTAAGGGTATATTCAATTTTCCTATATATATATATATATATATATATATATATATATATATATATATATATATATATATATATATAGGCTTAAGTTATTTTGTTTTTACTAAGTATTGTGTGTCAGAATGCATAGATCTGGACCAATAAATGAAATTAATCAATGAACATGATTTGAGGGTGTATGATATTACAATGGGGTAACATGTAGCATATAATCACACAATTTTAAGCAAAAGGGTATTTTGGACAATTAACTACATTTATAAAAGGAAATTTTCGGATTTTTAGGGATGATTAATTCTCCTAAATTAAAAAAATCTGAATTTTTTAATTAATTCAATTTCAATTTTTTACCGATTTTATTCTGTTAGAATATTTTTTGTTAGAATGATGCTCTTTCAGAATTTTATTCTAATAGAATATTATTGAAGAAAAACAAAATTTTTGAATCAGATGTTGAAAAATAACAAACATTCTAATATATTCTTATACATCTGAACTTAAATACAAATTCATACATATTCTTAGAGACTAAAATCTTTATACAATTTAATATAATTATACATATTCTAAAAGAATATCAAGGTCTTCAACGCCTTCTTCCAGCCATTCCTATCACAAATACAACAAAAACTAATAATTGTTAAAAACATGTTACTTGCAATTAACTATGACTTAATATATTCTGGTAGAATACATAGAATATGACATAATACATATAACATATTCTGGCAGAATACATCGATTTTATTCTGGTAAAATACATTTTGATAGAATATATAGAATACATTCAAAGGTATTGTATTTACTGCTAGTAATTCTGACAGAATGCATACCACAAGGTTAAATTCTTTAAATTCTCTTTCAGGCATTTCAACAAACACTTGTTAGACATTATAATCAAACAAGCCAAAAACCATATTTGATTTACTTGCAATCGTTTACCTACAAACATAATTTCCAGCAACATGATTTAGAATGCATACCACAAGGTTCAAAGAGTAAATTAATTTGTGTTGATGAAAAATAAAAATGCACAAACAACCTAGAATTGTATTCCATAACCGAAAGAAAAAAATATATATATGGCAGACCCATTAAAGCATAGAAACGTGGTTTTCATATAAGATTTGAAAACATTATTTTGTAAGAAAGAAGAGCATCCAAATAAAAGAAATTGAAACTCATCAACTTGAACACATGAATAAAGAATGTTACTTACATTATAATGCCCTGATACAAGAGCTGGAACCATACGAACTAACATCTTTTTATATGCTTCCTTCTAACTGAAAGTGACTCATTAAGCAAGAAAAAACAAATTTTGGAATAAGTAACTGAAGTTCACTGAGACATTTTAACAAACAGTTGGTATGCAAATCGGAATATTTTCAATTCCACTAACAGTTCACTGAGACAGCAAGTTGGTCCTTCTTTCAGGAATTTAGTCGAGCACCTTATGTGCATAGCTCGTTCTTATTGAACACGTTAGGTTTTCCCTTACTTAACCATCCAATTCAGCGAACAATAGAAATAGATAATTTGAATCACAAGTTAACGAACCATAATTCATGAGAATTGAAGAGTTGTTACTGGATAAATAAGGGCATACGAAGTTTGCTCGATCTGGAAAAGCTCTAGAGAACCGATCATCGAAGGAACTGTAGCAATGATGCAGAAACATACTTCATACATCGGCTTCTTGTGACTCCAAAATTGCCTCAATGTTGAAGCTAGCTTTGATTGGAGATTGAGCCACCGAGAATAACATCATCTTAATCAATGGAATGGGGAAACAGATTTGCAGTAAGATGTTTGACTACCTCTTTTGATCAGACGATGTTCATTCGTCAATAAGAAAATTGGAGGAGGCATATTACGTATGATATAGAAGGCTAGGGTTAAATAGTTGGTCAAACAGATTTTTATGGTAATTTCCATTAATTAAGGGATTTTATTTTAGTTAGCATACTAAAGTTACATAATTACCCTTATTACAATTTTTAATTATTTAATTATTCCAAAATTCCTATTGGTGCATTCATGCACACAATAGTTACTAAAAACATTTGAACCTATATATATATATATATATATATATATATATATATATATATATATATATATAGAGAGAGAGAGAGAGAGAGAGAGAGAAAGAGAGAGGTTTGTATCGTAGAAGAGAAAAAAATAATAGAAAAAAGAATAAAGAGTACAACTAGGGCTGTAAATGAACCGAACGAATACGAACCACAGCTTGTTCATGTTGGTTCGTTTAAGTTAGCCGGGTAAATAAAGGAACACGAAAAAAATAAATGAATGAGTTTTTTTGTTCATGTTCGTTCGTTTAACAAATTACATTATTTATTTTCATTCGTTTATGTTCGTAAACATGCTAAACGA
This sequence comes from Lactuca serriola, assembly GCF_051521515.1. NCBI lineage: Eukaryota > Viridiplantae > Streptophyta > Magnoliopsida > Asterales > Asteraceae > Lactuca > Lactuca serriola. Next base: position 65,860,228 of record NC_136409.1, read on the forward strand.
ACATAAATGAACAAAGATAAATAAACATAATTGAAACTATATGAACATAAATGAACATATTATATAATAATGTAATAAAACACAATTAAGCATATATGAACATAAAACGAATTTATATAAACGAAGATAAATGAACGTAAACGAATAACATAAACGAACATTCACGAACGAACGATAACATTGTTCATATTTGTTCGTTTAACTAAATGAACAAAATTTTGTGTTCATGTTTGTTCTTTTAATAAATAAACGAAAATAAACGAACTTCCTACCTCACAATTAGTTCGAAGAACGTCTAGTTCGTTTATAGCCTAAATACAACGAGTAGGCATGCAGAGGGACTCATATTACTTTCACCGCACCCAATGGTGTCCTGTTCAAGATATGGTGAAATGTCCAACTAATCCCCAGAGCACCATGCGGTATATCCTCCGACCTCCAACTTTATCCTTACGAGTGTCAATTATTTAGTTTTATTTTTTTTAGAAAATGATATTTCAAGGGAAAAATCAGCAAACGGAAATTGGATTAAATCTTTATTATAACAATATTTTTGAAAAGTTTACTCGTGGTCTATTATTAATAACTATTATAATTTAATTAAATATATCTTTGTAAAAAACGTCATTCTTAATTTATAGTTTTAAACTAAAAAACATGGGCTTATACATTATTTATCAAATGGTTCTGTGATCACTAATAGAATAGCGTTAATTCGTGCAATCCAAGTTGGATTATCCAACACAAGTTTTATTTTAATATTATAGAATTATGAAATCCTCCCTAATAAATAAAGAATTTTTTGCCACTTGTCAATTTCTTATGCATTTGGACACATGTAATTTTGTGGTTAATTCTTAAAAATTAATTTCCACTTGTCATTTTATGGTAATTTTTGATTTTCTTAATTAACTATCTAATTTTTAGGTTATAGAAAGTAATTAATGTGTCGTTAATTTGTTTCCTTATATTTTCAAATATTAATATGTTTTCTTCAATATATATAATTTAAAATTGACATGTTTCTTTTAAAGTTCATTGTCATTTTAGACAAAATGGTCTATATAAAAAAAATAATAAAATTTTGTTGTTTTTTATTGGCAAACTAAAAAAAATGTTATCCGGTCAAAATATAATTATTTTTCTATAGTTTGTTTTATTAATATAAATTTAATTATTTATTTATTCATCATTTTGTTTGTATATATATTTTGAAATTTTATTTTAAAAAATATTTAATATTTAATTTTTTCTTTAAAAAAATATTTAAAGTTTATATCTTCAAATATAATTTTTTTTAATCAACCGGTATAGTACATGGGTTTTACACCTAGTATATAATAAATAAAATAATAATAGTGTAATAACCAAAATTATCACAAAAAAGTAATTGACCTTGACTTCTACCTTAGGATGACAAAATTTGAAAAGCAACAAATTTATTCAAAACGTTCATTTTTTTCAATAAACTATCATTTATTTTTGAAAATAAAAGGTTTGATAGTACATAAGTTTCAACTTTGTTTTTTCCTAATCAACCATCACCAAATGCTAAACCACTCCATTAATTTCAAATCCAAAGCCAAACACCACCCTTTCATTCTCAACCACAATTTCAAATCCTCGATGAGTCGGAGGAAGAAAGTGTACTGAAAACTCCACCCACAACACCCCCGCCACGCCGCAGAGAAAAACGGTGCAAGAGACTACAAGGCAGAGGCTACAAGGCAGAGGCCGACAACATAGTGTTGACAAAAGCTTGGGTTGACATTTCAGAGGATTTAGCGAGTGAAATGCACAACCGGCATATCATTTTTGGATTCGCGTTCTTAAGAGATTTCACAAGGCTTGGGTAAACAAGATGAATAGTACCGTACCAAATACCTTTTGAATTAAAAGTTTTGAGAAAAAACGAAAGTCGTCTAAAACATTATACAGCAACCTAAAACCTAAAACGAGTAGCAATCTAGGAGATGAAGAAATTATGCAAGAGGTGTTGCATTTTTTCGCGAAGAAACGGGAAAAGGATTCAACTCGCACGATTGTTGGAAATTGTTAATTCTTCGCCCAAGGTGGAAAAAATACGAACTAGATTTTATACTACAAGAAGAAGGCCAATAAAAAAAAAACAAAAACGGGCTCCACAGGATACAAAACTTCTTTTGGTGTTCGTGTCAGACTAGATTTAAATGACGATGACGAACCGTAGGTAGTTAAAGTTGTCCGATCGGTGGATAGGGAGAAAGCAAAACGGAAGGGGACTTCTTCCGCTGCATCAGATTTCCGCATGGACGCGGATGAAATGCGGAAAATGAAGGCGAAATTTGATCAAAACAATATTAACTTCATTTAACATTTGATATTTGACAAAGAAAAAGAAGCTAAAAAAAAGAACAACGAAAAGACATGAAATGGAGGATATGGAGTTTTTGATGGAGAACACCGATCATCTTTCAGGTACGACCCTCCCGCTAGTTTTGAAGAAGAAAAGGAAGATCAAGAAAAAATATATCCTGTAGATTGTTTCGTTTATTTTTTAATCTAGGTTATGTTTTCTTAAATCATGGTTGTTTACTAGGGTTTTTTATTCTTAGTTTGTTTTTATGTAATTTTTATTTGAAGTAATGAAGTACTTTTATTTTAACTAGTTTTGTGTTTATTAATCATTTTATTTAATTATAAATCTTAAAAATCAATTATTTTTCTTTAAAATAAAAATAAAAGTGAAATATAGTAAAAGGGAACAATTTCCTGTCTTTTTGGTGAGTGAAAACTGACATGACCGCCAAAAAGTGAATAATGTTTCCCATGCATACCATGTGGTCTAATTTTTACACAATGGCCATACATTCGAGATGAAAAGACTTGGTTTAAATCGAATAACATGTTTCAATTTTTCTTTACTATCTTAATGCCATTTTATTATCCCCTCATTTCAAAATAGAAAAAATGGTTACACTTCACATTCATCACCTTTTTTCTTGATAAAATACAATACTATAATTTAACACATCAATAAAATTAATTATAAAAACAATTAATAAACATAAAATTAATTAATATATATAAGTATTTCATTTCTTGAAATCAATATAAAAAAAATAATAAATAAAAATTAGTTTGATTATTTAATTAACAAAAAATATTATTATATTGATTTTAGAACTTTATTTTTATAAGATATCAAAATTTCTTTTTCATATACTTTTACGTTGTTTCATTTTGGCTTGATATGGATGGTTTCGATGGTATGGTGAGACATTCTTAGGCTTGGTTGTGAGGCAAATAATCCTTGGGTTATATTTAAGAAAAAATTACAGAATCTTAAATATAACATTAAAGTGTGAAATGCCTCTTCTCAAGATCGAATGGGGTCCAAAAGAAAGAAATTGCATGAGACCGTTGAATCTATTGATGCTCGGTTAATGATTAACGATGGTCCAGCTTATTTGCTTGAACAACGGGTTTAAATTCAGAAGGATTTAAACGAGTTAGATCATGTTTCTTACATTGATCTAGCTCATAAGGTGATGATTCATTGGGGTATAGAAGGGGATGAGAATTCAAGTTTTTTCCATGGTGTTGTTAATCGAAAGAGGCGTCAAATCACAATTTGGGGGTGTATAGTGATGGTATTTGGGATGACTACCAGGGCGGGTGAAGGATGGATTTCAACCTTTATGTCAGTCTTTGTTCTCACGTTAGAAAGGGATTAGACGTAAAGCTAATGGTTCGCCCTTTTCTTCTCTTTCGAAATCTCGAATGCATTTTATTTAGGATCCTTTTACTCAGTATGTAATCAAAATAGGGGTTTGGGATGGTGGGTCTTCCAATGCTTCGGGTATGAATGGTTTTGACTTTGGGGTTCATAAAGAGATATTGGGATCTTTTGGAAGACGATATGGTGGCTTTTGTTATGCATTTTCATACTCATTCGAATATTCCTAAAGGTTGCAACACTTCTTTCTTTACTGTCATCCCTAAAGTCAAGGACCCGAAGTTTGTTCGTGATTTTAGACTCATTAGTTTAATTGGTTGCCAATACAAGATTATTAGTAAACTTTTAGCTAACAGATTGGCGATGGTTATTGGTTTTGCGGTTAGTCCCGAGTAGTCTGCCTTTATAAAGAGTAGACAAATATTAGATGGTCCTTTTCTCACTTAATGAGGTCGTAGCATGGTGTAAAGCTTCTAAAATTCCTCTCCTGATTTTCAAAGTGGATTTTGAGAAAACCTATGATTCTTATCCCTGGGACTATCTTCTTAAAATCATGAGCATAATGGGATTCGGGTCCAAGTGGTGTGGGTGGACCATAGAGATGCTTAGTTCTGCTGGAGCCTCAGTTCTATTTAATGGTTCTCTTACTCAATAGATTAGATTCAAAGAGGATTGATGCAACAAGATCCTCTATATCCTTTTCATTTTATTTTAGTTATGGGAGGGGCTTCATGTGGCACTTGATAAAGCTCTAATAGTTGGTGTCTTCAGGGGTATTTCTATTGGTGATATAGAAATATCACATCTCCTTTATGTAGAGGATGTTGTTATTCTCTCGCCTTGGAGTTTGCATGATGTTACTCATATTCTCCGTATCCTTAGATGTTTCTTTCTTGTTTCGGGTCTTAAAATCAACCTACATAAAAGTAGATGTATTAATTATATGGGTTACTTTTATGAGTACCTTCCTTTTATTCATCTTGGGGTGCCTATGGGTCAAAATATGAACTAAGTGAATTCTTGCTCTCTTGATATTGAAAGATTTCGCAACAGGTTAGTGACTTGGAAGGCCAAATGTCTTTCTTTTGGTGCTCGGCTTACTCTAATTAAATCGGTGCTAGGGTCGTTGGGTAGTTATTTTTTATCTACGTTTTGAACTCCGGTTACAGTTCTTCGTGTTTGGGAATCTTTGAGGGCCAAAAAATTTTTGGAGGCTGATACAGATGACAGGAGGATGTAGTGGGTGAATTGGAATAAAATTATGGTTTCTAAAAGAGTTGGTGGTCTTAGAGTTGGAAGCCTTTTTGCTTTTAACGGAGCTATGATGTTCAAATGGCCATAGAGATTTTTTTACCATTCTAATTTGTTGTGGGTGAGGGTTATCAAAACCATTTATAGGCAGATGTTAGTCTTTCCTCTATATCTCCACGCGGTTCTATTTTGGGGCATTGGAATAATCTTATTCGCATGAATACAAATCTTAGAGATCGCAAAATTGACCTTCTTTCTTTATGCCCAATTAGGGTAGGAGATGGTGCTTCTACGAGTTTTTGGCATGACAAATGGTTAAATGAGGCTCCCTTTCCAGTTTCTTTTCATAGGATTTATGCCTTTGATAATCAAAAATTTGTTACTATCAAAGATCAAGTTGGTATAGGTTGGGACTCGGGTAACCTTCGTTGGATTCCTAAGGGAGGGATAAAGCAATGCCAGTGGAATGAATTTTTGGAGGTTTTGTAGAACCATCGATTGGAGGACAGGTCAGATAGATTGGGTTGGCTTGGAGACACCTCAAATGTTTTTTCAGTTTTTGTGGTTCGTTCTTTTATAGATTCTAGTAGGCTCCTTGTCACACCCCCGGACCAAGTCGCAGGGCTACTATCCTCCGAATACTTAGTCGCAAGGTTGAACATTTAAATGAAGAAAAGAGTAGCGCTAATGTACACTCATGGACCTAACCTACGGCGGGAGTTAAGGAATGCATCGCTCTTCATGGGGAGTGTTTGATGTTCCAAACCTTGGGTTCCGCAATCTGGCATTCAACTTCGTTCAAGCACCTCTCAAGGGCGACCTGATTTCTCGGAGCGTTCCAATCGTAGCCAGAGTTGCGTCCAACTCCCTCGGGAGAGTCTCAGTGTGGTTCCAGGTCTGATCATGGTCATGATCTAGTCGTCAAAGTCTTGATGTGTTGACTTGGGCGATTGTGTTAGTCGCTAGGAGTTGATTGTATGCAGTTCAGACTTGGGCATCTTGGCGTCCGATGCGGCGTATTACGACAGGGAGACTCCTATCAGCCGGACCTCCCCCTTGAAGGTTGAGGAACTCCCCCTTGAAGGTTGAGGAACTCCCCATTTGGTCCGAATTGAGGTTGCTGACCTTGTTCTTGGCTCCAGCGTCCTATGGTTTCGGCCCATTGGGGCGTCGAGCCCTAAAATTGCGGTTCGGGTGCCAGGATATGAGGCGGGTTGTAGACATCAGGTTCTCCTTTAGAATCCTTGTCCATGTCTTCCTCCCCTTCCAATCCCTCTGGGTCCTCCTCCGGATCTTCCTCTAGATCTTCCTCCGGTTCTTTTTCAAATTCTTCCTCAGGGTTTTCCTCTATCCACCCTCCATTTCCTTGGTTCGGATAGTAAGGGTCTCCAGGTAGGTGAAATCAGGCCATGATATATGTACCAGAATTTGTGGGAGGGTAAGAAGTATGATATGATTCCAAGATATTGCGCTATAGCAACATAAATCATCCCTATAGACCTTTTTTTGTTAGGTTCGGTTCGGTTCCTTGATTATTTCTTGTATTGGTGGTATTAGGTTGTCAGACTAGTCATCCTCTACCGATGTCCCCCATCATATGAGACTCGCCTTTCAGACAGACATAGTTGATCAGACTATGCCCATCTGGGACTTGAGTACATATCCTAAGGCACACCCGTAGCATATAACCCGCCTTCTTTCATTTTCATATTCTCCAAGTCACAACACTACATGACAAGTATGACTATACTAATACCTTTAGTGAGGAAACATTCTTATTTCCAAAGGTATAATCATTTGTAAATGTTAAATCAGAGACTTTTAGTCCCAATGCATTTATAGTTGTATATCTTATGTGGTCTGATATACTTAGTTCAGTATAAACAATGCTCTGATACCAATCTGTCACACCCCCGGACCAAGGATGGCGGAAACATCTGGGGGTGGAGGACTTCATGTATAGTATCACAACGAGTGTATAATAGTGCTCAAAGTAAAACAACCATCATATAATAGAAAATTTACACCATAGTATGGGTTTAATTGTTTCTAATTCAATTACAAAATGATGATCAAAAACGAAAATGTTTGACGATTTAACGTCCCATCCTCAAAAGCTGTAGATTTCCTGTTCCACTGATTTCCTGAAAATACAAGTAATTTTAAAAATGTCAAAAATTAAGTTAGTGAGTTCATAAGCTTTTGGATGAAGAGTTTGAAAATTCCTTTGTTTGTGAATGTATTGCATACCAAAGAAAAATCCCTTATTTTCCTTTATAAATGTTATGTAGTCTTAAATCCCAAGACCGAGTGTATGTGTGTTTCGAAATTTTAACAGAGTGTGCAATTTTAAATAGATAAATGATGGATTTTAGGTAAAACAAATAAACTAGAAAAACAATTCCTAAGTTCACATGCAACCTACTTTGGATCTATGTTTTAACTATTGAACATATAACTTTGAATTGCAAACAAGAACCCTAGAGGAGAGAGAGGCTAATTTCGAAATTAACAAACTAGGGTTTAGGAATCACACCCAAGAACTAGCAACAAGGAGCCTCCTCTTGAACTTGATCTTGATCTTCTTGGAAGCTTAGCACCACAAATGTAATGCCTCTAATGGAATCACACCCAAGAACTAGCAATAAGGAAACTAGAAGGAGAGAGAGGGAGGGAATATGCAATTCTCGGCCTAGGGTTTCTTCAAAAGAAGGAGTGCCCAAAATGTGAGCTAGGAGGCTCCTTATATAGCTGAGGGATCTAGGGTTTAGGAAAAACCCTAATGCTCCTTGCTTAGGGCCTAAGCAAACCCAAGGGCCTTATCCAAGCCCCCATGGACGAAATCATTAGGGTTTCCCCTATAGATTTCATCCACCCTCTTCCAAGGGGGTTCAAGAGTCTTCCACTCAACTATTAGATAATTGCAAACTAGTCCCTGCAGCTTATAATTAATACTTTTAACCCCAAAATTAATTCTGATTAATTTCTGGCTAACTATTAATTAAACATAATGATTTGTAATTAATATATTAATCTTTTAACATATTAATAAATCCATTTATATTAATTTATTAATCTTATAATAAATTAATATCTCTCCTTTCATAATTTCCTTGTCCGGTTGCTAGGTTTGAGGGCAACCCAAAAGGGTTGTGCTGCTATCAATTCAAGTACATACTACTTATAGTTATGGGCTTAGACACCTAATCCAACAGTCTCCCACTTGGATAAGTCTGGAACTATAATTGCTAGTATGACTTCTAAATTTGACCAGCAAATTGTAGCTTCCAAAAGCTGCTGCCGAACTCTGACCCAGTCAGTTACGTGTCCTAAGATGAGTGATCACATGACCCTTCGTTCTACTAGATATCTCTAGACATAAGACATGGAATAAAATCAATCTCTTTGTCCAGAATCTATGTTTCCCGATTTCTGATTTGTGATGATACAGGACTTTTAATCGAATACATCAATTTAGTCCTGGCTGGGCCCAACACAAAAGTCAACACCAAATCATCGAGGGGCCCATAGACATCGTTTTTTCCCGTTAGGGAAAAAGGAACGAATAAACATTGACTCATATGTTTGTATCTTTTACTCATCAAACGATACATGACAATACGTTTTATAACACCAAGTTACTAATGCGTTTTCGTATCACCAATGTATAGCCGACTTGCAAATTACAACTCATATATCTCTGTTTCAAGATCATAGATATTATCGTCTCAGCATTACTCGTGATGAATTCCATGAAGTAATACTCTGAGTGTGGGTTTATCCAATACTCAAATCTCACTCTCTGAGTACTCATGAACATTGCAACAATTCTATTGCTATGTCTATCCTTAGACAATCTGTAATCCAATTCATGACAGTCTTAATTCACTACTTACTTCCAAAAGTACGAGCGACTGTGGAGTTTGAACAATCATATTATTCGGGAAGTAAAACATGTAAAATATGAAACACAATAATAATTGAATCCAATATGGCCCCAAACTTTTGAGTATAAATTAAAACTCCTTTTATTTAGTCACCATATTAATTACACATTATTCATTGTATAATGTTTCGAGTAATCAACCTATCACTTGAATTATAACAATTGTCTCATGCTCCAAGTATGCACACTTTGTTTCCTATGGTCCTTACTTTGTGAAATAGATCAATTGAAAAACTTTTCCAATGATGCTCATTTCACAATTCCCAATCCCTATTATTAGTGTTAGAACACAAGGTTCTTGCTACTACTAGAATATGCTAGATTCTAACATTTTATGCAACGATCCTTTCAAAAAGTCACAGCACAAAAGTCACCAAGACTTTGCCAATGAAATTACAAAGTACTCTATCGGAATTGTTACAAGATAATTCCATAGACGTGAAGTCTCACATTCAAAGTACATTCCTTTGAACATCCTTCTTGCATAAAAGTTTCTAATCTAGACACAGACTCTCAACATCCAACACCCAATATGGAGACATTTCCATATTTGCCATATGACAACTTATTCTTAATAGAATCTTATCTATTCATAATAATGTCGATATGGTCCATCCAATACCATACTTCCAACTACTCAAAAGCGACCAATCCTCAGCGAACTTTGGATTGTCCTTTGATAGTTTAATTATTTTAGTCAAAACCGATTCTAGTCCCTTTTTCCGTCTTAATGCGCTAGACATTTGGAAAAATTTAGAATGGTCAAATATTATAGCATTTGCAATCGATCCTATACCCGAAGCGTATGGGACGCGATGCATAATGTCTTACATAAAGATATGATACTTTATCAATTTTCTGCCATAATATTTTATGTGTCACGTTCTCACAATTCGAACTATGAAGAGGGATGTCGTAATCATAATTGAAATTTGAGAACACACTATGTATCCTTTGACGAAATTTATTAAAATTTCTCAATCTAAGCTTTAGATTTTGAAACAAAGTATAATATTCTCTCCCTTAATTATAGAAAAAATAACTTATTAACTCATGCAACTTTGCAAATTGAAACTTTTGTTTTTCTATAATTAATATTGCCAACTTTCAATACTTAAAATAATAATAATCATGCTCCCACTAACATGATGATTATATCTATCCTAGAATAACATTTATGCTCCCACTAGCTTTGACACGTATCCAGAAATTAGTTGGACTTCTAGAAACCAATTACTTATTGACTTTCTTTTCCAAAGTTCTGATTTCTGAAACCGAGACGCTTTGATAAGCCTTTATTTAAGCTTCTCGAACTCATACACCTTTCCTTAGATGGCCCATATGTGTGTTTAAACATTTCTAGAATAAGTCTAAAATGTTCAGACCCATTTTCCATTTCCCACAATTTGAACTATGAAGAGGGATGCCGTAATCATAATCGAATTTGAGAAATACAAATTACATAATGCTATCTTCAAAATCTTTCTTAGCGAAAGCGTTTCCTCACAATCATTTTCATGAAGGAGAGAAACCTTATAACACTCAGATTTTGTGGTGTATGTGTTCCTATCCATGTGAATTTGTCATGACTATAATCATAAGACAACAATTGTGACAAATCCAAACTCTTATGGATCGAACATGTCCATTCTTAATTTCTTGCCATCAAGGGTCCCACCTTTGCTTCCAAGTTATTTAGCAACTCAACCCTACCTTTCAATGTACTTTCCATTGATCAAGGTGCCTTGCACCTATGCAACCCATTGAGATCTCATAGAACTCACATGCATAGTTGACAAACCTGGAATGGCACAGAAACAACAATATGTGAACACGATAGGTTAGAAACCTCAAGTCGTGTGCTAGTGATTAACTATTGGTTTATTCTTGATTTGTTCTTAAAACTTTTCAAGACAATTGAGACTCCCACTGACCTCTTGACATATATGATTCTCTCGTCAGGAAGCTTTCCTAGACAAAACAAATATTCAAGAGTTAGTGTAGTTCTTATCAAGACAAAACACTTCACATAATTGGTCCTAGTTGGTCTTTGTCTTATCCAAGACAGTACAACTTACCAATTTCAAATGTGCAAGAATAAGAAAGCCTTTTCCAAACTCCACATTTGATGAGTGTTATAAACCTAATTAACACTTGTCACTCATTTCACAATCTTGGAATATAAGTATGATTGACTTCTTGATTTTAACCATTTCTACAATTCTCGATTCCTCTACTTGGTCATACAAATGCACTAAGACTCAATTGGAGGATCAATTGAGATGTGGTTTTTAATCATTAAGACTAATCATAAAATACAATAAAAGGTACTCTCCCGTCTTCTTAGAATAGAGAAACTTTTATCTTTCTGCCTTCTTGATTCTTCTTATTCGTTCTGCTATTGATTGAAACTCTTTCAATCAACTCAGAATTATATTTAATCTTATAAGCATAACCATATTAACTAAACTTTAGTAAATCATGATGAATATCTTTATCACTCTCGTGGTGGACTTGATCAATGTACAACCTAGTGTACTCGATCTCCTAGTCCTTCTCTTGACACTTTGTCAAAGAATTAGTCTAATTTCCAAATATGAAGTTTCTCATTCATCACGCAACCAAGTTGCATGACTCCAAGTTTCTATCCAACTGAAACTTGGGCGATGAGAATCTTCCTTTATTTGGAAAACTCTCGACATTTCCACAAATGACATAATTAAGAATCAAATCCATTATTGATAACAATACACAAACATCAATTTTTCATAACGATTTTATTGCAAGGATATATAAAATTATTCAAACCAAAAATTTTATTTTATTCATAAAAGCAACAGAAAACATGTCCTTACAATGCAAAATCAATTGAAAAACTATGTTATTAGCAATCTATTCTAACTCCAAGTAGTAGCTCAAGAACCCAATCTTCAAGTAATGCGATCGAAATCCATTTCTTCAAGATTAGATTCAGCGTACTTCTTCCCTTAAGCTTCCTCTATTTTCTTCGATCCTACAAAACATCAAAATGTAATCTTATCACATCATGAATTAAGAAACCGAAATAGGAACTTAAAAGAGTTAGATAATGGATTTCATACCTGAAGAGTAGTCATAACACTAGACTCTCCCATCTCTTAGATCTCTCAGGTAGATAGGCTAGCTTCGTCTCCAATGCCTCTTCTCTTGGAAATAAAAACAAATGGAATATTTTGGAATGACACAAGGAACTATCTCAGAGTTTAACTTTTCTAATCTCCAATGTCATCATTTTCAATGTCCATTGAAGTTTGGGAGTTTGATTCACCAGACAAATTTGCTTGACCAGCACGCCAAATCATTGCTGATTCGGCAGATATAAGCAAATAGGTGAGATCAATGAGGGTTATGTCGTGATCCATCATATAGTACTCTCTAACGAACTCACTATATGATTTAGGAAGTGACTGAAGAACCCAGTCAACAGCCAACTCACTTGAAATCTCGACACCAAACATGCTTAACCTATCAATGTGTGACTTCATCTCTAAGACGTGTGCACACACAGGTTTCCCATCTTCATGTTTACTTGCCAAAAGGGCTTGAGTGATATTGAACTTTTCAATCCTCCGGTCTTGTGGGTTTGAGAGAACAATGGGAGGGGGTGGAGGAAGTGAATCAAGCTAGTCCACATGACATGGATTGATCTTTAACCTTCATTGTGGAACAGACTTTCACTTTGAGCAGGAATATCTTTTCCTTTGGATTCAGGAATACCATGGTTAGATTCAGACATCTACACAATGAGAGAAATCAAGTTAGTTGATTGAATCCTTAATAAAAAATCCAAAAGAGATATTAAGGCTAGGATCCAACACAACATTCCACAAATTGGAAGAGGGATGCCGTAATCCAATTTGCAGAATATTTGAAGGTAGGTAAATGACGATTTACCAATTTCCACCATGAAAAACGGTAAGGAAGGTTAAGTTTTAAATGTATTGGAAACTCCTAGATATTTAGAGATACATTGAAACTATTCAATGGCATGTTTTAATCTCGGATTATGCTCTTCTATTTGTGACTGGGATGCCGAGGATCACAAACAAGATGTGAATAACCATGCAAATGTGCTTGGTAACCTCATTGTCTTTATCATTAACTATTGATGTGCCGGTAAACCACACACGTTCCATCAAAATGACAATCATGAGATACCCATTACTACTCTTTATTAGTGCCTTTTAGTGTGCCGGTTAACCACACACGCTCCACTAACGACCAATAAAGCATAATGTGCAATTTCATGGATTAGTATACTTTTTCACATTTTTTTTTCTAAAGTAACTAGAGTTGGGATTTTGTAAAATAATGTTCTATTACTTTCTTTAATAACATTATACTTTTAATGAGATGTACTTGTCCTATCAAATCCATTATGCTAACGACCCTCCACTAATCAAGGAAGTGGTGGGTGAGAGTGGACACCCATTCAACTACCATTTTATAGGCAGTTTCTTTATACCCCCTTATAGATTAGCTTCGTGAATAAGGCATACTAGCGATTTGACCGACCATAGTCTTATACATATATAATATTTAACTTTTAATTATAATATATATAAGGTGTGTTTTAAACTTTTAAAACTATAGGGTTTATATGTAAATTTCAAAAATTAAGCCATTAATTTTAAATTTAAAATAAACCAAATAACTAGATTTAATATTTATCTATTAATTAACTTTTAATTAATTTATTAAATCTTGTAAGGATTATCTAATCAAATTAAACAATTAATTTAATCCTAATCCTTATCCCTCTAAATTTCAAAAATATGGGGATAGGATAACTTCCTTATTTTTCTTAATCAAATAACTAGATTTAATATTTATCTATTAACTATTAATTAATTAATTAAATTTTGTAAGGATTATCTAATTAAATTAAACAATTAATTTAATCATAATCCTTATCCTTCTAAATTTCGAAAATTAGGGTAAAGAATAATTTCCTTATTCTTCTCAATTATCCAATTAGGCAATAATTATCCAATCAAGTAATAATTATCCAAGATAAAACCCTAAAATAACTAACAAATTTCGAAATTAAGGGGAGGAGGCTAGGGTTATCCAAAACCATAACCCTAATTTCGAGTAGGGTTCAAGGAGGCTAGGGTTTTTTGAGAAACCCTTTGAACCAAAACCCTAAAATCGAAAATTTTGGCCTTTAGGGTTTAATAGCTACAAACCCTAATTTGCAATTCAACTATTATAGCAATTCAAGGGCCTTATCCAAGCCCCCATGGACGAAATCATTAGGGTTTCCCCTATAGATTTCGTCCACCTCTTCCAAGGGGGTTCTAGAGCCTTCCACTCAACTATTAGATAACTGCAAACTAGTCCCTGCACCATATAATTAATACTTTTAACCCCAAAATTAATTCTGATTAATTTCTGGCTAACTATTAATTAAACATAATGATTTCTAATTAATATATTAATCTTTTAACATATTAATAAATTCATTTATATTAATTTATTAATCTTATAATAAATTAATATCTCTCCTTTCATAATTTCCTTGTCCGGTTGCTAGGTTTGAGGGCAACCCAAAAGGACTGTGCTGCTATCAATTCAAGTACATACCAATTATAGTTATGGGCTTAGACACCTAATCCAACAATAAAACCCTTTTTAAGATAAATTTCCCGTAAACATATAGTGTTGTTAACTCCATATGTGAGTCGCTATAACCATACTATGACTAGATGACCTGCTACAATGTTTGTCAGACGTTTAGAATTTGTTATGCATTTGTCACCCGTAGACCTGCAGGTCCTACTGTAGCGAGCAGCAAGGTGTGGGGTGTCAATCCCAATATAGATCTATACACAATTATGATGCTCTCCCTACAAGAGACTTTGGTTATAACTTGCAGGAATTTTAACCCGTACTCTAAGAGTACAATGAAGACGTGTCTCACAATTTACGTTAACGAGTTTACGTGTAGTATGTTTACTAATGTATAACTATGCTCCTTATGTTCCATCTTGTATGTTTGTAATGCTAAAGGATTCTTACCATAGACATAGTACATTTTGTTATTAAATTGTAACTTAACAGAAAACGTATGTAAAATATGAAGTCATCAAAGACGAACACTTTGCTCAACATGTTACAAAGTGTTATAAAAGTTGTAAGCTGCGAACTAGTTTTTAACCCTTCTGCACTATTTTAGAAAAATCATTCGAAATCGAAAACCAAATTCGTAAACTCTAAGAGTTTAGGAAATGTGTCTAGTTTGTTCACAAATTTTATTATGATTTTCAGAAGTTCCTAACTTGTGTAAAAACGTTCATATTCACAGACTGGTCTGGATTCATTTCTGAAATGATAGGCAGTTTTGTAAAAATCACAATAAATCGTGGAAAATTCGTATGGAGATGTTCAAGTAGTCATTTTAAAGGTAAAAACCTAAAATACTTGCATATGAAACATTTTTTAAAGATATTAGGTTTATGATAGTCAAAACAGTCCGTGAATAGGACTCAACTTTTCTGTGAAAAGATGATGTATGAGTTTGAGTGATATTAAGGAGTGTTAACTTGTATTCCCCCCCCCCCTAAAACTTGAAGAAAACATGAAAATGTAGGGGTATGAACTAACCTTGTGTGATTTATTTGTAGTGGACGATGAAGAAGGTGAAGCTCCAAGTCCAGAATACTTGGGGAAAGCTTAGGAGTTTAAGGAATCTTTGGACAACATGATGATTTTCGAGTAAGAATCCTGGTTGAGAACTCATTGAGTGATTAATATTCAAGATGATTGATGAAAGACTTACCAAGGTGAATGTGCATGAAATTTCTTCCTGGGGCTTGGCCGAGTTCTAGAGAGATAAGAGAAAACGGAAAAATGTATGTTGGGGTCTGCACTTGGGTTTTATAGTGAAGGTTGGAAATCCAAATGATTAGATTTGAGAAATATAATCTGATGGAGTGTTAATTTGCCTAGGTAATTGGAGAACTAATGCCAATAAGTTGTCATAGAGTGGTTATGGGAAATAGGGTGTGTCATAGCTTTTTAGTAAGTCAACCGTCCTTTGGATAAAGTTTTGTACAAAAGATACGATGTGAAGTGATATTTTTCTCTGGTCATGATTTAAGAGGGTAAGCCCTCGCTTATTGTGGCGTGACTTGACTCTATGTAACAGCCCATAATTTCAGGTATTGCTTTAATATTATTTTGGGGCATTTTAGGAAGGGACTCGGCGAGTTGGAGCCAGACTCGCCGAGTAGGGCCCCAGACTTGGTCGCGGGTTCGCGACTGGACTCGACGAGTCCAGATATGGACTCGGCGAGTCTACGCTGTTCAGCAGAAACCCTAGCCGTTTGGTTTTGGATCGTATATAACGTCCCATATGCCGTCATTGTCCGTCTTTTGGCCGATTGAGAAGAACCCTAAGCGTCTGTGGACTTCTAGAACAGGAGTGAAGGCTATTGGGACCTTGAAGAATTTGTTAGGCAAGAAGAAGAAGAGTTTTGGCCAAAGGAATATCAAGGGGATCGAGTTCTGAGGTTTGGGGACATAGAGAGGGTGTTATCCAGGTAATATTTCGGATCATTTCTTCTATATTGATGTGTGCACGAATTTAGGGTTTATGAAACCCATTTGGTGATTAGATGGATTATTATATTGTTATTCAAACGTTTGTAACCCAGTAATAGGATGTTTAGAGGTCCAGAAGGTCCCATGATTGTGCATTTCGGGACCATACGTATTTCAGGAAGCAGTTTGATCGACTGCATGGCATGGACTCGCCGAGTCCAATGAACAGACTCGGCGAGTGGCTTGAAGATTTATTGGGACTCGCCGAGTTGTTCTTCAGACTCGGCGAGTGGAGTCAGGGTGGCCCCGCAATTCTTCCACGTGGATCTCGTCGAGTCAAGGGGGATACTCGACGAGTAGAAAGGGAACAACGGGGAAAGTTGGGGAGGACGTCTAGACTCGTCGAGTCGCCCTTGCACTCGACGAGTCCTGTCAAGTTGACCGTTGACCAGAGTTGACCTGCATGTAATTTCTTAGGGTCAGTTGTCTTGGATGATAAGAGTATTAATAAGGGTATATGGTATTATAGGGAGTCTGCGGATCGGCGGATCGAGTGCGAGTGGTTTCAAGAGTTGATAGTTTTCATTACCACGAGGTGAGTCTTCTCACTATACTACACCCGGAAGGGTTGACTGTGAGACCGGAAGGTCGAATATGATATGTGTTGTTTATGCTATAAATAGAAAGGTAGTTGCTATTCATGATATGTATGTTTACACGGGCCGGAAGGCGATATGTTATGTGATAGAAAGGTCAGGTATGATGTATGATATATGTGCTATGTGTGCTAGATTAAATGTATTATGTGTCGTAAATGTTATGGGCCGGAAGGCAATATGTTATGGGCCGGAAGGCAATATGTTACGGGCCGGAAGGCAATATGTTATGGGCCGGAAGGCAATATGTTACGGGCCGGAAGGTAATATGTTATGGGCCGGAAGGCGATTATGTTACGGGTCGGAAGGCAATGTATTGTGGACCGGAAGGTCAGGGCCTGGAAAGGCGTATATGTGTAAGTCGTATACTGGGGAACTCACTAAGCATTTATGCTTACAAGTTGTTATGTATGTGTTTCAGGTACTAGCGAGGACCGTGGGAAGGCGTCGACATGATGCATACACACTGCTGCTATTTGAGATCTTGGGGATTTTTTTTATATATGTATTTGATGTGAAACATGGAATAAATGTTATTGGTTGAGTAAAATCATTTTATTTTAAATGAAAAATTTATTTGAAAATTTGCGTTGTTACAATTGGTATCAGAGCCTTCGTTTGAGGGATTCGGGTGTACCTTCGGGTGTAACTGAACTCAAACCGAGGATTTGAGGAAAAATCTTTTAAAAAAATAAATAAATAATAAAGACATAAATTTTTTATAAATGGTAAAGTGGTAAACAAGAACGGAGCAGTGTGTACGATCAGCCAGCGCCCGAACGGTAAAGATCCCCAGAATACCTTACAATGTTTTGTTATGCACTGAATTATGAATTGTTATGCATGCTAGAAGACTAGGTATACATGATAGGACTAGAATGGCCTGTTTTGTGATGCCTTAGTCTAGGGAGGTTACTTATATGAGATATTCGGTAGCGTGCAAGTAGATAGTGCATACTAGAAGTAGAGTACTCATTATTCGGGGTTTGGGGAGGAAGATTTGGGGACAAATACTGATACGTTGTGGTCGGTAGTATTGGGCCCGTACTACCGAAGGCACCGGGTCGGTGGAAGACCCAAGTAAGAATCCCTGGATATCGGAGACTGAGTAGGGTTGCGTTATCGAGTACAATAGTACTTGATGGAGTCTCTGATAATTTTATGCTGTATTTCAGAGACATCATGGTTATCACACGTCATGGGGCGAGTTCGAGCACCGTGAGTGACGAGGATATTCGTCAGATGATCCAGGAGGAGGTAGCTGCAGCGATCCGGGCCGAGATCCCGGAGATGTTTGGGTCTATTAAGACCACATTGATGGAGACGTTCGAGGAGCGGTACGCCGCACTGACTGATGCTGTAGCCGCTGTCGCTACCGCAGCTGTGGCCGCTGCCAGGCCGCAAGGGGGGCGATTCGTTGTTGTTCCGGGAATTCAGCAACACGAAACCCCCTGAGTTCGATGGGACGCAGGACCCGATTGCTGCGATGAGGTGGATCGCCGACATTGAGGGATGCTTCTACACTTGCTCATGCCCGGAGCATCTGAGGGTACGGTTCGCCTTGAACCAGCTCCGTCTGGGAGCGAAGGATTGGTGGAAGTTCGTGACGGCGAACTTCACTCTGGCGGAGATTACAGCGGTGACATGGGAGAGGTTTACTGAGATGTTCAGGGACGAGTATGTTCCCCCAGTGGAGAGGGAACGGTTGATTAAGGAGTTCTTGACCCTTAAGCAGGGTACTGATTCCGTTGCAGTGGTCACACGGAAGTTTCACGAGAGGGCGATGTTCTGCCCAGAGCTGGTGTCTTCGGAGCAGTCACGGATGAGCCGGTATTTAGGCGTTCTGAGGAGGGATATCCGGGAGTTTGTGTCAAACTCCACCTATCGTACTTTCACTGAGCTTCAGGCGAACGCCAGGAAGCGCGAGATCGAGTTGGAGACCCAGGCCAGGGAGGAGGCCGAGTCTCGGCAGGTGGATCGGCGGCCGACTCAGTCTCAGCCGGCAGCCAAGCGGATCAAGTCCGCTGATTCGAGGATGGGAGGTCCGAAGGGCCGCACTTGCGGAAAGTGCGGCAAGAGTCATGAGGGGGCGTGTCGAGCTGGTGGTTGTTACAAGTGTGGTAAGGAGGGACACATTGCCAGAGATTGCCCTAAGGGGTTTATGGTTTGCTTTCACTGCAACCAGACAGGCCATCGGAAGGCCGAGTGCCCGCAGCTTCGTCAGGGATCTACACCGACTACCAGGACTACTGAGACCCGACCGACGAAGGTCGAGGCCCCGAGGGCTCGTGGGAGAGCCTCTCAGCTGACTGCAGAGGAGGTCCGCGCTGTGCCCGATGTTGTGGTAGGTATGCTGTAATTCACGTATTTACTTTAAAGTCGAAATGTTATGCTTATGTTAATGTATGTGTAGGTACTTTTCTTGTGAACTCTATGCCTGCCCTAGTGTTATTTGATTCGGGTGCGAGTAGATCCTTTGTATCTTTAGCTTTTAGTCAGCATATCAGCATTAGTCGTGAGCCGTTAAGTCGGCCTCTGAGCATTTCTATAGCGGCCGAGAGGGTGGTTTGTGCCACGGAGGTTCTTCGGGGATGCGTACTAGAGATTTTCGGGGTTGCGTTTCCGATTGACCTAATTCCTATTGCGATGGGGGATGTCTGTGTCATCGTGGGCATGGACTGGTTGAGCCGATTCAGCGCTGTCATCGACTGTGAGCGCCAGCTGGTGACTATACGAGACCCTAGTGGGGGAGTTCTTACGGTATACGGCGAGGGTACCCGTTCAGGATCAGCTTTTTGTTCGGCCGCTAGGGCGAGGCAATGCCTACAGCAGGGATGTAAAGGTTTTGTGGCGTATGTGATGGATACGCGGGAGGCTTCCGAGAGACCGAGGACAGTGAAGGAGGTTCCAGTGGTGCGTGAGTTTCCAGATGTTTTTCCCGAGGAGTTGCTGGGAGTACCTCCTGCGAGGCAAGTGGAGTTTGGTATCGATCTGATTCCGGGGGCTGCGCCTATTGCGAAGGTGCCTTATCGTCTTGCACCTCCAGAGATGCAAGAGTTGTCCTCGCAACTCCAGGAGTTGCTGGGGAAGGGATTTATTCGGCCGAGTAGCTCGCCGTGGGGAGCACCGATTATGTTCGTCAAGAAGAAGGACGGTTCACACCGGATGTGTATTGATTACCGGGAGTTGAACAAGGTGACGGTCAAGAACCGCTATCCGTTACCGAGGGTCAACGATCTATTTGATCAGTTGCAAGGGGCATCTTGGTTTTCCAAGATCGATTTGAGATCAGGGTACCATCAGGTAAGAGTACGGGATGAGGACGTTCAGAAGACAACATTCAGGACGCGGTATGGGCATTATGAGTTCGTGGTGATGCCTTTCGGGCTCACCAATGCCCCGGCAGTGTTCATGGACCTCATGAACAGGGTATGCAGGCCGATGCTGGATCGGTCTGTGATTATATTTATCGACGACATCCTAGTGTATTCGCGAACTAGAGAGCAGCATGAGGGACATTTGAGAGAGGTCCTCGAGGTACTGAGGTCGGAGAAGCTATATGCAAAATTCTCCAAATGTGACTTCTGGTTGCGGGAGGTCCAATTTCTTGGACATGTTGTTAATCAGTCAGGGATATTGGTCGATCCGGCCAAGGTGGAAGCAGTGATGAGTTGGGAAGCACCGAAGTCACCTTCCGAGATCAGGAGTTTCCTTGGGTTGGCGGGGTACTATCGGAGGTTTATTAGGGACTTCTCCAAGATCGCAGTACCGCTCACCAGATTGACCCGAAAGGGTGTTACATTCTCATGGGGACCCGAGCAACAGACTTCCTTCGAGACACTACGCCAGAGATTGTGTGAAGCCCCGGTATTAGCCCTCCCGGAAGGGATGGAAGATTTTGTTGTATATTGCGACGCATCGATTTCGGGACTGGGTGCAGTGTTGATGCAGAGGTTATTGACCGCCCAGAGCCGACAGAAGAGTTATGCGGACAGGCGCCAGTCCGAGCTTGAATTCCAGGTTGGCGACTTCGTTCTCCTGAAGGTTTCTCCTTGGAAAGGAGTGATCCGGTTCAGAAAGAGGGGCAAGTTGGGGCCCCGGTTCATAGGTCCATTCCGTGTGATTGCAAGGGTAGGTCGGGTAGCTTATCGGTTAGAGTTGCCAGCAGAGTTGGGACAGATTCACAATACCTTTCACGTATCACAGTTGAGGAAGTGTATAGCCGATGAATCGGCAGTGGTTCCGTTAGAGGATATTCAGGTGGATACGAGCCTGAATTACGCCGAGAGACCAGTAGCTATCAGGGATCGGAAGATCAAGGTTCTGCGGAACACGGAGGTACCTCTGGTGTTGGTTCAGTGGCAACACCGGAAAGGATCAGAGATGACTTGGGAGCCGGAGCGTGAGATGCGGGAGCAACATCCGGAGTTATTCGCAGAGTGTGACTTCGAGGGCGAAGTCTAGTTCTAGTGGGGGAGAGTTGTAACAGCCCAGAATTTCAGGTATTGCTTTAATATTATTTTGGGGCATTTTAGGAAGGGACTCGGCGAGTTGGAGCCAGACTCGCCGAGTAGGGCCCCAGACTTGGTCGCGGGTTCGCGACTGGACTCGACGAGTCCAGATATGGACTCGGCGAGTCTACGCTGTTCAGCAGAAACCCTAGCCGTTTGGTTTTGGATCGTATATAACGTCCCATATGCCGTCATTGTCCGTCTTTTGGCCGATTGAGAAGAACCCTAAGCGTCTATGGACTTCTAGAACAGGAGTGAAGGCTATTGGGACCTTGAAGAATTTGTTAGGCAGGAAGAACAAGAGTTTTGGCCAAAGGAATATCAAGGGGATCGAGTTCTGAGGTTTGGGGACACAGAGAGGGTGTTATCCAGGTAATATTTCGGATCATTTCTTCTATATTGATGTGTGCACGAATTTAGGGTTTATGAAACCCATTTGGTGATTAGATGGATTATTATATTGTTATCCAAACGTTTGTAACCCAGTAATAGGATGTTTAGAGGTCCAGAAGGTCCCATGATTGTGCATTTCGGGACCATACGTATTTCAGGAAGCAGTTTGATTGACTGCATGGCATGGACTCGCCGAGTCCAATGAACAGACTCGGCGAGTGGCTTGAAGATTTATTGGGACTCGCCGAGTTATTCTTCAGACTCAGCGAGTGGAGTCGGGGTGGCCCCGCGATTCTTCCACGTGGATCTCGTCGAGTCAAGGGGGATACTCGACGAGTAGAAAGGGAACAACAGGGAAAGTTGGGGAGGACGTCTAGACTCGTCGAGTCGCCCTTGCACTCGACGAGTCCTGTCAAGTTGACCGTTGACCAGAGTTGACCTGCATGTAATTTCTTAGGGTCAGTTGTCTTGGATGATAAGAGTATTAATAAGGGTATATGGTATTATAGGGAGTCTGCGGATCGGCGGATCGAGTGCGAGTGGTTTCAAGAGTTGATAGTTTTCATTACCACGAGGTGAGTCTTCTCACTATACTACACCCGGAAGGGTTGACTGTGAGACCGGAAGGTCGAATATGATATGTGTTATTTATGCTATAAATAGAAAGGTAGTTGCTATTCATGATATGTATGTTTACACGGGCCGGAAGGCGATATGTTATGTGATAGAAAGGTCAGGTATGATGTATGATATATGTGCTATGTGTGCTAGATTAAATGTATTATGTGTCGTAAATGTTATGGGCTGGAAGGCAATATGTTATGGGCCGGAAGGCAATATGTTACGGGCCGGAAGGCAATATGTTATGGGCCGGAAGGCAATATGTTACGGGCCGGAAGGCAATATGTTATGGGCCGGAAGGCGATTATGTTACGGGCCGGAAGGCAATGTATTGTGGACCGGAAGGTCAGGGCCTGGAAAGGCGTATATGTGTAAGTCGTATACTGGGGAACTCACTAAGCATTTATGCTTACAAGTTGTTATGTATGTGTTTCAGGTACTAGCGAGGACCGTGGGAAGGCGCAGGCATGATGCATACACACTGCTGCTATTTGAGATCTTGGGGATTTTTTTTATATATGTATTTGATGTGAAACATGGAATAAATGTTATTGGTTGAGTAAAATCATTTTATTTTAAATGAAAAATTTATTTGAAAATTTGCGTTGTTACATTCTAGCTGACTACAGAGGTGAGTCCGGAGTCGATATGCCCAATCCGGAGTCAAATTGCTACATTTGGAGTCGAATAGCCAGTTTCGGAGTCGTTGCGAAGATTCCGGGGTGCGTGGAGTCACTTGATTTCAGATTCATCATATTTCGGACTCAGATGGCTTCGGATCATGAAGGCTCTTTTGTTTTACGGGGTTTTTCTCCTAGTTTAGAGTCGTGTGGTTGAGGAAAATTGGGCAAGGAATCTCGATTTGAAAGTGGATCCGGACTGAAAGAATGATTCCAGACCGAAAGAGGGTTCCAGAGCGAAAGATGGTTATGGGCCGAAAGATGGTTCCGGACCAAAAGATGGTTCCGGACCGAAAGATGGTTCCGATCCTAATAAGGCTGTTCCTTAAGCAACTTCCCGTTTTGAATGGTTTTTGATTGAATTAAGGGTCGAGATGCCCTGGTTGATTATGAAAAGTTAAGAGAGGTTTTCGAGAAAGGCCTGGGAGAGATTTCACATACTTGGAGAGATTGAAATAGACCTTGTCCTAGGCCCTTATAAATGTTTTTCTTCGTAGATCGAAGGTTGTTGGCTTAGTTACATCCTATTTTGAGTGTTATACACCCCTGAAGGGTACATAATAGTGTTTTATAAAGTTGTTATTTCCCTCAGACTGATTAGGGTTTAGAATTTTTGAACATTTGAAACTTTCAAGTGTTACTTTGCATTAAGACTTCGAGTCATACATTGATAAACATAAAGAAATCCCTACATATTAGCACTAGTTGAGTTGACCAACTTAACTTTCATTGACTTTCTTTGACTTTGACTTGACCAGAAGGTGACAGTTGTCACACTCCTGGTTAGTGGTGTCGAGACCGTGTGGAATAATTGAGTTCTTATCAAGCTCAATATTCTTACTTGGAGGATTATATGGAAGCGTATGCCTATTAGGGAGATATTATCGTATCGTGGGATTGAGGTGCATTCAATTATGTGCCTGGTGTGCCACTTGGTTGTTGAGACTATTGATCATCTTTTTGCAGGATTCAGGGAGCTGAAAGATATTTGGAGTCGGATTGCTATTTGGTGGGATGTTTAATTTAATGAGCATATTTCTGTTTCAGATCTAATCTCTTGGTCTGATTATGTTCATTTGAGAGACGGTCGACGTAAATCTTTCGATGTAGTAGTGTTATTGGATTTTTGGTGTCCTTGGAACTTTTGAAACTCCATTGTCTTTTGAACGACATTACCAAGAAAATCTCTTATTTTCAATGATATTGTTGAAATCGAGTTTTTTTTTTTTTTTTTTAATTTTTAATTTTTAATTTTTTTATTTTCAATAGGTATAGTAACGCTAAGTTTGTTTGGACCATTTGGCTTCAAAATCTTGTTTTAGCTTCAATTTTCTTGTAATGTGTTTTTTCTATCCTCTTATTAGTTTTTAATAAAATTTTCTACAGTTCAAAAAAAAAAATATTACTTTTTCATCGATGTTGTGAACAAGATGCCAAATAATCATAATATCATTTTGTAGAAAGTATCTTATATATATATATATATATATATATATATATATATATATATATATATATATATATATATATATATATATATATATATATATATATATATATTTATTTATTTGATACCATGCTAATTTTGTGAGACAAGGGGATGTGATCCTAGCCACTCATCTTGGAGATAAAAAAATAAAAAAATTATAAAATGCAAAATAATATGAAAAATCCAAAAATTCTTTTTCTTAAATATTATTTTTGTTATTTAATTTATTGAAAAAAACAAAAAATAAAAAAAACTAAAAAAATCACCTTTTTCTTCGAAAAATGAATGAAATATTCTAATAGAATGTTATACTGTGAATAATTATATCGAATTTATAGAATGTTAGAATATTCTAGTATTCTACAAAAATTGGTGGATATGTTAAAATATTCTAATATTGTACTTGAATTTTTAGATTTTTCTAGAATATTGTAATATTTTATTCGAATTTTTTGAATATTTATAGTTTAATATTCTAGTAGAATACTGTAATATTCTAAAAATTATATTTGAATATTTACAGTATAATATTCTATTAGAATATTTCACATATTTAAAAAAACAGTATTTTGTTTTATTTTCTTTGGATAAAAAAATGATGAAAATAATATTTAATTTTTTTTTCGAAAAATTTCATTTATATTACATTTTAAAAATATATTTTTTTTTATCTCTAAAATGAATGGCTACGATTCTATCCCCATGTCTCAAAAAATATGATGGCCTCATATTATATATATATATATATATATATATATATATATATATATATATATATATATATATATAGAGAGAGAGAGAGAGAGAAATGTCACATATGAAAGCTACATATTTCAAAATAGACAAAATTGCAAAAATGGTCCCTGTAGTATACAAATTTTGGGGTTTTAGTCCAAACCCTGAGTTTTGTGAATTTATAGTCCTTTTGGAGTGGTTTATATGTGAAAATGGTCCCTCCGAAAATTAAAATGACTATAATACCCCTGGGGTATTTATTTTTCAATTTTCTTTTATTCCTCTTAAAATTTAATATTTATTTATTTATTTTAACAACTAAAAAAATATAAAGGAGCCTACCTCTCTCTCTCTCTCTCGATCACCAGAAAAACACAACGTCAACCATAGTTGCTGCCTCCCTCGATTCCACCCCCTTTATCCCCTTTATTTCGATGGCAAGACATCCCAACCACCTCCTGATCACTACCGTTGCCAGCTGAAGCAATCCCATATCACAAACAGTCGCTATCGGCATTGTTCAATGGTGAAGAAGAACCGCCTACCAATTACCCTCCTGTCCTCTTCTTTTTTTGACCACCATCCACCACACACACACACACAAAACCCAAAAATTGATTCTCTCTTTCTCTCTCTCTCTCTCTCTCACACACACACAGACACACACACACTCACATTAATCTGAAACACCATTTTTCTTCTTCCTCTCTCTATCTCTCACAGATCCAAGGCGGTGTTTGAAACCATAAATGTTAGTGTTTGACGACGGTGGTGCCAGAAACCACAAGTCGCCGTCTCTACTAGGGTTTGTAGAGCCGCTTCTAGTTACCGGTGCCGGAGGCTAGGGTTTTGTTACGAGAAGATGAATAGAATGATGGAGGAGATACATGGGGTTATCATGATGAAGTAAGAGGGTCGAGAGGGTGGTTGAAGCAGCTGGAGTTTATCGTGAAAGGAAGTGTCAATCGTGTTGGATTAGTGTCTAAGTCCATAACTATATTTGGTATGTACTTGACCCGGTTGTGCACGGTCCTTTTGGATAGCCTTCACCAAAGCAACTTGACTGGAGGAATAATATAGAAAGAGGTGATTATGGTTTATTAATATATTATAAGAATAATATATTAAAAGAGAAATCATATTTGTTTAATTAACATTGGTCAATAATTGATTAAGAATTAGTTTTTTGATCAAAAGAAGTTAATTAAACTTAAGGGGCTGAACTGTAATTATGTGATAGTTACAAAGTTAGGCAAGGAAACCCTAATAGATAGGGTGGACGAATTCTAGGGATAAAGCCTTAAGAATTTGTTCATGATAGGTATTCTAGAATTATCTTATGGGCTGCTTGGTGGCTAAGTAACCAGATAAGGATAATGACTGAAACCCTAATTCCTACACATATATAAAGGACCCTTGGGCATGGGATTTTCGGCCACTTGAACCCTAGAAGTCGTAGAGCTAAAATTCTCCTCTTCCCTCTCTCTCTCTTGCTTCCTCCAATTACTATTGGTGTTTGTGATTCATTAAAGGCACAACACTTGAGGTGCTAAAGTTCTCAAGGCTTCAAGATCTTCAATCAACAACAAGTTAATCATCTAGATATGTTTTGTTATGTTAATTTCGATTATATACACTAGATCTAGGGTTTGAAAGTCTTGGATGATTGCATGTACAATAGAGAAACCAAGATCCAAGCATTAGGGTTTGCATGAGCACATAGGATGTTCTTTTAGCTCAAACCCATCAGTGGTATCAGACCTTTGTTTGGCTTCTATTTATTGATGCCTTGATTGTTCATTCATGATTTAAATTTGATTTTTGGACTGTCTGTCTAATGAACTCAATGAGTTCCATTAGGAACTCGACGAGTTGGATGAATTCGACGAGTTCCAATGTGAACTCTACGAGTTTAGCTGTCAGATAGAGAGATTTTTAGGATTTCTTGCTGTTTTTCTTAAGGATAATTACCTAAATCATTTTTGACTAATAAAATCTGAATTTTATTGTTGTTTTATGATTATCCTTACCAAATCAAAAGATAATTACCAATTGTTTGAATAATAAATTCCTTATTTGATAATATTTGATTATCTGAATTAATTGTTGAATTATCTTGTAAATAAAATTGACTAGGTCAAATTTAGATAATCATTAAATTAATTGTTTAATTTAAATTATTTTCTATTTGATCCTTTGTGTTTTGAAAATTTCAAAAACTTGTCCTCAAGTTTTGAAATTTAAATTTTATGATTAAATGTTTAATTTGAACTATTTAAATTTCAAACCCTAGAATTTTACAAGTTTAAAGTTCAACCCTATACTTTATAATATTATAAGATTAATATATATATGTGTGTGTGTATATATATATATATATATATATATATATATAACTTAAACGCTAGTCTTACCGTTAGTAGGCCTCATTCACGAAGCCGATCTATAAGGGGAGTATAAGGTTATGGCCTATAAAATGGTCGTTTAATGGGTGTCCACTCTCACCCACCACTTCCTTGATTGGTGGAGGGTCGTTAGCCGAACGTGTAGGATAGGGAAACCCTTTCTCATTAATAAGTATAATGAATTATAAAAGTAACTAAATTTTTTTATAAAAT
Source organism: Lactuca serriola (assembly GCF_051521515.1). Lineage (NCBI taxonomy): Eukaryota > Viridiplantae > Streptophyta > Magnoliopsida > Asterales > Asteraceae > Lactuca > Lactuca serriola. The sequence goes on from NC_136409.1 coordinate 65,888,430, forward strand.
TCCCAATCTTAGTTACTTTAGGCAAAAGTGAATTGATGCAATTCCATGAAATTACACTTTGTACCCTTGCTAAGATGTTAGCGGAGCGTGTGTGGTTAACCGACACACTAATTGGGTTCTAAGCAAAGGTGACAAAGGGTGACTCATTGTTTGTCATAGTTCGCTGGAGCGTGTGTGGTTAATCGGCACATCGCATAGGTGTGTGTAACAATGAGGGCACCATGTACATTTGCATGGTTATTCACACCCGCTTTGTGATCCCCAACATCCCAGTCACAAACTAGAGGGCATATCGAGATTTAAACATGCCATTGAAAAGTTCAATGAATCTCAAAAGATCTAGGATTTTTCAATTCATTTAAAACTTAATCTCTTTTTCGTTCTCACGGTGGAGAATTAGTGAATCATCATTCACTTACCATCAAATTATTTACATGTTAGATTACTAAATCCCTCTTCTAATTTGTAAATAATGTTGTTGGATCCTAGCCCTAATTTCTCATTTGGGTGTTTAATTGGGATTCATTTCTAATCAAATTTATTTTTTTCCTTTTCAGATGTCGAACAACAACAATGCTTCCAGCTCGAAATCCTCCGGCTCGTTCTCACTCATGAACTTGTGTGGGAGAGTGATCTTTGACAGGTCCAATTTTAATGATTGGATCCGCAACATCCGAATGGTCACTTGTTACGCGGATAAAGAGTATGTCCTTGATGAGAAGCTGAAGGAAATCAACCTCAACACTACTACTGCTGAAGAGATCGCCGCCTTTGAGGCCCATGAGCGTGATGCCACGAAAGTCCATTGCATCATGCTAGTGACCATGGCTGCAGAACTCCAAAAGTCCTATGAGGATATGTATCCCTATGAAATGCTTCAAGACTTGCTGGACAGGTACCAACAAAGTGCGAGGCAGGAAAGGTATGAGATCATCACTTCGATGATCACTACCTAAATGGGTAATGGATAGTCCCTTACCGCTTATCTTCAAAAGATGAAGAGATATGTTGATCTCCTGCTAAAGTTAAATCTTAACTTTGATGAAGAGCTGGCAATCGATATCATCCTTCACTCCTTGGCTCCTTGCTACAACCAGTTCCGCATGACTTAACACATGAATAAGGAAGAGGTCACTTTAAGCAAGCTTCAAGGCTTGTTAAGGACTACTAAGAGCAATCTCAAAGATAAGTCTATTGCATCAACTCCAACTCTCGATGTTGCCCTTGTCTTGGCAATAGGGCAAGGGAAGGATAAGAAGAGGAAGCCTCCCTCAAAGAGCCACCACAAAGGAAAGTCCCAAGATGCTACGTCTTCTAGTGGAACCAAGGCTGGTTCTGCTAAACCTAAATCTAACCCTAAGGGGGCAGAGTGCCACCACTGCCACAAGATAGGGCAATGGAAGAGAAACTGCCCAGAATATCTGCAAGCTATCAAGGATGGGAAGATCAATCCATCCTTTGCAGATATTTACACTATGAAATCTAATGATTCATCACATACTATTTCTTGGGTTCTTGATACAGGATGTGGTTTTCACATATGTTCTGATTTGCAGGGACTAAGAAGAAATAAGGATGTGGAGCATGGGAAGATAAATCTAATCATGGGAAATAGAAGATCATCGCCTATCACCAAGATTGGAGTATATTCGTTAGTGCTTAGTAATGGATTAGGTTTAGATTTAAACAGTTGTTGGTATTTGCCAGATATGGCAATAAACATCATTTCATTTCATGGTTTATATAGACAAGGATTTAGATATTCATTTGATAATGAAAAAGGTTCTATTTATCCTTATCTTAATAGTGTTTTATATTTTCAAGGATTGCCTTGTAATGGAATATATGAAACTGTGATGGTAGTAGATAACTTAGGAAATGATGTCTTGTGTGTTGATTCTTCCAATAGTATGGATACAGCATGCTTGTGGCATTGTCGTCTAGGATATGTCAACAAGAAACGCATAGCCCAACTCCAAAGGGATGGAGTGTTGGAGTCATTCGACCTTATGGACGATGATGTGTGTGACTCTTGTTTACTTGGAAAGATGACCAAGTCACCCTTTACTGGCACTTGTGAAAGGGGTGAGGGTTTATTGGATCTCATAGACACCGATGTATGTAGGCCCTTTATATCCACCACAAAGGATGCGAGCCGCTTCTATGTGACTTTTGCCGATGATTATAGCAGATATGGGTATATTTACTTAATCAGGCACAAGTCAGAAACCTTTAAAAATTTCAAAGAGTTTAAATAAGAAGTCGAAAATCAGTTGGGCAGGAAAATCAAGATGCTTCGATCCGATCAAGGAAGAGAGTAGCTAAGTCTTGAATTCCTAGACTACCTCAAGGAATGCAAAATCATTTCGCAATTGACGCTACCTAGTACACCACAGTTGAACGGTGTGGCTGAGAGGCGTAATCGAACCTTGTTAGACATGGTTTGTTCCACGATGAGTCGTGCTTCACTACCTATCTCATTTTAGGGGTATGCCTTAGAAACTGGTGTCCATATCCTTAACTTAGTTCCTACAAAGAAGGTTGCCAAAACACCTCACGGGATGTGGATAAGGAAAGCTCCCTCGTTGTCACATATCAAGGTTTGGGGTTGCGAGGCTTTCGTAAGATGAGAGATTCACGACAAGCTCGAACCTCGTAGTGAACGGTGTATTTTCATTGACTACTTGCAGAAGTCCTTTAGATATCTCTTCTATAAACCAAGTGACAATGTTGTCTTCGACGTGAGGAGAGGGGTTTTCCAAGAACGAGAATCATAAGCCAAGGGGATAGTGAGAGGGAAATTGATCTTGAATAGATTCTAGAGTCAAGTGATGAAGGAACCTCCATCGCTGGCACTCAGCCTAAGGAGGAAACTCTGATTGACCGATTGACGAGTCCTTACCTCATAGACGTTCCGGAAGAGTTGGGTTTCAACCCCAGTTATATGGTTTTCATATTACTAATGAAGGGGATACGTATGTTAGTGATAGTATGCTAATAAATTTGGACAAACCTAACAGCTATAAGGAAGCTATGGCAGGCCTAAAGATGCGAAGTAGATAGAGGTGATGGACAGCTAGATTCAGTCCATGTATGACAACCAAGTTTGGAATTTGGTTGAGAATGTACCAGGTCGTAAGACGGTCGGGTGCAAATGGATCTTCAAGAAGAAGACCAACATGGATGGGAATGTGCACACCTATAAGGCGCGATTAGTTGTGAAGGGTTTCACTCAAACTCCCAGAGTTGACTATGATGAAACCTTCTCACCGTTTGCCAGGATAAAGTCTATTAAGGTGATGATGGCCATTGCTGCATTTCATGACTATGAAATATGGTTGATGGATGTCAAAACTGCTTTCCTTATGGAAAGTTGGTTGAGGATGTTTACATGGCTTAGGCAAAGGGTTTTGTCAATGGGAAGCATCCCAATAGAGTGTGCAAGCTTGAAAAGTCCATTTATGGACTGAAACAAGCGTCTCGCAGATGGAATCTTTGTTCCGATGAGAAAGTCAAAGAGTTTGGTTTTCTACGAACCAAGGATGAATCATGTGTATATGTCAAAGCTAGTGGGAGTATTCTAAGCTTCCTCGTATTGTATGTCGATGACATACTACTTATAGGAAACGGCATCCCGAAACTGCAGGAAGTTAAGTCCTGGCTCGGGAAGTGCTTCACTATGAAGGAATTCGGTGAGGCTGCCTATATTCTGGGAATGAGGATAGTAAGAAATAGAAGTAAGAGACTAATAGGTCTTAGTCAAAACACTTACTTGGACAATGTACTAAAACGTTTTAGTATGGAGAATTCAAAAAAGGGAGAGTTACCAATCCAAAGTAATGCCAGGTTGAGTAAGAGTCAAAGTCCGAGTATCGAAGTGGAGATAGAAGAAATGAGTCGAGTACCATACGCTTTGGCAGTTGGCTCGATTATGTATGCTATGACTTATACTCGCCCTAATGTGGCCTTCGCTTTGAGCATGGTCAACAGATATCTAGGCAACCCTGGCAAAGCACATTGGACCGAAGTCAAGAATATTCTTAAGTACCTTCGAAGGACCAAGGAATGGTTTCTAGTGCTTGGTGGGAGTGATGACTTAAAGTGTTGGATAAGGTGTCTAAGTCCATAACTTATTTAGTATATACTTGACCTGACCCGGCATGGTCCATTTGGGTTGCACTTCACACGAACAATTTATATGGATAATCTTATGAGAAGAGTATGTTTATGATTTATTAATATATTATAAGTTATAATATATTAATATGAAGTCATGTTATTTAATTAGTTTTAGTCTTAAATTAATTATGAACTAATTTAGTGATTAAAAGGAAGACTAATTAAACATGGGCTATTGCATTTTATATAATGTGGACTTCAACTCATTAGGAATGGGCTAAGCATGCATGGGGGTCCATGGATGATCCATGGAGCTTTTAACCCATGGATCCTTGGAAAGGAAAAGACATGGGTTATTAGGGTTTACCCTAATCCTCCACACTATATAAGGATGCACATATTGCAAGAAATGGCAACTAGTTGTGTGAGAACTAAGGGTGGCCGATTTCTTCATAAGTGTATTATTCTCTCAAGGTTTTTCCAAGGTTTGTGGTGATTTGTGATTCCACTTGAGGCATTCACATTATTGGTGCTAGGCTCTCAAACTCCAAACAATTAACCACCATCAAAAAAGCTATGTATTTATACTAGTAATTTTATGATTCATAATTCTTATGCTATGCTAGTTAGGAAGAAACCTTGGAAATTATTATTTGCATGTATTTTAGAAGAAAACATAGATCCAAGGTTTATAGGGTTGCATGCACACCATAGGAGTGTTAGAATACTCAAAACCCAACAGTGGTATCAGAGCCTAGGCTTGTTTTCTTGAATACTTGATGCAAATTGCTAAAAAATGTCAAAAAACTGCATTCTACATAGCCGAATCGCCGAGTCCTTCATGGTACTCGCCGAGTCCATGTGTATATTCAACCAACTCGCCGACTCAGTTCATGCACTCGACGAGTTGGCAGGCCTGAGTGTAGATTTTTGAGTTTTGGTGCTGGAATTGGTCTAGAATCATTACCTTAAACTGTTTTGAACTTATAAAACCTGTTTTTGATGTGGTAATGATGATGGTGGACCAATTTCAAAGTTATAATCAAAGTTTCAAGTTTATATATGCTTATATGATTCTTGAAAGTTGTTGATTATGAATGTTCATGAACTTATGAGTTTTGATAGATCATAGGAATTATGTGCAAATTGTTTGATAGTATAATTCTTGATCTTTATGACATTGAATGAACTCCATAACTTGTCCTTAAGTTATGGAATTCCAAAAGTTTTTTCTTTTAAATGTTTTTTAAGAAGTCATAAGTTACACTTTTGAAGAGTTTTTTCTAATAAATGTTTTTATGGACTCCATAACTTGTCTTCAAGTTATGGATTTCCAAGAGACTCTTCATTAAAAGTTTTAAACACTTAATTAAAACTCATAAGTTATGAATATCCAAAAGTTTTTGAATTGTTCAAAACTTGCCCTCAAGTTTTGGAATTTGTAAAGTCTCACACAAACTTTAATTCCATACCTTAGAAGTTTTAAAAGTTAAAATTCTACCCTTATACTATTATAAGATTAATGGTTAATAATTATATATATGTATAAGAATAAGTCGTTTTACCGTTAGTAGGCCTCATTCACGAAGCCGGTCTACAAGGGGAGTATAAGGTTGTTGCCTATAAAATGACAGCTTAATGGGTGTCCACTCTCACCCACCGCTTCCTTGATCGGTGGAGGGTCGTTAGCCGAACGGGTAGAACAATGACTTTAAATTCTCATTAAAAGTATAATGATTATTATAAAGTAACTAAATATTTTTTAATTCCTAATCTTAGTTACTTTAGGAAAAATGTGAACATGGTGCTAGCCCATGGAATTCACACTTTGTATCTTACCAATTCGTTGGTGGAGCGTGTGTGGTTAACCGGCACACTAACTTGGACTAGTAAGGATCACGAAGGGTGAATTAATGTTTGTCATAGATCAATGGAGCATGTGTGGTTAACCGGCACATTGACTAGGTGATAATATTAAGGGTACCAAGTGAATTAGTATGGTTATTCACACCTTGTTTTGTGATCCTCGGCATCCCAGTCACAAAACTTGAGAGGGCACAATCGAGATTGAAACATGCCATTGAAAAGTTCAATGAATCTCAAAAGATCTAGGAGTTTCAAATCCAATTAAAACCTAATAAATTATTTCGTTTTTTCATGGTGGAAATTGGTGAATCATCATTCGCCTACCTTCAAATATTTTATAGCTTCGATTACGACATCCCTTTTCCAAGTTATAAAATATTGTGTTGGGTCATAGCCTTAATATTTCATATGGGTGTTATATTAAGGACTTGAATCAACTAACTTGATTATCTTCCATTATAGATGTCTGGTTCAGACAACTATGATCTTCCCAAATCGCTTGGAACAAGCTTTCCTCTTGAAGATGATGTCCCTCAACATCATGCTTCACTTCCTCCACCTCCTCCATTTATTCTCCCTGACCCACAAGCTTGAAGACTTGAAAAGTTGAAGATCACTCAAACCCTACTGGCAATGAAAAATAAAGATGGAAACCCTGTGTGTACTCATGTCTTAGAAATGAAGTCACACATTGACAGGTTGAGAATGTTAGGTGTCGATATCTCAAGGAAGTTGGCTGCTGACTAGGTTCTTCAGACACTTCCGAAGTCATATAATGAGTTCATTAAGAACTACTATGTGACAGATCACGACATGACTCTTATTGATCTTTCTTATTTGCTCATTGCTGCTGAATCATAAATGCTTTGGCGCACTGGGAAAGTAAATATTGGTGAAAGATCAAATTCTCAAACTTCCATGGACATGGATAATGGTAACATTGATAGTCCAGAAAAGCTTTCTTTTCCCAATGGAAAGGGATCGACCTTGGTCAACCCGGTTAACCGGAAGGTAAAGGGAAAGGCTAAGTCTGTGATTGTCTCGTGTACCGTTCCCACAGAGTCTATATGTTTTTATTGTCATGAGAAGGGACATTGGAAGCGAAGCTGCCCTGAATACTTGAAAGATTTGAAAGCAAGTAGAGACAAAATGGTTGACTTGGGCTTTAGGTAAGTCCACTATCTGACTTTATTAAAGTTCCTAATTGTTGATTCCTATTACATGATGTGACTAGATTGCATCTTGATGTTTAGCAGGATCGAGCAAAAGGAAGGTTAAAAGTGGAGTGTGCTGAATCTGATCACGAAGATGGATTTCTATCGCATGGTTCGAGGATCGGATTTTTGAGCTACTACTTAAAAGTTATGATAGATTGCTAGGAAATATGTAATAGCATAGTTTTCATTTGAAGATGCATTAGAAGGAATATTTTTCCGCATTTTATAAAGAAATAAAAGTTTTGTTTAGTTTATTTTATATTATATCCCCTTACAATGGCATTTATGGAAATATGATGTTTGTATGTTTCTAGCAATAATGGAAATATGAGTTTGATTTTCTCATTTGTGGTAGTGTCTGAATTTACCAAATGAGGAAAGGTTCTCATCATCCAAGTTTCAATTGGACCGAAACTTGGAATCATACAAGCTGTATTGTATGATGGATGAGAATTTTCATCTTTGGAAAATTAAGACTAATTCCTTATGTGAACAAGGATAGGACTAAAGGGATCGAGTACACATGCTTTTGAACTGGTCAAGTCCACCACAAAGATTGATAAGACTATTCGTCATGATTTGCTAAAGCTTAGTAAATATGGTTGTGCTTACAAGTTTAAGTATAATTCTGAAGCATTGAAAAGTTTTCAATGTGTGACATAACGAATGGGAAAGAATCAAATTAGGCAGAAAGATAAAAGTTTCTCAAATCTGAAAAGATGGGAGAGTACTTTAGTATCGTGTTTTATGATCATCTTAATGATTAAGATACCATATCACAAATTCATACTCTAAGGACATCTTAGTGCATTGTTATGACTAAGAAGAGGGGTCATGAATTGTTGGAATGGTTAAAATCAAGAAGATGAATCATACTTCGTTTCAAAACAACTCTTAGAGTCATACTCCAAGATTATAACATCGAGTGACATAAAGTAAGGTTTAAAACACTTATCAAATGTAGTGTAAAATGTTTTCTACTCCTGTACATTTGAAATTGGTAAGTTGTGATATCTTGGATAAGACAAATACCAACTAAGACCAATTATGTGAAGTGTTTATCTTGATAAGAATCGAAACTATCCCTCGAGTATTTGTTTTGTCAAGGAATGGTCCTTGTATAGGGAAACTTATATGTCAAGAGGAGAGTGGGAGTCTTAAAGATCTTGAAAGGATTTCAAGATTTAATCTAGAGTAAAACCTGAGTTTTATCACTAGCACACGACTTAAGGTTTGCAACCTATTAAGTTGACATAATTCTTATTTCTATGTCTATTCCTATTAAGTTGACTATGCATGTGAGTTCTTTTAGTTCTAAACTGTGTGCATAACGGCTTGGAAGCATTGGTGGGCCTTGTGCTACCAAGTGACAAGAAATTAAGATTTGACAAGTTCAATCCATTTAAGGCTGATTTTGTCACTAACCTTGTCTTGTGATTATGGTTTTGACAAATTCACATGGATAGGAACTTATACACCATAAAATCTAAGTGTCATAAGGTTTCTCTCCGATTCATGAGAATGATGGTGAGGAAACGCTTTCACTAAGTAGATTTTAAATAGAAAGCAATTATGTTATTTGTATTTTCAAAAGTCGTTAGTGGAGCGTGTGTGGTTAACCGGCACACTAACATGGACTTGTGAGAGATGGCAAAGGTCTAAACAATTGAGACTATGATTACGACATCCCTTTCATATTTCTTGAAATTGTTTGGACAAACATGTGAGCTATCTACAGAAGGGTGTATGAATCTAAATTTTAGAAGTCCAACCGATTTCTGAATACATGTCAAAGCTAGTGGGAGCATAAGTGTTATGCTAATAATCATCATGTTAGTGGGAGCATGATAATTATGATTATTATTATTACAAGCTAGCAATGTTAATTATAGAAAACAAAAGTTTCAATTCGTGAAGTTGCAGGGGTTGAAAAATTCGTTTTGCTATAATTAAGGGAGATGAAATTATACTTCATTTCAATTCTATTGAGATTTTAATCATCTTTAGTCGAGGACATATATATGAATTTTATGTCTGAATGGTTGGACTTAAGGAAATTCTATATATATTGCGTTCTCAAAATTCGATTATGACTACGGCATCCCTCTTCGTAGTTAAATTTTGAAAACATGGTGAATAAAAAATATTGTAGCAAAAAACTAGTCGAGTATCATGTCTTTATGTGAGACATCATGAATCGTGTCCCATATGCTTCGGATATAGGATTGATTTCATGTGCTATAATATTCATCCTTTCTAAATTTTCCAAATACTCATGGCATTTAGAAGGGAAAAGTCTAGAACTGGATATGACTAAAATGATTAAGCAATTGTCGAGGACAATCTGAGGTTTGCCAAAGATTGGTTGCTCAGGGACATTTGGAAGTATAGTGTTAATTTTGGTAGGACCATATTGACATTTTCTGAAAAGAAGCAACTCTTGTTCAGAAGTGGTAGTCAAAATGGGACTATGGAAATATCTCCATAGGTGGAAGTTATTCAATTTGTGTAAGATTAGAAAACCTTAATGCAAGAAGGATGTTCAAAGCAATGTACTTTGAATATGAGACTTCGTTTCCATAGAGTTGATCTTCTTTGGAATACTTTGTAATGACTAGTGACAAGGTTTTGGTGACTTTGTGCATAATCATTATGAGTGGATCAGTGCATATAAGTTTAAAATCTAACAGATTTTTGGTAAATGGTAGGAATTAGAAACTCTTACATTTACAATAAGGATTTGGGATTGTGAAATGAGCATCATTGGAATCATGTTCAATTGATCTATTTAACAAAGTAAAGATCATAGATAAACATAGTGTGCATACTTGAAGTATGGCATAACTATTGTTTAGAAAAACAAAGTGTACATGCTAGGAGCATGGGATAACTATTGTTTTTATTCAAGTATTAAGTTGATTATTTGAAACATTATACAATGAATAATGTGTAATCAATATTGTGATAAAGAAAAGGTGGTTTTATTTATATTCAAAAGGGTTCTGAGACCATATTGGATTCGATTATTATTGTGTTTCACTTTGCATCTTTTGACTTCCAGAATAGCTAGGTTATTCTTTCGAATGACTAAGTTATTTAAACACTCCACAGTCGTTCATATGTTGGAAGTAGGTATGAATTAAGACTGTCATGAATCGAGGTTGTAGATGGCTAAATGTGTTTAGACATAGCAATGGTTGCTACAACATTCATGGGTGCTCATAAGTTATGAGTATTGGAATAAAACCACGCTCACTTGTATCACTTCATGGAATTTATCTCAAGTGATTGTGAGACGATAATATCATATAAGTCTTCAAACCTAGAGATATGAGTTGTTACCTATGAGTTGGTTGTGCATTGATTGCACATAAACGCATTAGTAACTTGATGTTATAAAACATGCCTTTGTGTACAATTCAACAAGTAGTAGAACAAGCATATGAGTCGAAGTTTATCTGTTCCTTCTAGAAATAGAAGCGATATCTGGGCCCCTCGATGATTTTGTGTTGACCCATGTACCGGGCCCGGTCAGAACCTAATTGATGTGTTCAATTTAGTTCTTTGTCCAACAAATCGGAAATCGGGAAACAAACTGCCAGACAATAAGTAAGACATTGTTCCATGTATTTGTCCGGCTGATATCATGAGAACAGAGGATTATATGATCACTTATCTAAAATGGCGCTTCATAGTTCAACAGAGTTTTGGAGAGCTACGATTGCTGGTTGGTTCCTGAAGTAATATACGCAAATACAGTTATTAGACTTATCCAAGTGGGAGACTGTTGGATAAGGTGTCTAAGTCCATAACTTATTTAGTATATACTTGACCTGACCCGGCATGGTCCATTTGGGTTGCACTTCACCCAAACAATTTATATGGATAATCTTATGAGAATAGTATGTTTATGATTTATTAATATATTATAAGTTATAATATATTAATATGAAGTCATGTTATTTAATTAGTTTTAGTCTTAAATTAATTATGAATTAATTTAGTGATTAAAAGGAAGACTAATTAAACATGGGCTATTGCATTTTATATAATATGGGCTTAAACTCATTAGGAATGGGCTAAGCATGCATGGGGGTCCATGGATGATCCATGGAGCTTTTAACCCATGGATCCTTGGAAAGGAAAAGACATGGGTTATTAGGGTTTACCCTAATCCTCCACACTATATAAGGATGCACATATTGCAAGAAATGGCAACTAGTTGTGTGAGAACTAAGGGTGGCCGATTTCTTCATAAGTATATTATTCTCTCAAGGTTTTTCCAAGGTTTGTGGTGATTTGTGATTCCAATTGAGGCATTCACATTATTGGTGCTAGGCTCTCAAACTCCAAACAATTAACCACCATCAAAAAGGTATGTATTTCTACTAGTAATTTTATGATTCATAATTCTTATGCTATGCTAGTTAGGAAGAAACCTTGGAAATTATTATTTTCATGTATTTTAGAATAAAACATAGATCCAAGGTTTATAGGGTTTCATGCACACCATAGGAGTGTTAGAATGCTCAAAACCCAACATAAAGGTGCGAGGGTATAGTGATGCCAGTTTTCAGACCGACAGGGACAACTATCATTCGCAGTCGGGCTGGGTCTTTACCCTAAATGGAGGAGCAGTGACTTGGAAAAGTTCCAAGCAGGAGACCGTAGCTGATTCAACATGCGAATCAGAGTACATTGCAGCGAGCGAAGCGTCAAAGGAGGCAATATGGTTGAAGAACTTCATTGGAGACCTTGGAGTTGTGCCGGCCATACAAGAGCCTATGGAAATTTTTTGTTATAATGAAGGAGTTGTTGCCTTGACCAAGGAACCCAGAGATCATGGTAGATCTCGACATATCGACAGAAAATATCACTTTATTCGTCATCGGGTAGAAGAAGCACTCCTCGTAGTGAAGAGGGTATCGTTAGAGGATAACCAAGCAGATCCGCTTACGAAGGGACTGAGAAGGGTTAAACACTTGCAGCATGCTAGGAGCATCGCGCTGAAGGACGATATTAGTTTAGATTAGATAGTTTAGAAATGTGTAATAGATAAATTGTAATTAACATTTGATGACTAAATAAAAGAGTATTATTTATTAGTAACGTTACTGTCTTATGTTAATTGTTTACCTATTGTTTCATTTTGCATGTTTTGACTTCCTAAATAATAAGAATTATTCAAACGGTCTACAGTCGTTCATATATTGGAAGTAGGTATGAATGAAGACTGTCATGAATTGGTGTGTGGATTGTCTAAAGTGTATTAGACATAGAAAAAGTTTTCCATAATGTTCATGAGTGCTTATGAACTTGATTTAAGCATTGGAATAAACCCATGCCTGCTGGAATCACTTCATGGAATTTATCACGAGTGATCACAAGATGATAATATCATATGGTCTTGAAACCTAGATATATGGTTTATTGTTTGCTAATTGGTTGTGCATTTATAGTGCGTAAACGCATCAGTAACTTGATGTTATAAAATGCATTGTTGTGAATGATTTGGTTAGTGGATAGTAAATGCATATAAGTCGAAGTTTATCTGTTCCTTTTATCGTAGGAGGGTAAAAGCGATATCAAGGCCCCTCAATGATTTGATTTGAGTTATGTGTCAGGCTCGGTCAGGACTGAATTGATGTGTTCAATTAAGTTCTATGTCAAATGAATAAGAGATCGAGAAACAAACTGCTGGACAATAAGTATGACTATGTTCCATGAAATAGTCCGCACGATATCTAGAACAGAGGATTATACGATCCCTTATCTTAAGGACTTGTTATTGATAAGATCAAGAGTTTTGAGAACTATGATTGCTAATCAGATCCAGAAGTTGTATTTCCATTTGTAGTAATTAAACATATCCAAATGGGAGACTGTTGGATCAGTGTCTAAGCTCATAACTATATTTGGTATGTACTTGACTTGGTTGTGCATGGTCCTTTTGGGTTGCCTTCACCAAAGCAACTTGACTAGAGGAATAATATAAAAAGAGGTGATTATGGTTTATTAATATATTATAAGAATAATATATTAAAAGAGAAATCATATTTGTTTAATCAACATTGGTCAATAAATGATTAAGAATTAGTTTTGTGATCAAAAGAAATTAATTAAACTTAAGGGGCTAAACTGTAATTATCTGATAGTTACAAAGTTAGGCAAGGAAACCCTAATAGAAAGGGTTGACGAATTCTAGGGATAAAGCTTTAAGAATTCGTCCATGATAGGGATTCTAGAATTATCCTATGGGCTGCTTGGTGGCTAAGTAACCAGATAAGGATAATAACTGAAACCCTAATTCCTACACCTATATAAAGGACCCTTGGGCATGGGATTTTCGGCCACTTGAACCCTAGAAGTCCTAGAGCCGAAACTCTCCTCTCCCCTCTCTCTATTGCTTCCTCCAATTGCTATTTTTGTTTGTGATTCATTAGAGGCACAACACTTGAGGTGCTAAAGTTCTCAAGGCTTCAATATCTTCAATCAATAACAAGGTAATCATCTAGATCTGTTTTATTACACTAGATCTAGGGTTTGAAAGTCTTAGATGATTGCATGTACAATAGAGAAACCTAGATGCAAGCATTAGGGTTTGCATGAGCACATAGGATGTTCTTTTGGCTCAAACCCATCAAGTCGGTGGTTCCGACAAGCTCTTTCTTGTCCGAAACTCCTTCACCGGGGTTGTTTCCGAGCTAAGATAGCGCAACAACGATAAGGGGTGCTGAGGAGGCTGTCATTGACAGAAGAGGGGCTGAGGAGGGCTGGCGATGTCTCTTTGTAACATCCAGAAATTAGGTATAACTATTTAAGCCCTTTACTTTTCCAAGTTGTTAAAGCTAGCCCATGGAAGGAAATGGTAGAAAATGGGTATGATGGGCGTACTGAAGAGTACACTGCACGTACTCATTAGCGTGCTCTTGATGTGGATACTACCCAGCACGTTGCGCGTACCATAGTGTACGCTGGGCATACTGGGCTCAGACATGAAACCCTAAATGAGGAATGAGCACTATAAAAGGAACATTATGGCCTCCTTTTCAGCCACCATTTTCAGAGAGTGAAACCCTAAAAGAGCCAACCTTCCTTTTAGAGCTTGTGTGTGTGTGTATGTGTTTGAGCTTGATAAAGTGTTCTTGTGAGATTGTGAAGAGAAGAAGGGCCATTGTAGAAGCTAGAGTTGGAGTGGAAGCCTTGGATCCGAGCTTTACAGAGGTTGGAGCATCATTTGGAGGTAAAAAGCTCAAAGCTTTCTTAACCTTTTTGGATTTGTGCATTATGGATCATTTTTAGGTTTTTGTCCCAAAGATGGAGACTTTATGAGTAAATGGTCCCCATAAGCCTTGATCCGCCCCATTTCAGTATAAAATGTGTTGTAGATCCATAAAAATCCAATCTTGATCGTTAATATTGAGTCATGCATGAGATAAGGGCTTAATGAGGAAAGAGGATAAGAGTTTGGAGTGATTGGTGGAATTTACAACAATGCAAAGGCTTAAAGGCATCGAGTTTATGGGTTAAGAGGCATTGGAAGGACTAGATCTGGAATATGAGCTTATATCTTAATCGATTCAAACCAAAAACATTAAGAGCATGAAACTGAGACTTACGTTGGGCATAAATCTCAGAACGTGCTGCGTAGGGTTGAGATCCCCGATTCTGGATAGCTGGGGTACGCCCCGTGTACTGCCCTCTATTGACTTTCGTTGACTTCTAGGGTTTGGTCAACAATTGGACATTCGGACCATTGGAGGGGTAAAATGGTCTTTTCCCCTTTTGAGGGATTATAGGAAGGGATTAATCTAGCCTTTGAGAGTCGTTATTAATTAGAAGTAATTAATTTATGTGATTAGGCAGAGCCTAGATCAGTATTTCGAGTTCGAGATTATCCGAGTTACCCGAGGTGAGTCTTCTCACTATATATTACCTAGAGTGGTATCTATGTGTAGACCGGAGGGTCTTATGTGTTATGTGTATGTTTGAGATTATGTGCATTGTGATATATGTATGCTATGTGACATATAGACCGGACCAGAGGGTCCAACGACTTATGAGATCAGAGGGTCCTCGATCAGACCGGACTGGAGGGTCCAACGAGCTAGACGGGACTGGAAGGTCCAACAAGCTATGGAACTGGAGGGTACTGCTAAGACACATTGACCGGAGGGTCATACCGAGTTATAGCCTCGAGTGGCTTATGTTTTGTATGTGGTATTTTGGGGAACTCACTACGCATTTATGCTTACCGTGTTATGTGATATGTGTTTCAGGTACTAGCGAGGATCGCGGGAAGGCGCCGACATGATTTGTACACACTGACAAAGGATTTTGTATTTGAGATACTGGGATATGTTTTACCGTGATAACATTTGATACACTTGAGTTTTGAGATGACTATATGAGATATGTTATGTTTGGAAAATGAAAAATTGTTTTGAATTTTTACGTCGTTACAAGTTGGTATCATAGCCTTGGTTTGAGGGATTCCGATGGCCTTTCGGGCATATCTGAACTCAAACTGAGGATTTGAGAAAATCTTTCATAAAAGAAACAATTTTTTTAAAAAAGAGTAAGAGATTTTGAGAGAAGCAAAAAGTAGCAGTGTGTATGATCAGCCAGTGCCCGAACGGTGATTTCCTAAAATACCCTTACATTATGTGTTGTGAGATATTATGTGATGTGCTATGCATGCTAGTGTAGGCTAGGTAAATCATATCTTAGGACTAGGTTGGCCTGATATATGATGCCTTAGCTTAGGAGTTTATGCTGCTGTGAATTGCTTTGAGTGCATGTAGGTAGCAGAGAGTAGCTTGTGATAAGTCTGCTTGAGAGTAGGTTGAATTCAGGGGGTATAGAGTACTTGCGAATTGGGATCTTGGGAGGAGGACTTGGGGTGGAAATGGATACGGTGTGGATGGTAGTATTGGGCCCGAACTACTGAAAGCACCAGATTGGTAAACATCCCAATTAAGAATCCCGAGGGTGCTAAGGAACAAGTAGGAATGGTTGATCGAGTGTGAGTAATCTCGGTCAAGTCTCTGATTATTTTATGTCATATTTCTGAGGCATCATGGTGGGAATGCGCCACAACCCAGGAGGCAGTGGTACTAGTGATGAGGAGATCCATAGGATGATTCACGAGGAGGTGGCCGCAACCATTCGAGTTGAGATACCAGTGATGTTTGGGTCTATCAAGACCACGCTGATTGAGACATTCGACGAGCGATATGCTGCTCTGACTGAGGCGGCTGCTGCTGTAGCCACTGCAGTTGTCGCTGTCGCGACAACACAAGGGGGTGACTCATTGCTGTACTGAGAGTTCAGCAGTACGAAGCCACCAGAGTTTAAAGGGAATCAGGATCTGATAGTCGTGATGAGGTGGATCTCTAACATTGAGGGATGCTTCTACACATGTTCATGTCCTTAGCATCTGAGGGTACAGTTCACGCTGAACCAACTTCGCTGAGAGTGAAGGACTGGTGGAAGTTTGTGATGGCTGACTTCACTCCTGCAGAGATTACAGCGGTGACTTGGGAGCAGTTCAACACCATGTTTCGAGATGAGTATGTTCCCTCGGTGGAGAGGGAACGGTTAGCGCAAGAGTTCCTGTCCCTCAAGCAGGGGACGAAGTCCGTGACTGTGATTACACGGATGTTTCATGAGAGGGCGTTGTTTTTCCCTGAGCATGTGTCTACTGAGCACGCACGCATGAGTTGATATCTGAGGAGTGACATTCGTGAGTTCCTGGCGAACTCGACATACCAGACATTTTCCGAGCTCTAGGAAAATGCCCGAAAGAGGGAGATCGAGCTAGAGACTCAGGCCAGCGAGGAGGCCGAGTCTCAAAGGAGGGATAGGCGGCTGACACAGTCTCAACTGGCAGCCAAGCAGGCAGAGCTCGCTGATTCGAGATTCTAGAGGACCGAGGGGCCGCACTTGTTGGAAGTGCGGCAAGATCCATGAGGGAGTGTGCAGAGCGGGGGTGTGCTACAAGTGTGGAAATGAGGGGCATTTCGCAAGGGATTGCCTCAAGGGGTTTGCAGTTTGTTTCCACTGCAACCAGACTAGCCATCGAAAGGCCGATTGCCCGTAGTTGATTCAGGGATCAGCGTAGGGATCTGCGCCTTCTACCACTCTAGCTACAGAGAGTCGGCCCGTGAAGGCCGAGGCGCTAAAGGCTCATGACAGAGCCTTCCAGTTGACTACGGAGGAGGTTCGTGCTACACCTGATGTTGTGGCTGGTATGTGATCTTTTACTTATTCTTTTGTTTATATATATGGTGCTTATATGTGATATGTTTAGGTACTTTTCTTGTGAATTCTGTACTTGCTTTGGTCTTATTTGACTCGGGTGTGAGTCGATATTTCGTGTCATTAGCGTTTAGTCAACACATCTGTATCCGACGAGAGGCATTGAATTGACCTATGCGAGTTTCTATAGCTGACGAGCGAGCGCTTTTTGCTACTGATGTGATTCGAGGATGTGTACTCGATATTTTCGGTGTTGAGTTCCCGATAGATTTGGTACCGATTGCGATGGGGGATGTATGAGTCGTCGTGGGCATGGACTGGTTGAGACGATTTGTAGTTGTTATCGACTGCGAGTGTCAGTTGGTGACCATACAGTGGGGGAGTACTTACAGTGTATGGCGAGGGTACCCAATCTGGGTCAGCATTTTGCTCGGCTGCCAGAGCGAGACAGAGTCTACAATAGGGCTGTAGAGGGTTTGTAGCCTATGTGATAAATACACGAGTTGCCACAGAGAGGCCGAGTTTTGTCGGTGAGGTTCCGATAGTGCAAGAATTTTCGGATGTTTTCCCCGAGGAGTTGTCGGGTGTGCCTCCCGAGAGGCAGGTGGAGTTTCGCATCGATTTGGTTCTGGGGGCGGTGTCTATTGCCAAGGCACCTTATCACCTTGCGCCACCGGAGATGCAGGAGTTATCCTCGCAGCTTCAGGAGCTATTGGGGAAGGGATTCATCCGACCAAGTAGCTAACCGTAGGGAGTGCCGATCCTGTTTGTCAAGAAAAGGATGGTTCACACCGGATGTGCACTGATTACCGGGAGTAGAACAAGTTGACGGTCAAGAACCGTTATCCATTACTGAGGATCAACGATCTGTTCGATCAGTTGCAGGGTGCGTCTTGGTTCTCCAAGATAGACTTGAGATCTGGATATCATTAGATGAGGGTGCGTGATCAGGGCCGACCTTATGTACATTTGAGTAAGGGTAGGGCTTAGGGACCTAATTTTTAAGGGACCTCCACTTAATTCGCAATCTAGTTTCACATGTTTATAGTTTCATACGTTTACTTTTCTATATCGATCACACGTTTGACTCCCAAAAATCAAAAGTATTGATCAACTACAACCGATGATTACTCTTCCTATTCTTCTTCTTCTCTACAATTACACGTCTGTTCTTCTTATTCTCCAATCTCAAACTATGATTCTCGGTTTTAGCCTTCTAGGCATCTCCGATCTCAATTCTAGGCATCTCCAATCTCGATTCTTGCACGCCGATAGGGGCTAAAAATACCTTCTGTTCTTCGGTTCTTATTCTTACTTATTCATTCTCGGTTTCTCCATAGACTACACTGTTCAAAACCATTGATGATTTAACTATTCAAGGTTGTCACTGGACACTGAAACGGTAATGTGTTTGTGTTTTCACTTTTGATTTTTCATTATTTAGGGTTAATAGCCGATTAGGGTTAATCTTTTCAATTATATTTTTGATTCTAGATTTCATTGTTAACTTCTGATTGATTACTACTAACGTAAATCAACTTGGAAAGAAATTTTTAGTTTTCTAGATTTGAGCTTTACATTATCTGAGGGGTGGTATAATTCTAGTCCATATCTTCTACACTTATACTGGTTGTCTTGGTGATTGTTTATTGCGTCTAAAAAAGCTAGAAAAATTAACTTTACGTCTTAAATTTATTCACTGAGCATATATACATAATAATAATAATTTAACTCCGCCATTTATAATTTTTTTAGTTTATTATTGTTAGTCCTACGGATGAGGGTTTATAACATTGAGTTATTAAATGCTAAAGGGCCTGAAATTTTTTGTTCGCTTAGAGCCCCCAAACTGGTTGAGTTAGCCCTGTGCGTGATGAGGATATTCAGAAAACGGCATTTAGGACACATTATGGGCATTACGAGTTCGTGGTGATGCCTTTTGAGCTCACCAATGCACCCGCAGCGTTCATGGATCTCATGAACCGAGTATACAGGCCGATGTTGGATCGATCAGTGATTGTGTTCATCGACGATATTCTAGTGTATTCGAGATCCAGAGAGCAACATGAGGAGCATCTGAGGTAGATTCTTGGAGTATTGAGTTCGGAGAGGCTTTATGCCAAATTCTCCAAGTGTGATTTCTGGTTACAAGAGGTCCAGTTCTTGGGACATCTCGTTAATCAGAATGGGATAATGGTCGACCCGGCCAAGATTGAGGTGTTGTGAGTTGGGAGGTGCCGAGATCCCCCACTGAGATCAGGAGTTTTCTAGGGTTGGCCGGCTATTATCGCAGATTTATCAGGGATTTCTCCAAGATTTCCGTTCCCCTCACCAGATTGACCCGAAAGGGCATGGCTTTTGCTTGGGGTCCAGAGCAGTAGACCTTGTTTGAGACACTTCGCCAAAGATTATGAAAAGCCCTGGTGTTAGGCCTTCCAGAGGGAATGGAGGATTTTATGTCGTATTGTGACGCGTCTATATTGGGGTTGGGTGTGGTGCTTATGCAGAGAGGGCACGTGATAGCATACGCATTAAGGCAGCTGAAGCCTCATGAGACGAGGTATCCCACCCACAATTTGGAGTTGGGGGAAGTAGTGTTCGCCCTCAAGATATGGCGCCATTATTTGTATGGGGTTCGGTGTACCATATACACGAACCACAAGAGTTTGAAGTATCTGATGGATCAGCCCAGCCTGAACATGCACCAGAGGAGATGGTTGGATGTGGTAAAGGATTTTGACTGTGAGATCCTGTACCACCTGGGCAAGGCTGATGTGGTAGTCGATGCTCTGAGCCGCAGGGCGGAGAGTGCCCCGATTCGAGATATATTCATGAGGATGACGGTGATGACTCTGGTATTGGATACTATCCGAGAGGCCCAGGCAGAGGTTGTGAGACCGAAGAACCGCAAGAGAGAGCGGGTGATTGGGCAGGTGTCCGAGTTTGTTATTGATAGCCGAGGGCTTATGACCTTTCACGGTCGGATATGGGTGCAATTTATGGACGGTGCACGTAGAATATTGATGGAGGAGGCGCACAGATCAAGATTCTCGATCCATGTTGGGGCCACTAAGATGTATTTGGACCTGAAGAGAGATTATTGGTGTCCCTGTATAAAGAGGGATGTTGCATGGGTAGTAGAGAGGTGCTCGACCTGTAGCCGGGTTAAGGCCAAGCACCAGCCTCCGCATGGCAAGTTGCAGATGCTAGAGGTTTCCCAGTGGAAGTGGGAACAAATTTCTATGGATTTCGTCACCAAATTGCCGAGGACCACGAGGGGTGTTGATGCAATTTGGGTGGTTGTGGATTGACTGACGAAGAGCGCTTACTTCCTTGCTATCAGTGAGAGCTCGTCTGCAAAGAGGCTGGCAGAGATATATATGAGAGAGGTGGTGTCGCAGAATGGAGTGCCGATCTCAATTGTGTCAGACCGAGATGTACGTTTCACTTCCAGGTTCTAGAAGAAGTTCCATGAGGAGTTGGGTACGAGATTGCACTTTAGTACTGCTTACCACCCACGGACGGATAGACAGAGTGATAGGATGATACAGACGCTCGAGGACATGGTTCAAGCATGTGTTATTGACTTCGGTGGAAGTTGGGACACATACCTAACTTCGGCTGAGTTTTCTTACAACAACAACCATCATTCGAGTATTGGTATGCCTCCTTTTGAGATTTTATACGGGAGGAGGTGTCGAACTCCCATCTGTTAGGGAGAGGTATGGCAGCGAGTGATGGGTAGCACTGAGATAATACTTAAGACGACTGAGTAGATACAGCAGGTCAGGCAGAGGTTACTAAGAGCCTAGAGCCGCCAGAAGAGTTATGCGGATAGGTGGCGATCCGAGCTCGAGTTCCAGGTTGGAGACTTTGTACTCCTAAAGATATCTCCTTGGAAAGGAGTGATATGATTCAGGAAGAGGGGCAAGTTAGGGCCCCAATACATTGGTCCTTTCAGGGTGATCGCTAGAGTGGGCAAGGTAGCGTACCGTTTAGAGCTACCTACGGAGTTGAGCCAGATCCATGATACTTTCTACGTATCCCAGTTGAGGAAGTGTATAGTCGATGAGACGACAGTAGTGCCGCTAGAGGATATTCAGGTGGATGCGAGCCTAAATTACATTGAGAGGCCGATCGCGATCTTGGATCGGAAGATCAAGGTTCTGAGGAACAAGGAGGTGCCTCTGGTTCAGGTCTAGTGGCAACATCGGAGAGGGTCCGAGCTGACTTGGGAGCCGGAGTCGGAGATACGGGAGCAACATCCAAAGTTATTTGCAGAGTAAGACTTCGAAGGAAAAGTCTAATTCTAGTGGGGGAGAATTGTACCATCCAGAAATCAGGTATAACTATTTAATCCCTCTTCTTTTCCAAGTTGTCAAAATTAGCCCATAGAAGGAAATGGTAGCAAATGGGTACGTTGGGCGTACTCATGAGCATGCTCTTAACGCGGATACTGCCCAGTACGCTGGGCGTACCATAGTGTACGCTGGGCGTACTAGGCTCAGACATGAAACCCTAAATGAGGAATGAGCACTATAAAAGGAACATTATGGCCTCCTTTTCAGCCACCATTTTCAGAGAGTGAAACCCTAAAAGAGCCAACCCTTGTTTTAGAGCTTGTGTGTGTGTGTGTGTGTTTGAGCTTGATAAAGTCTTCTTGTGAGATTGTGAAGAGAAGAAAGGCCATTGTAGAAGCTAGAGTTGGAGTGCAAGCCTTGGATCTGAGCTTAGCTTTACAGAGGTTGGAGCATCATTTGGAGGTAAAAAGCTCAAAGCTTTCTTAACCTTTTTGGATTTGTGCATTATGGATCATTTTTAGGTTTTTGTCCCAAAGATGGAGACTTTATGAGTAAATGGTCCCCATAAGCCTTGATCCGCCCCATTTCAGTATAAAATGTGTTGTAGATCCATAAAAATCCAATCTTGATCGTTAATATTGAGTCATGCATGAGATAAGGGCTTAATGAGGAAAGAGGATAAGAGTTTGTAGTGATTGGTGGCCTTTATAGCCATGCAAAGACTTAAAGGTAGGTATGTGTCCCAACTTCCATCGAAGTCCAAAAAACTAATGGTTTGGACTAAAACCCCAAAAAAATGCATACCACAGGGACCATTTTTGCAATTTTGTTTTCAAAATATTTTGGAATTATAATATATATATATATATATATATATATATATATATATATATATATAGAGAGAGAGAGAGAGAGAGAGAGAGAGAGAGAGAGAGAGAGAGAGAGAGAGAGTAATAGGCATGGAGTGGGACTCATATTACTTTCACCGCACCCAATGGTGTCATGTTTCAGATATGGTGAAATGTCCAACTAATCCCGACTCCCGACTGCTCCATGCATCCAGTATACCCTCCAATCTCCAACCTTATGAGCGTCAATTATTTAGTATTAATTTTTTATTTTTTTTAGAAAATGGTATTTCAATGGAAAAATTAGCAAACGAAATTGGATTAAATCACTGCTCCATGCATCCAGTATACCCTCCAATCTCCAACCTTATGAGCGTCAATTATTTAGTATTAATTTTTTATTTTTTTTAGAAAATGGTATTTCAATGGAAAAATTAGCAAACGAAATTGGATTAAATCATTATTATAACAATATTTTTGAAAAGTTTGCTCTTGGTCTTTTATTAATAACTATTATAATTTTAATTAAATATATCTTTGTAAAAACGTCGTTCTGAATTTATAGTTTTAAACTAAAAAACATGGGCTTATACATTATTTATCAAATGGTTCTGTGATCACTAATAGAATAGCGTTAATTCGTGCAATCCAACACAAGTTTTATTTTAATTTTACGATAATTATAGAACTATGAAAAATATAGTAATAAATAAAAATAGTAATAGTGTAATAACCAAAATTATCACAAAAAAAGTAATTGACCATGGTTATTGACTTCTACCTTAGGATGACAAAATTTGACAAGCAAGCAATTTATTTACAACGTTCATTTATTTCAATAAACTATCATTTATGTTTCAAAATATATGTTTTGATAGTACATAATTTTCATCTTATATTACACTTGAGAGTTTGATGATATATAAATTATAAATCACAATAAGCAATTAGCAACAACTAGCTTAGATCTAAAAATTTATTAATAATTAGTGTTAAAAAAATTATAAAGCAAGTTATTACGTGAGATCTATTGTTTACATTTTTTTATCTCAAAAGTCAAAACATAAAAATAAACATAAACATCTTACTAAAAATAATATTTTATTTTTCAGGTTCGTAGATTGTCTTTGGCGAAAATGTAAGACGATAAGGTGTGGGCAACGCCTATCGGCGTTTTTATGACATGACAGTTGGATAATGGCATTACCACGGTACAAACCATATTCATTTCAAACATCCTATTTGAATGAATATCACTCAAAAGTCTCTTATTAATAATGATTAACAACTCAAATGTTTTATAACTTATATCATTTGTTTAATAAGAAATTAATTGATACTCTACTATAAAAATATTAATCTTTTTGAGTTGACACACAAATAAAAATCACATATAAAATTCACGAAAAATACAAGTTTAAAGGTTTTGTGTTGGTTTAAAGGCTTTGGACCATTTTTCGAGCTATTTTATTATGTTAAAGTTTTTAATTTGTAAGTTTGTTATATACTAATTTTTTTATTTTTCTTTGTTTAAGTATTCATTTAAGAAAATCATTGTATGTTGTTGTTGAAACTTTAATGTAAATTAGATTAGATTCATATTGTCGATCATATGTTATGAAAAGTGATATGTATATAATATTAAATATTATATATATATATATATATATATATATATATATATATATATATATATGTATGTATGTTTGTGTTGATTCAAAGCAATAATTAATTAAAACTCATGGATAGGTGATATTATCCATAATATCCATGTAAGTATCTTTTTAAATGCAAATTGTCTAACTTATCATTTTATATTTTAGTATATGTTTAACATTTTAATTATAATAATAGGTGTCTTTTAAAAGTTTTCTTTTATTTATTAATAATAATTATAAGTAGTTTTAAAATTAATGAACAATAATTATAAATAATAAAATCAAATTATAAAAATCATGGATATGTCATATTTTTCATGTCAGTCTCTTTTAAAATGCAAATTGTCTATATTATCAGTTTATTATTTAGTATATGTTTTACATTTTAATAGTAATATTAAGGGTTTCTTAAAAATATTATTTAACTTTTTAATAATAACAAGTGGTTTAAAACAAAGAACAATAATTTTAAATGATAATAACATCAATTTATAAATCAAATAACGTTAGCAACAAATAAATTGTATTTTAAATGAACATCATTATTGAAATTAGAAAATAATTGCATAAGTAAAATTTTTAATTAATCAATATAACAATTGTTAAAATTAATATTAAATAGATAATTATATTTAATTTTATTAATGAGGAAGGTGGGTTGATGTTAATGAATAATATTGTTTAAAATATTTTGTCAAAGTTAATGTTAGTAACATAACCATTTTAAACATATATTTTTCAATATTTTAATAGTATATTTTAACCTACATTGCGCAATGCGTGACAATTCGTCTAGTCTAT
The DNA here is from genome assembly GCF_051521515.1 of Lactuca serriola. Classification (NCBI taxonomy): domain Eukaryota; kingdom Viridiplantae; phylum Streptophyta; class Magnoliopsida; order Asterales; family Asteraceae; genus Lactuca; species Lactuca serriola. Next base: position 65,913,500 of record NC_136409.1, read on the forward strand.
ATCTATATATATTTATAAAGGAGACATTTTTCCAATCATCTCATGCATTTAAAACCCCCACACAAATTTCCAAACACCTCATGCATTTGAAACCCCACACATATTCACCTTCAAAGTAATGAATCACACTTCATACAAGTTATATAACTAAAATTTTGTAGCTACGAATGGAACTATGGATGGTGAATTTAGAGCATGACATGAAGGAACAATTGATTTTACTCCGACATACTTTAACAAAATAATTATTTGCATTATTTATAAGTATAAATTATCATATATATATATATATATATATATATATATATATATATATATATATATATTTATAAAAGAAACATTTTTACTTGTGCCACATGCATTTGAAACCTCCATTACTTTTCAATTTCTTTCTAATAATTGTTGTAAGTTGGTTAATAATATCAAACTCATAAAAAAACTAAATTCTAATCATAAATTAACTAAACTGGAATATTAAAATATTATATATTACTTCTATTTACAAAATTATAGCTTTAACTTTTTAACATATTTTAGTTAACTTAGTAGTTTAGATATGTTGTAGTATGTGAATAATTATCATTTTAAACTCAAAAGTTTTGTATAGTTTATGATTTTTGCAAAATAGTTAAATTATTAATTTCAATATAATGTTAAACACTTACCCTAAATTAAAACTTCAGTTAAATTAAAAAAATCAAGACACTGTTTTATTAGTAGTTAAAAGTTATAAATTATATTGTTAAATCTAAATTGTAATCCTAAATCAACAAAAAAAAAAAAAACATGAAAATATTTTTTATAATCATTAAGAATTTTCAAATAAGTATCTTAAAAATAACTTACAATAAGAATAATTAAAAACAATATTATATAAAAAATTATAATGTTATTTTTAAAAACAAAAATAATATATGTTGTTTTAAATAATTACAATCAAAGAAACTAACAGTAATCATCAAATAAATTTAAAAAATTTAATTTTCTGAAACAAAGTTAATATAATTAAGAGTTTCCAAATACGTTGTTTTAAATAACTTACAACAATGATAGTTAAAATGAACATTATACCCAAAAATTATATTGTTACATTTAAAAATAAAAACAATGTTTGACGTTTTAAATAATTAAAATAATAGAAATTAAAATCTTATGCAAATAAATTTTTTAAAGATAATTAATCATAACAACAACTATAAATATCATTAAACCATATATTATATTGAATTGTATTCATAAATACCCTGCAGGTAAAAGTCGTTGAGACAATTAGAATTATATAATTTTAAAAGATGTCTACATTATCATATAATTCAAAACAAACAATGTTTATACCAACTTATTATATGATTTGTTATATAAGATCTAACAACAACGTCATTGATATATTTAAAATATATTTGTAAATATTTCAAATATATGGTTGTATTCTGCGCAACGCGCACGTATTCGCCTAGTATACTTATGAAGGAAACATTTTTTCTTTCACCACGTTCATTTGAAAATCCCATGACTTTTCAATTGCTTTCTAATAATGATTATAAGTTATCTTTAACTTAAAGTGTAATCATACATAAACTAAATTTCAAACCTAAAGTGTAGTCATATATAAACTAAATTCCAATATTAAAATAATATATTTACTTCTAATTATAAAGTTATATATTTAACTTTTAACACATTATACTCAATTTATTAGTTTTAATGTGTTGTTGTATGTAACCATTATCATTTTAAAACTACAACTTTTGAACAGTTTAGATAAAAAACTTAAATTGTTTATTTTAAATATAACATTACAGATTCAACTTAATATAAATTTCAATTTAACTTAAAAAACCTAAAGAATATTTCAATTTAACCTAAAATATTTCCTAAATATATTTTTATAATCATTAAAATTTTTAAATAACTAGCTTAAAATTACTTACAATAACAATAATTAAAATAACAATATATAAATGATTACATTTTTACTTTTAAAAACAAAAACAATGTTTGATGTTTTAAGTATTTACAATGATAGAAATTAAGACGTTAAACAAATAAATTTAAAAAGAAAACAATTAACAATAACAATAACAATAAATAACATTTAAGCATTATTTATATTTAATTTTATTCTTGAGTAACTCGTATATATTATCATATAATTTGAAATAATCAATATATAATATCAACTTAGTATATGAATTATTATATCAAATATAACAAAAACGTATTGATATATTTAAGAATACATATATTGTAAATATTCAACTATATAGGTGTTGCAGCGTAATGCGCGAGCATGCGTCTAGTCATATCATATCATATCATATCATACTATATACTATAAAAGAAACATTTTTACTCTAACCAAATTCATTTGAAACCCCCAACTTGTCAACTTCCTTTTAATTAATAAATTATATATATATATATATATATATATATATATATATATATGTATTATTGTAATTCAAATAATATTTATCCATTCTATAATTTCAATATAATATACTTAAAATTTTCATTTAACACCTCTATTATTCAATTATTATCCTAATAAACTTAATTTGTTATTTAAAATATGGTAAATTTTAAAATTTAAATCAAAATCTAAAAGAAAATTTTGAAGAAAACTATCCAAAGACTGTATGTTTAAAATAGTTAAGAACATAGAATATAATATTATATATAAAAAACAAATCAAAATGCCAAATTAACAAAAAAATATCAAAACTATTTTTCAAATGATTTTTTTTTGAAAAGATGTGGTTTTTTAATTATTTAAAATAAAATTTTAAAACTACTATTAAATATAATATCTAAATTTGAATGTAAAATTCACACATAGCCTATTGATAGATTCCAGTGAAATGACATTATTATAAAAGTTTTCCATTTAATAGTAAAAAATAAACTATATTTTCATGCACAACCTAAAGGTACCGATTATTATGACACGAGTTTAAATGTGTATTTTTTATAGTATAGTTAGTATTATTATAAGGTTTTATAAAAAAAAATATTGTAAGCTTTTTAATCCAACATTAATAACAAGGATATACTTATTTTTAGTAACATGGATTTATTAGCATTTTCATTATATTATTGTATTTTGCACATTTGAAACTTACATGACTTTTCAATTTCTTTACAATAATATTATAAATAAGTTAAATAATGTTCTATAAATAAGAAATGATGTTTTATTACAGTGTCTTCATCCCACGTCGATTGTGAGAATAAACATGAGAACGTTTCCTCTTTTATAAATAGAAAAGATAGTGAAATATTTCAAATGGACCAAACCATGAGAACTTCTACATTCCTACCTTTATAGGATTTTGAGGTTATTATTTGGTGAGATTGTCTATATTGGCAAATGTTCAGTTAAGTTTTAGAATTCAAAAAATGGTTTTGAACCGCATATTTTCAGGTTCAAATCGTGTTTCAGAAGAAAAAAAAAAAGTTATGCAGTTGGGTATATTGAGTTTTACTTTCACCACATACATTTGAAACTCCCATGATTTTTTAAATTATTTCTAATAATATTATAAATAAGTTACATAATGTTACATAAATATAAAAAAACATCTACCTAAACCTAAAATTATAAATGTTTGAAAAATCACTTTGATTCAAAAGCATCAAACGTATACAAATCGGTTTTAACTAGAATTATTTTTATTTTTATTTTTTTTGATGTTTGGTCTATTGAGTGATTGGTCTGAGTTTGATCAATTTGGATCGATAAATGAAGTGTTTTCCTTTCACCACATACATTTGAAACTCCCATGATTTTCCAAATTGGTTCCAATGATATTAATCATATTATAAATAAGTTACATAATTTTATATATATATATATATATATATATATATATATATATATATATATATAAAACATCTACCTAAATATAAAATTATAATTGTTTGAAATGATCAAAAGCATGAAATATATACTCCGATTTTATTTTATAAATGAATTCTTTTTATAATGGACTTTTGAATCATGAAAATACATATAAAAAGACTTTTTATATTAAGTACCTAAATAAATTTATGATTTTAGAATTTAATAAAAAGTTATTCAATAAAAAATTACTTTTATGGATAGCAACTTAGAGATTATAAAAAAATGGAACTATTGCACACTAAAGATATTAGAGCTTAAAGTGTTGCGTCATTGTGGGCCTTTTTGTTTAGTATTTTATGTATCCGGGTTGGGCCTGTCCACCAGTTATTTATTAATTAGGATTTAGCTATATAAGGTGCATCTATGCACTAGTTTTTGGTAAACGTCTAATTGTATTGTAAACCCTACACGCCTTTACAGTAGCAGTTTTTAATCGAGCTCTTCTAAGGATGTGAAATTTAATCATACGACATATTTGATATTTTTTTGTGTTCTTAATATGTTTATCTGTTTGAATCTATCGATCATTAGAGATTTATTCTCAATAATTGGTATCAGAGTATGAGGCTGTGTAATATTAGGGTGTCCGCTATAATAGGATCTGAGCTTATCGTCTTCTTTGAGTTCATTGATTACACATTTTGAAACTTGATCTTTATTCTACCCTAAACTCAATTTTAGGTTTACACATCTAGTTCATACATGTTTGTATCAATTCGACAACATGCAGTCTGGCAATTCTTATGCCAACTCAATCAATATCTCAAGTAGCATTGGATCTACAACAAGGATCCCTATTATGTTTCGAAATGACTATGAAGTATAGGTACTGCACTTTGAAGATTACGTGCTTGGTCTGGAAGATAATGGTTCATTGATATGGGATGCAATAACCAAAGAGATGTTTGCTCATACATGTACAAAAAGAGTCATCAGGAGATAAGCAGAGTACAACGATCTTCTTCTTGAAGTTACTGATGTTCCTAAATATGAAAAGGACAAGCTTCTCAACAACGTCAAGACGATAAGGATTATTTGCTTTGCTTTACCAGCAGATACGTTTCGCTTAGTAAGTTCCTGTGAATCTGTGAAAGAGATATGAGACAGGCTTTGGGAACTGTATTCAAGCGATGCTAATCTTGAAGAATCCATCCAAACGTTGCTACTTTCGGAGTTTGGAGCTTTCATTCAGAAGCCTGAAAGAAGCTTGACCAAACATTCAACTGCTACAACCATCTTTTAAGCAGTATGGTGAAGCACAAGATCAAGCGAGAACTGATTGAGCAGAAGGTGATGTTTATGAACGGGTTGAGGTCCGAGTGGAAAGTTATGGTGTCAATAGTGAAAGCACACGAGCAGTTCAAAAATTAGTCATTGGCAAAGCTCGTTGGTACTCTAAGGTCACATGAAGACGAAGTGACCAATGAAGGGAAATTTGTTTCGAGCATGGGTTCTTTAACGCTTGTGGCAAAGGGAAAGAAGGTCGTTGATGATGGTTTAGAGTCAGATCTCTCCGATTGTGAACTCTCAAAGGAAGATTATCCATTGATGGTATTCAATCCAAGGAGGTTCGCAAAGAAGAATTTCGGTTGCAACAAAAACCGAAATTGGCAGGGGGAGGGTTCAACTTTAACATCCTCACTTCAAACACCTGATCAAGGAGAAAATGAAAACCCTGAAGTCAGATTAGAACCACCTTTCCAGGGGGAGAATCCGAATCCAGAAGAATATATACATACATCATTCGAGGGGGAGAATGAAAATGTGAATCATGATTCAGATATGCAGTCAGTGTTAGAAGAAGTGAATGTTGAATTGGATTCAACATATGATCCTAATTACCCTCAATTGTCTAAATGGACCAGAGATTTTCCTTCAGGAGTTCTTATGAGAGCAGAATAAAAGGCGAAGCAAACTGCATTATTCTCTAAATTGGAATTTTGCATGTTCAATTCATTTATCTCCAAGATTGAACCTAAAAACGTTCAAATTGATCTTGATTATTCTGATTGGGTGCAAGCAATGCAGGAGGAGCTCAATGAATTCAAGCGAAACAATGTTTGGAGACTTATTCCTACTCCAAAGGATGCATCTGTTGTTGGTCTAAAATGGTTATTTCATAACAAGATGGATAAAGAAGGAAATGCGACAAGGAACAAGGCACAACTCGTCATTAAGGGATGTTGTCTAGAAGAAGGCATTGATTATGATGAAACCTTCACACCGGTTGCAACGTTAGAATCTGTTCGCATCTTTCTGGAATAAGCAACACATAAGAACTTTGAAGTATATCATATGGATGTCAAGTGTGCATTTCTGACCGAGGAACTAGAAGAAATAGTGTATATGGAACTGATGAGTTGTATAACTCTTTGATCGTTTAGATCTTTAAACAGGTTAATCATGAAAATGTAAACAGAAATATCAAACACAAGAGTGAATCAAAATATGTCGAATGATTCAATAGATTCAAGCCTCAGCAGAGCTCGACAAAGAACTTCCGCTGTAGAGGCTACTAGGGTTACAAACGATAAAAAGCAATTGCTAAGAATGATCGACTCCAAAATCTTACGTACTAAGATGCATGCAAGCATCTATAAATACTAAACCCTAGAAAATAACTCACGGATGGACAGGCCCAATCCGGAAACAAAATTGGACTAATGAACGAGCCCAAGACGCAACACATAATGAACCCTACAATCTCCCCCTTTGCATCAATTGGAGCAAGATACTACTTCGGCTTGCTGGGTCCAGCTGCAGGAACTTTCTTGGTGGTTTCGAACAGATGTGGAATGAGGGCAAGAATGGTCTGTCTGAAGCAAATGTACCACTGGATCATATCATCGAAGTATTTCTTGTCATTATCAGAGTTCTGCTTGCATCGATTGATGATCCCCAGAACATGTTCCAAGCATGCAGTGGTGTATAGATGCTTGTCTGCCAAGGCGAACATGCATTTTTGGCCTTCGTTCCTTGTGAACATGACTGAGTTCCGTTTTGGGTCGATTCTCCCCATCTGCATTTTATTGAGATCGCTTGCAGAGCCAACTGGAGAGATGGTGGGTTTTTTCTTGAAAATACTTGTAATCTCCTGATCCATCTTGGCAACCTCCATGATGTAGCACACTAACATCCTTTTGAAGTGATCTATGATTGGCCCATATTCAGCTTTGTTGGTGAGGAGGATGTTGTGCAAGATGATCCAATCATGTGGATTCAGGTTGGGAAGATCAGCATGTGAAATAGCATGTTCTGTTTTAGCAGACCCCCTCAGCACTTTGAACCAAATGTTTGTGAAGTTCCCATCCCTAAAAGGTTTGAGGACCCAAACGTTTATGATCTTCTGAGCACTCCATGTCTGATACTGAGGCTGAGCAGACCTCAGATAGAATTCAATGAGCTCCCTATCAACCTTTGGGTGAGGATGAGGGACATCAGCAACATGGGAGAAAGCATGAAATATGAAGGCCTTTCGGGTCAAAGGCATATCAAACTGAGAGTCGATAGAGTTGCTCCTGTCCAAGGAAATCACCGGTTCGAGCCATAGGATGCTGGGAGTATCAATCGCCTCTTTGATGAGCTTCTCGAGAGTCCACGCAGGAAATAGAGTTTTTCGACTCTCAAGAAGATCATGAGCCTCCTTCATTTTTCTTTCGTTCGCCTCAGCCTCTCTGGCAACACGAGCACTCATATCCGATTCCTTTTCGTAGCCTTGTTTCTTCAACAGATTAGCGATGGTCTCTTTATCATCATCACTATCACTGTCTTCAACAATCTTCTTCCCTTTATCTTTAGCACCCGAACCTGAAGGTTGACCTGTTGGAGGAGGTTCGGTTGCTTTAGCCGATGTAGAAGTAGGAGGCGGTTGAGACACATCTTCTCCCCCTTGTTTTGGATAGGCCATGAACTCAGGAAGCCCTTCAATTTTGCTAAGAAAGGCAAGGGCGGGAGCAAGCTTTTCAGCTAGAGTGCGCCTCACATAATAGTTCAGGATGGGATCATGCGCTTCAAGAGTGTTGGAGAGGGCGGCGTGGATATCCGAAACACACGAGGAAACGACCGCTCGCTCAAATTGGAGAGACGCAACTTCCTTTTCTGATTGGAAAAGTTGAAGACTCTTGACCTTTAGAGCAGTGGTCTTGCGAGCGAGAGCATCCATCACGGAGTTCTCTGAAGCGAGATCTTCTTGCAGCTTTGTTAAGCGCTCCTCAACAGTCGCCTGGAAGGTTTTATTATCAGCTTCAAGAGACTGACGAAGACTGGCAAAGAATTGATGTTTGGATGCAAATGAAGTAGCCAACTTCTCAGCAAGAGAGTCAACCTTTGCTGCATTGGATTCGGCGGCTCCCTGTAAGGACTGAAAAAGATTGTTAGCATCGACAAATGGTTTTTCGACTCTTTCGGTCGTAGCAGCACACGCCTTGGTGGATGCATCAATAGCAGCAGTGGCGGAGTTGATTGAGGCTTCATGTGCCTTGGTGAACGAATCAACTAGCCCCTGAATGGCAGCCTCTGAGATAGTGGACCGAGAGGAAAAGGAGGAAGTGATGAGACTGTTGATTTTCTCATGAAGGTCCTTGAGATGCTTTTTAGTGACAGGAGCATCATCGTCATCATCACTTTGAACCTGATACGGACTGTAGTAGACAGAGTCAAAAGTCATGTCTTCTCCTCCAAGAAAAGGCTCGTTATCTGCTGAGTGATTAGGAGATGAAGGCGAAGGTGGAGGTTCGGTTGTAGTGGTAGGTTCGGGTGTGGATGTAGGTTCGGTAGTTGGTGTGTGTTTGGGTGCTGAAGTATGAGCCCCCGTATCAGATACGTTGGTTCGAACTCCAGTGGTGGTTGTTGTCGTGGCTTTTGAGAAAATAGGAGGTGGTACAGGGATAGAGGTGGGTGGTATGTGAGTAGTGGAGGTTATGGGGGGAATAGAAATAGAGATGGAGATTGGGGGAGGAGAGACTGGTTTAGATGAAACAGGTACCTCAGGTGAAGGCGAACGGGGAGGAGTGTTACCTCGAAGCGACTCCTCTGAGTCTGAACTATCATCCTCTAATTTACTGGAGGAAGAAGCAAGAATTATATTGTGCCTTGGATGGACTTTTCTCTTCTTTGGAGGAGGTGATTGAGCTGCCTTCGAAGGTTTGCGCTTCTTTGGAGAAGGACCTTTCACCCCTTTGAAGACCTTCTTGTCTTTCCCCTTTTCTTGTTTCTTGCCCCTGGGAGCAGGCTTGTCAGCGTCGTGGATGGATTGAATCATTTCTGGAGTGAGCTCTCTGGGGCCAGAATGAAGAAAATCCTTGTAAGTCTTGATGATGCGACTATCCCTTGGAACACATGCATACATTGACTCAGGGATTGAGACAACGAACTGAAACTTGGAAGAATCAGTAACTATGATCTTCGTTGTGTGGAAAACACCGATTGAGGGGAGTGGAGAATTAGCAACGACAGGGACATGATACTTGTCCATTGCCCACTTTGCGACCAGTGTCCAGAATCGGGCATAAGAAATCTCAGAATGGCGAGAAGTAGAGGCAAGACTCTGGATCAATTGCTGCCATAACACAGAGCCATAGTCAAGATTAAGGCCGTGATATAACCCGTAGGGAATCGACATAAACAGTCGGCTAGCCCCATCAGAACCTGCGCTTCTTTCTGACAAACCCTTGAACAGCACCATGAAGAAGCCATTCCACTGTGGAGGAAGACAGGATTTCTTGAACTTTGTAACTGTTGTAAGAATCTGAGTGTATCCCATGTTGTAAAACATGGAGAACAACTGTCCGGCAGGAATAGACTCAGGGTTAACCCTTGACTCATCAGGTTCGAACCCTAAAAGCGAGTAGAATCGCTGCTTGGAGATGGAGGTTTTGGTATCAAGAATGTCGAAGAAAATGCGATCGACAGACTTGTCATAGTAGGCAGTTGAGAAGATCTGCGACAAACACTCCATTGGAACGATTTCAACTTTGGTCAATGCTGGAACCAGGGGAGAGTGTTTGAGACACTCCATAATTGGGAACATGAAGGCGTCGTAGGCATGTGGGGTGAGATCAATGATCAGGCTTTGCTGAGGTCGGATTGGCAGAATGTGGGAGGTGGCGTGAACAGAAGAAGAATCCGCCATTGAAGAGTGTTTTGGAGAAGAAGATGAACAGTGGGAGAAAATGATTGTTTCTTGCTCTCTGAATTTTGGGTGCGGTAAAGAGGTAAAAGACCTTAGGGTTTACCTTTTATACCGTGTGTAGAGGAGAGAGAAGAATCCGCCCCCAAATCTTCTTGAAAATCGAAGCGTTTCCGGAGTTGATTGACGCGTGACAATTTAGTAACCCCTATGATTACGCATGAGAGAGAAAAACTCTTCCGTTTTGCACGCTTTCCCATCAAATACCCTTTTGAATTCCTGAACCGATAAGCTTCCTGCTGAGTCATCAGACTATCCTTACAATTAGCTATCTTCACTAAATAAAAGAAAACACGTGTAGCATTAACAACCACATCCCGTTTAGAATATAACATTAAATCCCGGAGCAAAAAAAATAGCTTGTAACGAAGGAAACCAGATTTTTGGAAAATCAAAAAGATTTTCGTGCATAGAGTGTCAAAGATAAAGAAATAAATCAAAATATATGTGGTAATTTGTGATGTCAATAGAGACACAAAACAGTGGATCCCAGGCACGAATCTCTTCCTTCAAAGTCAAGAGAGACCTTAAAGTGTTTGTGTGGTTTCCCGTTGAATTACGATCAATCACTAGTTAAGAAGTGTTGAAAGGCATCTTTTATTAAGGCTTATTTGGGTGGCTTTCGCTTCAGTTTAGAATTCCTAATCTTGACATAAGACATAAATCGACTGAAGAACTTGTGAGACCAATGTGGTCTGTTGAACAAGTAGGTTTGGATAATGTGTTAGTGACCGTTGGAAATACTAGGTGTGAAATCTCAAGAAAATTAAAAACTGGATTCTAGGGGAAGAAATGTATTTCATAAGAATCACAAAAAGAGAAAATTAGAGATTTCATGGTATAACCACTTGGGTGGATTCGTTAATTCATGAGTGAAAACTAGAGCAAATTTAATTGTTCACCATCAATGCATTGTAGGTATTGAATTGTGGGTTTCACTTAGCACGTAGTGACACGAAGCTACGATCACAAACACAGAGATTGTGTAACCATAAACCTCAGTGGTAATTTCTGAGAGTCTCAAGGGTTACTTGTATGAAGCGAATATGATGCAGAAGATTATTTGAGGTGGTGTAAAGAAACCAAAGTACCTCTGCTATAAAAATAGTGACCAAGCAGAAAACTCTTAACTCATATGAGAAAAGAGTAAGGTAGCTCATGATTAGAATAAAGGTAGTAGCCTAATTGGGAAGACAAGGTTTGTATATACCAAGTCAGTAAGGCTTTATTCAGAATTAGTTGAGGCTTTGGACTACATGCAACAGCATGCTTCTAGGGACACTTAACTATTAAAAAGTGTGAGAAAGATACCTGCCTTGTCGATAATCCATAAAAGTGAATACAAACAGAAGTAAAGAAAAAGAAAATATTTTTGGAGTTTTTTTTTAAAAAAAATTTGGTAAATAAAAAAACAAAAACAAAACAAACCAAAAAAAAAAATTTTGAAACCGAACCCGAAATGGACCGAACGCTCGATTCATTTCGGTTCCTAAAAAAATTTGGAATTAAAAAATTTTGGAAAACGATTGTACAAAAGATTACAACCAAAGATACCACCTTTGTGAGATAAGCGAAAACAAGTGCAATGGGACCGAACCCGAAATAGACCGAGCATTCGGTTCATTTCGGTTCCCATGTGAACCGAACCCGAAATAGACCGAACGTTCGGTTCATTTCCCTTCCAACTTTTAGTTTTGAGAAGGTGTTTTTGGTACTGACTCCGATTCCATCATACCTAGTCCTTGTAGAATTTTATTAAAACTTGTTTCAGGGAGGACTTTGGTAAAGATGTCAGCCAGTTGATCAATGGTTCGAACAAAGTGAATTTCTACGTTTCCGTCTTCCACATGATCCTTAATAAAGTGATACCGCAATGCAATATGTTTGGTCTTGGAGTGTTGCACTGGGTTATGACAGATCCTAATTGCACTTTCTGAGTCGCAATATAGTGGGATCTTTTTCATATTGAGTCCATAGTCCCGGAGTTGGCTTTGGATCCAAATCACTTGAGATGTGCAGGAGGCGGCTGCAATGTACTCTGCTTCGGCTGTAGACAGAGAAACACATGTTTGTTTCTTAGATTGCCAGCTCACCAACTTCCCGTTGAGGAATTGACAGCCTCCTGTAATGCTTTTCCTGTCTAAACCACATCCTCCTAGGTTTGCATCTGAGTAGGCTTGAACAAAGAAACCTGAGTTTGAGGGATACCAAAGACCGAGAGAGGTGGTTCGCTTCAAATACCGGAGTATGTTCTTCACTGCCAGCATGTGTGGTTCATGAGGATTTGCTTGAAACCTGGAACAATAACACACAGAAAACATTATATCAGGCCTGCTAGTTGTGAGGTACATCAGCGAACCAATCATTTGGTGATATAGCGTTATGTCAACTGCCGGTTTTTCCAAAGATGGTGTGAGCTTGGTACCGAACGCCATAGGGACTTTGACATTTGAATCTCCCATCATGCCAAATTTAGCAAGAAGAGTCTTGGTATATGCTTCCTGGTTGATAAAGATGCCTTCCGATCCCTGTCTAATATTTAAACCAAGGAAAAAGTTAATTGGACCCATTGAGCTCATTTCAAATTTTGTCTCCATCAACTTTCTGAATTCAGCTGTTAGGCTAGGATTCGTTGAGCCAAAGATGATATCATCGACATAGATCTGAACTATCATAAGGTGGTTACCTTCCTTTTTATGAAAGAAGGTTGGGTCAACCGAACCTTGTTTGAATTTAGATCGTGAACTGCCTTGTCTAAGATGTAGCAATGATTTGGATACTTTTCATTCACGAAACCAGGAGGTTGCTCCACATACAGAGTTTCTTCAAGTTCCCCATTCAGAAAAGCGCACTTCACATCTATCTGGTAGACCTCAAAATTCTTGTGTGCAACATAGGCAAGAAATATTCGAACAGATTCCAGCCTTGCTACCGGAGCAAATGTCTCTTTGTAATCAATTCCTTCTTCCTGGCAGTATCCTTTTACCACAAGCCGAGCCTTATTCCGGATTACATTCCCCTCCTTGTCCATTTTGTTCCTGAACACCCATTTGAGACCGACAACCGAGGCATCTTTTGGTGTTGGAATGAGTCTCCAGACTTTATTTCTTTCAAACTCATTGAGTTCGTCTTGCATTGCCTGTACCCAATCAGAATGATCAAGGACAATATTGATGGTATTCGTCTCAATTTTGGATGCGAAAGTGTTAAACATGCAGAACTCTACTTTGGAGAATAAAGCAGTTTGTTTCGCCTTCAGTTGTGAACGAGTTAGAACTTTCTCTGATGCGTCACCCACTATTTGAGACATAGGATGATGTCTGGTCCATTTGGTGAGAGGAGGATAATTTGGATCATAGGACAGATCCAATTCAGCATTCACCATTTCTTCTAATTCTGATTGAGTATCATCGTCATAGAGCATATTAGAATTCTCCTCCTCGACAGATGATGAATTATTTGGATTTGACCCAAAATTTCTTTCTTCACCAGGGCTTTCAGGCTGATCCGGACTTTCTGTTGTCACTGGACTTTCGGGTGTAGCTGGGTTTTCGGGTGCTACTGGACTTTCGGGTCCGTCAAAGATGGGATTCTCACCCTGAATATGTGAGTCTTGTTGAGTTGAAGAGAATTGATTCTCCCCCTCGACCGAAGTACCGCTCTGGGGAGGTTCGTTTCGAACTAGTTCTCCTTCTCCCATTTGTTTGGCTGCATCTTCGATAATCTGCTTAAGGTGACTGATTTTGTTGTCTGCTGCCTTGGCTTCCGAAAGAGTGGCTTTCTCAGGTTCATCAAATAAGTCTATGAATTGGTCAAATAAATTGGCGATTGAAGCTGTGACTTGACCAGTTTGAGAGAAAATCTCTCCAATTGCTTCTTCGGTAGACTTTAGCTTTTTGACGTAATTGTCATCGAACGTCACATAATAGGTTTCTTCAATTCTTTTAGAACGCTTATTCAGAACTCTGTATGCCTTCGAAGTAAGAGAATATCCCAAAAAGATTCCTTTATCAGCTTTGACATCAAACTTGTTGCGATGTTCTTTGGAGTTGAAGATGAAGCACCTGGAACCGAACACGTGAAAGAACTTGACATTCGGCTTCCTGTTGTTAATAATCTCATAAGGAGTGAGAGAGAAACGCTTGTTGAGATAAGACCTATTCTAAGTAAAACATGCTGCAGAAATAGCGTCAGCCCAGAAATATAAGGGAAGAGAAGCAAAACTTAGCAAGTTCGGTCCGCCTCGCACAGGGATCGGTTTCGCCTTTCAACAATTCCGTTCTGTTGAGGTGTATAGGGGGCTGAGAAATTGTGACGAGTGCCCTTTTCAGTTAAGAAATCTTCAAATTCTTTGTTCTTGAATTCCAGTCCATTGTCGCTCCTGATGTTTCGAACGACTTTCCTCAGTTGCACTTCGACTTGCTTGATAAAGATCTTTAGCTTGGGCGTCGCCTCAGATTTGTGCTTTAGAAAGAATACCCAAGTAAAATGGGAGAAGTCATCAACAATAACAAGGATATACTTGTTTCCGCCAATGCTCTCGATTGATGATGGACCACATAAGTCGATGTGAAGCAACTCAAGTGGTTCAACAACTTTGGTGTTTATGATGGTTGGGTGACTTTGACGACTTTGTTTCCACATTTCACATGCAGCACATAAGTGCTCTCGATCAAAATTAAGCAATGGAAGACCCCGAACATGACCACCGGTGACAAGCTTGTTGATGTCTTTGAGGTTGAGATGTGAAAGCCTTCGGTGCCACAACCAACTTTCGTCTGAATGAGCTTTGGACAAAAGACATATGGCTGGATTACCTTTGATTAGTCTTAGATTTAGAGGGAACATTTCACCTTTTCGATCCGATTTGAGAATGACCTTATTAGATTTCTTCTCTATAATTTTCGAACCTTCGTCGTCGAACGATACTTTGAGACCGGTACCTCCCACCAGTTGAGATACACTGATGAGATTATGCTGTAACCCTTCTACATACGCCACCTTCCTTATTGTAAATTCTCCATTGGTTATCATCACATAACCCTTTATTGTTCCATAAGAGTTGTTACCGAACTTGACATTGCCACCATTTTGAAGTGACCGACACTCCCTTAGCTCTTCCTTCCTTCCTGTCATGTGACGTGAGCAACCACTGTCTATGTACCATTCGTCGTCAAACTGCTCGTCACTAATAACCTGCAAAAATTAGGCAGATTTAGGAACCCAAAGTTTCTTGGGTCCACGTCAGCCTTTTACAGAAACAGGAATAGTAAGAGAAACATCAACGAGATATGTTCGTTTTATTAAGGTTGTTTCATCTTTCCTTTTAATAGTAAACACTTTGATTTTATTAGAATTAGATGCAGGTATTTTGGATTCAGGTTCTGATGTTTGGACTTTAGCCTGCTTTCGGTCTTTATTAGCTGAGGAAATTTTCCTTTTTCCTTTCAAATTCGTTGATGATCTTGAATTTGGTGTAGGACCAGAATTAGGCTTAGAAGAAGATTGAGAACGACAAGAATTGGAGGAAAAGAAATTAGAATGAGAATCTTTTCTGACTTGAGGTTCGAAATGACCCTTTTGGTTCTGGTCATTCGAGGGACCGAACCTGGACCTTCGGTTGATGTTTGATGATGAACCGAAGCTAGATTTTCAGGAGTTGTAGGTTGGTGGCCCGAAACTGGGTCTTTT
The DNA here is from genome assembly GCF_051521515.1 of Lactuca serriola. Taxonomy (NCBI): domain Eukaryota; kingdom Viridiplantae; phylum Streptophyta; class Magnoliopsida; order Asterales; family Asteraceae; genus Lactuca; species Lactuca serriola. The sequence goes on from NC_136409.1 coordinate 65,929,282, forward strand.
GTTGTAAAAGCTTGACGGGGTGTAATCTGGTCTTTTCCTGTTGTTGTTTGGTGGACCGAAACTAGCTTTTCGGTTGTTGTTGCTTTCAGGACCGAACCTATCCTTTTGGTTTTGTTCTTCCTGTGGCCCGAAAGTCTTCCTCTGGTTCTTTTGAATCGGTGATTCGACGTTCGTTTGACTCTTGTTTTCTTCTCCTTTTGACTTAGAATTTTTGTCAAAGTGAGTGTAGTGAGGATTTTGGGAGCGCCAAAACTGCTTTCGCTCTGAGAGATTTTTCTTGTATCTCAAGTTTCTCTGCTGCTTTTGATTTTTCACTTGTTTCGGTTGTCTGTGGATATTTGCCTTTTGTTTCAGCTTCATAGCGACAGGTTCACTCTTCATGGAAGAGGTTTCGCTAGTTGAGGTGACTTCTTCCACTGGAATCTCTTTTGTGCCACTGGAACATGGTACGTCAAAGTTGGTAGGCTTATTCAGAGGTTCGGGCACATATCTACGTTTGGCCTTCCAGGATGTTCGCTCCGACAAACCGACTGTTTCATCTGTGTTGTCTATCGGCGCAGACCAGAAAAACTCATGACAGCCATCTGCATTATCCTCATTCACTATGGCAGTGAGTTCGGCTGTCTGATGTTCGGTTACTCCTATGACCTTATAAACCTGATTGGGAGTTGTTCTAACCTTTTGAAACACAACGACCTTTTCTTTAAGAATTGGGGACTTAGTTTTGGACAACCGAGCGAATTCCACAGAATTTTCAGAAATCAGGTTTTTGTGGTTTTCAGGTTTGCTCCTTATGAACTCGGAACAGTCAACTTCAATCTGTACAGAAATTTCACTCATGTCATCGTCCTCATCAAGTTCAGATGCATTTTCGACATCAATTTTATTTTCTGAACTCAATTTAGTACTCAATGAGTCAAATTTTTGTATGGTTTCGGCCCTGAGTTTCAACTTATCATTTTCTTCCAAAAGATTTTTAAGCATGTCCTTATGGTCTTTAGACTTTATAAAAGATTCAATTTTGTCAAGACCATACATGTAAGTAGGATTGACATCATCAGAAGATACAACACTTTCACAGTTGTATGCTTCGGCATCGATTTCATCCTCCTTAAACTCAAGGAAGGGTAAGATCATGCGATGTATCTTCTGTCCTATTTCACAGTTTAAATGCAGCTGAGTAATGTTAGCATAAAGCCTTTTGGCAATTAAACAAAAAACATTCATTTGTTTTAACAATTTGAGTTTGTCTCTTTGCAAATAAATGTTTTCATCCCTAGACTTAATCAGCTCCAACTCTTTCTGCTCTATCCACATCCTTCGCTCCTCACTCTTGGATGACACCCTGCTTATTTGGTCAGTTAGATTAGAATTCGTGACCCGTGTTTGAGTTAAACAACTGCCTAGATTTGAAATTCTTGAATTCAAGTTATTTAATTCCCTTTCATACGATTTTTGTGGAATTTTAAATGAAATGAATATAGATTGTACCTTCTTGATCAGTTCATCGAGCTCACTGATCTGCACACTGAGAGGTTTCGCTGTAAAGCACAAGTCCTCTCGCTCCTTAGCCTCTTCGTTTCCACCATCAGTGTTGTATCCCCTCATCTGAGATACATCTGTCACCATCAGACACCTTCCATCAGCCTCACCACTCTTTGCTACATAATCCTTTCCATGAGAAGGCTTTCTCACTTCATCATCTTCTGAGTCAGTCGACCACACCTACACGCTACCGAACTCATCATCATCTACCGAACCCTGCACAATAAGAGCATTCATAGAGGGATTAGTAGCAGCTTTCTTCCTCTTAATCTCCTCCAGTCTTTTTAGGAGACTTGCTTCTTCATCTTTCTCTGCCATCTTCTTTAGCACGCAATCTTTTGCGTAGTGATTTTTCCCACCACAGTAAAAGCAACTGACACCAGAGTCAGCTTCACCCTTTAATTCCTTCTTTGATTCTTCAACCTTAGGCTCCTCTTTCACTTTTTCAGGGTTGTAGCTTCCCTGCCAATTTCGATTTTTGTTGGTAGGGAACTTTTTCTTAATGAACCATCTGGGATTTGACACCATCATAGCATAGTCTTCAGCTGTCAAATCGTGGTCTCCTAGATTCAAATCCTCTTCATCTTCTGCTGCACTCTTACCTTTGGACAGAAGCGCCAAAGACCCCAAATTTGAAACCACGCTTTTCTTTTGTAGCACTGTCTTTTCCTGGGATTTCAGAATCCCCACTAGTTTCGCCAACGAGTACGATTTGAACTGCTCATGTGCTTTAACGGTTGACACAACAGCTCTCCATTCAGATCTTAGGCCATTCAGGAAAGTGACCTTCTGTTCGATGAGCTTCCTTTCAATATCATGTTTGGTCATCTTGCTGAGAAGATGGTTGAAGCGATCAAATGTTTGCGTAACAACGTCTTCTGGATTCTGCTTGAAGTCTCCAAATTCAGAAAGAAGTAAGGTCTGAATTGAGTGCTCCAGATCTTCATCTGTGGAATACAGCTCTCGCAGCCGATCCCAGATTTCGTTTGCTGTACTGCAAGAACTCACCAATCGAAACGTGTCGGACTGAAGAGCGAATCGAATTAGTCTCAATGCCTTGATGTTGCATTGAAACTTCTCCTTTTCGTCCTGAGCGACGTCTTGCACATCTTTCAACAAATCATTGTACTCCTTTTGAGTTTTAATGATTCTAGATGTGCCTGAATGAGCAAAAGGGCCAGATATAATAGCTTCCCATATTAGATACCCATTATCTTTAGATCCAATAACGTAGTCTTCAAAGTGGTGCGTCCACACTTCGTAGTCTTGAGTGTAGGGAATTGGAATCTTGGTTGTTGATCCTATACTGTTTTAGATGTTAATAGGATTGGATTAAGAATCGTTCATGCTTGATCGTTTAACCTGTTAAAAGATCAGACTTTGTAATACGTAATATTAGGGCAAGGTGAATAATTAGTGAGATACATCAATTATGTAGTGATGGCTCAATAAATATCAATGAATGCTGAATAAACCCTAATCACTTCTTTCACAGAAGATATGTGTATGAATTACACAGTCTCCTGCTCTGATACCAATTGATGAGTTGTATAACTCTTTGATCGTTTAGATCTTTAAACAGGTTAATCACGAAAATGTAAACAGAAATATCAAACACAAGAGTGAATCAAAATATGTCGAATGATTCAATAGATTCAAGCCTCAGCAGAGCTCGACAAAGAACTTCCGCTGTAGAGGCTACTAGGGTTACAAACGATAAAAAGTAATTGCTAAGAATGATCGACTCCAAAATCTTACGTACTAAGATGCATGCAAGCATCTATAAATACTAAACCCTAGAAAATAACTCACGGATGGACAGGCCCAATCCGGAAACAAAATTGGACTAATGAACGAGCCCAAGACGCAACACATAATGAACCCTACAGGAACAACCACCAAAGTTCATAAACTAAAAGTATCTGAGCCACTGTTACATTCTGGACAAAGAAGTTTACGGTCTTAAGCTAGCTCCAAGCGCCTGGTACGAAACTCTCACTCGCTTTTTAAACAGGCTAAATTTAAACTAGGATCGGTCGACACATCCTTCTTTCGCAAGAAAAATGGTGACCACTTGATGATTGTCCAAATTTACATTGATGAGATCATCTTCGGATCAACTAACCCCAACTTAATAGTTAAGTTCCGAATGTTGATGGAAACTAAATTTGAGATGAGCTCCATGGGTCCGATTAACTTTTTCCTTGGTTTGAATATAAGAAAGAGTCAGGAAGGTATCTTTATCAATACAGGAGGCTTATACAAAGACCCTACTCTCTAAGTTTGGAATGGTGGGAGATTTGAAAGTGAAGGTTCCAATGGCATTCGAAAGGAAACTAACATCGTCTCTAGATAAGCTAGCTGTTGATATGACACTCTATCGTCAAATGATATGTTCATTGATGTATCTGACTTCTAGTTGTCCAGATATCATGTTTTCTATTTGCTATTGTGCTAGGTTTCAAGTGAATCCTCGTGAACCCCACATGAATGCTATTAAGAATATCTTCAGGTATCTTAAGAGAACATGATCACTAGGAATTTGGTACCCTTCAAGTTTAGGTTTCTTTATGCAAGCATTTTTGGATGCTGGTCTTAGAGGTTGTGGTCTAGATCGAAAGAGTAAAACGGCAGGATGTCAATTTATTGATGGCAAACTCGTAAGTTGGCAATATAAAAAGCAAACTTGCGTACATAGCCACTGCCTCTTGTACTTCACAAGCAATTTGGATTCAAAGTCTGCTTCGTGACTATGGCGTCAACATGAAGCAGATCGCTTTGTATTGTGATTCTGAGAGCGTCATTCGCATATGTGACAACCCAGTGCAACATTCAAAGACCAAACACATCAAACTGAGGTATCATTTCATCAAAGATCATGTGGAAGATGGAGATGTCAAGAAACACTTTGTTAGATCCGCTGATCAGTTAGCCAACATAAATCGCTCAGGAATCCCCTAAGCAGCGTTGTCATCCCGATGAAATTCTTTAGGCTAGGCCCCTTATATTAAATGCTTTAGGGACATAAAGTGAGGATAAACTTCTTTATTGTGGGTTGAAAACCCTATGTGCTCACTAGGCTCCTAAGCCTGATGCACTCAGTTTCTTGTATTACAGGTAGTGACACAAGGGCATATATGCGATGATCAGATGAGAGACTATGGATTACAGGTCTGTAAAAATAAATAGAAATGTTGTAAGGCCTAGTTTTTGGTTTATGCTTTTGATCAGTATCGATAATGACATCCACGATTTTGTAATTTAATGAAAATACATTTCTTCGGGAATGCTTTGATAATTACTTGTCTATATGTTAGGGAACAAATTCTGCAACACTTTATTTAAAAAGTGTCAGACCCCTAAACGAGAATGGCGGAAACGTTTGGGGGTGGATGACTTCATGTATGGTATCATAACAACGAATGTAATAGTGAAGAAAGCAAACACAACCATCATCAATATAATTGAAAGAGTTACATCATAGAGTAAGTTTACATGTTTCAAAATCAATTACATCATGATGACAAAATAAGTTTTGAATTTAAAACCTTAGTGCCCCGTCCTCGAAAGCAGATGATTACCTGTTTAGCGATTTCCTGAGAATACAAGTTGTTTGAAAAAGTGTCAACACAAAGGTTGGTGAGTTCATAAGAGTTTTAATTTAGAAATAAACTGTTCTCCTTGTAAAAGCTACTAAGTTGTTCCAGAAAATCCGACATTTTCCTTAAAGAGTGAATTGAAAGTTTCTATGTTATGAAATAGTGCATCCTAGAATTCCTTATAGTTTCCTTCTATAATCTCCTAGTATATATAAGTTATATAAAATTAAAGTTAGATAAAACGTCGAATGTAATGGGTCTGCCCTAGGCCCACAACCAAACAAGGAACAGGAAATAAGTCGGACCCACCAATTCTAAGTCAATCATGACTAGATTCTATATAACTCTAGCATATACACTTAGAAATTATAGCTGAAAACTAACAAATGTAATCTTAAAACCAAAGACCGAAACCAAATCCTAGTGTAGTGTACGAAATAGTAGTAGTGGCTGTGAACATAAACAATACATATCATAGTTCATCGAATAGTGATAGTGGTAGTGAACATGAGCTATGCATATTATAGCTTATCAAAAGTGATGGCAATGGTGAACATAAACTATACATATCACAGTTCATCAAATAGCGATAGTGGTAGTGAACATGAACTATGCATATTATAGCTTATCAAAAGTGGTGGTGATAGTGAATCCATTCTTGTAATAAGTTCGTAGTGTAGATGAAATATAAACTATACCTATTACAGTTTATCACATTGTTTTTAATGTATATACACCCTAACTGTACCGATTATAACTAGCATATTCGTTTGTGGGGGGTATAATAGACTTAACTATACTTATTATAGTTTATCATAATTATTCATAGTAGTAGTAACCCTTTTGTATATATAATACCTTTTGTAATGTGTTTGTTATGTAAATCTATCATAAACTACACCTATTATAGTTTATCAAATATTTGTTGGGGTAGTGAGCATAAACTATACTTGTCATAGTTTACCAATGTTTGTATTTCAATGGATATAACCTTGTAATACCATTTATATATTTACCATACATATGAAGGTAAGAATCCATTTGTTTTCTGATGTATGTCTATATAACAAGACAAAATGACATATATGGTAATAACATAGCATCACATGAAGGTACACACCTTGCTCAACAAGTTACAATGCGTGAATGAAATTGAAAACATTTTTCTAGTATTACCATTTCTATTCTGTTTTTAGGAAATTCATAGAAAAATCATTAATGGTCCAAATCAGAATCCGTAAATTCTGAGAGTTTGGAAAATGAGTCTAGTTTGTTCATAATTTTTTTTATGATTTTTAGTGCTCTCTAACTTGTGTGAAAATATCCATATTCACAGACTGGTCCGGATTTGTTCTTGAAATGATAGGCTGGTTTGTAAAAATCACCATAAATCATAGAGAAATCGTATTAAGATGTACAAGTGGTCATTTTAAAGGTATAAACCTGAACTATTTTCATATAATACAGTTCTGAAAAATAAAATGTTTAAGTTGACCAAAAAAGTCTGTGAATGGAGTTAAACTTTCTTGATGAAAGCTGTTGAAAAAGTTTACTTGTGTTCTTGGTGTTTTAACTTGTATCCCCCCCTAAAAACTTAAGAAAACATGAAAATGTAGGGGTATGAACTCACCTTGTGTGATTTCAGTGGATGGATGTTGAAGAAAAGGAGTGTTCAACTCAAGAACACTAAGAAGATTGCCTTGAAGATTCGAGATTCTAATACCAATGTGATGAAATTTGTGTAAGCAATCTATGATTGGAGTAGAATGAAGTGTAATAATCATAAGAAAGATGATGATACTTACCAATGAAGAAGAAAAGTCTTGGAAAAATCAGAATTGAAAGAGAGAAGTTGAGAGAAAAGTGTTTGCTCTTTGGACGAAATGAGAGAAATGAGTGTGAATGAGGAGAGAGGGTGTGTTTTTCCAGCTCTTAGAACGTGAGTATGGTTGGGAAATGAGTGGGAAAGGACATTGACAAGACTAGGGATGGAGGGGAGGGGTGTGGGTTGGTCATGGAGTGGGTATGGGTGGTTGCTTGTGTCATAAAACAAAGAAACGTCAACACTCCACCTCTTGTACTTCACCCACTCATCTTGGATAAGATTTATCCCTAAAAACGTGATTATTTAATAAATATGGGGCCTTATATGCTAAAATATAATTTTGGGTGAAAATCCCGCGTTAAAATGATCAAAAATGGGCTTAAAATGGAAAACTAGTGGAAAACCGGGAAGAAAATGCGAAGTCTGCGAAGCCTCTTGCATGGGACCGAAGGTGCGAGGGTTCGGCCCTGAGAAGGAGAAGGCTGGAACCGAAGGAGAGCTTGTCAGGCGCGAGCTTGTCAGAAGCGAACCTAGGCGAGGCGAGAAGAGAAATAGACTGAGAGGAGGTTTGGTCCGAAGGGACCTTTGGGTTCAGTCCAGCAGGGTTCGGTCCCTATAGGGGACCTTCGGCTCTAAGAGGGTTCACTTCTTAAGAGGAGGTTTCGGTTCCTTAAGGCCATTTCACCCGTTTTTACCCTGCTTTAAGCGGGTTTTGACCCAGTTAAGGGTCGGGATGACCCGAAAGAGTATAAAAAGTTAAAGGAACTTTTGAGAGAGATTTGAGAGAGATTTCACATATTTGGAGAGATTTCTCATACTTAGAGAGATTTGGGAGAGATTTCACATACTTAGAGAGATTTGGGAGAGGTTTCACATATTTAAAGAGATTTGGGAGAGGTTTCACATACTTGGAGAGATTTCTCATACCTAGAGAGATTTGGGAGAGATTTCGCATAAATAGAGAGATTTGGGAGAGATTCTAAATTGAGTGAGATAGAGTAAAAGAGATTGGGATAGGTTTCGTTTGTGACCTTTTTGAGTGTCCGGCTTCGCAACGAAAGGTCTGCAAACCCCGTTAAGCTATGTTTAAGGGTCTTACACACTTCCGATGAGTATGCGACATTGTTTTATCGGTTTGGTTCGATACTTACTATAGTTTAGGTTAACGAAATCTATATATACAAACTTTTCAATTGATGTTTCTCATTAGAGTAGCGAGTTGTATAGTAATTATGTCACACCCCGAAACCAATGGCGGAAACGTTCCGGGGCGGAAGACGTCATGTGTAGTATCACAACCAATGTACATAGTAAGCATAGTAAACACAAAACATTACATTACATATGATTAATTACATTTGTTTGAAAGTAAAGTAATACATGATTATCTATACAATAGTTTGAACAAAAGTAAAGACGTGTCTTCTAAAACGCTCCGTCTTCTCCAAAAGATCGCGGGTACCTGTCTAATGTGGACCTGAGAATACAAGCGGTTTGAAAATCAGCATAAAGCTGGTGAGTTCATAAGCTATTTGTTTATGTAAAAAGATCACGTTTCCTTTGCTTTTTCTGAAAAGTTGTTATCCAAGAAAATCCCATATTTTCTTATAAAGACAGTTTGGTATAAAGTTCTGAGTTTCCATTCAGTACAACAGTAGATAGTTTAATACGTAAAACTATATATTGAAAGCCATAAGTCGAGATCATTGGACTACCATCCAGTACGAAAGAAAAACATAAATCGAGATCATTGGACTACCATCCAGTACGAAAGTGGGTAGTCTTATTACATAAATAAGACTATAGAAGAAAGAAAGAAATAAATCCGTAAATAAACTTATATTTTTTATTAATACGTATTGTGAGTCGGATAACCATGCTAATATGACAACGAGACCTCCTTGACGTTCTTTAGGCGTCGGACGATATCCAGAATTTGTCACCCCAGGCGTGTCCGCCTAACTATAGCTAGCAGTTAAGGTGTGAGATTGTCAGTCCCGAATAGATCTATTCACAAATTCCACGCTCTCCCTCCAGGAGACTTTGGTTACACTTCCGGGGAGGATTTACTGATGACCTGAAGGGTTTAATGAATATAAATCTCACAAGGTAGTATTAATTTATTCATGGTGTACTCGTTCGTTATCAAACACAATAATCGTTTTAAAACATAATACAGTAAACACAATTTAATACAACGAAGTTATCTGGCATGATACTTTAAATTAAATAGAGATAAACAGAATCAGAGATAGTTTATCTATTAACTTTGCATAAAATCTGTGTCCGTAAAACAAGAACTGAAGATCCCAAATTATTCCCATAATAATTTGATTAGTTTGATTGTTTCCTTTACTGTAATTGAAATCCATGTCATTTTATTCGATAAAACATCCCTTATGCTCCGCATAATACATAAGAGGTAAAGATATCTAAAAAGTTTGCCAGATATTTATAGAATTTCATCAGTTTCAAGTTTCAAAAATATTTTATAGTTTGCTTGTATCCCCCCCCCCATGAAAACATTGAAAAACACGGAAAAAGGCGTAGGGGTATGAACTCACCAGTCAAGAAACGTGTCGGTTTGGACACTATGTGTCAGTTCGAGGCTTGAGAATGCGCGAGGTTCCTATGTAATATGAAGAGATATATAATTGTATCGAATTATACTTTGAACCACTAATTAGATAAGAATAAACACTTCTAGACGCGAAAACACTTCAATCCAAGTGTTTGAAGTGACCCGGGTAGCATCTATGGATGTGTATGGCTTGGATATGGAGTTTACTCTTCAAGAGTAAAATCCCAATGGAGTTTTCAGCCCAATGACCAACTCCCCATGATTTTACGGCCGTAAACTCATGGTGGGGGTGTTTTTGGTTGCCTAATGGTCTTATAACTCATGAGGGGGTGATGCTAGGCATGGTTTTGAGGCATTGGAAGGGAATTTGGGCATCCTAAGGACCATTTGAGGAGTTTACGACAGTAAAATATGAGTTTACGGCTATAAACTCTTATGTGCCATTACTTAATGTGTTTTGGTGGTCCTAGGTCAATCCCAAGTGTTTCTAGCTCATTATCCAAGTCATAGGATGAAGTTAAGGCATCATTAGACCAAAATATAGGAGTTTACAGCCCAGGAACCCATCCTTGGGGGGTTTACGGCTGTGAACTCCTTAGGGGGTGGTTTCTATCAATTTTAAGGTCCTTAACTCGTTTATGGTTGCTTCTAGACTTTATTCCAAGGCTTAGGAGGTGTTTAAGGGGCATCTTAACACCTTAGAAGGAGTTTACTGCCTATGAAATGGTGTTTACGGCCCAAGCATGTTCTTGGGTAGTAAACTCATGTTTACTCCTCAAATGATGAGTTTTTGGTGTTCCAAGTCTAGAAATGTAAGCCTCTAAGTCGAATCTAAGCTCCAAATGTGGTTTGGAAGGATTTTAAGGCTCAAAAACCCATTCTATGTGATTTTGCATCCCAAGGGTGTTCCAGGGCCGTAAACTCATGTTTATGGTCCTTTTTCATAGTTTAAACACGAATTTTAAGGTTAAAGATGCTAATCTATGAGTTAGGATAGTTATATTACCGATTTGGAGCTTGTTTTGGATGATTTTGGATCAATCTCGGGTTTCTAGTAAGAGAGTAGAGAGAGAGGAGAAAAGCTTCAAATGAGACCCAAATCAACTTTATATATGGTTTGGGTTTGGGGCTCAGTGGAATTCTACCCAATACTGACGTTAAATGGGGCTTTTGGTCATACCCGATTTGGTTACCGTAACTCGACGTGGTCGAAACTTATAATTTTATTTTTCCAATAAATAATTGGAATGTTTTCACGCAATTCTAACGTGTTCCGACACTTATGATGTCAAAATGAGAAGTCCCAATTTTATTAATTTAAAACAAAGTTAACGGAAGAATTGGAACGTAATGGCTTAACTGACAGAATATGGGTTACAAAGATGGAAAGTTTTCGGATTGTGACATTATCCCCCCGTTAAAGGGAATTTCGTCCCGAAATTCAGAGTTAAGATACAAATCATGGAATTTAAAAGAGATGCGGATACTTCTGTTTGGCATTCCAGCGAACCTTGACTATCGAGATGAGACTTTGTTTCGTACATTTGATCTCTCGGTCCATGATTTTGATGGGTTCTTCCACAAATTTCAAGTTCTCATTGATCTCGATCTCGTCAAGGAGGATCACGAGGGTGTCATTGGATAGACACTTTTTAAGATTTGAGACGTGGAAGATAGGATGGATGTTACTAAGTTCTTGGGGTAATCGAAGTTTATAGGCTACAGGACCGATCCTGGCTAGGATCTCGAAAGGTACGATGTACCTCGGGTTAAGTTTTCCACGCTTACCGAAGCGTACCATGCCTTTCCAGGGCGAGACATTTAATAAGACACGATCTCTAACCTGGAATTCTAATGGTTTTTGTCGTTTGTCAGCATAACTCTTCTGTCAGTCTCGTGAAGCTTTCACTTGTTCTCGGATCTGGATGATCTTCTCGGTGGTTTCGCGAATGATTTCAGGACCAGTGACAGCACTGTCGGGGACTCGACTCTTAGCTAGCTGCGTGTCCCCTACCTCGGCCCGACACAGAGGGGATCTGCACTTACGACCGTAGAGGGCTTCAAACGGGGCAACCTTGATACTGGTGTGGTAGCTGTTGTTATGCGAGAACTCGATCAAAGGCAAATGTGTGTCCCACGACTTTCCGAAATCAATGACACACGCTCTAAGTATGTCTTCCAGGGTTTGGATAGTTCTCTCACTCTGTCCGTCTGTCGGAGGATGATAGGTCGTGCTCATGTCTAGTTTAGTTCCAAGAGCCTTCTGAAGAGATTGCCAAAATCGGGAGGTAAACCTGCTATCTCTATCGGAGATAACGGACACAGGCATACCGTGCAGTCGGACTATATCTTGGATGTAGACTCGCGTGAGTCTTTCCATCTTGAACGACTCTTTAATCGGAATGAAGTGAGCGGATTTTGTCAAACGATCGACAATTACCCAAATGGTATCGTACCTACTCGGACATTTGGGTAACTTGGTGATGAAATCCATGGTAATCATCTCCCATTTCCACTCAGGTATCTCGGGCTGCTGAAGTAGACCCGAGGGCTTCTGGTACTCGAATTTTACCTTGGCACAAGTTAGACACTTGCCAACGAAGGTTGTGATTTCGGCTTTCATGTTCGACCACCAGTATTGTTTCTTGATATCCAGGTACATCTTGTCCGAACCTGGGTGAACAGAGTATTTGGTCTTGTGAGCTTCGGTCATGACGACATCTCTGAAACCTGAAAACTTTGGGGTCCAGATTCTATCCATGAAACAGTAGACTCCGTCACCTTTGATCTCAAGTTTCTTCTCCATTCCTCTCAAGGTTTCGTTCAACACATTTTCTGGCTTTAGTGCTTCCAACTGAGCTTCTCGGATCTGTACGGATAAGTGAGAATGGATGGTCATCGTCAATATCTTTGCCTTACGGCTTGAACTCTCCTTTCGGCTCAGGGCATCTGCTACCACATTGGGCTTACCGGGATGGTAGCGGATTTGGCACTCATAATCACTGAGTAGTTCTACCCATTGCCGCTGCCTCATGTTTAAGTCTTTCTGATTGAAGATGTGCTGTAGGCTTTTATGGTCAGTGAAGATTGTGCACTTAGTTCCGTAGAGATAATGTCTCCAAATCTTCAGTGCAAAGACCACTGCTCCTAGCTCCAGGTCATGGGTCGTATAGTTGACTTCGAGTGCCTTTAGCTGTCTTGAGGCATAAGCAATAACTTTTCCTCTCTACATAAGCACACAGCCTAAACCTTGATTGGACGCATCGCAGTAGACAACGAAGTCCTCCGTCCCTTCGGGCAGGGACAGGATAGGTGCGCTGCACAAGCCTTGCTTTAACGTTTGGAACGCAATTTCTTGCTTTTCACTACAATAAAAGGGTACACCTTTATGTGTTAGAGTGGTTAAGGGTTTGGCGATTCTGGAAACATTCTGGATAAATCTGCGGTAATAGCCAGCGAGACCCAAGAATTGACGGATTTCTGTGGGTGTCTTCGGTGCTGACCAATTCTCTATCGCCTTGATTTTGGATGGGTCCACGTGTATACCCTCCTCGCTTACCATGTGACCAAGGAAAGCTACCTTCCGAATTTAGATATCGCACTTAGAGAACTTCACGTACAGCTTCTCCGTTCTGAGTGTTTCCAACACTAACCTCAAGTGTTGTTTGTGATCTTCTTCGCTTCGGGAATAGAGAAGTATGCCGTCAATGAACACAATGACGAACTTGTCCAGAAAAGGACGACACACCCGGTTCATCAGGTCCATGAACATAGCCGGTGCATTGGTTAGACCGAAGGGCATCACTATGAACTCTTAGTGTCCATATCAAGTCCTGAATGCTGTCTTGGAAACATCATTCTCATGGACTCGAAGCTAATGATACCCTGATCTGAGGTCTATCTTCGAGAAGTAACTGGCTCCCTGAAGTTGATCGAAGTGGTCGTCTTTTCGAGGAAGAGGATATTGGTTTTTGACGGTCAATTTATTCAACTCACGGTAGTCGATACACATCCGGAAGGATCCATCTTTCTTCTTTACAAACAATACCGGAGCTCCCCATGGTGAGAAACTCGGTCTGAGGAACCCTTTGCTGTGTAGCTCGTTGAGTTGGCTGGATAACTCCTGCATTTCTGCTGGAGCTAAGCGATACGGAGATTTGGCTACCGGGGTAGCTCCAGGAATTAGGTCGATGCGAAACTCAACTTGACGTTCGGGAGGAATTCCCAGGAGCTCTTTGGGAAAGACATCGGGAAATTTGCAGACTTCGGGGATGCTCTCGAGGTCTTTAACTTCCTGGTTCTCGTTAATTACATGGGCTAGGAATGCGTGAGACTCCTTTCTCAGAAGCTTTTGATCTTTGATGCAAGATATGATGCGAAGATTGGAACTGAGTTTATCGCCATAGATTATGACAGTATGACCCGAGGGGAGATTGAGACAGATGGCTTTTTCGTAGCAAAGGATATCAGCACGATTGGGACTCAATCAATCCATGCCAATGATAACATCAAAGCTCTTTATGGACACTGGCATAAGATCAATGGGAAATGAGTGATCGCTCAGGGTAAGGGTACAACCTATGAATATATCGCTAGCGATTTATTTCTCACTGTTACCCATCTCGACGGTAAATGTTTCGGTTAATGGTTGGGGATTATGTTTAAGAAATCGTTTGAATGAATGGCTAAAAAAACTACGTTCAACACTAGAATCGAAAAGGATACTAGCATAAGAGTTGTCGAGGAGGAACGTACCCGAGACAACGGTGGGATCGGTGACTGCCTCTTCTCGTCCCATAGCTAGGACTCTCCTAGTGTTGCCCGATGTAGCTGCCTTGGGGCAGTTTCTCTTGAAATGCCCTACTTCCCCACATCCGTAGCAGGCCTGACCGACACCCACTCCGGAAGATTGATCTTTTGATTGGGTTGGATTTCTGCAGTTTCGAGCAAGGTGGCCCTTCTTGCCACAGTTGTTGCAGATTCTTTCACGACAGGGCCCGGGAGTACGATGATGATAGCTGCACTTGCTATACCATGGAAGGGTACGAGTGTATCCACTGGTAGGAGTCTGAGCGGTAGATCCAACGGCAGAAACAACAACAGGGGTAGTAGCAGCGTGGACTGCCACAGTTTGCTGCTTCTTAGAAGTTCCTTGTGAACCTTGAGCCTTCCGTTTGTTCCAGAATTTCATTTTACTACCACCACTACTTTTAACCGGTTCAGGAGTGGTGACCTCTTCATCGGGATTGTCTCCGTGATCAATCAGGGTTTGCGCCAGACATTTAGCGTTGTCGAAAGTGTCTGGCTCTGCAGCCAAAGCATTCACTTTTGTTGGCTGGGTCAACCCCCAGATAAATCTTTCGATCTTTTTACTCTCCGGGGTAACCATTCCCGGACAGAGAAGCGCTAGGTCTTCGAATCTGGAGGTGTAAGTGGCGATGTCGGAACCCTTCATCTTGAGAATCCAAAGTTCATGCTCCAATTTCTGCACCTCTCCCCGTGGGCAGCACTCAGCAAGCAGAAGCTCCTTCATGGCCTCTCAACCCATAGCATTGGCTACAGTTAGAGTTAAGGATTTGACTCGGCCATTCCACCAAGTCATAGCTTTATCGGTGAAAGTGCAGGCGGCGAACTTCACCTTATCCGATTCAGAGCAGGCACAGATCTCGAAAATAGATTCAATTTTTTCGAACCATTGGGTTAAGGAAATGACACCTCCAGTGCCATCTAAAGATGTGGGTTTCGCGTTCATAAAGTCTTTATAGGAACACTCCTTCCGGTGTCCCTAGTTACCGTCCTGGTTTTGAGATTGGGTACCACCTCTTGAACCACCGGAGCCACCGGAGTTCATTTAAGACATGGCGGCTGCCACTGCGGTAGTAACAGCTGCCTGGAACATCACTTGATCAAATTGAGGAGGAGGTGGTGGTGGCGGAGGGTTGTTTTTCTTTAAGCTGGGTCTCTTTCTTGGAGGCATCTTGATCTATAATAACCAGGAAAGAGAGGATCATAAGTCCTCTGAATTGAATCAAGAGATATGGAACAAGAAATATCTCTTTATGAAAGATATAAGGTTCTAGTGAGCGATAAAATAGGAAAGATTTATCAAAGCAGATAAATTATCGCTAAGGAAGGAAGGAGTAGCATCACTCTGAATGAATTTCTACAAAGTACTCGGTTCTGACTAAGATACTCCCATAGTATCTTACGTTTTGTTGTATCGATGAATCATTGTTTGGATCTTAGGTAAGTTTTAGGCATGCTGCACACCACAGTCACTCCCAAGCACATGTTGGCCGTGTCTCGAATGAATATAGTTGATCAGGCTATATTGACCCTAGACACGACTACATAACTGCCCAGGTTTAACTGCAGCACACAACACCGATTTACTTATGTTTTGTTCTACTCGTAGTTACGGATTCCGGCGGTTAGGTATACTTGTATACTTTTGAAAATACTTATATTTTAAAGTATACTTTTAGTTTAGAGCACTTAGGCCCCTTAGTTGTTATAGTCTTATACCATGTAAGGTTTGGTATACTAGTTCACTATAAACCTGGCTCTGATACCAATCTGTCACACCCCGAAACCAATGGCGGAAACGTTCCGAGGCGGAGGACGTCATGTGTAGTATCACAACCAATGTACATAGTAATCATAGTAAACACAAAACATTACATTACATATGATTAATTAAATTTGTTTGAAAGTAAAGTAATACATGATTATCTATACAATAGTTTGAACAAAAGTAAAGACGTGTCTTCTAAAACGCTCTGTGTTCTCCAAAAGATCGCGGGTACCTGTCTAATGTGGACTTGAGAATACAAGCGGTTTGAAAATCAGCATAAAGCTGGTGAGTTCATAAGCTATTTGTTTATGTAAAAAGATCACGTTTCCTTTGCTTTTTCTGAAAAGTTGTTATCCAAGAAAATCCCATATTTTCTTATAAAGACAGTTTGGTTAAAGTTCCGAGTTTCCATTCAGTACAACAGTAGATAGTTTAATACGTAAAACTATATATTGAAAGCCATAAGTCGATATCATTGGACTACCATCCAGTACGAAAGAAAAACATCAATCGAGATCATTGGACTACCATCCAGTACGAAAGTGGGTAGTCTTATTACATAAATAAGACTATAGAAGAAAGAAAGAAATAAATCCGTAAATAAACTTATATTTTATATTAATACGTATTGTGAGTCGGATAACCATACTAATATGACAACGAGACCTCCTTGATGTTCTTCAGGCGTCGGACGATATCCAGAATTTGTCACCCCAGGTGTGCCCGCCTAACTATAGCTAGCAGTTAAGGTGTGGGATTTCTATTCACAAATTCCATGCTCTCCCTCCAAGAGACTCTGGTTACACTTCTGGGGAGGATTTACTGATGGCCCGAAGGGTTTAATGAAGATAAATCTCACAAGCTAGTATTAAATTATTCACGGTGTACCCGTTCGTTATGAAACATAATAATCGTTTTAAAACATAATACAATAAATACAATTTAATACAACGAAGTTATCTGGCATGATACTTTAAATTAAATAGAGATAGACTGAATCAGACATAGTTTATCTATTAAGTTTGCGTCAAATCTGTGTCCGTAAAACAAGAACTGAAGATCCCAAATTATTCCCAGAATAATTTGATTAGTTTGATTGTTTCCTTTACTGTAATTGAAATCCATGTCGTTTTATTCGATAAAACATCCCTTATGCTCCACATAATACATAAGAGGTAAAGATATCTAAAAAGTTTGCCAGATATTTATAGAATTTCATCAGTTTCAAGTTTCGAAAACATTTATAGTTTGCTTGTATTCCCCCCTGAAAACATTGAAAAACACAGAAAAAGGCATAGGGGTATGAACTCACCAGTCAAAAAACGTGTCGGTTTGGACGCTATGTGTCAGTTCGAGGCTTGAGAATGCACAAGGTTCCTATGTAATATGAAGAGATATATATTTGTATCTAATTAGATTTTGAACCACTAATTAGATAAGAGTAAACACTTCTAGACGCGAAAACACTTCAATCCAAGTGTTTGAAGTGACCCGGGTAGCATCTATGGATGTGTATGGCTTGGATATGGAGTTTACTCTTCAAGAGTAAAATCCCAATGGATTTTTCATCCCAATGACCAACTCCCCATGAGTTTACGGTCGTAAACTCATGGTGGGGGTGTTTTTGGTTGCCTAATGGTCTTACAACTCATGAGGGGGTGATGCTAGGCTTGGTTTTGAGGCATTGGAAGGGAATTTGGGCATCCTAAGGACCATTTGAGTAGTTTACGGCAGTAAACTATGAGTTTACGACCGTAAACTCTTATGTGCCATGACTTAATGTGTTTTGGTGGTCCTAGGTCAATCCCAAGTGTTTCTACCTCATTATCCAAGACATAGGATGAAGTTAAGGCATCATTAGACCAAGATATAGGAGTTTACAGCCCAGGAACCCATCCTTGGGGGGTTTACGGCCGTGAACTCCTTAGGTGGTGGTTTTTATCAAGTTTAAGGTCCTTAACTCGTTTATGGTTGCTTCTAGACTTTATTCCAAGGCTTAGGAGGTGTTTAAGGGGCATCTTAACACCTTAGAAGGAGTTTACTGCCTATGAAATGGTGTTTACGGCCCAAGCATGTTATTGGGTAGTAAACTCATGTTTACTCCTCAAATGATGAGTTTTTGGTGTTCCAAGTCCAGAAATGTAAGCCCCTAAGTCAAATCTAAGCTCCAAATGTGGTTTGGAAGGGTTTTAAGGCTCAAAAACCCATTCTATGTGAGTTTGCGGCCCAAGGGTGCTCCAGGGCCGTAAACTCATGTTTATGGTCCTTTTTCATAGTTTAAACACGAATTTTAAGGTTAAAGATGCTAATCTATGAGTTAGGATAGTTATCTTACCGATTTGGAGCTTGTTTTGGATGATTTTGGATCAATCCTAGGTTTCTAGTGAGAGTGTAGAGAGAGAGAGAGAGGAGAAAAGCTTCAAATGAGGCCCAAATCAACTTTATATATGGTCTGGGTTTGCAGCTCGGTGAAATTCTACCCGATACTGACATTAAACGGGGCTTTTGGTCGTACCCGATTTGGTTACCGTAACCCGACGTGGTCGAAACTTATAATTTTTTTCCAATAAATAATTGGAATGTTTTCACGCAATTCTAACGTGTTCCGACACTTATGATGTCAAAAGGAGAAGTCCTAATTTTATTAATTTAAAACAAAGTTAACGGAAGAATTGGAACATAATAGCTTAACTGACAGAATACAGGTTACAAGGATGGAAAGTTTTCGGATTGTGACAAATTACCTAACGTAAACCCTAGTACACAAGGGTTAATTGAGTCGACCGGTTTGACTTGTTGACTTTAGTTGACTTTGACTTGACCGAAAATTAACAGTTGTCACATCATCCCCTCGTTAGAGGGAATTTCGTCCCAAAATTAGCACTTTGACTGGGACTTTAAGAATTTGGAGAAAGGATGGGGGAACTTTTCGTATATAAGAAATTGATTGTGGTGAGGAACAATCCACCTTATGTTGAATGACGTCATGGAATTTCTTGTTGTAACTAGAGTTAAGTCGATTTAAAGGAGTGATTGTTTCGGAATGATAGTGCATTCTATGTATGTCTTTTAGTTCTCTGTTTTATCTTTGTTGTTACCACTACGAAAATTTCAGGTTGTAGTTAGTGAGTACTAGCAGTATGGGTGCTCCGACAAATTTTATGATGGAAACTGCAGTATAAGTCCTACCAGTTCGTTTATAATCGCTTGGTGTAAACTAGTCGTATATCATTAAGATTGCAAGGGCGGTCGAATGAGTGACTCCGCCTTAAGCCTACAACCAAACAAGGAACAGGAACTGTCACACCCCCGAACCAAACGACGGAAACGTCCGAGGGCTGTCGTGACTTAATTGAATACCATAACATTGAATATATATGAAACATAAAATCATTCATCACCATGCATTAATATAGTACAACTGGTAAAGTTTACACTGAGTACATTGTTTTAACATTACATTCCCAAAAATAAATTGTTCGATCATAGATAAACAAACTGCAAGCCATCACTGAATACATTTTCCCCTCGATTTACTTGTTACCTGAGAATACAAGTATTTTGAAAAAACGTCAACATATGAAATGTTGGTGAGTTCATAAGCGGTATTTGAAAAGCAACGTTTTGTATTGTTTTGAAAACTACCAGAAAATCCGATATTTTCTGAAAAGAGTTTATGAAAAAGTTTGTGAAGATCCATAAGTATGCTTGTTTGTTTCTATAATTGTAAAAAGTGTTCATCAAACTTGGTGTACATTTCGAAACTGTATGTATTGAAATACCCTAGGAAAGCCCGATGTTTTCCTAACACTTTGAATTCCATGTAGTTCTTGTATGTGAAGTCATTGATTCCACGCGACGTCGGATTATTGCGCATGGTGAATTGTTATAAACACGCGTTACACAAACGACCAGTTTACAACTATACTAACGATCCCTTAGGCGTCGTCCGTACTATTCACGTAATCCAACCGCCCTGACTTCTTGTAGTCCCACATCCATAGAGAAAGAGGGCACGAAGACCTCAATAACTCCATTAGTCGGTTGGGGATAAAGTGAGTGCGAAGGGCCCTTGGCCCGACTCGCATTTGAATAACCGACTTTACTAGCAGTACCAAAGGACCCTTGGGGACCAATAGTATAAAAGCCATTGAAAGTCCTTTTACGCTGTGTTGAATCATGTAAGACCCAACAACTCGTAAGGTTGAAGTCTTCGGGCCTAAAGATCAGGTCATTGGGCTAGCTAGGCCCAACAAACAAGATTTTACACTTTTGGGCCCAAAGATGGTGTATCGACATCTGTGCACTCTCACGTGTGTATTGAATTCCTAAATATTACTTGTATGAATCGAGTTGTCGTCGTGTTAGTAGTTTCGGATTTATTATTGATTCGAGACCGAATCAATTCGTTTGATAACGATATTTGGTGTTGTTGTGTATTGTAATTCGTCGGTAGTCGCAGTGTCAGTATTTGATCACAACGGATGTATTGAATTAACATTGAAAATTTTCTGTTTACAACCCCTCGTTATTTTGTAGATTTGCTTTTTCAACCCTTCGAATAAATTAATTTTCGGGTTAGTCCTTAAACCATTTTTCTTGGCATTTTAACATCAAAACTTATTGAAATTGATATTTTTCAGCATATTTTTAGTTGAAACCAGTTTTAGTCCCTGAAAATACAGTTTTCTCGGTTGTAACCTCTCTTTTTCGCAATTTTTACACTTTTGGCCCAAATTGGAAATTTTTTGCAACTTTGGTCCTTTTTAATTGTGAAAAGCATTTTTAACCTTTGAAAAGGACTTAGAACACTAATAGTCCACTGTTTTACAGAAAAACACAGTTTTAGCCCTTCAAATCAGAAAATTTCGCATATTGGGCCCTATTGGGCCGAAAATGTCATTTTTAGCCCATTAAGCTTCAAATTTATATTTTTAATCCTCCAAAAGAGTATATTTCCAGAAAATACTTTATTGAAACTGTTTTTACTCCTCTCATCCATCAGAATTCGTAATATGTCATTTTGGGCCCTTTAACTTTATATTTTTAACATTTTGTGTCCAAAAATGAGTTTTTAGCCCAAAGAACATGTTATTAAGCCACTTAGCTATTTTCCTTGGAATACTTTGTATGTTGTGATATAATTTATGCTAGTATCATTTAACATAAAGTATATCTCGATTTTTAGGAGTTCATGGCTAGATCCAACATCATAATCACACAAAAACACACATATAAGCATAGAAATCATACAAGGCATACAAAACACATATAGATCTACAGTTTCACTTGTATTCCCCCCCCCCCCCCCACAAAACTTATAAAACAGAAAAATAGGGAGTATGAAGCTCACCTTAGGGTGTGTTTTCGGTTTTGGAGAAAAGAGGGAAGAAAGTTTGGTGATTTTCGGCCCTAGCACCCCTTGATGAAGATCTCGGCCTTGAGGTGTTTCTAAGATACAAGATCATGATTTCTCATGAGTTAAGAAGAGATTTTTGAATATAAGAAGAAGTCTAAAGTATGGATCCAAGCATTAACTTACCTAGATAATGATTTTAGTGAAGGTTTCTCCTTGTAATGCTCTTGAATCTTCAAAATTTAGTGAAGAGAGTGGAGGTGTTTTTGGAGAGTGTTGATATGTGAAAGGTGATGAAAATGTGTGTGTGTGTGTGTTTGTGTTGCTCACGGCCGAAACAAGAAGGGAGAGGGAGAGAGAGAAGTTGCATGGAGAAATGAGACTAGCATGGATGTTTGAGGAATATTAGCTTAGATACCCACCATATAATAATGAGGTGGCTACCCTTCCTCTTTTCTTCTTGGATTTGGGCCTTGGGCCGAGAATATGAAAGGAAAAAGGGTTTTTGGGCTTTATTGCCCTGAAGCCCATATAGAAGTTAAGTTGGATGATTTTTGACCTAAAAGAAATATAATATGATTTTTACACTTTGTTGGGCTATTTTAGGTTAATCATGGTTCAAAACTTTTAATTTATTTCATTCTAGGCCCAATATGGCCCAAAATGTTGAAATAAATAGATGTGGGTCCAATTAGAGCCCATTTAAGGGTTCTAAGCCCATGATAGTCAAATTGGAAACTTATTGGTCCATTTGGGTCCAATTAGGAAGTCCTAGTCCAAAATGGACCTAAACAAGAACTTCTAGGGTTTCCAATTGCTTGTCGACTATTTGTAGTACTTGTATGATGTATTTGATTGAAGTTTTTGAAAGCATCACACATGCTCTTAAGTTTTTGGTTCAACATTTTACTTAGGTATAGTGATTACAAGCCACAAAATTTATAGTTGTGACATCATCCCCCCGTTAGAGGGAATTTCGTCCCGAAATTCTGTTTGAAAGTTAGATTTGAGAATGCTAGAATAGGTGAGGGTACTTTTGCTTCATTTGATCTTCGCGTTCCCACGTGAATTCTGGCCCACGCTTTGCGTTCCACCGTACTTTCACGATCGGGATGCGACTTTGCTTAGTATGCTTCACCTCCCTGTCCATGATTTCAATTGGTTCTTCAATGAACAGGAGATTCTCGTTGATTTCGATCTTGTCAAGGGGAATCACGAGTGTCTCATCTGATAGACACTTCTTTAGATATGGAACACGGGGTGTACACTGTTTAGCTCTGCGGGTAGTTGTAGTCTGTATGCTACCGGACCTATTCGGGCGACGATTTCGAAGGGTCCAATGTATCGTGGGTTCAGTTTTCCCTGCTTCCCAAAACGAATAACTTCTTTCCAGGGCGAGACTTTTAACAGTACTCGATCTCCGACTTGAAATTCTAAGGGCTTTTGCCGTTTATCGACATAGCTCTTTTGTCGGTCGCGTGAGGCTTGCAATCGAGCTCTGATTTGAATGATCTTTTCTGTGGTTTCATGAATGATCTACGGTCCCGTTAGCACCTGATCCGACGTGAGTGCTTTTGCTAGCTGGGTGTCACCTACTTCAGCCCAACATAATGGTGATCTACACTTACGCCCGTACAGTGCTTCAAAAGGAGCGACCTTAATGCTTGAATGATAACTGTTGTTATACGAGAATTCGACTAAAGGTAAATGGGTATCCCATGACTTCCCAAAGTCTATCACACATGCGCGAAGCATGTCTTCAAGCGTTTGAATGGTTCGTTCACTTTGACCGTCTGTTTGTGGATGATACGCGGTGCTCATGTCAAGATGAGTTCCTAGTGCCTTCTGGAGAAATTGCCAAAAACGCGAAGTGAATCTACTGTCCCTATCCGAGAAAATAGACCCTGGTACTCCGTGGAGTCTCACGATCTCTCGAATGTACAAACGTGTCAATCTTTCCATCTTTTAGGATTCTTTTATAGGCAGGAAATGGGCAAACTTCGTCAGTCGATCGACTATTACCCATATGGTGTCCAGTCCGTTCGACGTCTTGGGTAGCTTGCTCACAAAGTCCATAGAAATCCCCTCCGATTTCCACTCAGGGATTACCGGTTGCTGTAATAATCCTGAGGGTTTCTGGTACTCCACCTTTACCTTGGCGCACGTAAGGCACTTACTAACATAGGTCGCAATTTCCGCCTTCATGTTAGGCCACCAATAATGTTGTTTAATATCCAAATACATCTTGTCTGAACCGGGATGAATGGAGTATCGTGTCTTGTGGGATTCCTTCATAACAACTTCTCTGAACCCTCCGAGTTTAGGGACCTAAATACGGTTCATGAAATAGTATACTCCATTCTCCTTTGCCTCTAGGTTCTTCTCCATTCCGCGCAATGCTTCGCTTGCTCTATTTTCCGTCTTCATGGCCTCTGATTGGACTAATGCAATTTGAGTGGCTAGGTGAGATTGAATGGTTATTGAGAAAGTTTCCGTACGACGATTAGAGTACTCTTTCCGACTTAATGCGTCAGCTACCACATTGGCCTTGCTTGGGTGGTACTTGATCTCACACTCATAATCGTTTAGCAATTCAACCCATCTTCGTTGCCTCATGTTCAGCTGCTTCTGGTTCAAGATGTGTTGGAGACTCTTGTGATCCGTGAAGACGGTGCACTTTGTACCGTAAAGGTAATGCCTCCAAATCTTTAGGGCAAAGACTACAGCTCCCAATTCTAGGTCATGGGTCGTATAGTTTACTTCGTGCGTCTTTAGCTGGC
Organism: Lactuca serriola; assembly: GCF_051521515.1. Classification (NCBI taxonomy): domain Eukaryota; kingdom Viridiplantae; phylum Streptophyta; class Magnoliopsida; order Asterales; family Asteraceae; genus Lactuca; species Lactuca serriola. The sequence continues at coordinate 65,953,542 of NC_136409.1, forward strand.
GGGATGCGTATGCTATCACCCTTCCACGTTGCATGAGAACGCAACCTAATCCCTGATTTGACGCGTCATAGTAGATTACAAAATCTTCCGTTCCTTCCGGTAGAGATAGTACAGGGGCGCTACAGAGAGCTTGCTTTAAGGTTCGAAACGCAATCTCATGTTTGTCCGTCCATTTGAATGGCACGCCTTTTTGTGTAAGTGAGGTAAGTGGCTTGGCGATCTTAGAGAAGTTTTGAATGAATCTCCTATAGTAGCCTGCTAGACCCAAGAATTGACGAATTTCTATGGGCGTTGTCGGGATTGCCCACCCTTCAACAGCTTTGACCTTAGAGGGATCCACATGAATTCCATCTTGGCTAACTACGTGACCTAGGAAGTTCACACTCCGGAGCCAGAACTCACACTTGGAGAGTTTTGCGTATAACTTCTCCGATCGCAGCGTTTCTAGGATTTGTCGGAGATGTTGGCCATGCTCTTCTTCGCTTCGGGAATAAACGAGAATGTCATCGATGAAGACAATGACAAAGTTGTCTAGGAATGGTCGACAGATTCGGTTCATCAGATCCATAAATGCAGCAGGTGCATTTGTTAGACCGAAGGGCATTACGACAAATTCCTAATGTCCGTAGCGGGTTCGGAAAGCGGTTTTTGGAATATCCTCTTCCCGGACTTTGAGTTGGTGGTATCCGGACCGTAGATCTATTTTAGAAAAATAACTGGCTCCTTGGAGCTGGTCGAATAGATCATCGATTCGTGGGAGTGGGTAGCAATTCTTGACTGTGAGTTTATTTAACTCTTTGTAATCGATGCACATCCTAAAGGATCCGTCCTTCTTTTTGACAAAGAGAACTGGAGCTCCCCATGGCGAGTAACTAGGTCGGATAAATCCCTTGTCCAGAAGTTCACTGAGTTGGCTGGACAATTCCTGCATTTCAGCAGGAGCCAGCCGATAGGGTGATTTAGCGAGAGGAGTTGCTCCTGGAACGAGGTCGATTCGAAACTCAACCTGTCTCTCTGGGGGTACTCCCGGAAGATCTTCAGGAAACACGTCTGGAAATTCACACGCTACTGGAATATCTTGAATGTTAGTCTCTTCCTTGGTTTTATCCACTATGTGAGCCAGAAATGCCGAATCCTTCTTTCGTAGGTGCTTTTGTGCCTTGATGCACGAGACGAGGTGAAGGTTCATGCTGGGTTTGTCTCCGTAAATTACTAGGGTTTCATGATTTTGGAGACGAAGACGAACGGCCTTCTCGTGGCACATAATTTCGGCATGGTGGGGGCTTAGCCAGTCCATGCCGATGATCACATCGAAACTGCTAATTGATACTGTCATTAGGTCTATTCGAAAGACGTGTTGATTAAGGGTTAGGGTACTTCCGATGTAGATTTCCCCAGTGGATTCGGTTTTCCCATTGGCCATTTCCACCATAAAGGTTTCATTTAGCTTTTGGGGCTGTTGTTTTAATAAATGTTTAAACTTATCGCTTACGAAACTTCGCTCTGTTCCGGTGTCAAATAAGATGCATGCATAAGTGTGGTTTAGGGGAAACGTACCGGTAACAATAGAGGGGTCCTGAATCGCCTCTCCCTGACCCATGGTCAACATCCTTCCTGTTCCTCCGTTTCCTGAATTGTTGTTGTTAGGGCAGTCTCGGCGGAAATGCTCAGTCCTTCCACACCCATAGCAGGTGTGGCTAGGTCCTGCATTGCTGCCGCCGGTGATGATGTTGTTGTTGTTGCGATGGTTGTTATTGTTGTTTCCCTGATTTTGGTTCTGGGGAGGGTAAGTCCTGCAGTACCTTGCAGTGTGTCCCCTTCGATTGCAATTGGTGCACTGAAACTCCTTGCATTCTCCATTATGTTGGAGACCGCACTTATTGCACTTGGGAAGATTACCGGAATAAGGTCTGGGAGCATTTGGTGCAGCTGAGGTTGGAGCATGTAGTGTGGCTGGGACCGGTGTGGTGACAGGGTTAACCGCCATTGTCTGCTGCTTTTTAGAGGTCTCGGGGCCCTCACGCCCCTTCCTCTTATTGTTCTTCCCCTTCTTGCCATCACCTTCCTTCTTTCTCTCAGCCTCCACTGGCTTCTCGCCCTTCTTGTTGTTATGGTCATACAGCTTCTTTGCGAATCTTTTTGCACTGTCAAATGTTTCGGGGTTTGCAGCTATCACATTCCCTTGAATTGGTGATGTTAGTCCCCAGATGAATCGCTCAATCTTCTTTCCTTCCGACGTGATCATACCCGGGCACAACAGAGATAGTTCACTAAATCTCGATATGTAGGCATCGATATTCGCATTCTGCACAGTGAGGTTCCATAGCTCTTGCTCCATCTTCTGTATCTCGCCTCACAGGCAGTATTCAGCCATTAACATTTCTTTCATCTCCGCCCACGGCATAGAGTTGGCTACAGGGAGTGTCATGGCTTCCACATGTCCGTTCCACCAGGTGAGCGCTTGATCGACAAAAGTGCAGGCCGCGAACTTCACTTTCATCTGCTCAGGACAATCGCATATCTCGAATACCGACTCCACCTTCTCGATCCATCGCTTCAGGGTGATTACTCCTCCAGTGCCGTTAAAAGTTCGTGGTTTGGCGTTTGTGAAGTCCTTGTAGGTACATGTTTTGGTGGGTCCTTGATTCATTCCGTTGTTCGAACTTCCGGCTCCTTGCCCATTAACTCCTCAATTGTTCCCTTGATGAATTTGCGCCATTGCTGAAGTGACCGCAGCAGATACAGCTTCCTGGAACGCGGCTGAGTCAACTTCAGGTGGAGTTGGCCCTGGGTTTCCGCGAGTAGGTTGGAGACGCATCTTTCTGTCACGAAACGGAAAGATGTTGAGTGTATGTGGTTTCCGTGAGGTTGTGATCCTACTCACTAGGTGCATGGTACGAACTTAAACACTACTACCATTGAACATACAATCATAATTTCTCGACACATAGCAATTTGTAATATCATAACAAAGCACGTAAAAGTTTATTAATATTATCCGCATTTGATACAAGAAAATTTTGCTCGTAAGAGCATACATGAGTGACACTAGTTCGACAGCATAACGACTCTATGAGTAGTGTAGTCACTTAAACATAGAGTCGGGGTACATAGCATAGTTCCTAACGACCTACTAAGATAAGTTTATCCCTAACCGCGATGAGCTACGTCCTAATATAGCGGTGGAATCATATGCCGAAGTGTTGAGCCAACAGTTGAGCCATCTCAGTCATGTCTACAATGACCTCATACCTCTCATGCTCTGCTTGCACTGCACGTGCTTCCATGGCGAACAGTTGTTGCCGCAAGTCGGCAATCTCGGCTTCTGGGGAGCGATTCTCCCTTGCGGGATTCACTGGTGGGGCGTGGTGATCTTGTTGCACCTCGCTAACAGGAGATGCGACGTGATCCATGTTCGGGGCCTGATCCTCCTCTATGTCATCATCGGTCTCCTCGAACTCGTAGTCGGTGTCCATGTACTCGTCAGGTTCGACGTCGTGGGCTCCCTCTTGATTCCCTTCTGGTTCATCTTCAAGTATCCCGTGTGCCACTAGGGCTTGGTGAAACTGAATGCCCTGATGCTCTTCCTCCATGAAGACTGGGAGAAGGTATACGAATAAGCTATCATTTTCCTATGACTCTACCACTATTGCATAAGCTAAACAGACGTTCTCTTTTTGGTGGTATAGGGGTATAGTTTTAGGTTCCCTAGATATCACGATTTCATTGGGACATGCATTAGTTATACCTTGGAGGTAATGTAGTTGATCAGGCTACATCCACCCCTGGATACTACTAAGAACAGTCCGGATTTAACCGGGATACTAGTATTATCATGTTTGGTTCGGCGTTATGTTCTTATTCCTAATGCAAGCAAGGGTGTTTTATTTACTTGTTTTGTTCAGAGTTATGTTAGTCCCTCTTTTTGGTTTATAGTTGCATATCAATGTGTGGCTAGATATGCTAGTTCACTATAAACAAAGCTCTGATACCAACCTGTCACACCCCCGAACTAGACGGCGGAAACGTCCGAGGGCTGTCGTGACTTAATTGAATACCATAACATTGAATATATATGAAACATAACATCATTCATCACCATGCATTAATATAGTACAACTGGTAAAGTTTACACTGAGTACATTGTTTTAACATTACATTCCCAAAAATAAATTGTTCGATCATAGATAAACAAACTGCAAGCCATCACTGAATACATTTTCCCCTCGATTTACTTGTTACCTGAGAATACAAGTATTTTGAAAAAACGTCAACATATGAAATGTTGGTGAGTTCATAAGCGGTATTTGAAAAGCAACGTTTTGTATTGTTTTGAAAACTACCAGAAAATCCGATATTTTCTGAAAAGAGTTTATGAAAAAGTTTGTGAAGATCCATAAGTATGCTTGTTTGTTTCTATAATTGTAAAAAGTGTTCATCAAACTTGGTGTACATTTCGAAACTGTATGTATTGAAATACCCTAGGAAAACCCGATGTTTTCCTAACACTTTGAATTCCATGTAGTTCTTGTATGTGAAGTCATTGATTCCAGGCGACGTCGGATTATTGCGCATGGTGAATTGTTATAAACACGCGTTACACAAACGACCATTTTACAACTATACTAACGATCCCTTAGGCGTCATCCATACTATTCACGTAATCCAACCGCCCTGACTTCTTGTAGTCCTACATCCGAAGAGAAAGAGGGCACGAAGACCTCAATAACTCCATTAGTCGGTTGGGGATAAAGTGAGTGCGAAGGGCCCTTGGCCCGACTCGCATTTGAATAACCGACTTTACTAGCAGTACCAAAGGACCCTTGGGGACCAATAGTATAAAAGCCATTGAAAGTCCTTTTACGCTGTGTTGAATCATGTAAGACCCAACAACTCGTAAGGTTGAAGTCTTCGGGCCTAAAGATCAGGTCATTGGGCTAGCTAGGCCCAACAAACAAGATTTTACACTTTTGGGCCCAAAGATGGTGTATCGACGTCTGTGCACTCTCACGTGTGTATTGAATTCCCAAATATTACTTGTATGAATCGAGTTGTCGTCGTGTTAGTAGTTCCAGATTTATTATTGATTCGAGACCGAATCAATTCGTTTGATAACAATTTTTGGTGTTGTTGTGTATTGTAATTCGTCGGTAGTCACAGTGTCAGTATTTGATCACAACGGATGTATTGAATTAACATTGAAAATTTTCTGTTTACAACCCCTCTTTATTTTGTAGATTTGCTTTTTCAACCCTTTGAATAAATTAATTTTTGGTTTTGTCCTTAAACCATTTTTCTTGGCATTTTAACATCAAAACTTATTGAAATTGATATTTTCAGCATATTTTTAGTTGAAAACAGTTTTAGTCCCTGAAAATACAGTTTTCTCGGTTGTAACCTCTCTTTTTCGCAATTTTTACACTTTTGGCCCAAATTGGAACATTTTTGCAACTTTGGTCCTTTTTAATTGTGAAAAGCATTTTTAACCTTTGAAAAGGACTTAGAACACTAATAGTCCACTGTTTTACAGAAAAACACAGTTTTAGCCCTTCAAATCAGAAAATTTCGCATATTGGGCCCTATTGGGCCGAAAATGTCATTTTTAGCCCATTAAGCTTCAAATTTATATTTTTAATCCTCCAAAAGAGTATATTTCCAGAAAATACTTTATTGAAACTGTTTTTACTCCTCTCATCCATCAGAATTCGTAATATGTCATTTTGGGCCCTTTAACTTTATATTTTTAACATTTTGTGTCCAAAAATGAGTTTTTAGCCCAAAGAAGATGTTATTAAGCCACTTAGCTATTTTCCTTGGAATACTTTGTATGTTGTGATATAATTTATGCTAGTATCATTTAACATAAAGTACATCTCGATTTTTAGGAGTTCATGGCTAGATCCAACATCATAATCACACAAAAACACACATATAAGCATAGAAATCATACAAGGCATACAAAACACATATAGATCTACACTTTCACTTGTATTCCCCCCCCCCCACAAAACTTATAAAACAGAAAAATAGGGAGTATGAAGCTCACCTTAGGGTGTGGTTTCGGTTTTGGAGAAAAGAGGGAAGAAAGTTTGGTGATTTTCGGCCCTAGCACCCCTTGATGAAGATCTCGGCCTTGAGGTGTTTCTAAGATACAAGATCATGATTTCTCATGAGTTAAGAAGAGATTTTTGAATATAAGAAGAAGTCTAAAGTATGGATCCAAGCATTAACTTACCTAGATAATGATTTTAGTGAAGGTTTCTCCTTATAATGCTCTTGAATCTTCGAAATTTAGTGAAGAGAGTGGAGGTGTTTTTGGAGAGTGTTGATATGTGAAAGGTGATGAAAATGTGTGTGTGTGTATGTGTGTTACTCACGGCCGAAACAAGAAGGGAGAGGGAGAGAGTGAAGTTGCATGGAGAAATGAGACTAGCATGGATGTTTGAGGAATATTAGCTTGGATACCCACCATATAATAATGAGGTGGATACCCTTCCTCTTTTCTTCTTGGATTTGGGCCTTGGGCCGAGAATATGAAAGGAAAAAGGGTTTTTGGGCTTTATTGCCCTGAAGCCCATATAGAAGTTAAGTTGGATGATTTTTGACCTAAAAGAAATATAATATGATTTTTACACTTTGGTGGGCTATTTTAGGTTAATCATGGTTCAAAACTTTTAATTTATTTCATTCTAGGCCCAATATGGCCCAAAATGTTGAAATAAATAGATGTGGGTCCAATTAGAGCCAATTTAAGGGTTCTAAGCCCATGATAGTCAAATTGGAAACTTATTGGTCCATTTGGGTCCAATTAGGAAGTCCTAGTCCAAAATGGACCTAAACAAGAACTTCTAGGGTTTCCAATTGCTTGTCGACTATTTGTAGTACTTGTATGATGTATTTGATTGAAGTTTTTGAAAGCATCACACATGCTCTTAAGTTTTTGGTTCAACATTTTACTTAGGTATAGTGATTACAAGCCACAAAATTTCTAGTTGTGACAGGAAATAAGGCAGAATTATACATTCTAAGTCCTTAGAATCTTAATGATATATGACCATAATGTTTACACCAGCCATCATAGATTTGCTATTAAAAACCCTGTGCTTTTATATACGTGATAAGACTTGCATGGGTTCATCGCGTTTATGAGATTTATGGTTGAGAAACCCTAAATTGACCCTAGTTTTAGTAAAATTTAAATCCTACATGTGGTGGTCAGGAGCGTGTACCATTATTCACGGGTGGTTCTGGGGAAGTTTCTACTGCGGTGATCATACCCTTCCACCATCACCAATATTCCTTATCCTTGGACACTCTCTCTTAAAGTGTCCCGTTTCGCCGCACTCGTAACAAGTTGGGCTTGTTCCAACACCGAGGACCTGGTTGATGGGTCATACCGGTGCCTTACAGAAATGGGTAGTGTGTCCCTTCCTGTTGCAATTCATGTAGTGCAATTTCCTGCAAGCCCCTGTGTGATGGAAGCCACACTTGTTACATTTTGGAAGGGTTCGAGCGTATCGATTTATGGGTGTGGGGGTGGCACGGTTGGTGGCAGCATGAACAGCGACGATATGTTGCTTATTGGTGGGGTCTTGGGCCGATCGATTCTTCTCGTTGTCCCAAGACTTCCTTTTATTGGTTCCCTTGCCATCTTGCTCAGGGGTGGTTGTCATAGTGCCATGGCTGGCCCTATGGTCGATGAGTTGTTGTGCCAATTCCTTGGCACTGCCAAAGGTAGACGGTCTTGAAGCCAACACACTATCTTGAATTTGGGGAGACAATCCCCAGAGGTATCGTTCCACCTTTTTTTCCTCAGGAGTGACTATTGCGGGACAAAGGAGTGCCAGATCACAAAATCGGTCGGTGTAAGTTGCAAGGTCAGAGCCTTTCATATTGAGATTCCACAGTTCTTGCTCTAGTTTTTGTACTTCACCCCTTGGGAAGTACTCTTTCAGCATCAGTTTCTTTAAGTCTTCCCAGCTTAACGAGTTAGCCACTGCAAGCGTCAGTGACTTAACGTGGCTTTTCCACCAAGTTAGGGCTCGGCCAGAGAAAGTGCAAGCTGCAAATTTGACCTTTCTTGCTTCAGGACATGCACAGACCTCGAAGACTGATTCTGTCTTCTAAAACCATTGCGTCAGAGTGATAACGCCCCTACTTCCATTGAAAGAATCTTGTTTGCTATTGATGATGTCCTTATAGGAACATTCCCTCGTACGCCCCGTACTGTCCCCATGGTTAGAGTTTGTGGCACCAGATCCAGCACCACCGGTACCATTCGTACCAATTTGCGACATTACGACCGCTACGGCTACGGTTACGGCAGCTTGGAACATTGTGGGATTAAACTGCAGAGGTGGTGGTGGTGCTGTGCTACTGGAAGATCTGGACTTTTTCTTTGGCAGCATAGTTGTGACATAAGTTTGTAGAGACGAACAGACGGTATGTTTCTAATAGTAGTGACAAGTCGGATGTTATCAAGCTAGACTTTTCTGTATTATGTTCCGACTTAAAAGTATCTTGCATGAAATTCATAACAAAGCCCCTATGAATGAATTTAGTGGTAGTGACTCAAGTGTAACTTGTGATTTGTTTCGTGCCTGGTCCCCTCCTAAGATCACTTGGTATATACCAGTCGTGTATAATTAAGGTCCAATAGGCCATCGAACTTAATGAGTCTGCCCTAGGCCCACAACCAAACAAGGAACAGGACCCAAGGCGGACTCACCATTTCTAAGTCGATTGTCTCTTAATTACACCCGACCTTGAGGTATACATTAAGAATTCTTGGAGTTACCATAAGCAAATTGTTTGTAATACTGAGTTATGAAATACATGGAAAATTCCCAATGAATTTTAATACGAGCCAATTTCTTTAATATAATTTAGTGTATAGGGGTTCGAGGAAATTTGACCTTATAATAGGTCTACATCTCATTAATGTAAGGAAATTTTTTTTACGGTGCCACGATTCCCTTAAACAGTGTAGTCTCTGGATTTTGAAGGATTCGAATGTCTCTATACATATATGGGGGTAGTCGTTAGATGCATGCTAGTAGACCAAGTCTATACCGATATGTCAATGGTGTACACCCCTACTCTGACTTTTGTTCTCCAATTTTCTGCTTTCATCATGCGTTTTCTCCTATACTTGTTTGACGTTCCCATTACTCTACGATTCTTGGCTTCAGCTGTGGTCACTTCTATCTGCAGCCCTTGATGCGGTTCCTGGCTTGTCATGTCCTCTATCCAGGTGACAAAGGCGCATTACGGTGATCTTGGTGATAACGCTAACCTTCCTGATTCAGTTGACCGGTGCTCGTGTTTGTATCCTCTGGTAAGCGATGCGGTATACTATGACAAAGAGGGCCTTGTCTACTGATCCTCCTCCATTGAGGTTGTAGAAGCCTCTTTCTATACTCCAGTGGGGGTGTTTGATCTTGTTCTAGGTTCTATCTCTTCAAATCTACGGTTCATCGAAGTGTCTGACCATGGAAGTTTCGTCGGGGTGGGGGACACTGGAGGGTGTGTTGCAGAGTTCGGGCTCTTCGTCAGAGTCTCCTTCTATTTCCCCTTTGTCTTCGTCTTCATTTGGTTTCGCTTTCTCCTTATTCTCTTCTGGATCATCTTTGGGCCCTTCGCCTATTAATTCTTTAGGAGCCTCTTCAAGATTTTCTTTGTTCTAGCCACCATCGTCCTAGTTAGGAGAATAGAGGTCTCTTGGTAGTTGGGTTCCCTCCATGTTGTTCATGCGAGAACAGGGGTAGAAGAGATAGTTAATAAACGTCTAATCCTATAATTACTTATAGGAGGGTGATCCTTATTAGTCACTTCTATAATCACATAGTGCATACAAGTTATACATAATCTGAGATAAAATAGACATTCGAATAACTGACTCTACTCTAAATCCACAACCAAACAAGGAACAAGAAGTAGAGCAATAGTCATAGATTCTGAATCTATAATATCTTTGATTATGTATAGCCTTAGCGTATGCACTTAGTCATTTTAGACCTACTAATAGGGGTCTTTAGTTTTCACATAAGTTAGTTATAGTTCCACAAAATACTCCTATAGTATTTTAAATGTTTGTCTTATTTTCTCGATGTTTCTTTGTAGATAGTGTTGGTAAGTTTTTTTTTTTTTTTTTTTTTTTTAGTCTTTTTGCAACTCCACGACCATTCCTGGGCATATGCTAATCACTTTTGGGTGAGACATAGTTGATCAGGCTATTTCATTCCCAGACCTGACTATACATCCCCAAGCCTACCCGTACTGTTCAACAATCACCACTTTTGTCCCATCCCACCATGATACTGACCCTAGTGTGTATGCACGTGCTCATACTTTTTAACGAGAAACTATTTGTTTCTAAAAGTATAGTTATTTCGAAAATGTTAAATCAGAGACGATTACCTGTTTAGCGATTTCCTGAGAATACAAGTTGTTTGAAAAAGTGTCAACACAAAGGTTGGTGAGTTCATAAGAGTTTTAATTGAGAAATAAACCTTTTTCCTTGTAAAAGCAACTAAGTTGTTCCAGAAAATCCGATATTTTCCTTAAAGAGTGAATTAAAAGTTTCTATGTTATGAAATAGTGCATCCTAGAATTCCTTATAGTTTCCTTCTATAATCTCCAAGTATATATAAGTTATATAAAATTAAAGTTAGATAAAACGTCGAATGTAATGGGTCTGCCCTAAGCCCACAACCAAACAAGGAACAAGAAATAAGGCGGACCCACCAATTCTAAGTCAATCACGACTAGATTCTATATAACTCTAGCATATACACTTAGAAATTATAGCTGAAAACTAACAAATGTAGTCTTAAAACCAAAGACCGAAACCAAATCCTAGTGTAGTGTACGAAATAGTAGTAGTGGATGTGAACATAAACTATACATATCATAGTTCATCGAATAGTTATATTGGTAGTGAACATGAACTATGCATATTATAGCTTATCAAATGTGATGGCGATGGTGAATGTGACAACCTGATATTTTGAGACAATAAAGTGTAACACCAGTCAAATTTAGGCCAAGATATAACTTTCCTAAAATCTTATTTGGGTTAAATAAAGTGGTAGTAATCGTATCAAGGTTTTCGTACATATAAAGAACACTAAAATCCGAGTTATAACGAAGAAGTTATGACCAATCTAAGATCCGCGGGAAAAACCGGCACAGCTGATAGACGTAAAACGCAAAAGTTCAATACAATAATTTTTAGTCTTTGTTATCTAAAAAAAAGTCATAGATATCATTAAACCATGAACATACATAAAAAGAATGCCCAAATCTGACTTCGTATGAGGAAGTTATGATTTTTCGAAGTCTCTGACCTAGCAGTAGACAGCTAAAAACTCGAAATAGAGATCGAGCGGTCTTTAGCCGACACAACCTAAACGAAAGTTGGAGAGCCCGACAATAGGAGTATAACAATAAAAAGTCTGACGATAACGAACGTCGGATGAAGAAGTTATGGATTTTTAACGAAGCTATCGTGTCCCGTACCTATTAATTAAAGTATAATTAAAAATAAATTCAAAATTTGCCAACGGAGTCTAAATGAAAGTTGTAGATTACTTTCTCACCTTCGCGTGGATATAAAGAACGTCAAAAACGGAGCTCGTATGTGGAAGTTACGCATTTTAGAAGTTCTTGGCACGCACTTCAAAGTCTATCCGAAGGAGTACGCCCAACGTACTCGGATACTAGGCTCCGGATCGTCGACGTCAGCCACTCACGTCTTCCGAGGCTGCGGTCAGCAATGATGCAAGCGAACGCCCAGCGTACCCTCGGAGTACGCCCAGCGTACGAGGAACGCCCCGCGTACCTCCGAAGTACGCCCAGCATACCGAAGACCTCCAGCCTATAAATAGATTGCGAGGGTGCCGGCTGTTGATACTAAAATCCCTCATTTCTCTCACATTTTCGCCTCGTTTTTCGTGCCGACAACATCCCGACTTCCCGGTTTCATATTCAAGCCCCGACGAGAGTCCGAAGCCCCGAGATTCCCGAGAATCTCGTCACTTTCCGGTCGAGGTGCCGGCCGGGAAAATCTCGTTTTCTTCAAATCACGCACTTTCTTCGGTGAGTTCATACCCCTATAAACTACGTTTTCAAATGTGTTATCAATTCTTTTTATACATTTTTAGGGGGGAATACAAGTAAACAGACGATTATTATCGTGTGAAATCTAGAGTTTCAATATGTACTCTTTTTATCAAGTAAAACATATGAGGTTCATAACTACTACATGGAAACTTTCGTACGCAAAATATATCGCGGTAACATCTTGTCTTTTTAAAATTAAATACGTTGTTATACATATACGAAACAAACTTTTGGAAAAACTATAATAGTTTACAACAAACATTTTTACATGTTAAAAGCTTTTTATCAAACTGTCTTACATAGTTTATGTTTCCTTTCAAAAGCTGTTAGAACCATGTTTCTAACAAAGGTTTTCCTATACTTAAAACTGTTCTTATCAAACAAACTGCTTTCAAATCATTTTATAAACTGACATCAAGTCATCATTTCTTATTTATTAAAATTTTCAAAGATTTTACAAAAACTTCTTTTATATTTTTATATTGTCAAATGCATGCCTATATACGTATAAGTTATATAAGTAATATTTAAAGGACTTAGGACGGCTAGCTCGCTTTATTTCCTTTTCCTCGTTGGGATGTGGCCTTAGGGCATCGGTTATTCGTCCGAATGTCGTCTAAATATTAATTATATATATATATATATATATATATATATATATATATATATATATATATATATATATATATAATCATATGTACATATATAGACATAAAAGTTCCCATTAGTTGATTCAGTACCTTCGAATATCAAAGGCATATTTCGGTTATACACGTACAATACTAGAAACTATAATAGGTATAGTTAGGAGATACTACTTACCATTCCAAGTACTAGGGATCACACAAGAGTCAGTCTATTCATGAGTCTATACAAATACATTACATACCTTATGAAGAGATACGATTACATACAATTACAAAGCATACAATTTCAAGACATACAATTTCAAGAAATGTGATTACATGAGATAATGTACTAGATATTCATTTTACATACTACAAGTACCATATCAAAGAGATATTTTCATATACAAGAACAAATGGACATTTTTCATACGTAAATCTGTTTTATACTAGGTTGTGAGATGCTTCACGTACTTTCAAGTATGCATTATTAAGTCCTGTATTATATACCATAATCCCTTGTAGGGGGAGCATGATACTTGTGTATAGATCTATACGGGATTGACAATCCCACACCTAAGCTGTTAGCTACAGCTAGGCCGGCAGGCCTGGGGTGACAAACGTCATAACAGTTCCAACGCCTGAAGAACGTTGTTACAGGCAGTCTGGGTCATTAGCATGGTTATAAAACTCACATGGAGTATTAAAAACAGATTGATTTACGGGGTTATCAAATTAGCGGTTATATGCGTGCACAAATCTATTATTTTTAAGCATGGAAAAATACCTTGATAGTTCATTTACTACCACCCACTTCTGGGCAAATATCGGATTTCTAAAAGCAAACATTCAAAACAGTCGGGTCTTGGTAGAAGGCTACATTTTATACTAGTAGAAAATATGGGATTTTCTAGAGTTTTCAAACGTTTACAGATACTTACAAACATGTTCATTGGTACAAACTTTCCTACAAGCATTGCAGGTCTTTCATTACAGTTTTACAAATCAAAGTCACATAAATACTTATGAATTCACCAGCATTATTGCTGATACTCGCTTTCAAAATAACTTGTCTTCCTAGGTCACAAATAGACAGATATGACTACCAGGATTTGTGAAGACGGAGCGGTCAAAACTCGTCTTTTATTTTGAATATTCATTTTGTAGATTCATACTATGAAAGAACTCAAATGTAATTAAAATTATACTATTAATGCAATGGATGATGTTGTTGCTTGTTTACTACTTTGCATTGTTGTGATACATTACATGACATCCTCCGCCCCAGAACGTTTCCGCCGTTCTCGGTTTTGGGGTGTGACAGATTGGTATCAGAGCATTGTTTATAGTGAATTGAGTATATCAACCCATAAAAGATATACAAACTATAAATACAAAATTGGGATTAAAGTACTCTGATAAAGAGTCTATACTTTTAAGTAATAAAATATTTAAGTAAATATACATGCCTGCATTCATACTAAAATCAGTGTCACTAAGACAGAACAAAAGTATTACGATTATTGGACAACACAAGTAGACTTAGAGACGTATAGTCAAAACTGGGATGATATAGCCTGATCAACTATATTTTCCAAGGGTTGACTAGCATGTGCCTAAGTGTGGTTGTGAGTTGCAACAAGTCTAAAAACTTACCCACAAAACCCAATGAGAACAATAGAACATAAACCTAAAATACTATAGGAGTATTTTGTGTATTCTATAAACTACTTATGTGTTAGATTCTTATACCCCAATTATCACTTAGATAACATAGCTAGACCCCATCCCCACAACGACCCGTACTTCCCAAACGAAGGCAATACTAGATGGTTCAGAGAAGAACCAGAGAACGATCATTCAATCCCTTTTTAATAATCACCATGTTGAAGACCTTTCAGATGATGATAACACTGAACTCAAAGATAACAACCTACCCCCGGTGGCTCCCAATTTAAACCCTAACCCTCACCCAGCTCTTCATAGCCCGACGTCTCCTCAGGTAGAATACTTGGAAACATGGAGCGAAGAGCAAAATCGACCTATGTTGTTTAAAAGAGACCGAAGCTGCTACAACTTAAGCGAAGGGAGCTCAACAGACAAAGTTCTACAAATCCTGATCCGTAAAGTTGCCTGAAACAAAATTTAGGGCCGGACGACTCTCCATTGTATCAAAGAGGTTAAATACCAATGTAAGAATGCTTACCATCCACACCAATCGTCTTGAAAACACTCGTGAGAGATCTGAGAGAATGACCATGAGACCCTACTGCAAGCATTAGCTGAAACACAAGCCGAAGTCATAGAACTCCGAAGGGTATACGAAGGACACCTACTTGATATGGAACGTCAATTGGCTGAACTAAGATTTCACCAGAAGGATGACCGCCGCCAGTAAGAAATGCTTTATTTCCCTTCCTTGTTTAAATATAATACCTTATTTCCAAGTAAGTCTGATATCATCGTACAATTTGACTCAATTCGATCCTCGCAATATCAATTTCATGCGTACTTCTCCTTCTCCGAAAACGTCTTTCTAGCGAAGCCGTCATTCCAAAACACCGAAGTACTCATGCATAGAGTACCTCCTGCTTCTCATCCTTTCCAAGGAAACCGCAGCAAACCTCCCCGAAGTATCACTCGTACAGTACGTCAAGTTCAATCTAAAGACCCATATGGTTGATCTGTCTCCGAAGAATGTATACATAGGGGTGGTATATAATCAAGATTCTACAGGTTTAGAATTGATGATTCCACTTTAACTTCTTTTCCTCATTGGGATGTGAGCTTAAAGAGGAATCATTTATTCGACTACCTTTTCAATCTTAATTATATACGACTTGTATACCCGAGTCTATGATGGATGGACCAGGTATGAGTTCTACTGTGAACTTCAGGACGGAGACTGCCCAAGACTGCGAGTTACCGTGCTTCCGTGAGAATAAACTCATAAATACCTATCTTTTTTTTCCTAATTCATGAGTAGTCATACTTTCTAATAGATCTTCACGACAGCTAATCCACCCCAAGGTTTTGACATCATAATCAGTAGGAATTTATTAGGTCTACATCGAGCCGACATCAGGTGCCTTGATAAAGCAATTCTCCCTAACCTCCCTAAACAGCAAATCCCTAGTTATTTACAGCGACGAACCAAGTACGAACCCTCTCATCATTTCGTATATGCAAGCTCAGAAATGCTTATGAAGGGAATATCATGCATTCCTTACACACATCGCCGAGACATGCCGAGAAGTGAAGGACATTCAGAACATCTAAGAAGTACGCGACTTTCCCGACACCTTCCAGAAGGACTACCGAGACTACCACCACAGTGTCAAGTCAAATTCAGAATCGACTAAATTCCAGGGGCTACCTCAGTAGCCAAAATCACCTTATTGTATAGCTACAACCAAGATGCAAGAACTTCCTAGCAAGCTTTACGAACTCCTTAGAAGGGGATTCTTTAGGACAAGTTTCTCACTTGGAAGAGCGCCGGACTTGTCTGTAAACAAGAAAGAGCGTTCCGACGCTAAAGTAAGTCTGATACATCGCACCAATATTATCCCTCCTAAAAGGGATAGAATATTCCGTGATATAATGCGATGCGTCCAACCAAGGGCTTGGTGGTGTTCTTATGCAGGAGGAAAGGTCACTACCTATACCTTATGACAGGTTAAGACACAGAAGGTTGACTATTCAACACATGATCTTGATTCAGGAGCAGCGGTAATTGCTCTGAAGATCTGGGGACACTACTTGTAGAGTACAAGGTGTATTATGTTCACGGACCACAAAAACATTCAACATACATTCGACCAAGAAGAGATCACCTCAATAAAGTCAAACGAAAGAAGCAAAGTCGTATCCCGATACTGAAAGGTTCGCTGGAATGCCAAGCGAGGACCAGAGTTCACTTAAGAACACGAGGAGCAGATAAAACTTCTATCCGTAGTATGATTATTAATACTGCTTAAACTCGAATTTCAGGACGAAATTCCCTCTAACAGGGGGATGATGTGACAACCTGATATTTTGAGACAATAAAGTGTAACACCAGTCAAATTTAGGCCAAGATATAACTTTCCTAAAATCTTATTTGGGTTAAATAAAGTGGTAGTAATCGTATCAAGGTTTTCGTACATATAAACAACACTAAAATCCGAGTTATAACGAAGAAGTTATGACCAATCTAAGATCCGCGGCAAAAACCGGCACAACTGATAGACGTAAAACGCAAAAGTTCAATACACTAATTTTTAGTCTTTGTTATCTAAACAAAAGTCATAGATATCATTAAACCATGAACATACATAAAAAGAACGCCCAAATCTGACTTCGTATGAGGAAGTTATGATTTTTCGAAGTCTCTGACCTAGCAGTAGACAGCTAAAAACTCGAAATAGAGATCGAGCGGTCTTTAGCCGACACAACCTAAACGAAAGTTGGAGAGCCCGACAATAGGAGTATAACAATAAAAAGTCTGACGATAACGAACGTCGGATGAAGAAGTTATGGATTTTTAACGAAGCTATCGTGTCCCGACCTATTAATTAAAGTATAATTAAAAATAAAGTCAAAATTTGCCAACACATTGGGAAATGTATCGAGGAGGTGACTTGCTACAAGTGTGGGAAGACAAGTCATTACGCCAACGAGTGCATCGCCAACAAAAGGGTGGGCTATGGGTGTCGCGAGGAAGGGAACATTTCGAAACACTGCTTGAAGAAGAAAGAGGCAACAAAGCCCAATGTCCCACCAAAACCGAAGGCGAGAGTATTCTAGATGACCCTAGAATCCGAAAAGGATGCAACAGATGTCGCTTCAGCTACCTTTCTTGTAAACAGATTTCCTTCCAGTATATTGTTTGATTCCGGAGCGAATTACTCCTTTGTATCGCACAAATTTGGTGAAAGACTATCATTGACTGTAAAAGTTGTCAGTGGCAAATTCATACCTGTTAGCGATTGCATTAAAAACGTCGTCATCGACTTGAACTAAAATGAATTCCACGTGGAGATTTTACCCATCGTGTTGAGTGGTTTTGACATCATGATAGGAATGGCTTGTCTTACACCCAATGATGTTGAGATACTGTGCAAAAAGAAGATAGTAAGAGTAAATCCACCTGGAAAAGAGTCATTCATGGTATACAGGGACAAACACAGAGTAAATTCTAGAATCGTTTCCTTAATGAAAGCCAGAAAATGTTTGTCTAAAGGATGCAAATCATACTTGGCATTTGTGATCGACGCTAAGAAGGAGAAGAAGGAGATTCAAAGAATACCAGTGGTATGTGATTATCCGGAATTCTTTCCCGAAGATCTTCCTTGATTGCCCTCCGATAGACAAGTAGAGTTTCAAATAGACTTGTTGCCAGGATCAACACCAATAGCAAAAGCACCATACCGATTATCACCGACGAAGATGAAGGAACTTATAACACAACTTTAGGAGTTCTTGGACAACAATTTCATTAGACCTAGTTCATCACCATGGGGAGAACCGGTGTTATTCGTAAAGAAAAAGGATAGAAGCAAGAGGATGTGCATAGACTATAGAGAACCGGACAAGGCAACAGTAAATAACAAGTACCCATTGCCAAGAATTGATGACATGTTCGATTAGCTTCAAGGGCCAAGGTATTTCTCAAAGATCGATCTCAGGTCACGATATCATCAACTGAAGGTGAGAGATCAGGATATTGAGGAAACCACATTCAGAACGAGGTATAGACACTATGAGTTCTTGGTCATGTCTTTTGGACTAACCAATGATCCAACATCATTCATAGATTTGATGAACTGGGATTGTAAACCATTCCTTGATAAATCTGTGATAGTACTCATAGATGATATTTTGGTTTACTCAAAGAGCCAGCAGGAGCATGACAAGCACCTGTGAGAAGTGTTAGAAGTTTTGACGAAGGCGAAGTTGTATGCAAAGTTCTCCAAATGTAATTTATGTTGGGTTTTGAGCACTATAACACTCCTATGATACACATGCAACCCTAGATGCTTTGGATCTATGTTTTTCTCCAATTATACATGCATTTTCAATTTTCCAAGGCATACATCCTAACTAGCATACAATTGAAGCTATACAACATAAAAACTAGTTTAGATGAATACCGCTTGATGTAGGGTGTAGTTCATGGCCTTTGAAAGCTTGAGAACCTCAAGTGTGATGCCTCTAATGTGTCACAAATACCAAATGCAAGAGGAGGCTTGAGAGAATAAGTTACTTAGCTCAAAATTAGTTCACACTCTCCAAGCATGTATTTAACTACCAATTTTAGCTCTAGGGAGTTCATTTTTATAGTCTGACAAGTGCTAGGGTTACATCCATGCAAACTCTAATGCACCATAACCCTTCATATTACTTTGGCTCTATGGGTTAAACCTCCATGGATTATCCATGTTGGTTTAGCCCATCCTAATTAACCATGGATCATTGGCCCACACTATAAGAATCATTGATTTACCAAATCAGTCCTCGTATATTTAATTAGTCTCTTTTGATCACTAAATTAGTTCCAAATCAATACTAATTAAATAATATGATTTCTCAATTAATCTATTATACTTATAATATTAAATAAATCATAAATAACCTTATTCTCAAAATTCCATCCTATCAAATTGTATTGGTGAAGGCAACCCAAAAGGACCATGCTACTATCGGGTCAAGTACATCCCAGTTATAGTTATGGGCTTAGACACTAAATCCAACAGTCTCCCACTTGGATAAGTCTAATAACTATAACTGCCAATGCAACTCCAAAACCCGATTAGCAATCATAGCTCTCAAAATCCGCTGTCGAACTCTGACCCAGTTAGTGACCCGTCCTTTAGATAAATGATCATATATTCCTCTGTTCTCAAGATATCTATGAGGAAAAATACATGGAACACAGTCATACTTATTGTCCTGCAATTTGTTTCCCGATTTTCGATTCCTCTGACATAGAACATAACTGAACACATCAATTTAGTTGTGACTGGGCCCGAAACATAGTCAAAACAGAATCATCGAGGGGCCCAAAATAGGGCTTTTAATCCTTTTAGGATAAAAGGAACAGATAAACTTCGACATTATATGCTTGTACTAACTACTCATTAAGTGATGCACAACGATACGTTTTATAACATCAAGTTACTGATGCATTTTCGTATCATCAATGCACAACCAACTCATAGTAAAAAACTCATATATCTTAGTTTGAAGATTATATCATATTATTGTCTCACAGTTACTCATGATAAATTCCATGAAGTGATTCAGGTGTACATAGGTTAATCCAATACTCAAATCTTATTTCAGGAGTACTCACGAATGTTGTAACAAACTTTTGCTATGTCTAACGCCTTAGACAATCTACAAGTCAACTCATGACAGTCTAGCCTCATTACATACTTCCAAAGTATGATCGACTATGGATGGTTTGAATAATCTTATTATTCGGGAAGTCAAAACATGCAAAGTGAAACACAAGAATAATACTAATCCTCTATGGCCCCAAAACTTTTGAGTATAAATAAAACATCTTTTATTTAATCACCATACTGATTACACATTATTCATTGAATATTGTTTCGATTTATCAACTAATACTTGAATTAAAACTATCTCATGCTCCAAGCATGCACACTATGTTTACATACGGTCCTTTGTGAAATAGATCAATTGTAAACATTTCCAACGATACTCATTTCACAATTCCAAATCCTTATCGTAAGTGTAAGAATACCAAGTTCTTGCCACTGACTCTAATTTGTTAGATTCTAAACTTATATGAAGTGATCCTTTTGTAATGACTTTGTACACAAGCCATAGAGACTTTTTGAACTACAAAACTTTCCATTGGATATTGTTAGAAGATAATTCCATAGATCCGAAGTCTCATATTCAAAGCACATTCCTTTGAACATCCTTCTTGCATAAAAGTTTCTAACTTTCTCATAGATTCTTGATATCCATTTCCCATTATGGAAACATTTCCATATTTTCCATATGACAACTCATTGTTAATAGAATCCTGTCTATTGATAATAAGGTCAATATGGTCCATCCATTACTATACTTCCAACTATCCATAAGTAACCAATCTTTGGCGAACCTTAGATTGTTCTTAATAGTTGTTTAATAACTTTAGTCATATCTAGTTCTAGTCCTTTTTCCCTCTTAATGCCCTAGGCATTTGGAAAATTAGAACACATGAATATTATAGCATACGCAATCGATCCTATACCCGAAGCATATGGGATACGATTCATAATGTTTTAGATAAAGACATGATACTTGACTAGTCTTTTGCTATAATATTTCCATATATAGAATTTCCAATGTTGAAGCATTTCAACATGGTATTCATATAAATCCTTGACTAAATTTGATTAAAATCTCAATCTAAACTTTTAGAATTGAAATGAAGTATAAGTTCCTCTCCCTTAATTATAGCAAAACAACTTTTCAACCCTGCAACTTTGCGAATTGAAAACTTTTTTTTTTCTATAATTAACATTGCTAACTTGCAACACTTACCATATTAATAATGCTCCAACTAGCATAACAATTATCTTTGTTACTTGCATAACATTTGCTCCCACTACCTGTGACATAAATCCAAAAATCAGCTAGACTTCTAGAAATCAATACTTTATTGACTTTCATACCAAAGTTCAGATTTCTGACACAAGTTGCTTCAATAAGCCTTTATCTAAGTTCACACATCTTTTATTAGAAAGCTCATCTGTGTGTTTAAACAATTTTAGAAGTTACAGCAATAACTCTCAAATGTTTAGATCTTTTGCAAATATCACAATTGCTAACTCTTTAAAATCTACTTAGTGAAAGCGTTTCCTCACAATCATTTTCATGAATTGGAGAGAAACCTTATGACACTTAGATTTTTATGGTATATGTGTTCCTATCCATGTGAATTTATCATAACCATAATCTTAAGACAAGGTTAGTGACAAATCCAAACTCATATGGACCGAACTTGTTCATTCTTAATTTCTTGCCACCTGACAGCTCAAGGGCCTACCGTTGCTTCCAAGTTGTTATGCAAATAATTGAGAACTCATTGAACTCATGTGCATTGTCAACCTTAACTGGAATGGGCACAAAAACAAGAATATGTCAACATGATAGGTTACAAACCTCAAGTCGTGTGCTAGTGATTAACAATAGTTTGACTCTTGATTAGTTCTTAAGACTTTTCAAGATCTTTAAGACTCCACTTACCTTTTGACACATAAGTTTCTCTCTGTCAAGAAACATTACTCGGCAAATAATTATTCAAGAGTTAGTGCGATTTTTATCAAGACAAACACTTTTGAAAAACGGTCTTAGTTGATCTTTGTTTTATCCGAAAGATTTGCTGATATCTCACTCAATATATGCAATCTTAGAGTGTGACTCTATGATTTGATTTTTGAATGAAGTATGATTCATCTTAATTAATTTAACCATTTCAACAATTCCTGATTCCTCTTCTTAGCTAAAAAAATGCACTAAGGCGTCCGTAGAGGATCAAATTGTGATATATTTTTCATAATCATTAAGATGATCATAAAACAAGATACTCAAGTAGTCTCCCATCTTTTTAGATTGGAGAAACTTTTATCTTTCTGTCGACTTTGATTCTCCTTATTCTTTCTGTTGTACATTGAGACTTTTCAATGACTCAAAATTATACTTAATTTTGTAAGCATAACCATATTTACTAACTTTAGTAAACCATAATGAATAGTCTTATCGTTCTTTGTGGTGGACCTGACCAATGCACAACCAAGTGTACCTGATCCTCTAGTCCTTCACTTGACTTACATTTACATGTGAACAAGGAATTACTCTTAATTTCCTAAAGATGAAAGTTCTCATTCATCACACAATACAATTTGCATGATTCCATGTTTCTTTAGCAGCCAATTGAACCTTGGGTGATGAGAATCTTTCTTTATTTGACAAATTTAGACACTACCACAACCGAAAGAGTCAAATCCATATTGCTAAAATAGAAACATACAAACATCAATTTTCATAAATGCCTTTGCAAGGAAATATAAATAAGATAAAAAATCAAAATTTTATTTATTTATAAAAGGTGCAGAAAAACTTTTCCTTACAATGTAATTACAAATGAAAACTATGTTTCTACATATTTCTAAGCAATCTATCATAACTCTTAAGCAACAGCTCAAAAATCTAATTATCGAACCATGTGATTGAAATACATCTCTTCGTGATCAGACTCAACATGCTTTTTCTTTAAGCTTCCTTTCTTTTCTTCGATCCTGAAGCTGAGTCATATATTTTGACTTTACCATCTCTTAGATTTCTCAGGTAGTCAGGGCAGCTTCGCAACCAATGCCCCTAAATTTTAATCATAAATTAACTAAACTACTATATTAAAATTTCATATTTTACTTATATTTATAGAATTCTGACTTTAACTATTTGATATATTATTGCTAACTTATTAGTTTAGGTATGTTGTCGTGTGAGAGCAATTGTCATTTTAAAGTCACAATTTTTCTATAATTATGATTTTATGCAAAATATTTAAATTATTAATTTCAATATAATGTAAGAAGGCTAACTTAAATCAAAATTTCAGTTAAATTTGAAAAAAATAGAGAGAATATTTTATAAATAGTTAAAATTTCTGAAACCAAATTAAAATAATTAAGAGTTTATTTTAAATAACTTACAACAACAATACTGAAAAATAGCATTATATACAAAAATTATAATTTTACCCTTTAAAACAAAAACAATGTTTGGTGTTTTGAAAACAACAACTATAGATATCATTAAACCATATATCATATTTAATTTCATTTATGAGTAACCCACATAGAGAGGTCATTAAGACAATTGGGAATATAAAATTTTAAAAGATGTCTACATTATCATATAATTCAAAACAAACAATGTTTATACCAACTGATTATAAAATTTATTATATAATAGCTAACAACAACACCATTGATATATTTAAAAAAACATATATTTGTAAAATATATTGTTGTATTCTGCGCAATGCATGTGTATTCGCCTAGTATACTTATAAAAGAGACATTTTTCCTTGTACCACATGCATTTGAAATCTCCATGACTTTTCACTTTCATTCTAATAATTATTATAAGTTGGTAAATAATGTTAAATTAATGCAAAAACTAAATTCTAATAATAAATTAACTAAACTACAATATTTAAATATCACATTTTACTTTTATTTATAAAATTATGACTTCAACTTTTTAACATATTATATTTAACTTATTTGTTTAAATATTTTGTCATATGTGAGCAATTGTCATTTTAAATTCATAAATTTTGTACAATTTATGATTTTATGCAAAATATTTAGATTATTATTTTCAATATAATGTTAAACGATTACCTTAAGTCAAATTTTCAGTTAAACTAGAAAAAACCGAGAGTCTATTTTATAAATAGTAAAAATATATAAATTATGGTGTTTAACCTAAATTGTAATCTAAAAAAACCATGAAACTATTTTTTATAATCATTAAGAATTTGCAAATAAGTAAATTAAAAATAACTTACAACAAGAATAGTTAAATGCAATATTATAAAAATATTATAATGTTATTTTTAAGGAAAACAATGTTTGTTATTTTAAATAATTACAATCAAAGAAAATTTAACAATATTCATCAAATAAACTTTAAAAAATGTTCAACTTCTGAATCCAAATTAAAATAGTTAAGAGTATCCAAATACATTAATTTAAATAACTTACAACAACAATAGTTAAAAGTAACATTATATATAAAAATTATATTGTTTCCTTTAAAAAAACGATGTTTGATATTTTAAATAATTATAATGATAGAAATAAAAATCTTAAGCATAGAAACTTTTTAAAATTAATTAATCATAACAACTATAGATATCTTTAAGCCATATACTGTATTTTATTTTATTCATGAGTAACCTGCATGTAGAGGCCATTGAAACAATTGAGATTATAAAATTTTTAAAAAATGTCTATAGTTTTAGATAATTAAAAAAACAATATTTATACCAACTTATTATAATATTTATTATATAAAATGTAACACCAACGTCAATGATATATTTAAAAAAACGTATATTTGTAAGGATTTCAAATATATTGTTGTATTCTATGCAAGACGCGGGTATTCGTCTAGTTGTAACATAAATGGTGGCAAAGTCTTTATGTAACGTCCCAAAAACAAAGATAAATTTTTTAATTTTTAAGAAGGAATAAAAGTCATTTTTATAAAGTCGAACACTACCAAAATAACTATATAGAACCAAAATCATAATATCAAAATATAATATCTCTCAAAACCATGAAGTCTAATGGATACCGTACACCTATGCCTTCGTTTTGCCCCGATCCTAAAAAGTACCTGAAATATTTAAATCAACAACTATAAGTCAAAGCATAGTGAGTTCCCTAAAGTATAACATACAACACAACACAACTAAATATATAAAACCGTTATGGTTTATCAACAACTCCATGGGTTATCAGCAACCCCGAGTTATCAACAACTGACACATAGTCATGTGGGTTATTAGCAACCTTAGGCTATACGCAAATCATATACAATTATTTTGGATATCAGCAATCGTGGGCTATTAACAATTCACATACACCATATGATATAAGCAACAAAGTGAGAAAATTCACGTCAAAGACCAAGCAAAATCCATTATAGTTCGCAACACGCGAAGGCAGGACAATAACCAGCTAAATAGGTATTCAAAGGTCAAACCTCAACCTATAACCTAAAACCCTAAAGTTTGACATAAAATCTAAATCAATCAAAAGTCAACGATTAGAGTCAACAACTGATTCACTGCATCGTGGCCAACACATTGGTGGCGTCGTGGTAGTTAAATGACAGGATACTTGCGTTACAACTTGTAGTTACTCCTTGGTAATAAGAAGACAATGCATCATGATGCTTTTACCCACCGTGTCGTGGCTAACCCCTAGCCACACCGCGATCTGTCTAGAAGTTCAATCTTTCATAGAGTCCTTAA
Source organism: Lactuca serriola (assembly GCF_051521515.1). NCBI lineage: Eukaryota > Viridiplantae > Streptophyta > Magnoliopsida > Asterales > Asteraceae > Lactuca > Lactuca serriola. The sequence continues at coordinate 65,979,345 of NC_136409.1, forward strand.
TCCACAAAGACCAAAGCTCATACTTTCCAGAAGGCTAAAACACACGAATATGAGTTATAAAAATCATAAATTTATGGCCATGCACACGCCATCCATGTCCTACACCATTCTAGGTCAAAAGGGGAAAAAAGTGACTTTGATTCATTGTAGGGCTCTAAATCACACTTTGGCTTTAGATCTAAAAGATGAAAGACTCCAGGGACACTTAGTATTGACAAAGTTGCATGATTCATCTAAAGTTCATCCCTTTCCTTCCATCAAAATCATAAATATGGACTACAATGTCTAAAATATGCTAGATTTATGATGATGAAACATCAAGTAATGAACTCGAACAGTCACCAAAGTCCAGAAGATGAATTAGATGTTGAAACTCTTCAAGGAATACTTTTCAAGCTCCAAAGGGGAATGATCTTTCAAGAGCTTTACAACACACACACACATACACAAAAGATTATAAACTTGCAAGGGAGGCAAGGGGTTGAGAGGTCCTTTTTTGGTAAAGATGGAGGTTGGGTTCGGGTAAACCTTAGCGACATCGTTCCTAAAACATGTATCATGATCTGGGGCCTAGGGTTTTGAGCCCATGGTGGTGTCGTGTTACAGCCTTAAGTGAATACCACGCCGCAGTGGCATAGCATTACCACGTTGTGGCAAACCACCTTCCACGTCACGGAAGGGGATAAAGCTCAACTCTTTTAACCTAACATTCAAAACTTAAATTCATACCTAGATTAGATGTTACAATTCTCCCCCAACTGGATCAAAAATTGTCCTCGGAATACAGAACTAAGAACAACTTTGGATAGTGCTTGCACGTCTGCTCTTTGTGCTCCCAATTAAACTCGGATCCCTTTTGGTGCCACCACTACACATTCAATAAGGGCACGTCCTTTTTTTACAAGACCTTAGTCCTCTTATCCATAATGATAATTAGACTCTCCACATAGTTTAGACACTCATTAACATGAATTTTGTCTAAAGGAACTACTCTTGAATCGTCCACCAAAAACTTCTAAAGCTGAGAGACATAGAAAGTGCTATAATAATAACTTGGCTCCTCTAGTAAATCAAACCCATAGGTGTAGCATACTGATGTTAAGGTATTTCTAAGTTTGGACTCTATAATTTTATTATGTTGCATTTTTGGTCCATTAGTTATGTAAAAGTGAAAAGGGGCCCAAAGTGGCATTTTGGAAAAAACTGAACAGAATGAGTACACCGTACGTATGTGTGTACGCTAAGCATACTAAGGCGCGCCTTAGTATGCCGGCCGTATACTTTGTACGCAGGGCGTACATGGTATGCATGAAACCCTAATTTTAGGGCCTTGTATTATATTTAAGCAACCTTATGGACTCTAGACCTCTTCTTACCCAACAACTTTCTGTGATTTCGACCCTTAAGCAACCTTAAAGCTAGAGAGAGAAAACTTTGAGCTTTTAACTGAGTTTTGGAGTAGTTTTGGTGAAAGAAGAAGTTGGTGAGAAGATCTTGGAGTAGAGAGCACTTTAGATCTGGTATTTCCCTTGATTTTCAACATCTTGAAGTTATAAAGCTAGCATATTTACCAAAATATCTTGTAGATCTAGGTTTTTGCTCTTTAAGTCACCTTTTTGTTCCCAAAATGATGATCTTGAACATAGCGTCTTCTTGACCCATTAAGTTGGGCTTTCTGACCCTTGGAAAGTTCTTGAGCCATAAAATGGATTCCAAGTGGCTTGGTTTGATGGGTTTTAGTATATTACAACATCCTATGGTGCACATGTAACCCTAAATGCTTTGCATCTATGTTTTCTCTAATTATACATGCAATATTGTTTACAAAGCATTAAGCCTACAACTAGCATACAAAATGATATAAAAAACATAGAATTGAGTTATAGAGTTGCCTCTTGATTGTGGCTTGTAGAACTTGTTGTGTTTGGCCTTTAGGAACTTAATGCCCCAAGTGTTGCACCTCAAATGAAATCACAACACACCTTTGGACAAAGGACGACTTTTGAGAGAATATTCTTACACTCAAATCGGCTCATGAACTCTTAGAACATATAGTGCACGGTTTAAGATGCTAAGGGGCTTCTTATATAGTGTGGCAAGATTAGGGTTAGCACCATGTAAACCCTAATGCCCATGACTCTTCATATTACCTAGGATCCATGGGTTAAACCTCCATGGGCTATCCATGGACTACTATACTGGTTTATCCCATCCTAAATAATAATTGGCCCACACTATAAGAATCATTGATTTACCAAATCACTGCCCATATATTTAATTAGTCTCTTTTGATCACAAAATTAATTCCAAATTAATTCTTGATCAATACTAATTAAATCATTTGATATCATATTAATATATTAGAATTTATAATATATTAAAAAATCATATATAACCTCTTCTCAAAAGTCCATCCTATCAAATTGTCCTGGTGATATGTAACCTAAATGGATCAGGCTATTCTCGGGTCAAGTACACACCAATTATAGTTATGGGCTTAGACACCTAATCCAACAGTCTCCAGTTGGATAAGTCTAATAACAATTATTGCAAGTACAAATCCAAAATCATGACTAGCAATCGTATCTCTTAAAAGTCGTTGTCAAACTCTGACCTAGTCAATGGTGCGTCCATTAGATAAGGGATCATATATTCCTTTATTCTAGATATCATATGGACTGAGACATCGATTATAATCATTCTCTCTGTCCATGTGTTGTTCCATGTTACCGATTTATGATGAATGACTAATTGAACAAATCAAATCAATCCAGGCTTGGCCAAGTACATAGGTTTGTCATCACTAAATCATCGAGGGCCCCACATATATCGCTTTTATCCACATGTGGTGAAAGGAACGGATAAACTTTGAATCAAATGCTTGCTTGTACTTACTCATCAAATTACACACAACAATATGTTTTATAACACCAAGTTACTGGTGCGTTTACATTTGTCAATGTGCAACCGACTTATAAATTACAACCCACATGTCTTGGTTTCAAGAATATAAGATATTATCGTCTCACAATCACTCGTGATAAAATCCATGAAGTGATTCAAATGAGCGTGGGTTGAATCCAATACTCGAATCTTATTCCAGGAGTAATCATGAATATTGTAGCAAACTTGTGTTGTGTCTAAAACACCTAGACAAACTATAGACCCATTCATGACAGTCTTGCCTCAATACATACTTCCATGATTGATTATGGATGGTTTTGAATAACCTAGTTATTCGGGAAGTCAAAACATGCAAAGTACACAAGAATAATACTAATCCTATATGGCTCCAAAACTTTTGAGTTCCATATTGATTACCCATTATTCATTGTATAATGTTTCGTATAATCAACTTAATACTTGAATTAAAACAATAGTTGTCCCATGCTCCAAGCATGCACACTATGTCTATCTATGATCCTTACTTTGTGAAATAGATCAATTGACAACATTTCAATGATGCTCATTTCACAATTCCAAATCCTTATTGTAAACGTAAGAATACCGCATTCTTGCCATTTGCTATGATCTGTTAGATTTCAAACTTATATGCAATGATCCTCTTGTAATGACTATGCACAAAAGTGACAAAGACTTGGCAATAGACATTACAAAGTATTCCAATGGAGACTAATTCCATGGAAATGAAGTCTCAAATTCAAAGTACATTCCTTTGAACATCCTTCTAGCATTAAGTTTCCTAATCTTACACAGATTTATAGAATAACTTCCATCTATGGAGATATTTCCATATTCCCATTTTAACTATCACTTCTGTACAAGAGTTACCTCTTCTTAGAGTATGTCAATATGGTCCTTACAAAATTTACAATTTACTTACAACTTTCCATGAGCAACTAATCTTTGGTAAACCTCAAATTGTCCTTAACAATTGCTTAACCATTTTAGTCATATCCAGCTCTAGTCCTTTTCCCTCTTAATGCCCTAGGCATTTGGAAAATTTAGAACGGATGAATATTATAGCACATGTAATCGATCCTATACCCAAAACATATTAGACACGATTCATAAATACATGATACTTGACCAATATTTTGCTACTATATTTCTATTTTCCATGTTCTCATAATTCGAATTATGAAGAGGGATGTCGTAATCATAATCAAATTTTGAGAACGCAATTAACATTTCCATATATAGAATTTCCTTATGTTGAACCATTACAACATAACATTCATATATATTTGAATAAAATTTATGAAAACTCAATCTAAGCTTTTAGATTTTGAAATGAAGTATAATTCCTCTCCCTTAATTATAGCAAAACAACTTTTCAACCCCTACAACTTTGGGAATGGAAACTTTTGTTTTCTATAATTAACATTGCTAACTTGAATCACTTAACGTAATAATTGTGCTCCCACTAGCATAATAATTACGTTCTTATTTGCATAACACTTATGCTCCCACTAGCTTTGACATGTACTCAAAAATCAACTAGACTTCTAGATATAAATACTTATTGACTTTCATTATCAAAGTTCAATTTTCTGATTCGAGATGCTTCGATATGACTTTATCTAGGCTTCTCAAAATCATACACTTTTCCTTGTATAGCTCACATGTGTGTCTAAACTATTTTATAACTTACAACAATAAATCTCAAATGTTTAGACCTTTTTCCATTTTCTCATAATTCGAACTATGAAGAGGGATGCTGTAATCATAATCAAATTTGAGAATGCAAATAACACAATTTCTGTCTCCTTAAAATATACTTAGTGAAAGCGTTTCCTCAGAATCATTTTAATGAATTAGAGAGAAACCTTATGACACTTAGATTTTATGGTTTATGTGTTCCTATCAATGTGAATTTGTCAAACCATAATCATAAGACAAGGTTAGTGACAAATCCAAACTCATATCGACTGAAGTTGATCGATCTTAATTTCTTGCCACTTGGTAGCACAAGGGCCTACCATTGCTTCCTAGGTTGTTATGCAAACAAATGAGAACTAATAGAACTCACATGCATAGTCAAATTTAACTGGAATGGGCACAGAAACAGGAACATATCAATACGATAGGTTATAAACCTCAAGTCGTGTGCTAGTGATAAACAATAGATTTTATTCTTGATCAGTTCTTGAAACTTGTCAAGATCCTTAAGACTCCCATTGACCTCTTGAAATATAAAACTTTAGTCAAGAACCATTCGTTGACAAACAAATATTCAAGAGTTAGTGTGGATTTTTATCAAGACAAACACTTCACACAATTGGTCATAGTTGGTCTTTGTCCTTACCAAGACATCACAACTTACCAATTTCAAATGTACAAGAGTAAGAAACATGTTAGTCTACATTTGATGAGTGTTATAAACCTTCTTAATTTAGTGTCACTCATGGAAAAAGCTTGGAGTATGACCCTAAGACTTGTTTTTGGAACGAAGTATGACTCATCTTTTAGATTTAACCTTTTTTAAAAATTCACTATTCCTCTTTTTAGCCATACAAATGCACTACGATATCCTTAGAGGATCAATTGTGACATGGTTTTCATAATCATTAAGATGATCATAAAACACGATACTCAAGTACTGTCCCATCTTTTCAGACTGGAGAAACTTTTATCTTTCTGCCTAATTTGATTCTTCTTATTTGTTCTGCCATACATTGAGCTTGTCCAATGATTCAAAATTATACTTAAACTTGTAAGCATAACCATATTTACCAAAATTTGGTAAATCATGACGAATAGACTTTTCGTTCTTTGTGGTGGAGCTGACCAATGCACACCCAATGTACCTGATCCCCTAGTCCTTCACTTGACTCACATATTCATGTAAACAAGGAATTAGTCTTAATTTCCCAAAGATGAAGGTTCTCATTCATCACATAATACATGTCACATGATTCCAAGTTTCTATCCTACTAAAACTTGGGTGATGAGAATCTTTCCTTATTTTGCAAATACTCGACTACCACAAACGAAGGAATCAAATTTATATTGCTAACACAGAAACTTACAAACATCAACTTTTCACAAATGCCATTGGAAGGAGATATAATAAAATAACAACAAATTTTTTTATTTATTTATAAAATGTGGAAAAACTTTTCGTTACAACGCAATTACAAATGAAAACTATGTTACTACATATTTTTAAGCAATCTATCATAACTCTTTAAGCAGCAGCTCAAAAATTCGATCATCGAACAATGCGATTGAAATCCATGTTCGCGACCAGATTCAACATACTCTTCCATTAAGCTTCCTTCCTTTTGCATGATCCAACAAAACATCAAAATGCAACCTTGTCAGATCATGTATTAAGAATCAACAATTAGGAACTTAATAGAGTTAGGCAGTAGATTTACCTGAAGCAGAGTCAAACTTTTTGATTCTACCTTCTTCTAGATCTTTCAGGTAGTCAGGGCAGCTTCGCTTCCAATGTCCCTTCAAATGGTAGTAGAAACCAATGGCTTCTTTTGCATCGGCACATGAGACAATCACAAACTTAGCCTTTCTCTTTACCATTTGGTCAACCGGGTTGACTATGGCCAATCCCTTTCCACTGGGAAGAGAAATCTTTTATGGACTTCCAATGTTACCATTGTCAATGTCCACGGAAAGTTTGAGACATAGATCTTCCAATCAAATTTTCTTTTCCAGTGCGTCAAATCATTGCTGATTCAGCAACAACAAGCAAATAAGTAAGATCAATAAGGGTCATGTCGTGGTTTGACACATAGTAGTCCTTAATGAACTCACTATATGACTCGGGAAGTGACTGAAGAACCCACTCAACAACCAACTTCCTTTAGACAATGACACCCAATACTCTCAGCTTGTCAATATGTGACTTCATCTCCAAGATGTGAGTACACACATGTCTTCCTTCTTGATGTTTCATTTCTACTAGGGCTTGAGTGACCTTGAAATTTTCAATTCCTCGAGCTTGTGGGTTAGGGAAAATAATTAGAGGAGGTGGAGGAAATGAAGTATGATTTCCACTTTCACGATCCAACCTTGGAACATCATCTTCTAGAGGAAAGCTTATTCCAAAACATTTGGGAAGACCATAGTTGTCTGAACTAGACATCTACAAGGGAGAAATTCAAGTTAGTTGATTTAAGTCCTTAATATAACACCCAAACGAAATATTAATGCTAGGACCCAACACAATATTTTACAATTCGGAAGAGGGATGCCGTAATCCAATTGCAAAATATTTGAAGGTAGGTAAATGATGATTTACCAATATCCACCATGAAAAACGAAATTGATTATTAAGTTTTAAATGGATTGAAATTCCTAGATCCTTTGAGATTCATTGAATTTTTCAATGACATGTTTAAATCTTGATTGTGCCCTTCAAGTTTGTGACTAGGATGCTGAGGATCACAAACAAGGTCTAAATAACCATCCAAATTAGCTTGGTACGTCCAATGTTACAAACTACCTAATCAATGTGCTGGTTAACCACACACGCTCCATTGATCTATGATTAACATCAAGCTACCCTTTTCCACGCACTGTCGGTCCCAGATTAGTGTACTGGTTAACCACACACGCTCCACGAACGAATTAATAAGGTGTAAACTGCAATTTCATGGAATAGCACCATATTCACTTTTTCCCTAAAGTAGCTAAGATTGGGAATTTAATAAAAGTTTAGTTACTTTATAATTATTACTATACTTTTAATGAAAATTAATGTCCTATCCTACCCATTCGACTAACGACCCTCCACCAGTCAAGAAGCGGTGGGTGAGAATGGACACCCATTAAACTGCCATTTTATAGGCAGTAACCTTATACCCCCTTATAGACCAGCTTCGTGAATGAGACCTACTAACGGTAAGACTGACCTGTCTTATACATATATATATATATATATATATATAATTATTAAACTTATAATAAAAATATAAAGTATAAGGATAGAATTTTAACTTTTAAAACTCTAGGGTATGGAACTAAAGTATTCTAATGTGAGACTTTACAAATTCCAAAACTTGAGGGAAAGTTTTGAAACTTGTCAAAACTTTTCATTTCTCTAACTTATGAGTTTAATGAGGTTTTTATGAAAAGCTTTTCAAGTTCCATAATTTGAGGACAAGTTATGGAAGACTTTAAAACCATTTAAGATGACTTTTAAAATGAGACTCTTGAAATTCGATAACTTGAGGATAAGTAATGGAGTTCCTAAAAAAAAACATTTATGAATTTTTTTTTTGTTTTCCATAACTTGAGGACAAGTTATGGAATTCATAAAAGGCATTGAGATCATATATTTCAATTAACACAATAATCAAACAATTTTTTATATGATCTGGATTAAACTCATAAGTCAAAATAATTCACATCACCTATCTACAAGAAATTAGTCTATCATATAAACTGATACAATTGTTGAAACTATGACAATTATATTGTAATTGTAAAAGCATGATGATTACCATTTGAAAAAACACATTTCATGGTTCGAAAAACAGTTTGGGGTAATGATCCTAATCCAATTTCTGGCCAAAAGTCGAAAATCTGCCCACTGAAGCACCAACTCGGTGAGTACATGAACTGGACTCGTCGACTTGACCATTTTATGAGGGGACTCAATGAGTCACCCAGTTGACTCGGAGAGCTCAATGGGAAGAATGTAGAAAATTCGATTTTTTACTTTGAAAACCAATAAAACATCAAGTATAATAGAAAATAATCCTAGGCTCTAATACCACTGATGGGTTTTAGTATACTACAACCTCCTATGGTGCACATACAACCCTAAATGCTTTGGATCTATGTTTTCTCAAATTATACATGCAATATTGCTTACAAATCATTAAGCCTACACATAGCATACAAAATAATATAAACAACATAGAATTGAGTTATAGAGTTACCTCTTGGTTGTGGCTTGTAGAACTTGTTGTGTTTGGTCTTTAAGAACTTAGTGCCCCAAATGTTGCACCACAAATTGAATCACAACACACATTTGGACAAAGGACGACTTTTGAGAGAATATTCTTAAATTAAACTTGGCTCATGAACTCTTAGAACATCTACTGCATAATTTTGGATGCTAAGGGGCTTCTTATATAGTGTGGCAAGATTAAGGTTAGCACCATGTAAACCCTAATGCCCATGACTCTTCATATTACCTAGGAACCATGGGTTAAACCTCGATGGACTATCCATGGACTACCATATTGGTTTAGCTCATACTAAGTAATAATTGGCCCAAATAATAAGAATCATTGATTTACCAAATCAATCCCCATATATTTAATTAGTCTCTTTTTATCGCAAAATTAATTCGAAGTTAATTTTTATCAAGACTAATTAAATCATATGTTTTCATATTAATATATTTGAACTTATAATATATTAACAAATCAAAAATAACCTCTATTCAAAAGTGCATCCTATCAAATTGTCCTGGTGATATGCAACACAAATGGACCATGCTACTCTTGGGTTAAGTACATACCAATTATAGTTATCGGCTTAGACACCTAATCCAACATGGTTTTGTTCCTGCATCATTTAGAAGGTCTTAATGGATTAAGAAAACAAGTTAAGCTGTTAATGGACATGAAAAGTCATAAAGTTGGAAACTTTGTGACTCTTAAGGGTATTTTAGCCATGGATTTGAAAAATGGACATGAGTGCTTAAGCCATTAGGCACTTATTTGGTTTTGAGGCTTCCGGGACTACGCAACGCATACTTCGAGTACTCCCTGCATATGAGGTCAACCACCTCGATGGTGATCAACATGCTAGTACGCCCCGCGTAGTCATTCTGAGTTGACTCGGCTGAGTTGAATTGGTTGGGTTGACTTGACTGGGTTGACTAAGGATGGAAATTCCACCCGACCCTGTCGGGAAACCGATTGACTCCCCCAATCGGGGATGATTATTCGCCGTTAAAACAGGTACCGAGTATGGGGCTGGGGATCCCCATTATGCTAAAACCGGGGATGGGGCCGGGGTCGGTGTGACATCCCCAAAATCACGTCTAGAAAAGACCGATTTTCATTAATGCTTTTAAAATAATTTCAGAGTAAATCCTTTTGATTTGAAAGAGTTGCGGAATTCGTTCCCAAAAACAAACTATGATAAAATAAGATTTACCAAAGCATTTCTTAAAGAAATGTATTTTTCATTATATTACAATACTCGGGATGTCATGTTCCGATAAACAGACCAAAAGCATAAACATTTCAATACAAACCTTACAACAGTTATTTACAACAACAGGTCTATAATCCAAAAACAACTTGACAAGTCATCCAACTTATGGTCTGGCGCCACTACCTGTAATACAAAGAAACTGAGTGGGTCAGGCTTGGGAGCCTGGTGACCATATAGGGTTTTCAACCCACAATAAATAATTATATTTAATATTCATCAACCAACAATAACCCGATTACCCATTCCCGTTATTCTCACTTTATGTCCCTAAAATAACTAACACAAGGGACCTAGTCTAAGAATATTTCATTGGGGCAACAACACATGCTTTCGGGGGTTTCCCGACAATATATGTCAAATAAGGCAACCATGGGGGGGGGGGATGGAGTACAGCGAATGAACACCCAAGTTCATTAACACGTACAGGTGGCCAGCCTGCTAGTGTTCCACAAGACTGTCTAGAAAAGTCTGTGGTCGTCATCTAAACTCCGCTAGATGACTAAATCAAAACAACAACGAGGCCTCTCATCTGTTTATTACACACCAACTATCTACCCATGTTCTACCCAACATATTAGTAGATAAATATATACATTTTTATACATAGTTTAAAAACCTGTATAACATGCTTTAATGAATACATATTCCACATAACAGATGAGGCACACACACATAACACGTATTTCATAGAGAATAAATCATATCTATGAGATAGAAGAAAGTGAATACGCATTCACACATATAACCACAAAATTATACACATAATACGTATTTCGTATAAAATACTTCATAATTATGTGTTAGAAGAAAGTAACTACACACTCACTTGATCAGAAGATTATCGGACAGCACTACGGCTTGCAGAAGTAGTAATCCTCAGCAGATCTGGAAGATCTCTACAAAAATCGAACTTCTCGCGGGCAGAGCTTCGGCTCGGGAATCGCACTTCTCGGGATCTTCGGGGCTTCGAAACTTGCTTCGGGGCTCGGGAATATTACCGGGGCTTTGGGGTACTTCTGGCACGCAAAACGATGCAAAACAGGAGAGAGAAGAGAGAAAAAAAGCAAAAGAACTCGGCAGCCTCGCATCCTATTTATAGGAGGATGGAGCCTCGGAGTACGCGGGGCGTACGCGTCCGTATCGTCATGGCATGTGTCATCCGAAGAACTCGAGTGCGAAGGTCGTCACGCTTCACTGTACGCGGGGCGTACGGAAGTACGCTGGGCGTACTTCGGATATGCCTGGTGACTCCTCTTCGGATAATGCCGACTTTTATAATTAAATTTAAATATTAATTATTTAATAAACTTTGAAAATTCATATCTTCTTCATACGAACTCTGTTTTTGACGTTCTTTACATCCACGCGAAGGTGAGACTACGCTCTACAACTTTCGTTTGGACTCCGTCGGCTAATTTTGAATTTATTTTTATTATTTATTTTTAATAGGCCGGGACAGAAATCTTTCGTTATAAATTCATAAGTTCTTCGTTTGACGTCCGTTCTCGCCTAACTTTTCATCGCTTCGATACTAACAACGAGATCTTCGATTCTCGTTTAGATTACTTCGGCTAAAAACCGCTCGATCTCAAATCGAGTATTTCGGGCTGCATACTGCTAAGGCGAAACTTCAATAAATCATAACTTCCTCATACGAAGTCAGATTTGGGTGTTCTATATATATTCAGAAACCTCGTTTCAACTATTACAACTTTATCCAAAGATATCAAGTCTATTTTACAGTAAAATTTTGGATGCTTATTTTTATTCTTAATTAATCAAACCACATAATTAAGCAATTAAGCACAAAACACATAATAATCAATAAGACACTTTTATTATTTGAAAATGGGTTACAAAGGTTAACCTAGACTATTATATTGCTAAAAATGGCAAGCCCGGAAGCACAGGCGTTACAATTCTCTCCACCTTAGAATGATTCCGTCCCCAGAATCACACATCAACTAACAAATGCGGATAGCGACCCATCATGTCACTCTTCGTCTCCCAGGTGAGATTCGGCCCATTCGTGTGTTTCCATCGGACAAGCACTAACCCAACCATCTTGCATCGCAACTTCTTAGTCTTTCGGTCAACAATTGCCTCTGGTTCTTCAATAAACCTTTTGTTCTCATCGATTCTCAACTCCGAAAGTGGAATCATGTCGGGAACTTCCCCCGTGAACTTCCTTAAATAACACACATGAAAAGTGTTATGAATTCCATTCAGTTCTTCTGGTAGTTCGAGCTTGTAAGCTTGGTTCCCAATCCTCTAAAGAACTTTAAACGGTCCAATAAACCTTGGACTTAATTTTCCCCTTTTACCAAATCTTATAAGCCCCTTCCACGGCGAGACTTTAAGCAAAACCGAATCTCCAACCTCAAAAGTCATCGGTCTTTGCTTCTTGTCAGCATAGCTCTTTTGACCATCCTGAGTTGCTAACATTCTTTCTCTAATTATTTTCAACTTTTCAGCGGTTTGATAGACCATCTCGGGACCCATAAACTGCTTTTCCCCGGACTCAAGCCAACTAGACGGCTTACAACACTTTTGTCCATACAAAGCTTGGTAAGGTGCCATCTTAATGCTCGAGTGGAAACTATTATTGTAGGAAAATTCTACTAAAGGTAAGTGTTCATCCCAGTTACCTAGGAATTCCAGGGTACATGCTCTCAGCATATCTTCAAGTGTTTGTATCGTTCTTTCACTCTGACCATCAGTCTGCGGATGGTAAGCTGTACTTAAACATAACTTGGTACCTATTTCCTCTTGTCGACTTTTCCAAAACCTTGATGTGAAACGACTATCACGATCCGATACAACCGCTAACGGAACACCGTGAAGCCTCACAATTTCTTTCACATAAGAACTCGCAAGTTATCCATAGACCATTTCTCCTTGGCTGCTATGAAATGCACACTCTTAGTGAATCGATCAATGACCACCCAAATCATGTCGTGACCGTTCTTTGTTCTGGGTAGTTTAGTGGCAAAATCCATTGCAATGTCTTCCCATTTACCCATAGGCACAGGTAAAGGCTCTAAACTCCCATATGGTTTCTGATGTTGTGTCTTGACTCTCGCACAAGTCACACACTCGGCCACATATTTTGCAACATCAAGCTTCATCGTTGGCCACCAGTAGTAGGGTTTCAGGTCCCTATACATTTTAGTGCTACCAGGATGAATTGAGTACATGGTTTTGTGAGCTTCTTCCATCAGAAGATCTCTAATTCCTCCTGACTTAGATACCCAAATACGATCTTGGAATACCTTCAGTCCATGACCGTTTGTACCAAACACCAACGTTTTACCCAAACGTTCCTCCTTTCGGTTATTTTTCTCAAAAGCTTCCTCTTCAGCTTTCTTTATACTCTCCACAATTGTCGAGACAACTTCTATTCTCAACGCTCTTGGCCTCTTCCTTTCACGATTGACTTTCCGACTGAGAGCATCAGCAACAACATTAGCTTTACTGGGATGGTAAAGTATCTCACAGTCGTAGTCCTTAAGTAACTCTAGCCAGCATCGTTGCCTCATATTCAATTCTTTCTGATTAAAGAGATATTGGGGACTCTTATGATCAGTGAAAAGTTTCCACTTTGTGCGATAGAGGTAATGCCTCCATATTTTCAAAGCGAAAACTACTGCTGCCAACTCCAAATCAATATCTTGTTCTCTTACTTTTAGCTGATGATATCCTGACCTAAGATCGATCTTCGAGAAATAGCTCGAACCTTGCAATTGATCAAATAGGTCATCAATCCTCGGCAACGGATATCTATTCTTTATTGTTGCCTTGTTTAGCTCTCTGTAATCGATGCACATTCTCATACTTCCATCTTTCTTCTTCACAAATAACACCGGAGCTCCCCAGGGTGATGAACTAGGTCTAATGAAACCTTTTTCCAATAACTCCTGAAGTTGCATCATCAACTCCTTAATCTCCGTCGGTGCTAATCGATACGGTGCTTTTGCTATTGGCGTGGTTGCTGGTAACAAGTCTATTCTGAACTCCACTTGTCTATCAGGTGGTAATCCAGGAAGATCTTCGGGAAATACTTTCGGATAATCACACACCACTAGAATACTCTGCATCACCTTCTTTTCCTTCTTAGCATCGATAACGAATGCAAAATATGATGTACATCCCTTGGTCAAACACTTTCTGGCTTTCATTAGAGAAATGATTCCAGAATTTACTCGGCGTTTGTCCCCATACACCATAAACAACTCTTTCCCTGGCAGGTTTACTTTAACTATCTTCTTCTTGCATAATATCTCGGCGTCATTGGCACTAAGCCAATCCATTCCCAGAACGACATCGAAACCATTAAGTTCGATAGACAATAATTCCTCGTGAAACTTATTCCCATTAAGGTCGATTAAGATGTTTTTCATACGATGGCTAACAGGTACAAACTTGCCATTAGCAACTTCGACTAATAAAGCATTATCTAGTCTATCAATAGGCAAAGCTAGTTTTCTACCAAACTCATGCGAAATAAAGGAGTAGTTGGCTCCAGAATCAAACAAAATTTGAGCAGGTAATTCGTTTACGAGAAAGGTACCTGAAGTGACATCAACTTCATCTTTCGCAGCCTCAAGTGTCATCTGGAAGGCTCTCGCCTTCGGCTTTGGTGGAATGTTGGGCTTAGCTGCCTCCTTCTTCTTCGGACAGTCTTTCAAAATGTGCCCCTTTTCATTGCAACCAAAACACATTCTTTTGTTGGATGGACACTCATTGGCAAAATGCCCAATTTTTTCACACTTGTAGCAGGTTACATCCTCACTACACTTCCCAAAGTGCTTTTTCTTACTCTTATCACACCATTTCGCTTCTCCTCCTTTTCCTCCAAACTTTTTCAAATCAGATTTCATAAATTTGCTTCTCTTACCGGAACTAGATGTTCCCTCAAACTTTCTCTTCTCACCAACCTCAACCTTGTAGGTGGTTCTCCCCTTAATCATGTTCTCAACAGACTTGGCAGCCCAAATAGCTGCCTCTAGAGTAGGTGTCTGACGAACTGGCACTGCGTACTCCCATGAGAGTCCCTTTGCATACCGGTCAACCTTTGTCAACTCATCCGGAACGATGCGCAAAGCAAACAACATCTTATAGGTAAAGTTATTAGTGTATTCATCAACTGACATGCTGCCTTTCGTCAATGTCAGAAATTTGTTCTCCAATTCCAACAGATTTTGAGCCGAGCAGAACTTGCGCTTGAACTGAACCAAGAATTCTGCCTATGTCAATTGCAGTGGCTCATTAGGGCTTAAAGTCTTCCCTAGAGTGTTCCACCAAGGAACAGCTCCACCTCGGAACTGATGCACTGCATAGATAGTCTGCAACTTGCCTTTGCAGCCACAAGTCATGAAGGCTAACTCCATTTCGGAGATCCAATCCATAACTCCGATCGGGTCCTCCTTTCCAGTGAAGGTCGATGGTTTGCAAGTTAGAAAGTCCTTATACTTGGATCCCATTCCATCATTCTTTCCGTCATGGTTGTTTTGCCTATCTATCAGTGGGTTGGCTTGACCAACAGACCCATTGAAGTTTCCACCTTCCGAGTGCTCTTCATTTAATTCAGGCTCTTCCATAAGAATTGACAGTTCTTCATGATTCCGTTGAAGCAACCGCCTAGTCTCCTCCATTTGACGATCCAACATTGTTTGAATCATCATTTGTACACCAGCCATTGTTATTGGCTCGGGTGCTGCAGCTAAAACAGGTAATTGTTCAATCACTGGTGGTTGATTCCTGTTTTCATCAGCATTTCCAACTCCACTTCTTGTTCTCACCATTTTTGATCTACACACCGAATAAGGTGAAATTAGATCCTCATTCACGATAGATATTCAAATCATCCTTATCACTCCAAAACGTTTACATGCTAGTTCTAATATCGTAGACGTACGCTTAGAATCCTACACACATAAGGTTTCTAGATCCGGTCGGCAACAGACCATAGATCCGAACAAATAATATCATATATGGCAACATATAACATTTAGCACATAAAAGCATTTTAGGCAACTTTCCTAAAATAAACTAGTGCTCATGTCTAAAACATAACAGACACGCATCTCAAAATTTCACTTAGAATTCTATGTTTAAGTCTAGAAATCCTACAAATTCCTAGTTCACTTAAACTAATCCTTTGATACCAACTGTGACATCCCCAAAATCACGGCTAGAAAAGACCGATTTTCATTTATGCTTTTAAAATAATTTCAGAGTAAATCCTTTTGATTTGAAAGAGTTGCGGAATTCGTTCCCAAAAACAAACTATGATAAAATAAGATTTACCAAAGCATTTCTTAAAGAAATGTATTTTTCATTATATTACAATACTCGGGATGTCATGTTCCGATAAACAGACCAAAAGCATAAACATTTCAATACAGACCTTACAAGAGTTATTTACAACAACAGGTCTATAATCCAAAAATAACTTGACAAGTCATCCAACTTATGGTCTGGCGCCACTACCTATAATACAAAGAAACTGAGTGGGTCAGGCTTGGGAGCCTGGTGAGCATATAGGGTTTTCAACCCACAATAAATAATTATATTTAATATTCATCAACCAACAATAACCCGATTACCCATTCCAGTTATTCTCACATTATGTCCCTAAAATAACTAACACAAGGGAACTAGTCTAAGAATATTTCATCGGGGCGACAACACATGCTTTCGGGGGTTTCTCGGCAATATATGTCAAATAAGCTAACCATGGGGGGGGGGGATGGAGTATAGCGAATGAAAACCCAAGTTCATTAACACTTACAGGTGGCGAGCCTGCTAGTGTTCCACAAGATTGTCTAGAAAAGTTCGTGGTCGGCATCTAAACTCCGCTAGATGACTAAATCAAAACAACAACGAGGGCTCTCATCTGTTTATTACACACCAACTATCTACCCATGTTCTACCCAACATATTAGTAGATAAAAATATACATTTTTATACATAGTTTAAAAACCTATATAACATGCTTTAATCAATACATATTCCACATAACAGATGAGGCACACACACATAACACGTATTTCATAGAGAATAAATCATATCTATGAGATAGAAGAAAGTGAATACGCATTCACACACATAACCACAAAATTATACACATAATACGTATTTCGTATAAAATACTTCATAATTATGTGTTAGAAGAAAGTAACTACACACTCACTTGATCAGAAGATGATCAGACAGCACTACGGCTTGCAGAAGTAGTAATCCTCAGCAGATCTGGAAGATCTCTACAAAAATCGAACTTCTCGCGGGCAGAGCTTCGGCTCGGGAATCGCACTTCTCGGGATCTTCGGGGCTTCGAAACTTGCTTCGGGGCTCGGGAATATTACCGGGGCTTTGGGGTACTTCTGGCACGCAAAACGATGCAAAACAGGAGAGAGAAGAGAGAAAAAAAGCAAAAGAACTCGGCAGCCTCGCATCCTATTTATAGGAGGATGGAGCCTCGGAGTACGCGGGGCGTACGCGTCCGTATCGTCATGGCATGTGTCATCCGAAGAACTCGAGTGCGAAGGTCGTCACGCTTCACTGTACGCGGGGCGTACGGAAGTACGCTGGGCGTACTTCGGATATGCCTGGTGACTCCTCTTCGGATAATGCCGACTTTTATAATTAAATTTAAATATTAATTATTTAATAAACTTTGAAAATTCATATCTTCTTCATACGAACTCTGTTTTTGACGTTCTTTACATCCACGCGAAGGTGAGACTACGCTCTACAACTTTCGTTTGGACTCCGTCGGCTAATTTTGAATTTATTTTTATTATTTATTTTTAATAGGCCGGGACAGAAATCTTTCGTTATAAATTCATAAGTTCTTCGTTTGACGTTCGTTCTTGCCTAACTTTTCATCGCTTCGATACTAACAACGAGATCTTCGATTCTCGTTTAGATTGCTTCGGCTAAAAACCGCTCGATCTCAAATCGAGTATTTCGGGCTGCATACTGCTAAGTCGAAACTTCAATAAATCATAACTTCCTCATACGAAGTCAGATTTGGGCGTTCTATATATATTCGGAAACCTCGTTTCAACTACTACAACTTTATCCAAAGATATCAAGGTTACTTTACACTTAAATTTTGGACGCTTATTTTTTATTCTTAATTAATCAAACCACATAATTAAGCAATTAAGCACAAAACACATAATAATCAATGATACACTTTTATTATTTGAAAATGGGTTACAAAGGTTAACCTAGACTATTACATTGCTAAAAATGGCAAGCCCGGAAACACAGGCGTTACAGTCGGGTATAATAATCCACAACCCGCCCCGCCCCCGCTTTGATGACTATATATATATATATATATATATATATATATATATATATATATATATATATATATATATATATATCGATCATTTATTCAATTTGAATTAAGTCTACTAAAATGAATTGATCTATATTATACCATCAGAAATAAAGTCCGTATATCAAATTATGTTCCCAATTCCAAAAGTTCGTCAATCGTCACTTTGTTCGACAATCTGTATACCAAATCGTCACTTTTCGTTTTGATGCTTGTAAAACTTTAAGAATGATGTAAACAGAATCTGATTATGGCATCAAGTTTTCATCGCTTATTAACCTTGGTTTTTTTTATGTAAGTTGAGTTTATTATGTTCATAGATTGGGGAAGGGTTGGGGATGGGTCGGGGATGGGTTGGGCAAAACCCGAAAATACTTAGTAGAGGGGATTTGAATCCCCGCATCCACCAGGGATGGGGATGGTGTCACAACTAGGAATTCTTATGCGTTGTAAACAATTAACATGGATAACATTGTAACTAAACCTTGAAAGCATGTATGATGATTATTCAATGACAACAAAATTCCATCAAGCACTCTATACAAACACTCAAATCGTCAACAAAAGGTTGGAAACCCTAGAAATCCCGATTGAAGTCCAATATGGACTAGGATTTCCTTATTGGGCCTAATGGGCCAATAAACTTCCAATTTGACTATTTTGGGCTTAGAACTCTTAAATGGGCTCTCATTGGACCCACTCTCATGAGACTTAACCATTTTGGGCCTTATAAGCCTAAAATGGACTAGTTTATCTTTAATGGGCCTTATTAGGCCATAAAAAATCCAAATAGCTTTAATGCACTCAAATCCATACCTTTATGCTAAACTGGGTCGTGAACTACTCTAAAGGCCCAATGGGCCTAAAATCCTCAAATTGGGCCTCATATTATGGACTCAAGCACAAAAGGCCCTAACCATTCTTTTCCTTTACCGCCTCTCGACCCAAATACAAAACAAAAAAAGGGGAAACTAAATAAATGAATGGCCATGACACCTCATTTTTGTTTAGGGGTTAATTATGGGATTATCCAACATACATCTATGACATCTCATGTCCCCATGCAACTTATCTCTTCTCTCCCCTCCCTTCCTTCTTCTTCTCGGCCAAGAGCACCCAACACCCACACCAAATTAATTTTTCAAACACTCACTATTCTCTTAAGAACACCTCTCATTTCTTCATCAAAATTTCTAAGTATAGGATCTTCCATAAGAATCATCATCTTAGGTAAGTTGATTCTTTGATCTATAATCTAGTCTCTTTATTTCATCAAGAATCTCTTCTAAACTCACACAAACTCATGATCATCATCCTAGAAAACTCTAAGTTCGAGATCCACCCAAGAAGGCTTTCTAGGATCAAACTCTTCCATTTATTTCTTCAAAACCGTGAACATCAAAGCAAGGTGAGTTCATAACCCTCTATTTTCGGTTTTCAAATGATTTATGGGGGAGAATACAAGTAAAATGTGTAGATCTATGTGTATTGGTATGTTATGTGTGATTTCTTGTGTTTATGTGGTGAATATGTGCTAAAAACGAAAGATATTTCGAGATCTATAGTTCAAGAAGGAAGAATATGTGATTTAGGATACATTTCAATTAACATGTCAAGATAAACTACCATACAAGGTTTATAATAAGCATACTACAACATAAAATTCGTTATTGGACTATTTTTTTGAAAAATAAACAAAAGATGGGGAAAAAGATGTCATTCATGGTTTTTACAAAGACCAAAAGGTGAAAACAGCTAAAATAAGAGTTATTATAAATATTATGCTTTTTAAAGGACTAAAAATGTAAATTTTAGCCTAATGGGCTAAAATTTGGGCCTTTCGGCTATTTTGGCCCAAATATGCGAAAAATCAAATTTAAGGGGGCTGAAAAGGAAAATTTTCTCAAAACAGGGGCTATAAATGTAAATGAACCTATTTCAGGGGTTAAAATGGCCTTATTTATCAAAAGGGACTAAAAATGCAAAGATTTTGGATTTTGGGTCAAAATTTTAAAAATTACGAAAAGTGTGGATTTAAATGCAAATCTTTTAACTAAGGGGCTGAAACTATCCAAAATTAAATTTTGGGCTTAAAACATTATTTAAATAAGTGTTTAGTTCAAAAATGTCAAGAAAAATAGTTCAAGGACCTAATATGGCATTTTTCATAAAAAGGACTAAAATTGCCAACTTTACCAAAATAAGGAGCTGAATTGGTCTAACTAATGTTTTTTTTGTCAATTATGTTAAGATTAAAATAATTGGCTTAAAATATACAAAATTTTATAACTTATGGGCTTAAATAGAAGAATATATATTTTTATAAATCTATGAATCGTTATAAAACAATTTGGTGATTTTTACGACATTTCGATTAAACAACTTCGCAACACTAATACTATACAAAACAAGTAAGCATTCTAATTGTTGGGCTAGAGTAATTCTAATTATACTCTTCTTTGGGCCTTTGTGACCCATTAACATGACTTTTGGGCCTAACATGAATAATACATGTTTATTGGGCCTCCTGTGACCCAATTACATGCCTAGGGGACCCTTAATGGCTTTTAAAGGCTATTGGGCCTTAGTGATCAATTAGAATTGCTAGTAAGGTCCAAATAAATCATATGCGACATGGGCCAACGCGTCCTTCATATACTCGACAGCCTTAAATAACATACGTGATTAGTAGGACCTCGTAGTCCTCTTATCCTCGTCTGATAGGCTTACCTTCTATTCAAGTAAACAAATATGAGGTCGTTAATCAAGGTTAATCAAATTCATTTGGATTAACTGAGTAATAACGGGCGACAACAATAAGTGTCGGTCGTAGTCTGTAGTTATAATCAAGGTCTCCTAGAGGGAGAGCGAGAGTTTGTGTACAGATCTATACAGGGGTCACTCCCCCACACCTAAGTTGTTCGCTACAGTTTGACTCGGCTAGTCTAGGGTGACAAAATCTTAAGATCAATTTCAGCGTTCGCTAGAATGCCAAGAAGACGAACTAGCCATTATCATGCATGGTTATAACGACTCACATAGAGATCCAATACCATCCAAGTAATCATGGGAAATCATATTCATTCGTTGTGACGACACAACAATACAAAACGATCATACTATTTTATCAGAAAACATCGGGTTCTCTGAGGAAACCAACATTATTCACTTGTACTTTCAATAACTATAATGCCAAACTTCTCATTTATACACATTTTGAAATTATTCATGCATATACTTATGGATCATCACACCTTTTGTATAAACAATTGCCGTTTCAGAAAATATTGGATTTTCTGGGTTTTACAAACTATACAAAACAATTTTATATCAAACCTGCTTATGAACTCACCAACATTATATATGTTGACGTTTGCAAAATAACTTGTATTCTCAGGTAACAGATAAGCTAAAGAAAAATACCAAGTGTGTTAGGATGTTACGTTTTGAAAACTCTCAAACAATTTATGCTATGTGTATGTAATATTTAGACAATATACTTGTTGTGAACAAGGTCAGTTGTAATGTATTGATGCATGGTGATGTTTATGTTATGTTTCATGTATATTCATTGTGATGTTTATGATATTTCAATTTAAGTCACACGAGTCCTCAGACGTTTCCGCCGTCTGGTTCGGGGGTGTGGCAAGTTGGTATCAGAGCTCTGTTTATAGTGAACTAGCATATCTAACCACACATTGATATGCAACTATAAACCCATCAAGGGACTAAATAACTCTGAACAAAACAAATAAAATATACTAATAAACACTCTTACTTGTGCGACTTAGAAAAATGAACATAATAACAAATCAAATAAGATGATTGGGAGAACCTGACATCCCGGTTAAGCCTGGACTGTTGAAAGTTTTATTAGGGATGAATGTAGCCTGATCAACTACATTTCTTCATAATACAACTATCACATGCCCTCGGACGACCGTGATGGTCAGTAAACCTAAGGCATGCCCTATTGTTAAACAAGAGGAGCGCATCAACCCAACCTTTTATATATAAATAACAAATCTTAGGGGTAATAATAGTTTATATACCCTCTCGTAGAAAATGTGACCGGCTTCCATCATCCTGGAGATCCTTATTTCCCTAACCAGGGAAATAACGGATGGCTGGAAGAGGAACCTGAAGAAGACCCCGAGGAAGAGTCTGTAGTGGAACCTGAAGCAGAAGTCGAGGGCGGACCTGTTGAGCCAGTGGTAGACTTGGAGGAAGAAAAGGCTGAAGAAGACCCCTAAGCGGAGTCCGAGGAAGAACCCAGTGATGACGGCGATGAGGATTCGGACGCGGAGTCCGAAGTCATCAACCCACCTTACCCGATTAAGGTGCCCGCTCATCGGATGGGCCCAAAGGGCCCCACGCCTCCATGGGGCATGGATATTTGGAGATGGAGCAGGCAGCAGGGGCAACAACCCCCATATGGGATGGCCAGGGAATTTTATGATCTGAGAGATGGAGGGCCAGCCGACCGGGCACTTCCTGTCATGGTGAGGGGGTTACAGAACACGGGCGACCTAGCCCAGGACACGGTCGAGCAACTAAATCAGATGTGCGCCGCAGTGGTAAGAGCAGAACGAGAATCTCAAGAAGTAATCCATAACTTTCAGCTACTTCAAGCAATTTGGGAAGATCGACGACGAGCCACAGAACGGCAAGTGGCGCGTCTTCAGGGCCCATCCATCTCATCAGCCCTACCACCTGACGCATCTCAGAGCAATTCGGGCCAATAGACCTCTCTACTAGTGTTAGTTTTCTTTTGTACAGACTATATAATGTAATACCGAGTCCATGTTTAAGTTATTAAACTACTCATAGAGTCATTATGCTGTCAAACTTTATACCTCTATGCATGCTCTGACGAGCAAATTTTCATGTATCAAAGTGTGGATAATATTAGTTGAAAATATTATGTGTTTATTTCTGATGTTGTTATCTATTATGTGTTTTATATTCTTATTGGTTAGTGTAAATTATGGAAACACTTAGATGTGTAAATGGATTCACGAAATTCCCAACTTAAAAACAATACATACTCAACATCTTTCTGTTCCGTAACAGCAAGATTCCACAAAGACCAAACCGCATAAATAATCAACCACCGACACCACCGGAAATCGACTCAGCTGCATTTAAAGCAGTTGTATCTGTTGCAGTCACTGCAGCCATGGCGCAAATCCACCATGGGAATAATGGAGGAGGAAACGGGCAGGGGCTCGGAGTTTAAACAACGGAATAAATCAAGGAGCTACCAAGACATGCTCTTACAAAGACTTCACCAATGCTAAACCATGAACCTTTAATGGCACAGGGGAAGTGATAACCCTGAAAAGATGGATTGAAAAGGTGGAATCAGTGTTCAAAATATGTGGATGCCCGAAGGAAGTCAAGGTGAAGTTTGCAGCATGTACATTTGTTGATCAAGCTCTCACCTAGTGGAATGGACATGTGGAGGCTATGACTTTTCCAGTGGCTAATGCCATGCCATGGACGGAACTAAAGGAAATGCTAATAGCTGAATACTGCCCGCATGGCGAAATTCAGAAAATGGAGCACAAGCTATGGAATCTCACTGTCTGAAACTCCGACATCGATGCTTACATAACAAGGTTTAGCGAACTGTCTCTATTATGCCCTGGCATGATTACTTCTGAAGGGAAGAAAATCGAAAGATTCATCTGGGGATTAACCTCCCCAATTCAAGGAAACATGATTGTTGTGAATCCCAAAACTTTTGACAATGCCAAGAGGTTGCCCACGAAGTTATACGACCACAACACCAAGAAGGGTGAGAAGTCAGGGGAAACTGAAAACAAGAAGGAGAGTGACAACAAGAAAGGAAAGAATAACAAGAGAAAGAGACAACAAGGCTCAGAGTCGTCAAAGAAACAACAAACAGTAATAGTTAATGCTGCAACCACCCAAGTTCCCTCCACACCACATGCTTCAGTTTCATCCATTCCAAGTGCCCCTAAGCAGTATTCTGGGAATCTCCCAAAGTGCAACAAGTGCAATCTCCATCACAATGGCGAATGCAGGGAGATGCATTGTACCAGTTGCAATCGAAAGGGTCACACAACTAAATACTACAGGACCTACCCTCCCTAGAACCAGCAGTAGGGAAACAACAACAACAACAACCGTAACTACAGCAACAACAACACCAACAACAAAGGCAACAACACTGGGGCAAGCCACACCTGTTATGGATGTGGAACGACTGGGCATTTCCGTTGAAACTGCCGCAATGTCAACAACCAATGGAATGGAGGAGTAGGGAGAGTGCTGACCATGGGTCAAGGAGAAGCGGTTCAGGATCCCGCTATTGTCACTAATACATTTCTCCTTAACCACTCCTATGCATGCATCCTGTTTGATACCGGGGCAGAGCGAAGCTTTGTGAGTAATAAATTCAAACACTTGCTAAAACAACAACCCCAAAAGCTTAGTGAAACCTTTATGGTGGAAATGGCTAATGGGGAAACAGAATCAATTGGGGAAATCTATGTAGGATGTACCCTAACCTTAAATCATCATGCCTTTCAAATAAACTTGATGCCTGTAACTATTAGGAGTTTTGATGTGATTATCGGCATGGACTCGTTGAGCCCCCATCATGCTGAAATTATGTGTTGCGAGAAGGTCGTTCGCCTTCATCTCCCTAACCATGAACCCTAATTATATACGGGGACAAACCCAGTACGAAACTTCGTCTTATCTCGTGCATTAAGGCACAGAAGTATCTACAAAAGAAGGACTTGGCGTTTCTGGCTCACATAGTGGATAAGTCCAAGGAAGAGGTCAATATTCGAGACATCACAGTGGCTTGTGATTTCCCGGATGTCTTTCTTGAAGATCTTCTGGGGATACCCCCAGAAAGACAAGTCAAGTTCTGAATTGACCAGGTGTCGGGAGCTACGCCCATTGCCAAATCACCCTATAGGTTGGCTCCTGCGGAGATGCAAGAACTGTCAAGCCAACTTAGCGAACTCTTGAGCAAAGGGTTCATCCGACCTAGCTTCTCACCTTGGGGAGCTGCAGTCCTCTTTGTTAAGAAAAAGGACGGATCCTTTAGGATGTATATTTATTACAGAGAACTGAATAATTCACTATAAAAAATTGCTACCCACTTCCGCGAATCGATGAACTATTCGACCAGCTTCAAGGAGCAAGTTACTTCTCTAAGATAGATCTGCGATCTGGATACCACCAACTCAAGATCCGGGAAGAGGATATCCCCAAAACTACTTTTCAAACTCGCTATGGACATTATAAATTTGTTGTAATGCCCTTCGGTCTAACGAATGCCCTTGTCGCATTCATGGACCTGATGAATCGAATCTGCCGACCATTCCTCGACAATTTTTTCATTGTTTTCATCGACGATAACCTAGTCTATTCTCGAAGCGAAGAGGAGCATGGCCGACATCTCTGACAAATCTTAGAAACCCTACGAACCGAAAACTTATACGTAAAACTCTCAAAGTGGGAGTTCTGGCTCCGTAGCGTAAACTTTTTGGGTCATGTTGTCAGTCAAGAAGGGATACATGTGGACCCTTCTAAGGTCAAAGCCATTGAAGGATGGAAGGTCCCAACGACACCCACAAAAATTTATCAATTTTTAGGTCTTGCAGGCTATTACAGGAGATTCATTCAGAACTTCTCCAAAACATCCAAGCTAGTTACCATGCTTACACAAAAGGGGGTGCCATTTGAATGGTCAGAAAAGCAGGAGGTTGCCTTACGAACTCTGAAGCGAGCTCTCTGTTGTGCACCAGTACTATCGTTACCAGAGGGAACAGAGGACTTCGTAGTTTACTACGATGCTTCAAATCAAGGTTTAGACTGTGTACTCATGCAGCGTGGAATGGTGATAGCTTATGCATCCCGACAACTAAAGACACATGAGGTAAATTATACCACCCATGATCTCGAATTGGGAGCTGTGGTCTTCGCCTTGAAGATTTGGTGGCACTACCTTTATGGTACAAAGTGCACCATTTTCACTTACCACAAGAGTCTCCAACACATTTTAAATCAAAAGGAGTCAAAAATGAGGCAACAAAGATGGGTTGAGCTGCTAAACTATTATGAGTGCGAAATCAAGTACCACCCATGCAAGGCTAATGTGGTAGTTGATGCCTTGAGTCGGAAAGAATACTCAAATCGTCGTGTGAATACTCTTTCAATAACCATTCAATCCCATCTGTCCTTGCAAATCAAAGCAGCCCAGTTCGATGCCATGAAGATAGAGAACAGAACAAGTGAAGCGTTACGAGAGGGAACAGAGGACATCGTAGTTTACTGTGATGCTTCAAATCAAGGTTTAAACTGTGTACTCATGCAGCATGGAAAGGTGATAGCTTATGCATCCCGACAAGTAAAGACACATGAGGTAAATTATACCACCCATGATCACGAATTGGGAGCTGTGGTCTTCGCCTTGAAGATTTGGAGGCACTACCTTTATGGTACAAACTGCACCATTTTCAGTTACCACAAGAGTCTCCAACAAATTTTAAATCAAAAGGAATCAAACATGAGGCAACGAAGATGGGTTGAGCTGCTAAACGATTATGAGTGCGAAATCAAGTACCACCCAGGCAAGGCTAATGTGGTAGCTGATGCCTTGAGTCGGAAAGAATACTAAAATCGTCGTGTGAATACTCTTTCAATAACCATTCAATCCCATCTGTCCTCGCAAATCAAAGCAGCCCAGTTTGATGCCATGAAGATAGGAAACAGAACAAGTGAAGCGTTATGTGGAATGGAAAAGAACTTCGAAGTTAAGGAGGACGGAGCATATTATTTCATGAACCGAATTTGGATCCCCAAACATGGGGGATTCAGAGAAGTATTCATGAATGAAGCCCATAAGACACGATACTCCATCCATCCGGGTTCAAATAAAATGTACTTGGATATCAAGCAGCAATATTGGTGGCCTAACATGAAGACAGAAATTGCCACTTACGTTAGCAAGTGCCTCACTTGTGCTAAAGTGAAGGTAGAATATCAAAAGCCCTCAGGACTATTACAACAACTGGTAATACACGAGTGGAAATAGGAAAGGATTACTATGGAATTTGTGACCAAATTACCCAAGACAACAGATGGATTGGATATCATATGGGTAATAGTAGATAGGTTTACAAAATCCACTCATTTCCTGCCAATAAAGGAGTCATACAAGATGGAACGATTGACGAGAATCTACATCAAGGAAATTTTGAGACTCCATGGATTACTAATATCTATCATCTCAGATCGAGATAGTAGATTCACTTCACGCTTTTGGCAATCGCTTCAGAAAGGTATGGGAACACAACTAGACATGAGCACTGCCTACCACCCACAAACCGATGGTCAAAGTGAGCAAACCATTCAAACGCTTAAAGATATGATTCGTGCATGCATGATTTGAAGACCATGTTTGAACCTATTTTGCTCAAAATGATGTTTCTAAATGAAAAACTTGAATGCATGTGGTTTTGGATCTTTAAAAGTTGTAAAGCTCAAGTTGATGGCTTTGATTTAGGTTTTGATAATTGGATTTCACCTTCTAACAACATACATGTTGTTTTTGGGTGAAATCCTACTACCATTATCATCATATATGTCGTGCATGAACATGCATGTGAATAATCTCAAAGAAAAGTGTTTATGGAGGAGAAAACTGCAAGAAAAATTGACGATAGAAATGTTAGTAATGTTGCTAAGGCTCAAACGAATGTATGAAAATAATAAGGTTCGAAGGAATATTCGAAATTTATACGAAGGATTCGTACAATGAAGTAGTGTGATGTTTGATTGGGCATGGAAATTTAAGGTTTATGGTTGGGCATGAAACATGTTAGTAATTTGGAAAGTGTAAGATGGTTGTATACTCGAGATGATGACTAGTGTATCAAGGGGTTCTCGAACTAAGACTTGTAAATTTTTCCATAAAGGGGATGGTTTTTACTTTAATACAAAGTAAGGATGGTAGGGTAAAAATCACCAAAGATAAGGTTTTGGGTCAAAGAGATATCCTATGTTAAATTTTATGCTTAAGATGGAAACAACCTAAAGCTAGATTTGTAGCATAGCAGAGAAGTCTCATGTATTGGTAGCAATGGCCTAAACTTCCGTGCCTCCTCGTGAGTCATATTAAGGATCTCTACCAATGGTATCCAAGTGTCTACTCATGGCGACTCGTCTAACTTCTAACTCGATGCTCCAATTCTCATTCGTGTCAGTATCATAACACTTTTCCTAGCAGTGACTCTCGTACAAAGACGATGAAGAAGTAATAATGTATAATTGGTATTTGTTCGACATAGGATTATTACTAGTGGCTATCTATCTGCTATCCTTATGTCTAAAGTCAATAGCTACTGAGGAATACTCATTCTCAATTGTAAGTAGATTGCTCCTAGAGTGGTTAGTGATATAACCTAACTAGTTAGCCTAGCACTTGATAAGTATAAGAATATTTCTAAATAAAGGCATTGTGATAAAAGTTCACTTAGTTTTTAAGTGTACCTAGATGAATGTCTATAATATGCAATGCTCATAAGCACACCAAAAAAATTTATTTTTGAAAAGTTTAAGTTGACAATCATTTTGAACATAATTCTACTACAACCGTTTCCAGCCTTGCATTAATTTTCTTTAATTAAGCATAGCTGGCCAGGCTATACTTAATTAAAGTCTAATAATGTGTACTCGACTTAGTTATACCAATAGTATGTTCAGTATTTTAAAACTTTTTGAAATTTTTTGGCTATAGTTGTGGTTCTCCAAAGGAAAACCGGTATTCTCTATAACATTCGGCTCTGATACCATTTCTGTCACACTTCGCTAAAGTGGATACACAGGACGCGGCAGTACAACAGGTCACATAGCCAAAGTTAAAAGACAACACCAACCATAGTATTAATATGTATTACAATTTACAATGAATTTGAACAATGTTTTAAAATAAATTACAATGTATTTGAAAGACAACACATGCAAATGCTCCTACAAGTGTTGTGTCTCTACGTGCCACTTACTAGATGATTCCTGAAAAAGCACGTAAAACGAGCGTCAACTATAAAAATAGTTGGTGAGTTCACAAGTTAAAAATAATATTGGTTTCATGAATTGTAATCAAAGGGTTGATAGAAGTTTCCATAAATAGAAATATATTACATAAATGAGTAAATAAGTTTGCATAAACAAAGTTCGTTCTCATCATGTGAGATAAAGTATGTTGAGCAAATGAGATGCAACGTTCATATTCTCAAGGGAAATAAAGTTCGTTACTAAAACGAGTAAAAAAGTTTCATTGCAATAATGAGCAATCAAGTTCGTTGCTACAAGGAGCAAACAAGTTTGTTGCTACAAGGAGCAACTAAGTTCGTTGTTACAAGGAACAACCAAGTTCGTTGTAATTTTTCATGATTTTTAAGTATGTTTAACCATTTTCCACCATTTAATTCTTAGAAAACAACATACAATCGTGAAAAATAATAAACAGTTAATAAAAGTTCCCAATATTTTTGTAAAACTATCATACCATGTATATAAACTGGGAAAAATACTCAAAGTGATTTTCAAACAGTTTAACCGATTTTATGATTTTTGTGTATTTATTATAGCAGAATTAAATTACATAGGAATCAGTTTATAAAATTCTCCAGAGTTTTTTTTCCACTGTTATTTAACCTATATATGCTGGAAAAAATATCAAAGCCGGTTTTCAAACAGTTTAACTATTTTGCTTTGTTTTATTCATTTAAATAAGCATTAATTTGTAAAAAATTGTTAGACAGTAGGTGAAGTTCACTAAACATTTATTTATCATTTATATTTAATATAAGATATTCTGACTAAGTTTAATACTGTTTAGATAAGTGTAGCTATTTTTCATCAATTCAATCCCTTAAAGATTCATTAAATCGGGAAAATAAGAAATTGTATTGGAAAAATATGGAAAATTTTTCATGGAGTCTTTATAATGTCTAGAAGATGCAAAGATTATGAAATATGATTTTGGACATTCGTAACTTTACTTTACAATTTATTTTTCTTAAAAAAATAATAAATTTGAAATCAACAGAAAATAATCATAGAAATTCATGCAACTTCATAAAACATCTTTAATCAACTTATAGGTTATATCAGAAATTTACCAGACTGTATTGACCTTAAAAAGTATTTTATGTGAATTATTCCTCTATTTTGTTTCAAAAATTAAAATAAATTGAGAAAATTGATTTATTTTATGAAAATTTTCAGATCATCTTATTTTGCTGTTTGGATTCTGTGAAAAATCGTATTTGAACAGAAAAGAAGTTTTAGATATTTATTTACGAATAAATCATTTATAACCGTTCTTAACAATGTACTTTGATAATCAAGCCTTTAAGCTTGATGTTCATCACCTACATTATGATTTGAAGACCATGTATCAACCTATTTTGTTCAACATGATGTTTTTAAATGAAAAACTTGAATGCATGTGGTTTTGGATCTTTAAAACTTGTAAAACTCAAGTTGATGGATATGATTTAGGTTTTGATCACTGGATTTCACCTTCTAACAACATGCGTGTTGTTTTTGGGTGAAATCCTACCACCATTATCATCAAATTTGACATGCATGAACATGCATGTGAATAATCTCAAAGAAAAGTGTTTATGGAGAAGAAAAATGCAAGAAAACTTGATATTTTTGAAAGAAAAGTGAACAAAATGTAAGGAAGTTGATTTTACCTTGAAGATTAACTTCAAATGATTAATATTCTTGAATAAAATGAGGGATATTTTCTAGAAACTTTGTGGGTTTTGGAGCTAATTCATAGAGGTAAAGAGTGGGGGTTTTAGAGAGAAGAAAAGAGAGAAAATAAAGATTTTATCTCTCTGAATAACTCATCTATCTCGTCATCTCTTGGGGTTATACTCCACCAAAATCGTCCACCAAAACACACATATGCTTATGAATTCATGAAGAATTCAATGTGAAAATCTCTTCGAACGATATTGCTTCTAGGTTCATCATTTGTAGAGGAAATGAAAAGGGAAGTTTTTAAAGAGAGAAAGAGATATGAGTGAATGGGTGATCAAAATGATTAGTATTGGGAAGGTGAAATGAGGGGAGAGAGGGGGATTCCGAATTTGAAGGAGCTAGAGGAGCTTTTGTCTTATTTTATTTATTTATTTTGTATAAATCCCTCAATTTATATATAATTTCTTTCAATTTATATAAAATGTGAATTTTATATAAATTTTGTTCACAATTCTTGGAATTTTAGCTTATAAATGTAAAATTAATGTTAATGAATTAAATTAATTTCTTTGATTATATTTCCACACTTTAAATATATTAATTTGATATTATAGTTTTTATAAAAAGTTTTATGGGATTTTAATATAAAACTTCAGAAATATAACTTTTTAGGACTTTTAGCGTTTTGAGGGATTTTGTAACTCTTTGGATATCAAAATAAATTGAACCTTTGAGACTTCAAATTATTTTTATATTTTCTAACTCTTATTTATGTTAGAAGTAATATTTGTAATTTATTTTTATCGGTTTATTGGCATTCTATGTAGTGATTCCTAGATTGAAGCAAAATTGAGGAATCAAGTATACTAGTCCTAGTTTTCAACTTTGACTTAAGTTTCTATGAGAATTTGACCTAATTTATACTTCTAGTTTAAGTGCATGATGTGTCTACATGATTCATTCAAAGAGGTTCAATTCAAGGAATGACCCGAATATGGATAATCATTATAGTTAAGTAGTTGTAGAATTCACATACCAATGTGAAATCTAAGTACACTATTCTTCGATTATACTTGTTTACAAGTATCTAGTAGGTTATAAGTGAGATTCTAATTACCAATTCTAGTATGTGTCGTGTCTATATATGCAACTAAGTTTATTCAAATCTAGAACTTTTTCAAATTTTGACAGTTGTTACATCTTGTGTTATTTGACTCGGGCATGAGTCGGTCCTTTGTATCTCGATCTTTCAGTAGGGAGTTTGATATGCCTATGGGGAAGTTAGAGTGTCCGTTGTGGGTTTTTATCACTAATGAACACGAGATTTCTACATCTGCAGTATATCAGGATTGTGTATTGGAGATCTTTGGGGTGCCTTATCCGATTGATCTAATCCTTATCCCCATGGGGGATGTATGCGTGATACTGGGTGTGGATTGGCTAAGGAGGTTTGGTGCAATGATTGATTTCTAGGGTCAGTGAGTGGTAGTTCAAACCTCAAGTGGGGGAGAACTGGTTATCTATGGAGAGGGAACCAAGGTTGGTTTAGGGTTTTGTTTAGCAGCCAGGGCTCGACAATATATTTGGCACGAGTGTGCCGGTTATTTGGCTTATGTGGTTGATACTTCAGTTGGGGAGCAGAGCTCAGTTTCAGAGGAAACATTTGTCAGTGAGTTTGCTGTTGTTTTCCCATAGGAGTTACCCGATGTGCCTCATAAGAGACAAGTTGAGTTCAAGATTTATCTTGTGCTAGTTGCGGCCCCGATTGCCATGGCGTTGTACCGCTTGGCACCATTAGATACGCATGAGTTGTCATCTGAGCTTCAAGAGCTGCTAGGCAAGCAGTTCATTAAACCAAGCAATTCTCCATGGGGAGCGCCAATATTGTTCGTCAAAAAGAAGGATGGTTTACACTGGATGTGCATTAATGTCACATCCCAAACTGGAACGGCGGAAACGTTCGGGGGCGGAGGATGTCATGTACAGTATCAAAAAAATTGAATAATAGTAATCAAAGTAACAACAAGCCTTTCGTTGATAATATTGTGTTTACATTGAGTTTGTAACATTGTTTTATCACACCAAAATGTATAGCAAAAACTATAGACGAGACACCATGAATGCTCCGTCTTATCAAAAACCTATAGTGTACCTGTCTATCGGTTCCTTGAGAATACAAGTGATTTTGAAAGTTTATCAACATTTAAGTTGGTGAGTTCATAAGTATGTTTTTGAGATGTAAAGCTTGTCATTGTTCTTTGAAAAACGTTAGTATGTTCCTCCAAAAAATCCAATATTTTCTAAAGTAAAGTGAAATGTAGTCTTAGGCCTTAAGACCAAAATGCATGTTTGTTGCTATACTCTAAAATACTATTATGTAGTCCTATTAATAAATAAAAGATATCATGAATGTTTCTCTAAGTTGGATGTTGTAGTAGTGTGCTCTATACTAGAAAAGTAGTGTATCATAGTAGTGTTTGTATGAAAACCTTTTGCATGAGTGCCTGGAATCCACCAGCTGTAGAGTAAAATAGTGTTCTATAGTTTCATTATTTAAAATAAAACCCTTGAAGTAGTGTTA
Organism: Lactuca serriola; assembly: GCF_051521515.1. NCBI lineage: Eukaryota > Viridiplantae > Streptophyta > Magnoliopsida > Asterales > Asteraceae > Lactuca > Lactuca serriola. Next base: position 66,013,205 of record NC_136409.1, read on the forward strand.
ATCCCATAAACAATGTTTTAGTTGATACTATTGTGAGTTTTATATAACCATGCTAATATGACTAGTGGCCTCTACAATGTTCTTCAAGCGTTGGAATGTTATGACATTTGTCACCCCAGGCATGCCGGCCTAGCTGTTCCAAGCAGCTCAGGTGCAGGATTGTCAGTCCAGTATAGATCTATACACAACTTCACGCTCTCCCTCCAAAAGATTTTGGTTATAATTTGTAGGACTTGAACCTGTACCCTGATGGGTACAATCAAGTAGTGCCTCACAATCTTATATTAACTAGATTATGTGTAGTATTATACTGTTCTTTTGTACTTGAAACTGTATGTATTACTTTGTAGTAGTGTACTTTGTGATGTAAAATAATTATACCTAAATAATTATTTTAGTGGTGTATCCATGAATTAGTGAAATAGAGTAGATCTCCAAAAACTATACCAATTATAGTTTATATACCTGTTTCTGTATGGTGTTCTTGAGTTTGTAACATAGTGTAGTGTTTCTCAAACTATACCTATTATAGTTTAAAAGTATATCCTTGTATTGTTTCTTGAACTTAGTAAAATAGTGTAGTGATTCACAAACTGTACCTATTATAGTTTGAATATATGCTCTGTGATGAACGGAAAAACCTTCGCAATTTAACAGTGTGTATAAAGCGGTAGTAAGAGCTTTGTCAAAAATACCCTTTTGCTCTACATATTACAAGAAGGGTTATCAATATAATGAAATATATTTTATATTCATATATATTCACAGCACATATAATTAAGAGTGAAAAGATAGCCGAATAAGTAATTCTATCCAAAACCCACAACCAGATAAGGAACATGATTTAGGAAGGAATTGCCAATTCTCTGTTTGTTGAACCTTATTTATATATATATATATATATATATATATATATATATATATATATATATTTATTTTGATAAAATGAAGCAATAAGTCAATTTCAAACAATTGCAGATGGTTTGAAACGTTTTGAAATCGTTTGAATATTAACACAAGAGTACTTGTGTTTTACCCCTAATAAAATTGAAAAATACTGAAAACGTAGGGGTATATACTCACCTCGAATGTACGTTCGTGTTTGAATAGCAAAACTGTAGTGACGATCCTCGGCTAGCGTATGTGGAAATGGTCGTATCCTAAAAATAATTAATTTAAATAATAAATTAAATAATGATTTAAATAATAATTAAAGTGTTAGACAACACTTTAATTATGTAAGGAATACTTACAAAATTTATTTGGAATTATTTGGAGTGTTCTTGACATTTTCGGTGGGTTTAGGGGGGGGGGGGGGGCGGGGTCGGTTTGTTCTTGGGTGGAAGCTTGAAGATTTGACGATTGTTCTTGTGTTCTTGGTGTTCTTGGTGAAATTATGAAGTTCTGGACAAAATTTTATGAAGATATGAAGGTTTTCGAATGATACTTGAGAGCAAATTGAAGGAGTTTACGGTTTGAAAAGTGAGAAATAAATTGAGTTCACGGTTGAAAGCATATATATAGAAGAGGTTTTCAGCCTTAATGGGCCTTAAACCTTTTGTTTGCTGTCAAAAGTAGTCCAAAACGAAGTGATTTTAGTCCTTTATGACCGAAATTGTGACATCCCCTAATTTCTCGGCCAGAAAAGACCAATTTAATTTATGCTTTTTAAAATAAAATCAGAGAAATCTTTTTAAAAGATGTTGCGGAATTGGTCCCCAAAAAAAATATGATAAAAGTTTATCAAAACCTTCTTTAAGAAATGTATAGTTTCATTTCATATCAAAACCTCGGGATGTCATGTTCCGATACAGATCAAAAGCATAAACAAGACATTATAAGCCTTTCAACAGTTATTTACAACTACTAGCCTATAATCCAAAAATCTCTCATCGTCCTCCAATTATGCTCGGGGTCCACTACCTGTAATCATAAAACTGAGTGGGTCAGGCTTGGGAGCCTGGTGAGCATATAGGGTTTTCAACCCTGATTACCCATTCCCCTTGTCCTCACTTTACGTCCCTAAACACCTATCACAAGGGACCTAGCCTAAGGAATATCATCGGGATGGACACTACTGCTAAGGGGTTTCCTCAGCCATACATGTCCTTAAGGCAACCATGAGGGGGATGAAGTACGCCAATGAACATTTAATTCATCAACACCTACAAGTTGCGAACTTGCTAGTGTTCCACTGGACTATCTAGATAGTCCGTGGTCGTCATCTATACTTCGCTAGATGACAACAACAACAACAACAACAACATCGACATCGAGGCCTCTCACCATTTTAACACACATCAACTATTTCATCTACCCATGTTCTACCCAACATATTTTGTAGATAAAAAGCATATACAGTTTAAAACTTGTATAAAACATCAATTCAACAGTCACCTCGAATAAACAATTAGCATATTTACACATAACACGTATTTTAAGGTAAATACTTCATATCTATGTGTAAATTGAAAGTAACTACACACTCACGTATTTTGGTGAAAATCGGGCAGCAATTCGTTTCCTAAAACGATCGTTTCTAATAAAACCGGGAGTTTTAATGAGAAACCGGGCTCTGCAAAAGGTCGGGCTTCGAAACCGAAAAGATAAATTTTCCGGGCTTCTCGGGCACTTCGTGGGGTATTCCGGGCTTTACAATTGATACCGGGGCTTTAGGGGATTCTAAGATGAAGAAAATATGAAGAGAGGGGCTAAAAATGGGAAAATTCCAAAAGTAACCGGGAGCCTTCGCAGGTACCCTTCTATTTATAGGGTCCGAAGTTCTGATCCAAGGGCTGAGAAGTCTCCTGATCCGACGGCTAAGAGGCTTCGCAGGGGGGTGGCTCGCACATGGCTCGCATGGCTCGCACATGGCTCGCACATGCGAGGGCTCGCTGGCGGCTTCTAAGTGGACCGCGGCTTACTGGTGCACCTGCGAGAATCGGAGCTAGGCTATGCGAGTCTCGGAGCTGGGTGCGAGGCTCGGATAGAAAGCTGGCAGCTTCGGATTGGGCCTCCTCCTCGGTCGAATCAGAAGATGACACATGGCTTCGCATGACTCAGCAGCTTCGGTGACTCAGCAGCCTGATGACTCAGCAGGACACGTGTCACATTCTAAGCGAGGGTGACGTGTCAAAGTGTGACTATGCGAAATTTCTCGGTTTTCACACCAAAACTTCTAAAATCCATAACTTTCGCATACGAGCTCCGTTTTTGACGTTCTTTATATGCACGCGTAGCTAAAATTACGATCTACAACTTCCGTTTAGACTTCGTTTGCTAATTTTGACATTAAATTTTATATTATTATTTTTAACAGACCGGGACAGGAAATTCGTTAAAATTCATAACTTCTTCATCCGACGTCCGTTTTTGTCAGACTTTTTACCGTTGTGCTCCTAATGACGAGACCTTCAATTCTTGTTTAGGTTGTGTCGGCTAAAAATCGCTCGATCTAAAATTTGAGTTTTTAGCTGTGTACTGCTACACTGAAACTTCGAAAAATCATAACTTCCTCATACGAAGTCAGATTTGGGCGTTCTTTTTATCGAACTTCTCGGTTTAACGAATACTACAACTTTCGTTTAGATTACTAAGGCTAAAAAGTAGCTTATCAAAAACTCACTTTTTACGACATTCATCACCGTGCCGGTTTTGTCGCGAAACTTCGACAGGTCATAACTTCTTTGTTATAACTCGGATTTTGGTATTCTTTATATCCCCGAAATCCTTGTTTCGACCAATACAACTTTATGTAAAGATATCGGGCTTATCTCACACTTTAATTTTGATGCTTATTTTTATTCTTAATTAATTAAGCCCTAATAATTAAGCATAAAACACATAATTCACATAATATTCACATAATTCCTTTTCATTTCTTCAAAATGAGTTACAAAGGTTAACCTAGACTATCAACTCAATATAAATGCCTAGGCTAGAAACACGAGTGTTACAATTCTCGGCCCCTTAGGATGATTCCGACCCCGGAATCACATATCACCAAACAACTGCAGGTAGCGACTCATCATGTCACTCTCCGTTTCCCAAGTGAGATTTGGTCCATTCGTATGTTTCCAACGCACAAGCACTAAATCGACCATCTTGCGTCGTAACTTCATAGTCTTACGGTCAACGATTGCCTCAGGTTCTTCGATCAACCTCTTGTTTTCATCCAACCTTAACTCAGAAATCGGAATTATGTCGGGCACATCTCCTGTGAACTTTATCAAGTAACACACATGAAAGGTGTTATGAATACCTTCCAGTTCTTCCGGTAACTCTAGCTTGTAAGCTTGATTCCCGATCTTCTGAAGAATTTTGAACGGTCCAATAAACATTGGACTCAACTTTCCTCGTTTCCCAAATCTTATAAGTCCCTTCCACGGCGAGACTTTAAGTAAAACTGAATCTCCAACTTCAAAGGTTATCGGTTGTCTTTTCTTGTCAGCATAACTCTTTTGTCGATCTTGAGCAGCTAACATCCTTTCCCTTATCACTTTCAACTTTTCAGCAGTCTCATAGACTATTTCAGGTCCCATAAACTGCTTTTCCCCAGCTTCCATCCAACATGATGGCATTCGACACTTTTCCCCATACAAAGTGTGATAAGGTGCCATCTTAATGCTTGAGTGGAAACTATTATTATAGGAGAATTCTACTAAAGGTAAGTGTTCATCCCAGTTACCTTGGAATTCTAGGGTACATGCTCTCAGCATATCCTCCAATGTTTGAATCGTTCGCTCGCTCTGACCATTGGTTTGCGGATGGTAAGCTGTACTCAAACACAACTTGGTACCCAATTCCTCTTGTAGACTCCTCCAAAACCTTGAGGTAAAACGGCTATCACGATCGGACACAATCGTTAACGGAACACCGTGAAGCCTCACAATTTCCTTCACGTAAGAATTCGCAAGTTTATCCATGGACCATTTCTCTTTGGCCGCTATGAAATGCGCACTCTTAGTGAAGCGATCAACGACCACCCAAATCATGTCGTGACCGTTCCTTGTTCTGGGCAGTTTAGTCACAAAATCCATGGTGACGTCTTCCCGTTACCCATGGGTACGGGTAAAGGTTCTAAACTCCCATATGGTTTCTGATATTGTGACTTAACCCTAGCACAAGTTACACACTCGACCACATACTTAGCAACATCGAGCTTCATTGTCGGCCACCAATAATAAGGTTTTAGATCCCTATACATTTTCGTACTGCCGAGATGAATTGGGTACATGGTCTTGTGAGCTTCTTCCATCAAAAGATCTCTTATTCCGCCCATCTTAGGTACCTAAATTCTATCTTGAAATACCTTCAACCCTTGGTTGTTTGTACCGAACACTAACGTTTTCCCCAAACGTTCTTCCTTTCGGTCATTTTTCTCTAAAGCTTCCTCTTGAGCTTTCTTTATACTTTCCACAATTGCCGAGACAACTTCAATTCTCAACGCTCTTGGCCTTTTCTTTTCAAGGTTTACCTTCCGACTGAGAGCATCGGCAACAACATTTGCTTTACCAGGGTGGTAAAGTATTTCACAATCGTAGTCCTTGAGTAACTCTAGACAGCGTCGTTGCCTCATGTTCAATTCCTTCTGATTAAAGAGATATTGGAGACTCTTATGATCAGTGAAAAGTTTACACTTTGTGCCATAAAGATAATGCCTCCATATCTTTAAGGCAAATACTACCGCTGCCAACTCCAGATCATGAGTGGGGTAGTTCTTTTCATGTTCCTTCAATTGCCTCGATGCATACGCGATCACTTTATCCCTTTGGGTCAGAACACAACTTAACCCAACTCGAGATGCATCGCTATAAACTGCAAAGTCATCAACTCCTTCAGGAAATGAAAGAATCGGTGCTTCACACATTCTCTTCTTCAACTTCTCAAAGGCTTCCTTATGCTTCTCATTCCAAGCATAAGTAGCTCCTTTGTGGGTCAAAGCTGTTAATGGAGTAGCAATCGAAGAAAAGCCTTGGATAAACCTTTGGTAATATCCTGCTAATCCTAAAAAGCTTCGAATCTCCGTAGGACTTTTTGCTTGTTCCCACTTCATTACAGCTTCAATCTTTGCTGGGTCAACCATTATTCCTTCTTGGTTAACCACATGTCCTAAAAATTGGACTTCTTGAATCCAAAATTCACATTTGGAGAACTTTGCATACAACTTCTCCTTTTTCAGGACTTCTAGCACTTCACGTAGATGCTTTTCATGCTCCTGCTTGTTTTTCGAATAAATCAAGATATCATCTATGAATACTATCACGGATTTACCTAAGAATGGTTTACAAACCCTATTCATCAAATCCATGAAAGCTGCTGGGGCATTGGTTAGTCTGAACGACATAACCAAAAATTCATAGTGTCCATATCTCGTTCTAAAAGCAGTCTTTTCGATATCCTGCTCTCTCACCTTTAGTTGATGGTATCCCGACCTAAGATCGATCTTCGAGAAATAGCTCGAACCCTGCAACTGGTCGAACAAGTCATCGATCCTTGGCAACGGGTACTTGTTCTTTATCGTCACTTTGTTCAGCTCTCTGTAATCGATGCACATTCTCATGCTTCCGTCTTTCTTCTTTACAAAGAACACAGGGCTCCCCAGGGCGATGAACTAGGTCGAATGAAATCTTTGTCCATTAACTCCTGAAGTTGTGTCATAAGTTCTTTCATTTCGGTTGGCGCTAGTCGATAAGGTGCTTTCGCTATCGGCGTCGTTCCTGGTAACAAGTCGACACGAAATTCTACTTGTCGATCAGGGGGCAATCCGGGAAGATCTTTGGGAAAGACTTCCGGATACTCACACACCACCGGAATATTCTGCACCTCCTTCTTTTCCATCTTGGCATCGATCTCGAACGCTAGATATGATGTACATCCCTTGGCCAAACACTTTCTGGATTTCATTAGGGAAATGATTCCAGAGTTTACTCTGCGTTTGTCTCCGTACACCATAAACGACTCTTTCCCTGGCGGGTTTACTTTTACTATCTTCTTTCTACATAGTATTTCTGCATCATTGGCGCTAAGCCAATCCATTCCTAAAACTATGTTGAATCCATTTAACTCGATAGGCAATAATTCCTCTTGGAACTTATTCCCATCCAAGTCAATGAGGATGTTTTTCATACGATGGCTAACAGGTACAAACTTGCCACTAGCAATCTCGACTATTATAGCATTAACGAGCATATCTACAGGCAAAGCTAGCTTTCTACCAAATTCATGCGATATAAAGGAGTAACTGGCTCCAGAATCAAACAAAATTTGGGCAGGCAATTCATTTACGAGAAAGGTACCTGAAGCAACATCGGCTTCTTCTTTCGCAGCTTCGAGTGTCATCTGAAAGGCTCTCACCTTCGGCTTTGGTGGTAGATTGGGTTTTGCTGCGTCCTTCTTCTTCGGGCAGTCCCTCAAAATATGCCCTTCTTCATTGCACCCAAAACATACGTTCTTATTGAAGGTGCATTCATTGGCATAATGCCCTGGCTTTCCATAGTTGTAACAAGTGACTTCCACGCTACACTTCCCAGCATGTTTCTTCTTACACTTGTCACACCACTTGGCTTCGCTTCCTCCTCCAAACTTTCTCGAACCAGTCTTCGAGAACTTGTTCTTTTTATTCGAACCTGAAGTTCCTTCAAACTTTCTCTTTTCGCCAACTTCAACCTTGCTGGCGGCTCTCCCTTTTATCATATCTTCAACAGACTTGGCAGCCCAGATAGCTGCCTCCAAAGTAAGTGCCTGACGTACTGGCACCGCGTACTCCCATGGAAGTCCCTTTGTGTACCTGTCTATTTTTGCCAACTCATCTAGGACAATACGGAAAGCAAACTCCATTTTGTCTGTGAAGTTATTTGTATATTCGTCAACGGTCATACTCCCCTTCTGCAATGTTAGAAATTGGTTTTCTAACTCAAGTACGTTTTGGGCCGAGCAGTACTTGCGCTTGAAGTGCACCAAGAACTCTGCCCAAGTTAACTGTAGTGGCGCATTAGGGCTTAGGGTTTTCCCTAAAGTGCTCCACCAACGAGCAGCACTACCCCTGAACTGACGTACTACAAACGTGGTTTGTAACTTGCCTTGGCAATCACAAGTCATGAAAGCCTACTCCATTTCCGAGATCCAGTCCATTACTCCGACATGATCTTCTTTTCCATTGAAGGTCGATGGCTTGCAAGTCATAAAGTCCTTATACTTGCACCCATTTCTCTCCATTCTACCCTCGTGGTTATTCCTCCCAACCACAAGCAGTTCACTATGACCAACCGATCTGTTATTGTTCCCTTCTTCAGATCGATCGTCATTTAGTTCACGTTGTTCAACAGGAACTGAAGGTTCATCCCTGTCGTTCAGCAACATCTGCCTCAATTACTCCCTTTGTTCAGCCAACATGGCCTGAATCATAGTTCGTACTCCAGCCATGGTGATGGGTTGTTGGTTTCTGTTTGCATTTCCAGCTCCACTCCGAGTTCTTGCCATTTCAATCTATATACCGAATAAGGCGAATTTAGGTCTTTATTCTTGTTAGACATGTCAATTCCCTTATCACTCCGAAACGTTTACATGTTAGTTCTAATCTTGTATTCATACGCTTAGAATCCTACACACATAAAGTTTCCAGATCCGGTCGGCAACAGACCATAGATCCGAACAAATAATGGCACACATGGCAAACATATAGCATTTAGCACATAAGGGCATTTTAGGCATCTTCCCTAAAATAAACTAGTGATCGTGTCTAAAATATGGTAGACACTCATCTCAGAATCATCACTTAGCATTGTAAGTTCAAGTCTAGAAATTCTACAATTTCTTAGTTCGCTTAAACTAATGCTCTGATACCAACGGTGACATCCCCTAATTTCTCGGCCAGAAAAGACCGATTTAATTTATGCTTTTTAAAATAAAATCAGAGAAATCTTTTTAAAAGATGTTGCGGAATTGGTCCCCAAACAAAATATGATAAAAGTTTATCAAAACCTTCTTTAAGAAATGTAAGTTTCATTTCATATCAAAACCTCAGGATGTCATGTTCCGATACAGATCAAAAGCATAAAAAGACATTATAAGCTTTTCAACAGTTATTTACAACTACTGGCCTATAATCCAAAAATCTCTCATCGTCCTCCAATTATGCTTGGGGTCCACTACCTGTAATCATAAAACTGAGTGGGTCAGGCTTGGGAGCCTATTGACCATATTGGGTTTTCAACCCATAATAATAATATACTTATTAAGTTCACCAATCAACAATAACCCTGATTACCCATTCCCGTTGTCCTCACTTTACGTCCCTAAACACCTATCACAAGGGACCTAGCATAAGGAATATCATCGGGATGGACACTACTGCTAAGGGGTTTCCTCAGCCATACATATCCTTAAGGCAACCATAAGGGGGATGAAGTACGCCAATGAACATTTAATTCATCAACACCTACAAGTTGCGAACTTGCTAGTGTTCCACTGGACTATCTAGAAAGTCCGTGGTCGTCATCTATACTTCGCTAGATGAATACAACAACAACAACAACATCAACATCGAGGCCTCTCACCATTTTAACACACATCAACTATTTCATCAATCCATGTTCTACCCAACATATTTTGTAGATAAAAAACATATACAGTTTAAAACTTGTATAAAACATCAATTCAACAGTCACCTCGAATAAACAATTAGCATATTTACACATAACACGTATTTCAAGGTAAATACTTCATATCTATGTGTAAATTGAAAGTAACTACACACTCATGTATTTTGGTGAAAATCGGGCAGCGATTCGTTTCCTAAAATGATCATTTCTAATAAAACCGGGAGTTTTATTGAGAAACCGGGCTCTGCGAAAGGTCGGGCTTCGAAACCGAAAAGATAAATTTTCCGAGCTTCTCGGGCACTTCGTGGGGTATTTCGGGCTTTACAATCGATACCGGGGCTTTGGGGGATTCTAAGATGAAGAAAATATGAAGAGAGGGGCTAAAAATGGCAAAATTCCAAAAGTAACCGGGAGCCTTCGCAGGTACCCTTCTATTTATAGGGTCCGAAGTTCTGATCCAAGGCTGAGAAGTCTCCTGATCTGACGGCTAAGAGGCTTCGCAGGGTGGTGGCTCGCACATGGCTCGCACATGGTTCGCACATGCGAGGACTCGCTGGCGGCTTCTAAGTGGACCGCGGCTTACTGGTGCACCTGCGAGGCTCGGAGCTGCGTGCGAGGCTCGGACAGAAAGCTGGCAGCTTCGGATTGGGCCTCCTCCTCGGTCGAATCAGAAGATGACACGTGGCTTCGCATGACTCAGCAGCTTCGGTGACTCAGCTGCCTGATGACTCAACAGGACACGTGTCACATTCTAAGCGAGTGTGACGTGGCAAAGTGTGACTATGCGAAATTTCTCGGTTGTCGCGCCAAAACTTCTAAAATCAATAACTTTCGCATACAAGCTCCGCTTTTTACGTTCTTGATATGCACGCGTAGCGAAAATTACGATCTACAACTTCCGTTTAGACTTCGTCGGCTAATTTTGACTTTAAATTTTATATTATTATTTTTAACAGACCGGGACAGGAAATTCGTTAAAATTCATAACTTCTTCATCCGACGTCCGTTTTTGTCAGACTTTTTACCGTTGTGCTCCTAATGACGAGACCTTCAATTCTCGTTTAGGTTGTGTCGGCTAAAAATTGCTCGATCTAAAATTCGAGTTTTCAGCTGTCTACTGCTACGCTGAAACTTGGAAAAATCATAACTTCCTCATACGAAGTCAGATTTGGGCGTTCTTTTTATCGAACTTCTCGGTTTAACGAATACTATGACTTTCGTTTAGATTACTAAGGCTAAAAAGTAGTTTATCAAAAACTCACTTTTTACGACATCCAGCATCATGCCGGTTTTGTAGCGAAACTTCGACAGGTCATAACTTCTTCGTTATAACTCGGATTTTGGTATTATTTATATCCCCGAAATCCTTGTTTCGACCACTACAACTTTATGTAAAGATATTGGGCTTATCTCACACTTTAATTTTGACGCTTATTTTTATTCTTAATTAATTAAGCCCTAATAATTAAGCATAAAACACATAATTCACATAATATTCACATAATTCCTTTTCATTTCTTCAAAATGAGTTACAAAGGTTAACCTAGACTATCAACTCAATATAAATGCCTAGGCTAGAAACACGAGTGTTACAGAAATCCCTTTTGATTTTGTTCCTAAAGTTAATTAGTAAAGGGGGTTTTCGGTCTAGAGTCAACAAAGAAAGGGTTTTCGGTTCTAGCCTTTTCAATTAAGATGTTTTTGGTTTTGGGATTCCAAAATGATGTGTTTTCGGTTTGGTTTTGGAAGTAAGATTCCTTAGACCGAAATCTATACATATATATTAAGATATATCACGGTTAAAGTTAAGTAATAGGCTTTTTCTTTGAATAAATATAACTTTTATTTGAACTAGTGTAAGCTTTGTTTGAAATAGAGTGAATCTTTTCGACTTTTATTGATGTAACTTCTAGATTCTCAGGTATATGATTTTATTATTTAATTTGAGATTTTTGGAGTGACTCGACTAGTTGGAGCCTCAACTTGTTGAGTAGAGTCGCGGTTGGTGACGTGGATTAATGAATGGACACGATGAGTCTGTGAGGCAACTTGTTGAGTCAGCGCTGCTGAAGGAAACCCTAATTTCTCGGGCATATGGCCTATTTAAAGGCACTTATAGCTTCCCTTTGCGACCACTTCCCCCAGAGAGAGACCCTAAACGATCTTTGAGCTTATATATATATACATATATATATATATATATATGTATATATATATATATATGTATATATATACATACATATATATATATATATACATATATATATATATATGTATATATATATATATATACAAACATATATATATATATATATATATATATATATATATATATATATATATATATATATAGAGAGAGAGAGAGAGAGCTAACCTTGAGCATTTTGGTGTATCTTTGCAAGGAAAGGAGAAGATTTTCAAGCAAGGAGCAAAATAAGGCTGTTAGATCTGTTAATATTCATCTGACGGCTTCTGTTAGAGGTATCAAGTTCGAACCTTTCTCTCTTGTAAAGTAGATCTCTCATTTTGAAGATTAGGTCTTCTTTTCTTTATATTTTGGGACTTTGAGGATTTGTGGTTCATGAGGAGGCTTGAACTCCAGATTTGGACCTTAGGAGGTCCCTAGTATCTAAAGGTTCATGCTTTATTCAACCTTAGGGGAAATTTATGAGTGAAAAACCCATGTAGATTATATTCTTGGCATTTCTTGCCCAAAATGCCATGCATGGACATAAAGTCTATGACTTTACGTGATAAATGAGCCCTGAGAGTGTGGATCTAGAGTTTGAGAAAGAATCATGCCTTGAAATCGTCTGAATGCAAGTACAGTGTGAATGGACTCGCCGTGTTGATGAGCCGACGCGACGAGTAGATTAGGGTTGTCCCAATTAGCTGGATCATGCGAGAGCTCGGCGAGTTAGGGATTAACTCGACGAGCTGGAACTTCATGGGATGGTCGAGAATCGATGGGACTTAACGAGTTGCACGAGTACACTCAGCGAGTCTGATCAATTTCGAATTGTTTACTAGAGTTTGACTTCTGTTGATTTTAAGCTTTGGTCAAAATGAGTAATGGAGGTCAGGGAAGAGTAAAATGGTCTTTTACCCATTTCCAGGGCTAAGTGTGTAAGAGAGTTCAACGAATGGTGTAGTCGAGTGTGAAGAGATTTTACTAGCTAGCTTACGAAGTGAGTCTTCCCACTATACTTTACCTAGTGTAGTAATTATGTGTGACGAGAGGGTCCTATATGTTTACGTGAGTTATGCATGTTATTTATGATATGAATTGTGTGCTATATTATGTGATACTTAGATTGGACTGGAGGGTCCAACAAACTACAAGGTCAGAGGGTCCTCACTTAGAACGGACCAGAGGGTCCAACGAGCCGTGGGACTGGAGGGTCCCACTGAGACACATTGATCGGAGTGTCTTCCAGAGCTATAGCCTCGAGTGGCTAATTATTTGTGCGTGATATTTTGGAGAACTCACTAAGCTTTATGATTGTCGTGTTATGTGTTATGTGTTTCAGGTACTTCCGAGGATCGCGGGAAGGCACCTGCGTAATTGTACACACTTGTTCGAGATTCTGTTAAGGATTCTAGGATTTGACTTTCTTTGTGGATTTTTGTTGACATTGAGACACTTATGATTTTTATGAAATATAATATATGAATTTTATGTGTTTTAAAAATGAAAAATTGGTTTGAAAAATTACGTCATTTCAAGTTGGTATCAGAGTCTTGGTTTGAGGGATTCGGATGCACCTTCGGGTATGTCTGGACTCAAATTGAGGATTTGAGAAATTTTTCAAGAGAAACAATTTTTCTAAAATGAGTAAGAGTTTCTAAGAGAAAAACAAGAAAGAGCAGTGTCTACAATCAGCCAACGCTCGAATAGTGATTTTCCAAAAATACCCTTACTTTCAGTGTCATGAGATACGTTATGCATGCTAGAGAGTAGGATAGGTACTTCATATTTTAGGACTAGAGTTGGCTGATTTAAGATGCCTTAGCCTAGGAGTAGTCTGTGTTCGGAGGGAAATAGAGTACTTGTGATCTGGAATCCTAGGAGGAGGACTTGCATTGATTACAGATGTAGTGTGGAAGGTAGTATTGGGTCCGTACTACTGGAAGCACCGGGTCGGTGAGAAGTCTAAGTAAGAATCCTTAGGATGCTAAGGAACAAGTAGGGGGAGTGATCGAGTGTGAGTATACTCGAGCAAGTCTCTGATTATTTTGTTCTGTGTTTCAGAGACATCATGGTGGGTACGCACCACAACCCTAAGAGCAGTGGAGTTAGCGATGATGAGATTTGTCGGATGATTCACAAGGAGGTGGCCGCAACTATCTGAGAGGCCATCCAGGAGATGTTTGGGTCTAGGTACCGAGGGTTCGCGGGAAAGCTTTCCAGCTGACGGCGGAGGAGGTCCACGCAGCACCTGATGTTGTGGTCGGTATGTGTTCTTTTACTTATTCTGTTTCGATTTATACTGTGCTTACATTGTGATATGCTTAGGTACTTTTCTTGTGAGTTCTGTACCTGCCTTGGTGTTATTTGACTCACGTGCGAGTCGGTCCTTCGTATAGTTAGCGTTTAGTCATCACATCAGTATCCGACGAGAGGCATTGAATCGACCTCTGAGAGTTTCCATAGCGGAAGAGCATGTGGTGTTTGGGACCGATGTGATTTGGGGATGTGTGCTCAAGATTTTTGGTTTTGTGTTTCCGATAGATCTGGTCCCGATCGCGATGGGTGACGTCTGTGTCATTGTGGGGGTGGACTGGTTGAGTCGATTTGGAGTTGTTATCGACTGCAAGCGTCAGTTGGTGACCATATGATACCCTAGTGGGGGAGTGCTTACAGTGTATGGCGAGGGTACTCAATCTTGGTCAACATTATGCTCGGTTGCTAGAGCGAGGTAGAGTCTACAGCAAGGTTCCAGGGGTTTTATAGTGTATGTGATGGATGCACGAGCTGAGTGACCGAGTTCTATTGTTGAGAGTCCGATAATGAGTGAGTTTCTGGATGTTTTTACAGAGGAGTTATCAGGTGTGCCTCCAAAGAGGCAAGTAGAGTTCCGGATTGATTTGGTTCTGGGAGTCGCGACTATCCTCTAGGCACCTTATTGCCTTGCGTTGCCTGAGATGTAGGAGTTATCCTCACAACTCCAAGAGCTGTTGGGGAAGCGCTTTATCTGGCCTAGTAGCTCGCCATAGAGAGCACTGATACTTTTTGTCATGAAAAAGGATTGTTCTCATCGGATGTGCATCGATTACTGGGAGTTGAACAAGTCGACGGTCAAGAACCGTTATCCGCTTCCGAGGATCAACGATCTGTTATCAGTTGCAGGGTGCGTCTTGGTTTTCCAATATCAATTTGAGGTCTGGATATCATCAGATGAGAGTTCGTGAGGAGGATATCCAGAAGATGGCCTTTATAACTTGTTATTGGCATTACAAGTTCGTGGTGATGCCTTTTGGACTTACCAATGCACCGACGACGTTCATGGATCGCTTGAACTGGGTGTGTAGGCCTATGCTGGATCGATTGGTGATCATGTTCATCGACGATATTTTGATGTATTCGAGATCCAGAGAGCAGCATGTGGAGCATTTGAGAGAGATTCATGGAGTATTGAGATCAGAGAGGCTTTATGCCAAATTCTCCAAGCATGATTTCAGGTTACGAGAGGTCCAGTTCGTAGGACACCTCGTTAATCAAAATGGGATTATGGTCGATCCGACCAAGATTGAGGTAGTGATGAGATGGGAGGTGCCGAGATCCCCCACCGAGATCAAGAATTTTCTGGGATTGGCTGGCTACTATCGGAGATTTAACCAAGATTTCTTCATGATTTGCTTCTCCCTCACCCGATTAACCCGTAAGGGCATTACTTTTTCTTGGGGTCCCGAGCAGCATAACTCATTTGAGACTCTTCGCCAAAGGTTGTGCGAAGCCCCGGTGTTAGCTCTTCCCGAGGGAATGGAGGACTTTGTGGTTAATTGTGATGCATCTATATCTGGGTTGGGTGCGGTGCTAATATAGAGAGGGCACGTGATATCATACACATCGAGGCAGTTGAAGCCTCTTGAGACTAGATATCCCACCCACGATCTAGAGCTAGGGACGGTGGTCTTCGCCCTCAAGATTTGGCGCCACTACTTGTATGGGGTTCAGTGTACCATATACACGGACCACAAGAGCCTGAACTATCTCATGGATCAACCCAACCTAAATATGCGGTAGAGGAGATGGTTGGATGTGGTGAAAGACTATGACTGTGAGATCCTGTATCATCCGGGCGAGGCTAACGTGGTGGCCGACACCCTAAGTCGTAGATCGAAGAGTGCCCCAATTCGAGATGTGTGTATGAGGCTGACACTGATGACTTCAGTCTTGGATACCATTCGAGAGGCCCAGGCGAAGGCCGTGGAACCGGAGAACTGCAAGAGGGAACGAGTGATTGGGTAGGTATCTGAGTTTGTGATGGATAGCCGAGGACTTATGACTTTTTGAGGGCAGATTTGGGTGCCCTATAAAGGCGGAGCTCGGCGTATACTAATGGAGGAGGTGCATAGATCGAGGTTCTCGATCAATCCCGGGGCTACTAAGATGTATTTAGACCTGAAGAGAGACTATTGGTGGCCATGTATTAAGAAGGATGTTGCTTGGGTAGTTGAGAGGTGCTTGACCTACTGCCGGGTCAAGGCAGAGCACCAGCGTCCACATGGTCCATTGCAGCCTCTTGAGATTCCCCAGTGGAAGTGGGAAAAGATCTCGATGGACTTTATCACCAAGTTGTCGAGGACTGCACATGGAGTTGATGCGATTTGGGTGATTGTGGACCGACTGACGAAGAGTACTCAATTCCTTGCTATTAGAGAGAGCTCATCTGCGGAGAGATTGGCTGAGATCTATGTGAGAGAAGTGGTAGCGCGTGATGGTGTGCCGGTCTCAATAGTGTCATATCAAGACGGGCATTTACTTCCAAGTTTTGGAAGAAGTTTCATGAGGAGTTGGGCCCACGCTTGCATTTCAATATGGTGTATCACCCACAAACGGACGGGGCAAAATGAGCGGACAATTCAGTCGATTGAGGACATGTTGCGGGCATGGGTCATGTACTTCGGAGGAAGTTGGGACACCTACATACCACTGGCTGAGTTTTCCTACAACAACAGCTATCATTCTAGTATAGGTACGCCTCCCTTTGAGCTTTTGTATTGGAGAAGGTGTCAGACTCCTATTTGCTGGGGAGAAGTCGGACAGAGAGTGATGGGTGGCACAGAGATAGTGCTGAAAACGACCAAGCAGATTCAGTAAGTCAGACAGAGGTGACTGATGGCATAGAGTTGCCAGAAGAGTTATGAGGATAGGTAACGGTCCTAGCTAGAATTTCAGGTAGGAGATTTTGTGGTCCTGAAGGTATCCCCATGGAAAGGGGTAATCTGATTTCGGAAGCGGGGTAAGTTGGGACCCCGATACATCGGTCCTTTCAGAGTGACTACCAGAGTGGGAAGAGTAGCATACCAGTTGGAGCTACATGCAGAGTTGAGCCAGATCCATAACACCTTCCACGTGTCCCAGTTGAGGAAGTGTGTGGCCGGTGAGACGTAAATAATGCCACTAGAGGACATTCAGGTAGATGTGAGCCTGAACTTCATTGAGAGGCCGATCGTGATCCTAGATCAAAAGGTGAACGTTTTGAGGAACAAGGAAGTGCCCCTGGTTCAGGTCCAGTGGCAACATCGGAGGGGGTCCGAGTTGACTTGGGAGCCGGAGTCGGAAACGCAGGAGCAGCATCCTAAGCTATTTGTTTAACATGACTTCGAGGGCGAAGTCTGATTCTAGTGGGGGAGAACTGTAACATCCGGATTCCCAGGTATATTTTTTTAATATTTAATTTGAGATATGTGGAGTGACATGACGAGTTGGTGCCTCAGCTCGTCGAGTAGAGTCACAGCTGGTGACGTGGATTAATGAATGACTTGACGAGTCTGTGAGGTGACTCACCGAGTCAGCGCTGCTGAAGGAAACCCTAATTTCTCGGGCATGTGGGATATTTAAAGGCACATATGAAAGACCCTCACTTTCGTATTTATGAAAGACCCAAACTTTCATACTTGACAATATAGTTACTCCAAAACATGCTACTTGTATATTCATAAAAACAATATTTTACATTGATAAAAAGGTTACAAACTACTGGATACAAACCGAATATTTTAAAGTGTTATATATATTACATAACTTCCCAGGATTCTATAGTTTTATACATATGGGACTGCAAAATACATTAGTTTCAAACTATTCATAAGCTTCTATCGATACAATAGTTTCAAACTATTCAAAAATCTTCTACCAATATATAACTATACTGGATGCTTATCTCCTGCAATTTGTTAAACATTGAGAGGGTAAGCGGTGACGCTTAGTGAGTTCAATAATAGGTACAATATAACGTTATCCCATATATATATATATATATATATATATATATACACACCTTAATATGGCAGAACCAAAGAGGAACAAGGAACAACATGGGCATATGTGAATCATGTGAAAACTTCTCCATATCAATCATTGATTTGATTTAAAGATATACAATCAATGAGACATAACAATTTCCATACTTGATATACATCAATAAAACTTTGGCCCAAATGGCACAGAAGACATACAACTTCATATTAACATTTTGGTAGATTTCAGGTTTATAGCCCTGTCTAACCTTCTGCCAATACCATAGAATAGAAATCATTCTCTTATGGAGACATGTTCTACATGGACAGAGGCTACATACCAGTACCAACGTGAATCTAAGTCCTTTCACTAATCACATGGTCAAAGGTATTTCTTTGCTATTAAAAATAGCGAATAAAAATAACCCGGGAAAATAACCCGAAATAATAACACTGAAAAGCACGTAGCACATATAACACATAACATGCAATTGTTCCTATATATTAATCTCACCGTGAAATAACCGGGGGTCTAAAATATTAATTTGGGCAGCACTTCGGCTCTAAATATAACTTTCTTCGTTGAAAACCGGGCTCTGCGAAGGTAGAGCTTCAAAACCGAAAAGATAAATTTTTTAGGCTTCTCGGTTACTCCGGGGCGTGTTTCAGGTTTTGGAATTAGTATCGGGGCTTCGGGGGAAGTCGGAATGTAAGAAATAATGGAACAAGGGTGAAAAATGCAAAATTTCAAACATCTAACCAGGAGGTCTCGCACCGCTTATATAGGTGCAAGCCTCGGATCCGAAGCGAGGGGGTGAGGGCAGGTGGCTGCGAGGCTCGGACCAGGTGGCAGCAGGGCGAGGCTCGGACAGACAGGTGCTCGCTTCACATTGGTCGGATGACGCGGCTTCTGGCTACGGATCGGGTCGGCTGCTTCGGTCGAATCAGGAGTCTACATGTGGGTCGGGCAGGAGGCGCATGCGAGATCACGTGATTTTGGACAGATGCCAGCTCCTAAGTGGACCGAGCTTCGGTCTAATGGGGAAAGAGGTGACGACTTCGGTACAATCAGCTGGTGCCACGCGAGGCTGCGGTCTAATCAGAAGACGCCACGTGGATCGAACACTATTCATGCAGAAATTATCGAAAAATGTGCCCAATCTTGTAAAATCCATAACTTTCTCATACGGGCTCTGTTTCTGACGTTCTTTGTATGCACGCGTAGGTAAATTTATGCTCTACAACTTTCATTTAGACTTTGTCGGCTAATTTTGAATTTATTTTTAATATTATTATTTTTAACAGACCAGGACAGGAAAATCCATTAAAAATTCATAACTTCTTCATCCAACATTCGTTTTCGTCAGAATTTTTACAATTGTACTACTAATGACGAGACCTTCAGTTCTTGTTTAGGTTGTATCGGCTAAAAATCACTCGATCTAAAATTCAAGTTTTTAGCTGTCTACTGCTAAGCTGAAACTTAGAAAAATCATAAGTTTCTCATACAAAGTCAGATTTTGGCGTTCTTTTTATTGAACTTCTCGGTTTAACGAATACTACGAATTTGATTTAGATTAGTAAGGCTAAAAAGTAGTTTATCAAAATCACTTTTTAAATCATTCGGCGCCGTGTCGGTTTTGTCGCGGATCTTCGATTGGTCATAACTTCTTCGTTATAACTCGGATTTCGATGAGGTTTTTGCCTAAATGTTTCTAACGACATTATCTGCAGCTTTCAATAATAACATTTTACTTATTCCAAATTTTATATTTTCGTTAAATTTCACTATTTGACATTTGATTGGAATCTCATAAGACTTCTAATACTTTCTGAATGATTCTAAGCACAGTTTTACTTTAATTCTAGTAAAAGCTATCTGTTAGAACTCAACATTCAAATTCACATAATATTATCTACTTAAAACACGATTTCAAAATGTGTATGTTACAAATACCTCCTCCTTTTGAAGATTTCGTCCCCGAAATTACATTGATTAAAATAAATGGGGATATTTCGCTCTTATCTCATTCTTATTTTCCCATGTATAATTTGGGCCTCGATGTTGTTTCCACTTGATAAGCACCAACTCTACTTCTTTATTACGTAGACTAGTTGCTCTTTCATTCTGATCTCTTCCGGCTCTTCTACATATCTTAACTTATTATCCAATTTCACCTCGGTTAATGGAACTGTCTCTTCATTGATGCTCAAGCATTTGCGCAGAAAGCTCACATGAAACGCATCATGAATACCTGCCAAATCTTCCGGTAATTCCAAGTGGTATGCTTGTTTACCAACTCTCTGAATGATTTTGAAAGGACCAACAAATCTAGGGTTTAGTTTTCCTTTCATCCCAAATCGCATAATGCCTTTCCACGGGGATACTTTTAGCATTATGAAATCAGCCACCTGGAATTGTATGGGTCGTCTCCTCATTTCTATATAGGACTTATGTTGATCCTGATGGGTTTTAGGTAAAACAAATAAACTAAAAAAATAATTCCTAAGTTCACATGCAACCTACTTTGGATCTATGTTTTAACTACTGAACATATAACTTTGAATTGCAAAACATGAACCCTAGAGGAGAGAGGCTATTTTCGAAAATCACAAACTAGGGTTTAGGAGTTACATACCTTTCAATTGTTATAGCAAACAACTGACAATCCTCTTGATCTTGATCATGATCTTCTTGGAAGCTTAGCACCACAAATGTAATGCCTCTAATGGAATCACACCCAAGAACTAGCAAGAAGGAAAATAGAAGGAGAGAGAGGGAATATGCAATTCTAGGGCTTAGGGTTTCTTCAAAAGAAGGAGTACCCAAAATGTGAGCCAGGAGGCTCCTTATATAGCTGAGGGATCTAGGGTTTAGGGAAAAACCCTAATGCTCCTTGCTTAGGGCCTAAGCAAACCCAAGGGCCTTATCCAAGCCCCCATGGACGAGATCATTAGGGTTTCCCCTATAGATTTCATCCACCCTCTTCCAAGGGGGTTCTGGAGCCTTCCACTCAGCTATTAGATAATTGCAAACTAGTCCCTACACTTTATAATTAATACTTTTAACCCCAAAATTAATTCTGATTAATTTCTGGCTAACTATTAATTAAACCTAATAATTACTAAATAATATATTAATCTTTTAACATATTAATAAATCATTTATATTAATTTATTAATATTATAAATTAATATCCATCCTTTCATAATTTCCTTGTCCGGTTGCTAGGTTTGAGGGCAACCCAAAAGGACTGTGTTGCTATCAATTCAAGTACATACCAGTTATAGTTATGGGCTTAAACACCTAATCCAACAGTCTCCCACTTGGATAAGTCTGTAACTATAATTGCTAGTATGACTTCTAAATTTGACCAGCAAATTGTAGCTTCCAAAACGCTGCTGTCGAACTCTGACCCAGTCAGTTACGTGTCCTAAGATAAGTGATCTCATGACCCTTCGTTCTACTAGATATCCCTAGACATAACACATGGAATACAATCAATCTCTTTGTCCAGAATGTATGTTTCCCAATTTTTAATTTGTGATGATATAGGACTTCTAATCGAACACATCAATTCAGTCCTGGCTAGGCCCAACACAAAAGTCAACACTAAATCATCGAGGGGCCTACAGATATCACTTTTCCCGTTAGGGCAAAAGGAACGAATAAACATTGACTCATATGCTTGCATCTTTTATTCATCAAACCATACATGACAATACCTTTTATAACACCAAGTTACTGATGCGTTTTCGTATCACCAATGTATAGCCGACATGCAAATTACAACTCATATATCTCTGTTTCAAGATCATAGATATTATCGTCTCAGCATTACTCGTGATGAATTCCATGAAGTAATACTCTGAGCGTGGGTTTATCCAATACTCAAATCTCACTCTCTGGGTACTCATGAACATTGCAACAATTCTATTGCTATGTCTATCCTTAGACAATCTGCAATCCAATTCATGACAGTCTTAATTCACTACTTACTTCCAAATGTATGAGCGACTGTGGAGTTTGAACAATCATATTATTCAGGAAGTAAAACATGCAAAATATGAAACACAATAATAATTGAATCCAATATGGCCCCAAACTTTTGAGTATAAATTAAAACTCCTTTTATTTAGTCATGATATTAATTACACATTATTCATTGTATAATGTTTTGAGTAATCAACCTATCACTTGAATTATAACAATTGTCTCATGCTCTAAGTATGCACACTTTGTTTCCTATGGTCCTTACTTTGTGAAATAGATCAATTGAAAATCTATTCCAATGATGCTCATTTCACAATTCCCAATCCCTATTATTAGTGTTAGAACACAAGGTTCTTGCTACTACTAGAATATGCTAGATTCTAACATTTTATGCAACGATCCTTTCGCAAAGTCATAGCAAAAAAGTCATGAAGACTCGACTAATGAAATTACAAGGTATTCTATCGGAAATTGTTACAAGACAATTCCATAGATGTGAAGTCTCACATTCAAAGTACATTCCTTTGAACATCCTTCTCGCATAAAAGTTTCTAATCTAGACATATTTATTAATATCCAACTCCCATTAATGGAAACATTTCCATATTTGCCATATGACAACTCATTCTTAATAGAATCTTATCTATTCATAATAATGTCAATATAGCCCATTCGGTACTATACTTCCAACTACTCACAAGTGACAAATCCTCAGTGAACCTCAGATTTTCCTTTGATAGTTGTTTAATTATTTTAGTCAAAACCGATTCTAGTTCCTTTTTCCCTCTTAATGCCCTAGGCATTTGGAAAATTTTAGAATGGTCAAATATTACAGCATATGCAATCGATCCTATACCCGATGCGTATTGGACACGATGCATAATGTCTCACATAAACACGTGATACTTTATCATCCTTCTGCCATAATATTTTATGTGCCCTGTTCCCACAATTCGATCTATGAAGAGGGATGCCGTGATCATAATCGAATTTGAGAACGCACTATATATCCTTGACTAAATTTATTAACGTTTCTCGATCTAAGCTTTAGAATTTTGAAATGAAGTATAATATTCTCTCCCTTAACTATAGCAAAACAACTTTTCAACCATTGCAACTTTGCAAAGTGAATCTTTGTTTTCTATAATTAATATTGCTAACTCGCAATACTTTACTAAAATAATCATGCTCCCACTAACATGATGATTATTTTCTTACCAACATAACACTTATGCTCCCACTAGCTTTGACATGTATTCAGAAAACAATTAAACTTCCAGAGAACAATGCTTATTGAATTCCTTAAGTTCATATTTCTAATACCTAATGCTTTGATAAGCCTTTGTCAAAGCTTCTTAAACTCATACACCTTTGCCTTAGAAAGCTCATATGTGTGTCTAGACAAATTCAGAACTAATGTCACTAAGTAGACTAATTGTCAAATCTCACAATTTGAACTACGAAAGGGATGCCGTAACCATAATCGAATTTGAGAATACAATTTCCACAATCGCTATCTTCTTAAAATCTCTCTTAGTGAAAGCATTTCCTCACAGTCATTTTCATGAAGGAGGTAATCTTATGACACTTAGATTTTGTGGTGTATAAGTTCCTATCCATGTGAATTTGTCAAATACCAAAGTTTGTGACAAATCCGAACTCATATGGACTGAACTTTCTTAATCTTGATTTCTTGCCTTATGGTAACACGAGTGCCCACCATGTCTTCCAAGCAGTTTAGCAGCTCATCCTTACTTATCAATGTACTTTCCATTGATCAATGTGCTTTGTCGTTATGCATTCACATGATAACTCATATAACTCACATGCATAATTAACTCAATTGGAATGGCACAGAAAACGAATATGTCATCCATGATAGGCTGTAAAGCTCAAGTCGTATGCTAGTGATGATTAATAAGGTTTATTCTTGATTTGTTCTTGAAATCCTTTTCAAGATCATTAAAACTCCCACTGACCTCTTGACATATATGATTCTCTTGTCATGATACTTTCGTAGACAAAACAAATATTCAAGAGTTAGTGTAGTTCTTATCAAGACAAAACACTTCGCAAAATTTGTCCTAGTTGGTCTTTGTCTTATCCCAGACATCACAACTTACCAATTTCAAATGTGCAAGAATAAGAAAACTTTTCAGAATTTCACATTTGATGAGTGTTATAAACCTTCTCGAGACTTGTCACTCAATTCACAATCTTGGAGTATAACTCTAAGACTTGATGTTGGAACAACTATGATTGACTCCTTGATTTTAACCATTTCCACAATTCTCGATTCCTCTTCTTAGACATGCAAATGCACTAAAACTCACTTAGAGGATCAATTGAGATACGGTTCCTTATCATTAAGACTTATCATAAAACACAATAAAAGGTAGTCTCCCTTCTTCTTAGAATAGAGAAACTTTTATCTTTCTGCCTACTTGATTCTTCTTATTCGTTCTGCTATTGATTAAAACTCTTTCGATCAGCTCATAATTATACTTAATCTTATAAGTATAACCATATGTACTAAACTTTAGTAAATCATGATGAATATCTTTATCACTCTTGTGGTGGACTTGATCAATGTACAACCTAGTGCACTCGATCTCCTAGTCCTTCTCTTGACACTTTGTCAAAGAATTACTCTAATTTCAAAATATGAAGTTTCTCATTCATCACACAACCAAGTTACATGACTCCAAGTTTCTGTCCAACTGAAACTTTGGCGATGAGAATCTTCCTTTATTTGGCAATTTCTCGACATTTCCACAAATGACATAATTAAGAATCAAATCCATTATTGATACACAAACATCAATTTTTCATAATGATTTCATTGCAAGGATATATAAAATTATTCAAACCCAAAATTTTATTTTATTCATAAAAGCAGCGGAAAACATGTCCTTACAATGCAAAATCAATTGAAAAACTATGTTATTAGCAATCTATTCTAACTCTAAGTAGTAGCTCAAGAACCCAATCTTCAAGAAATGCGATCGAAATCCATTTCTTCAAGATTAGATTCAACTTACTTCTTCCCTTAAGCTTCCTCTATTTTCTTCGATCTTACAAAACATCAAAATGTCATCTTATCACATCATGAATTATGAATCTGGAATAGGAACTTAAAACACTTAGATAGTGGATTTCATACTTGAAGAGTAGTCATAACATTAGACTCTCCCATCTCTTAGATCTCTCAGGTAGGTAGGGCAGCTTCGTCTCTGATGCCCCTTCTCTTGGCAATAAAAACAAATGGACTCTTTTGGAATGACACATGGAACTATCTCAGAGTTTAACTTTTCTGGATCTCCAATGTCATCATTTTCAATGTCCACTAAAGTTTGGGAGTTTGATTCACCAGACAAATTTGCTTGACCAGCACGCCAAAACATTGCTGATTCAGCAGCTATAAGCAAATAGGTGAGATCAATGAGGGTTACGTCGTGATACATCATATATTACTCACTAACGAACTCACTATATGATTCAGGAAGTGACTGAAGAACCGTGACATCCCCAATTTCACGGCCAGAAAAGACCGATTTGTTTATGCTTTGTTTTATAGAATCAGAGTAATCTTTTAAAGAAAACAGTTGCGGAATTTGTTCCCACAACAAAATATGATAAAAATTATCAAATCATTTCTTTAAAGAAATGTATTTTCATTATATAACAAAATCTCGGGATGTCATGTTCAATACAGACCAAAAGCATAAACAGAAAAAAATAGACCTTACAACAGTTATTCATAACTACTGGCCTATAATCCAAAATCTCTCGTCAAGTCCACCAACTTATACTCTTGTGCCATTACCTGTAATGCAAATAAAACTAAGTGGGTCAGGCTTGGGGGCCTGGTGAGCATATAGGGTTTTCAACCCACAATAATATAATTATTATATTCAACCATCAAACAATCAACTCAATTACCCATCCCTATTATCTTCTTTATTTCTTAGGATTTTACCCTAGGAATTCAACTACCCGTCGTTCATTCATTCCTAAGGATTGACCTAAGGAATTAGCACAAACTTCCATTGCTACATAAGGCGCATCTGCGAACATTATACTTTAAGCACCTCCGCCAGGATTACGTCATACACTATGAGGCGCGACTGCCAGGTTTATGACATTCTCTTTTAGGCACATCTGCCGACATTATCCTATAAGCGCATCTGCCAAGATTATCCTATAAGCGTATCTGCCAGGATTACGACATTCACTACTTGGTGCATCTACCGATATTATTCTTAAGCGCATCTGCTAGTATTATGATATTCTCTAATTGGTGCATCTGCCAATATCATTCTTAATCATCTTTCATACCTCATCGTTTTATCACATACCAGCTATCTCATCTACCCATGTTCTACCCAACATATTTGGGAATATAAAATACAAATACAGTTTAACTCATTTAAAAACTATATAAAACATCCATTCCACACTCATCTCAAATAAACAACAATATATAAACACATAACACGTATTTTATAACAAATACTTCATATTTATGTGTTAGAAGAAAGTAACCACACACTCACCCAAACATATACTTAATACATTCAAACAATACTTGTATTATACCCGTGTTTATGAAAGGGACTATACACCCACGCATATAAACAACTTTATATTATACACATAACACGTATTTTATAGCAAATACTTAATATTTATGTGTTAGAAGGAAGTAAATACACACTCACTTGATCAGAAGATGATCGGACAGCACTACGGCTTGCAGAAGTAGTATTCTTCAGTAGATCTGGAAGATCTCCACAAAAATCGAACTCCTCGCGGGCAGAGATTCGGATCGGGAATCGCACTTCTCGGGATCTTCGGGAGCGTAAAACTTCCTTCTTAACTTGGATATGAGATCCGGGGTGTCGGGATGGCTTCGGGGGTTTACATGTAGAGCTTCGGCGTGAAAATGAGAAGAAATGAGCAAGAATGCCCGGAACCCTCACATACTATTTATAGGAGGCTGAAGCCTCGCAGTACGCTGGGTGTACTGCCTTATGCGGAGCGTACGCCTTCGAAATCGTCACTGCATGCGTCATCCGAAGAACTCGAGTGCGAGGCGCGTCATGCTTCGCGGTACGCTGGGCGTACTTCGAATAAGTCCGGTGACTCCTTTTCGGATAATATCGGATATAATAAATAAATTTAAATATTAATTATTTAATAAACTTTGAAAATTCATACTTCTTCATACGAACTCCATTTTCAACGTTCTTTATATCCACGCATAGGTGAGACTACGCTCTACAACTTTCGTTTAGACTCCATCGCCTAATTTTGATTTTTATATTTATTATTTATATTTAGTAGGCTGGGACAGGAAAACTCCGTTATAAAATCATAACTTCTTTATCCGACGTCCGTTTTTGCCTATCTTTTCATCGTTTCACTACAATTAACGTGATCTTCGATTCTCGTTTAGATTGTTTCGGCTAAAAACTGCTCGATCTCAAATCGAGTATTCGGGTTGCATACTACTAAGTTGAAACTTAGAAAAATCATAACTTCCTCATACGAAGTCAGATTTGGATGTTCTTTTTATGCACGCTCATGGTTTAACGAAATCTACGACTTTATTTTAGATATCTAAGTCTAAATATCGCTCTAACATAAATTCACTATTTACGTCGCGTTGTGTCGTGCCGGTTCTATCGCGAAACTTCGACAGGTCATAACTTCTTCGTTATAACTCGGATTTCGGCGTTCTTTATATGTACGGAATCCTTGTAACATATACTACAACTTAGTAAAGATTATTCATCCTAAATAATCTTCTATCAAAAAGTCATTTTTGACGCTTATCGTCTCTAAATTGACTAGCCCTGATCTACGGGCGTTACAATTATCTCCCCATTAGGATGATTACGTCCCAGAATCATCAACGATAATAGAACTTGTATAATGATTCCATACGCTATCTCTTCATCCTAGGTAATAAACGTAACTTCTATGTTTCCTCGAAAAAGTATTTAACTCTATGGATTTCTTGACCGGAGACGATGCTCAATCTAGCATTTGCTTATCGTACTATGTTGTACTTTCAATCGTAACCTTCGAGTTACCAAATAAGTCCTTATTGTGGACTCCTTCTTCTTCTCAGGATAATTACTTTCATATATCTATTGTAACAAACCGATGGGTCATGCTCTATTGACCTCTCATCGCACGATACGACACTTAGACTCAGTCTTTAATGAAGTTAAATTCCAGAATGGAATATACCTTTCTTCATATTATAATGTGATATAATCACATTTCAGCATGTAGCATTTCTACCTGTAAACTTCTTTTATCAACGAGCGCGACACTATCAATCGCATTAACTTCAACCTTCTGACTTAAGTCAGATGTTACATCTAACTTGGTCATCTAGACCACGTAACATACTCCTCGTAGTCGAACTCAAATTTAAATATGACCACTACGGTCGGAACAAGAACCATCTTACTAGTCATTACCGAAACAATGGTAAGGACACACTTGAACAAAACGTAATCAATTACTAGCTTCTTGGTAACCTTGTGACTTTCCCTGATCCAAGTGCGAGTCCTGTGCTTCCGGTAGTATATGCATCTACTACCTTTCACACCTACTCATACTCGTCGAAGGTATTGTCCCGCAGTCGACCAAGTCACCATACAAGAAATCAGACAATCATTTAACACATCAGGTAGCAAAACTAGGGTTTATATTAATTCCTTGAAACGATTACACAAAATTTCAAGTTCACCCTATACTATGCCTTTAATAGGCTACATAAATGATACTTTTCATATCGTTACTTTATAACTTGATCTTTAGATATAAGATCCTTATTCTTGATTCCTTGCATTGCCATCTGCTTCATCAAAGATCATTTGAAATGCTCTTGCCTTTAGCTTTGGCGGCGCCTCTAGCCTTGCTGCTTGATTTTTCCTTGGGCAGTCTTGCTTGAAGTGCCCCTCCTCGTTACATTCGTAACACACCTTTTTGTTGAAAATACATTCATCGGCGTAGTGCCCATGCTTTCCACACTTGAAACATGTCACCTCCGCGCCATATTTTCCTGAGTGCTTCTTCTTGCACTTATTGCACCACCTTGCCTCATCCTTTCCTCCTCCTCCAGACTTTGAGAATTTTCTTTTCTCATTAGAACCTGAAGTTCCTTCTAACTTTCTCTTGTCGCCAACTTCAACCTTACTGTCAGTCCTCCCCTTGATCATATTCTAAACAGACTTGGCAGCCCAAATAGCTACCTCTAGAGTAGGTGCCTGACGCACTGGCACCATATACTCCCAAGGGAGTCCCTTTACGTACCGGTCGACTTTTGTCAGTTCGTCTGGGATGATGCGCAAAGCAAACTCCATCTTGTCTGTGAAGGCATTAGTGTATTCATCCACTGACATGCTGCCTTTCTTCAATATCAGAAATTTGTTCTCCAACTCTAGCAGGTATTGGGCCGAGCAGAACTTGCGCTTGAATTGAAGCAAGAACTCTGCCCAGGCAGTTGCAGTGGCTCATTAGGGCTTAGGATCTTCCCCAGAGTGTTCCACCAACGAACAACCCCACCCCTAAACTGACGTACTGCGAAAGTGGTCTGCAACGTGTCTCTGCAACCACACGTCATGAAGGCTAGCTCCATTTCCGATACCGAATCCATAACTCTGATCTGATCCTCCTTTCCAGTAAAGTTCGATGGTTTGCAAGTCAAAAAATCCTTATAAATGCATCCCATTCCATCATTCCTTCCATTCTGGTTGTTTTGCCTAACTATCGGTGGGTTGGCTTGACCAACAGATCCACTGAAGTTTCCTCCTTCCGAGTGCCCTTCATTTAATTCAGGCTCTTCCACTTGAATTGACAGTTCTTCACGATTATGTCGAAGCAGACGTCTCGTTTCATCCATCTGACGATCCAACATCGTTTGAATCATCAATTGTACACCAGCCATTGTTATCGGCTTAGGTGCTGCTGCTACGACAGGTATTTGCTTAATCACTGGTGGTTGATTCCTATTTTTATTAGCATTTCCAACTCCACTTCTTGTTCTCACCATTTTTGATCTATATACCGAATAAGGTGAAATTAGATCCTTATTCACGATAGATATTCAAATCATCCTTATCACTCCGAAACATTTACATGCTAGTTCTAAATTCGTAGACGTACGCTTAGAATACTACACACATAAGGTTTCCAGATCCGGTCGACAACAAATCATAGATCCGAACAAATAATATCATATATGACAACAAATAACATTTAGCACATAAAATCATTTTAGGCAACTTTCCTAAAATAAACTAGTGCTTGTGTTAATTTAGGTGTACTACCTAAAATATTTTTGGCACACTCCTCACGATCATTACTTAGCATTCTAAGTTTAAGTCTAGAAATTTCCTACAAAATTCCTAGTTCACTTAAACTAATGCTCTGATACCAACTGTGACATCCCCAATTTCACGGCCAGAAAAGCCCGATTTGTTTATGCTTTGTTTTATAAAATCAAGATACTTTCCTAGACAAAACAAATATTTAAGAGTTAGTGTAGTTCTTATCAAGAGAAAACACTTTACAAAATTTGTCCTAATTGGTCTTTGCCTTATCCAAGACATCACAACTTACCAATTTCAAATGTGCAAGAATAAGAAAACTTTTCAATATTCCACATTTGATGAGTGTTATAAACCTTCTCGAGACTTGTCACTCAATTCACAATCTTGGAGTATAACTCTAAGACTTGATGTTGGAACAAAGTATGATTGACTCCTTGATTTTAACCATTTCCACAATTCTCGATTACTCTTCTTAGACATGCAAATGCACTAAGACTCACTTAGAGCATCAATTGAGATACAGTTCCTTATCATTAAGACTTATCATAAAACACAATAAAAGGTACTCTCCCTTCTTCTTAGAATAAAGAAACTTTTATCTTTCTGCCTACTTGATTCTTCTTATTCGTTCTGCTATTGATTGAAACTCTTTCGATCAGCTCATAATTATACTTAATCTTATAAGTATAACCATATGTACTAAACTTTAGTAAATCATGATGAATATCTTTATCACTCTTGTGGTGGACTTGATCAATGTACAACCTAGTGCATTCGATCTCCTAGTCCTTCTCTTGACACTTTGTCAAAGAATTACTCTAATTTCCAAATATGAAGTTTCTCATTCATCACACAACCAAGTTACATGACTCCAAGTTTCTGTCCAACTGAAACTTTGGCGATGAGAATCTTCCTTTATTTGGCAATTTCTCGACATTTCCACAAATGACATAATTAAGAATCAAATCCATTATTGATACACAAACATCAATTTTTCATAATGATTTCATTGCAAGGATATATAAAATTATTCAAACCCAAAATTTTATTTTATTCATAAAAGCAGCGGAAAACATGTCCTTACAATGCAAAATCAATTGAAAAACTATGTTATTAGCAATCTATTCTAACTCTAAGTAGTAGCTCAAGAACCCAATCTTCAAGAAATGCGATCGAAATCCATTTCTTCAAGATTAGATTCAACTTACTTCTTCCCTTAAGCTTCCTCTATTTTCTTCGATCTTACAAAACATCAAAATGTCATCTTATCACATCATGAATTATGAATCTGGAATAGGAACTTAAAACACTTAGATAGTGGATTTCATACCTGAAGAGTAGTCATAACACTAGACTCTCCGATCTCTTAGATCTCCCAGGTAGATAGGGCAGCTTCGTCTCTAATGCCCCTTCTCTTGGCAATAAAAACAAATGGACTATTTTGGAATGACACATGGAACTGTCTTAGAGTTTAACTTTTCTGGATCTCCAATGTCATCATTTTCAATGTCCACTAAAGTTTGGGAGTTTGATTCACCAGACAAATTTGCTTGACCAGCACGCCAAATCATTGTTGATTCAGCAGCTATAAGCAAATAGGTGAGATCAATGAGGGTTACATCGTGATCCATCATATATTACTCACTAACAAACTCACTATATGATTCAGGAAGTGACTGAAGAACCGTGACATCCCCAATTTCACGGCCACAAAAGACCGATTTGTTTATGCTTTGTTTTATAAAATCAAAGTAATCTTTTAAAGAAAACAGTTGCGGAATTTGTTCCCACAACAAAATATGATAAAAATTATCAAAGCATTTCTTTAAAGAAATGTATTTTCATTATATAACAAAATCTCGGGATGTCATGTTCAATACAGACCAAAAGCATAAACAGAAGAAAATAGACCTTACAATAGTTATTCATAACTACTGGCCTATAATCCAAAATCTCTCGTCAAGTCCACAAACTTATACTCTTGTGCCATTACCTTTAATGCAAAGAAAACTGAGTGGGTCAGGCTTGGGGGCCTGGTGAGCATATAGGGTTTTCAACCCACAATAATATAATTATTATATTCAACCATCAAACAATCAACTCAATTACCCATCCCTATTATCTTCTTTATTTCTTAGGATTTTACCCTAGGAATTCAACTACCCGTCATTCATTCATTCCTAAGGATTGGCCTAAGGAATTAGCACAAACTTCCATTGCTACATAGGGCGCATGTGCCAACATTATCCTTTAAGCGCCTCTTCCAGGATTATGTCATACACTATGAGGCGCGACTGCCAGGTTTATGACATTCTCTTTTAGGCACATCTGCTGACATTATCCTATAAGCGCATCTGCCAGGATTATCCTACAAGCACATCTGCCAGGATTACGACATTCACTACTTGGTGCATCTACCGATATTATTCTTAAGCGCATCTGCTAGTATTATGATATTCTCTAATTGGTGCATCTGCCAATATCATTCTTAATCATCTTTCATACCTCATCGTTTTATCACATACCAGCTATCTCATCTACCCATGTTCTACCCAACATATTTGTAGATATAAAATACATATACAATTTAACTCATTTAAAAACTATATAAAACATCCATTCCACACTCATCTCAAATAAACAACAATATATAAACACATAGCATGTATTTTATAACAAATACTTCATATTTATCTGTTAGAAGAAAGTAACCATACACTCACCCAAACATATACTTAATACATTCAAACAATATTTGAATTATACACGTGTTTAGGAAAGGGACTATACACCCACACATATAAACAACTTTATATTATACACATAGCACGTATTTTATAGCAAATACTTAATATTTATGTGTTAGAAGAAAGTAACTACACAGTCACTTGATCAGAAAATGATCGGATAGCACTACGGCTTGCAGAAGTAGTATTCTTCAGTTGATCTGGAAGATCTCCACAAAAATCGAACTCCTCGCGGGCAGAGCTTCGGCTCGGGAATCGCACTTCTCGGGATCTTCGGGAGCATAAAACTTCCTTCTTAACTTGGATATGAGATCCGGGGTGTCGGGATGGCTTCGGGGGTTTACACGTAGAGCTTCGGCGTGAAAAAGAGAAGAAATGAGCAAGAAGGCCCGGAACACTCGCATCCTATTTATAGGAGGCTGAAGCCTCGCTGTACGCTGGGCGTACTACCTTACGCGGGGCGTACGCCTCCGAAATCGTCACTGCATTCGTCATCCGAAGAACTCGAGTGCAAGGCGTGTCATGCTTCGCGGTACGCTGGGCGTACGCCAGTACGCTGGGCGTACTTCAGGTAAGTCCGGTGACTCCTCTTCGGATAATATCAGATATAATAACTAAATTTAAATATTAATTATTTAATAAAGTTTGAAAATTCATATCTTCTTCATACGAACTCTGTTTTCGACGTGCTTTATATCCACGCGTAGCTGAGACTACGCTCTACAACTTTCGTTTAGACTCTATCGGCTAATTTTGATTCTTATTTTTATTATTTATATTTAGTAGGCTGGGACAGGAAAACTCCGTTCTAAAATCATAACTTCTTTATCCGACGTCCGTTTTCGCCTATCTTTTCATCGTTTCACTACAATTAACGTGATCTTCGATTCTCGTTTAGATTGTTTCGGCTAAAAACCGCTCGATCTGAGATCGAGTATTCGGGCTGCATACCGCTAAGTCGAAACTTAGAAAAATCATAACTTCCTCATACGAAGTCAGATTTGGACGTTCTTTTTATGCACGCTCATGGTTTAGCGAACTCTACGACTTTTGTTTAGATCTATAAGGCTAAATATTGCTCTAACATAAATTCACTATTTACGTCGCGCTATGTCGTGCCGGTTCTATCGCGAAACTTCGACAAGTCATAACTTCTTCGTTATAACTCGGATTTCGGCGTTCTTTATATGTACGGAATCCTTGTAACATATATTACAACTTAGTAAAGATTATTCATCCTAAATAATCTTCTATCAAAAAGTCATTTTTGACGCTTATCGTCTCTAAATTGACTAGCCCTGATCTACGGGCGTTACAAGAACCCAGTCAACTGCCAACTCACTTGAAATCTCGACACCAAACATGCTTAACCTATCAATGTGTGACTTGATATCTAAGACGTGTGCACACACATGTTTCCCATCTTCGTGTTTACTTGCCAAAAGGGCTTGAGTGATATTGAACTTTTCAATGCTTCAGTCTTGTGGGTTTGGGAGAACAACGGGAGGAGGTGGAGGAAGTGAAATCAAGCTAGTCCACATGACAGGGATTGATCTTTTACCTTCATTGTGTAACAGACTTTCACTTTGAGTAGGAATATCTTTTCCTTTGGATTCGGGAATACCATGGTTAGATTCAGACATCTACACAACGAGAGAAATCAAGTTAGTTGATTGAATCCTTAATAAAACACCCAAAAGAGATATTAAGGCTAGGATCCAACACAACATTCCACAAATTGGAAGAGGGATGTTGTAATCCAATTTGCAGAATATTTGAAGGTAGGTAAATGACGATTTACCAATTTCCACCATGAAAAATGAAAAGGAAGGTTAACTTTTAAATGTATTGGAAACTCCTAGATCTTTTGAGATACATTGAAACTATTCAATGGCATGTTTTAATCTCAGATTATGCTCTTCTATTTGTGACTGGGATGCCGAGGATCACAAACAAGATGTGAATAACCATGCAAATGTTCTTGGTAACCTCATTGTCTTTATCATTAACTATTGATGTGCCGGTAAACCACACACGCTCCATCAAAATGAAAATCTTGAGATACCCATTACTACTCTTTATTAGTGTCTTTTAGTGTGCCGGTTAACCACACATGCTCCACTAACGACCAATAAAGCATAATGTGCAATTTCATGGATTAGCATACTTTTTCACATTTTTTTTCTAAAGTAACTAGAGTTGGGATTTTGTAAAATAATGTTCTAGTAGTTTCTTTAATAACATTATACTTTTAATGAGATGTAGTTGTCCTCTCAAATCCATTCTGCTAACGACCCTCCACTAATCAAGGAAGCGGTGGGTGAGAGTGGACACCCATTCAACTAACATTTTATAGGCAGTTTCCTTATACCCCCTTATAGATTAGCTTCTTGAATGAGGCGTACTAGCGATTTGACCGACCATAGTCTTATAGATATATAATATTTAACTTTTAGTTATAATATATATATATATATATATATATATATATATATATATATATATATATATATATATATATGTATATATAAGGTGTGTTTTAAACTTTTAAAACTTTAGGGGTTATATGTAAATTTCGAAAATTAATGCATTAATTTTAAATTTAAAATAAACCAAATAACTAGATTTAATATTTATCTATTAATTAACTTTTAATTTATTTATTAAATCTTGTAACGATTATCTAATCAAATTAAACAATTAATTTAATCATAATCCTTATCCCTCTAAATTTCGAAAATATGGGGATAGGATATCTTCCTTATTTTTCTCAATCAAATAACTAGATTTAATATTTATCTATTAATTAAATATTAATTAATTAATTAAATCTTGTAAGGATTATCTAATTAAATTAAACAATTAATTTAATCCTAATCCTTATCCTTCTAAATTTTGAAAATTAGGGTAAAGGATAATTTCCATATTCTTCTCAATTATCTAATTAGGCAATAATTATCCAATCAAGTAATAATTATCCAAAATAAGATAACACCCTAAAATAACTTGCAAATTTCGAAATTAAGGGGAGGAGGCTAGGGTTATCCAAAACCCTAACCCTAATTTCGATTAGGGTTCATGGAGGCTAGGGTTTTCTGAAAACCCTTTGAACCAATAACCCTAGAAATCGAAAATTTGGCCATTTAGGGTTTAATAGCTATAAACCATAATTTGAAATTCAACTATTATAGCAATTCAATTTAAAACAACAATGGCTTTGATACCACTCATGGGTTTTAGGTAAAACAAATAAACTAGAAAAAAAATTCCTAAGTTCACATGCAACCTACTTTGGATCTATGTTTTAACTATTGAACATATAACTTTGAATTGCAAAACAAGAACCCGAGAGGAGAGAAGCTATTTTCAAAATTAACAAAATAGGGTTTAGGAGTTACATACCTTTCAATTGTTATTGCAAACAATTGACAATCCTCTTGATCTTGATCTTGATCTTCTTGGAAGCTTAGCACCACAAATGTAATGCCTCTAATGGAATCACACCCAAGAACTAGCAAGAAGGAAACTAGAAGGAGAGAGGGGGAGTATAAAATTCTAGGCCTTAGGGTTTCTTCAAAAGAAGGAGTACCCAAAATGTGAGCCAGGAGGCTCCTTATATAGCTGAGGGATCTAGGGTGTAGGGAAAAACCCTAATGCTCCTTGCTTAGGGCCTAAGCAAACCCAAGGGCCTTATCCAAGCCCCCATCGACGAGATCATTAGGGTTTCCCCTATAGATTTCATCCACCCTCTTCCAAGGGGGTTCTGGAGCCTTCCACTCAGCTATTTGATAATCGCAAAGGTGTCCCTGCACTTTATAATTAATACTTTTAACCCCAAAATTAATTCGGACTATGGCTAACTATTAATTAAACATAATGATTCCTAATTAATATATTAATCTTTTAACATATCAATAAATCATTTATATTAATTTATTAGTCTTACAAATTAATATCTCTCCTTTCATAATTTCCTTGTCCTATGCTGCTATCAATTCAAGTACATACCAATTATAGTTATGGGCTTAGACACCTAATCTAACAGATCATGGGCCGCTTTCATTCTTTCTCATACAATTTGAATCTTGTTGGTGGTGTCTTGAATCATTTCAGGGCCTCCAAGGATCTCCTGTCCTATGTCTCGCCAACATAATGGAGTACAACACTTGCGACCATATAATGCCTCATATGGTGGCATTTTGATTGAAGCGTGGTAACTATTATTATACGAGAAATCGAAAAGAGGTAAGTATTTATCCCGGTTACCACCGAACTCCAAGACACATGCACAAAGCATATATTCAACTATTTGGATTGTTTTATCTGTCTGGCCATTTGTCTGGGGATGATAAGTTGTGTTGAGAGCAACTGGAGATCCCAATTCACGTTGCATACTCGCCTAAAAGTGAGAAGTGAAGCGAGTATCATGATCGGAAATGATCTTTAGTGGCACACCGTGTCTTGCAACAATTTCATCCAAGTATACTTGTGCGTATTTCTCCATTGGAGCCATTTCACGCATGGCAAGAAAATGAGCGTTTTTAGTTAGGCGGTCGACGATTACCTAAATGCTATCATGCTGTCTAGCAGTCTTTGGCAATTTGGTAATGAAATCCATGGACAGTTCTTCCCATTTCCATATAGGAACACAAAGACTTTCTGGGGTTCCATAAGGCTTTTGGTGCTCTGCTTTGACTTTCTGGGGTTCCATAAGGTTTTTGGTGCTCTCTTTAATCCAGGCCACCAAGAATCAACTCTTACATCATAGTACATTTTACTTGTACCAGGATGTATTGACAGTTTAGATTTATGGGCTTCATCTAAAATCTTTTGTCTTAGTCCACAAATCTTTGGAATCCACAGCCGATTCTTGAATACTTTAAATCCTCACGGATCATCAAGTAAAACATCATTATAGTGTATCATCCCTTCTTTCTTTACATTTTCTGGCTTTAGGGCCTCTTCTTTCCATTTCTCTAATTCATCTAAAATAGTGAATTTTACTATAGTATGAGTAATAGCATAACAAATACTATTGCGATAAACCTTCTGCTAAGTGCATCGGCAACTACGTTGGCTTTTCCAGGATGATATAGGATTTCACAATCATAATCTTTGATCAGCTCCATGGCTCGTTGTTGTCTCATATTCAAAGTTTGTTGACTGAATATGTACTTGAGACTTTTGTGGTCGGTAAATAGTTGGCAGTTTGTACCAAAAAGATAATGCCTCCAATGTTTTAGGGCAAATACCAATGCAGCGAGTTCGAGATCATGATTAGGATAATTCTTTTCATAATATTTCAGTTGTCTTGAGGCATAGGCTATCACTTTGCCACGTTGCATCCACACACAACCGAGTCCCAATCTTGAAGCGTCTCTATATACGTAGAAATCATCATCACTTTTTGGGAGTGATAAGATTGGAGCATGAGTCAAAAGATCTTTTAGAGTTGAGAAAGCCTTTTCTTGGGCTTCACCCCATTCGAACTTCACTTCCTTCCATGTAAGACTCGTGAGAGGTACGACTATACGAGAAAAGTCTTTAATGAATCTCCAGTAATATCCCGTGAGACCCAAGAAACTACGAATTTCGGAAGCATTACGGGGCTCTTCCCAATTTTGAATGGCTTCGATTTTGATAGGATCTATGGATACACCATCACTAGAAATAACATGGCCGAGAAATTGAACTTGGCGATACCAAAATTCACATTTCGAGAATTTAGCATATAGTTTCTCCGCCAAACGAGAAAAGTCTTTAATGAATCTCCGGTAATATCTCGTGAGACCCAAGAAACTACGAATTTCGGAAGCATTACGGGGCTCTTCTCAATTTTGAATGGCTTCGATTTTGATAGGATCTACAGATACACCATCACTAGAAATAACATGGCCGAGAAATTGAACTTGGCGATGCCAAAATTCACATTTTGACAATTTAGCATATAGTTTCTCCTTTCGAAGAAGTTCTAATACCGCACGAATATGAATGGCATGATTAGCTTTAGACTTGGAATAGATTAGAATATCGTCAATGAATACGATGACCGATTAATCGAGCATTGGGCGGCATACCCGATTCATCATATCCATGAATACAACATGAGCATTTGTTAAGCCAAACAACATAACAAGGAATTCATAATGCCCATATCGAGTACGAAAAGCAGTCTTTGGTACATCCTGCTCGGGAACTTTCAACTGATGATAGCCTGATCTTTGAGAAATTGCTAACACCCTGAAGTTGATCGAACAAATCGTCGATGCGAGGTAGTAGGTACTTGTTGTTAATAGTCACCTTATTCAGCTCACGATAATTAATGCACATCTGCATCGATAGGATTCTGGCCTTCAATAAGAATGCATACTATCTTTTCATAGCACAAGAGTTCTGCGTGGTTCTTTGATAACTAATCCATACCGAGAATAATATCAAAGTCGGGCAAGGAGATAAGGATCAGATTAGTAAGAAAATTATAGCCTTCAATTTCTATAACACAATCCTGACTTTATCAGCAAGTATTGACAATATAGTTACTCCAAAACATGCTACTTGCATATTTATAAAAACAATATTTTACATTGATAAAGAGGTTACAAACTACTGGATACAAACGACTATTTTAAAGTGTTATATATTACATAACTTCCCAGGATTCTATAGTTTTATACATATGGGAGTGCAAAATAAAATAGCTTCAAACTATTCATAGGCTTCTATCGATACAATAGTTTCAAACTATTCAAAAATCTTCTACCAGTATATAACTATACAGGATGCTTATCTCCTGCAATTTGTTAAACATTGAGAGGGTAAGCGGCGACGCTGAGTGAGTTCAATTATAGATACATTATAACGTTATGCCATATATATATATATATATATATATATATATATATATATATGTGAATAAGAAAAGAGGAATAAGAAAAACAAGGGCATATGTGAATCATGTGACAAACTTTCCATATCAATCATTGATTTGATTTAAAGATATATAATCCATGAGACATAACAATTTCCATACTTGATATACATCAATAAAGCTTTGGCCCAAATGGCACAGAAGACATACAACTTCGGATTAACATTTTGGTAGATTTCAGGCTTATAGCCCTGTCTAACCTTCTGCCAATACCATAGAATAGAAATCATTCTCTTACGGATACATGTTCTACATGGCCAGAGGCTACATACTAGTACCAACGTGAATCTAAGTCTTTTCACTGATCACATGGTCAAAGGTATTTCTTTGCTATTAAAAATAGCGAATAAAAATAACCTGGAATAATAACACTGAAAAGCATGTAGCACATATAACACATAAAATACAATTGTTCCTATATATTAAACTCACCGTGAAATAACCGGGGGCTAAAATATTAATTTGGGCAGCACTTCGGCTCTAAATATAACTTTCTTCATTGAAACCGGGCTTTACGAAGCGAGAGCTTCAAAACTAAAAAGATAAAATTTTCGGGCTTCTCGGTTACTCCGGGGCGTGTTTCGGGCTTTGGAATTAGTATCGGGGCTTCGGGGGAAGTCGGAATGTAAGAAAATATGTAACAAGGGTGAAAAATGCCAAATTTAAAACATCTAATCGGGTGGTCTCGCACCCCTAATATAGGTGCGAGCCTCGGATCCGAAGCGAGGAGGTGAGGGCAGGTGGCTGTGAGGCTCGGACTAGGTGGCAACAGGGCGAGGCTTGGATGGACAGGTGCTCACTTCGCATTGGTCGGATGACGTAGCTTCTGGCTTCGGATTGGGTTGGCTGCCACGGTCGAATCAGGACTCTACACGTGGGTCGGGCACGAGGGCGCATGCGAGATCACGTGATTTCAGACAGATGCCAGCTCCTAAGTGGACCGTGCTTCGGTCTAATGGGGAAAGAGGTGACAACTTTGGACCATCAGTGGGTGCCACGCGACGTTGCGGTCCAATCAGAAGACGCCACGTGGATCAAACACTATTCATGTAAAATTATTGAAAAATGTGCCTAATCCTGTAAAATCCATAACTTTCTCATACGGGCTCCGTTTCTGACGTTCTTTATATGCACGCGTAGGTAAAATTATGCTCTACAACTTTTGTTGGGACTTTGTCGGCTAATTTTGAAGTTATTTTTAATATTATTATTTTTAATAGATCGGGATAGGAAAATCCTTTAAAAATTCATAACTTCTTCATCCGACATCCGTTTTCGTCAGACTTTTTACCGTTGTACTACTAATGACGATACCTTCAATTCTCGTTTAGGTTGTGTCAGCTAAAAATCACTCGATCTAAAATTCGGGTTTTTAGCTGTCTACTGCTAATCTGAAACTTAGAAAAATCATAAGTTCCTCATACGAAGCCAGATTTTGGCGTTCTTTTTATCGAACTTCTCGGTTTAACAAATACTACGAATTTCATTTAGATTACTAAGGCTAAAAAGTAGTTTAGCAAAAACTCACTTTTTACGTCATTCGGCGCCGTGCCGATTTTGTCGCGGATCTTCGATTGGTCATAACTTCTTCGTTATAACTCAGATTTCGATGAGGTTTTCGCCTAAATGTTTCTAACGAGATTATTTACAACTTTCAATAATAAAATTTTACTTATTCAAAATTTTATATTTTCTTTAAATTTCACTATTTGACATTTGATTGGAATCTCATAAGACTTCCAATACTTTCTGAATGATTCTAAACATAGTTTTACTTCAATTCTAGTAAAAGCTATCTGTTAGAACTCAACATTCAAATTCACATAATATTATTTACTTAAAACACGATTTCAAAATGTTTATGTTACAACTTACGGCCTCCCTTTTCGGCTACTTCCCCCAGAGAGAGACTCGAAACAATCTTTGAGCTTGTAAAGAGAGAGAGAAAGGGAGAGAGAGAGAGAGAGAGAGAGCTAACCTTGAGCATTTTGGTGTATATTTGCAAGGAAAGGAGAAGGTTTTCAAGCAAGGAGCATAAGAAGGCTTTTAGATCTGTCAATATTCATCCAAGGGCTTCTGTTACAGGAATCAAGTTCGAACCTTTATGTCTTGTTGACAAGATCTATCATTTTGACGATTAAGGTTCTTTTCTTTATATTTTGGGACTTTGAGGATTTAGGGTTCATGAGGGGGCTTGAACTCCAGATCTGGACCTTAGGAGGTCCCTAGCATCTAAAGGTTCCTTCTTTATCCAGCCTTGGCGGAAATTTATGAGTGAAAACCCATTTAGATCACATTCGTCGCATTTCTTGCTCAAAATTCCATGCATGGACGTAAAGTATATGACTTTACATGATAAATGAGCCCTGAGAGTGTGGATCTGGAGTTTGGGAAGGAATCCTACCTTGAAATCGTCTGAATTCAATTTGAGTCTGAATGGACTTGCCAAGTTGATGAGTCAACTCGACTAGTAGATTAGGGTTGTCCCAATTAGCTAGATCATGCGAGAGCTCGGTGAGTTAGGGGTTAACTCGACGAGCTGAACCTTCATGGGATGGTCGAGAATCGCCGGGGCTCGATGAGTCGCACAAGTGCACTCGAGGAGTCTGGTCAATTTCGGACTTTTGACTAGAGTTTGACTACTGTTGCCTTTAAGGTTTGGTCAAAATGAGTAATGGAGTCCAAGGAAGGGTAAAATGCTCTTTTACCCATTTCCAGGGCTATGAGTGTAAGAGAGATCAATGAATGGT
Organism: Lactuca serriola; assembly: GCF_051521515.1. Classification (NCBI taxonomy): domain Eukaryota; kingdom Viridiplantae; phylum Streptophyta; class Magnoliopsida; order Asterales; family Asteraceae; genus Lactuca; species Lactuca serriola. The sequence goes on from NC_136409.1 coordinate 66,056,043, forward strand.
GTAGTTGAGTGTGAGGAGAGTATTAATTAGAGATATTATCCTTGTGATAGGCAAAGGCTAGATCGAGGATTCCGAGCACGAGATTTTACTAGCTAGCTTACGAGGTGAGTCTTCCCACTATACTTTACCTAGTGTGGTAATTATGAGTGACCAGAGGGTCCTATATGTTTATGTGAGTTAGGCATGTTATGTGTGATATGAATTGTGTGCTATATTATGTGATACTTAGACTGGACCAGAGGGTCCAACAAACTATGAGGCCCGAGGGTCCTCACCTAGACCGGACCAGAGGGTCCAACGAGCTGTGGGACTAGAGGGTCCCATTGAGACACATTGACCAGAGGGTCTTCCAAAGCTATAGCCTAGAGTGGCTAATTATTTGTGCGCGGTATTTTGGGTAACTCACTAAGCTTTATGCTTATCGTGTTATGTGTTATGTGTTTCATGTACTTCCGAGGATCGCAGGAAGGCAACCACGTGATTGTACACATCTGTTCGAGATTATTTTAAGGATTTTGGGATTTAACTTTTGTTGTGGATTTATGTTGACATTGAGACAGTTACGATTTTTATGAAATATAATATATGAATTTTATGTGTTTTAAAAATGAAAGGTTGGTTTGAAAAATTATGTTGTTACAATTGATTTGAAAACAATGGGTTGTTACATTATCCCCCCGTTAGAGGGAATTTCGTCCACAAATTCTTTGTATGGAGAGTACATCATGGACTAGGAAAAAGATGCGGGTATTTTTCTTTTATTTGATCTTCTCTCTCCTAAGTGAATTCAGGTCCTCGCTTGGCATTCCAGCGAACCTTCACTATTCGTATGCAACTTTGTTTCGTTCGTTTGACTTCTCTATCCATGATTTCTACTTGTTCTTCCACAAAGTCAAGACTCTCGTTTAACTCGATTTCATCGAGTGGAATCACAAGAGTTTTATTAGATAGAAACTTCTTTAGATTTGACACATGGAAGATAGGGTGTACCTTATCAAGTTCTTGTGGTAGACGGAGGTTGTATGCTATCAGGCCGTTTCTAGCGAGTATCTCGAATGACCCAATGTACCTTGAATTTTGTTTTCCACATTTTCCGAAGCGTATCATGACCTTCCAAGGTGAGACCTTGAACAGAATGCGGTCACCCACCTGGAATTCCAAGGGTTTTCGTCTCTTATCTGTGTAGCTCTTTTGTATATCTATAGAGGCTTTTAGTCGTTCTTAGATTTGGACGATCTTTTCTGTGGTTTCTCGAATGATTTTTAGGCCAGTGAGAGTGATGTCAGTATCTTGGCCTTTAGCTAGTTGCGTATCACCCACTTTAGCCCAATAGAGAGGGGATCTGCACTTACGACCATAGAGGGATTCGAACAGGGAAAACTTGATGCTAGTGTGATAAATATTGTTGTATGAAAACTCAACAAGTGGAAAATGGGTATCCCATGCTTTACCGAAGTTGATCACACAGGTTCTCAACATGTCTTCTAGAGTTTGAATAGTTCTCTCACTCTGCCCGTCGGTTTGTGGGTGGCAGGTTGTACTCATGTCCAACCTAGTTCCCAGAGATTTCTTTAATGACTGTTAGAACGAAGAGGTGAATCTATTGTCTCTATCTGAGATAATAGATATTGGCGCACCATGCAGTCGTACTATCACTCTAATGTAAGTTCTAGTCATTTTCTCCATCTTGTCTGCTTCCTTTATTGGCAGGAAGTGGGCGGATTTGGTTAATCTATCGACGATTATCCAAATGGTGTCATGGCCAACCTTGGTTTTGGGCAACTTAGTTATGAAATCCATTGTAATCCGCTCCCACTTCCACTCAGGTATCTATGGATGTTGTAGTAAACCTGAGGGATTCTGGTATTCTACCTTGATTTTGGCAAAAGTTTTACACTTGCCCACATAGGTAGTAATCTCGGCTTTCATGTTCGACCACCAATAGAGTTTCTTAAGATCTAGATACATCTTATCTGAACCTGGATGAACGGACTATCGGGTTTTGTGGGCTTCGTTCATGACAACATCTCTATAGCCACCAAACTTCGGTGTCCAGATCCGATTCATGAAGTTACGAACTCTATCACCCTTGATTTCTAATTTCTTCTCCATTCCTCTTAAGGCTTCATATGACACATTATCTGACTTAAAGGCTTCTAGTTGGGCCTCCTTGATCTATGTGGACAGATGACAATGGATTTTCATTTTTAGTGCTTTCACTCTACGACCTGAGTACTCCTTTCAACTGAGAGCATCCGCTACTACATTAGCTTTCCTAGGACGATAGCGAATTTCCCTACCGTAATCATTGAGTAGCTCTAACCATTTTCGCTATCTCATGTTAAGTTCCTTCTGATCGAAGATGTGTTGCAGGCTTTTGTGGTTGGTGAAAATGACGCACTTGGTACCATAAAGGTAGTTCCTCCAGATCTTCAAGAAAACACTATTGCTCCCACCCCAAGATCGTGAGTGGTGTAGTTGGCCTCGTGTGCCTTTAGCTGGCTCATTTGATAGGCAATAACCTTTACCGGTTACATCTGTACACTTCCTAGTCCCTAATTTGATGCATCACACTATACTACGAAGTCTTCGGTTCCTTCAGGAAGGGGCATGATTGGTGCGCTACACAAGGCTGGATTCAACGTTTGGAATGCGATGTCTTGTTTCTCCCCCCAACTAAATGTTACACCCTTCTGAGTCAGGGAAATAAGTGGTTTAGCGATTCTGGAGAAATTTTGTATGAACCTGCGGTAGTAGCCAACAAGTCCTAAAAATTGGCGGATCTCTGTTCACGTTCTAGGTGCTGACCAGTTCTCGATTGCCTTTATTTTGGAGGGATCCACATGTATTCCTTCTTCGCTAACCACTTGACCAAGGAAATTCACTTTCCTAATCCAATACTCGCATTTTGAGAACTTCGCATAAAGTTTTTCCGCCCTTAGTGTTTCCAAGACTTGTCTCAGATGCTGGGTATGATCTTCCTTACTTCATGAGTAGATGAGTATATCATCTGTGAATACTATCATGAATTTTCTAGGAAGGGACAACATTCCTGATTCATTAGTTCCATGAATACCACGAGTGCATTTGTTGGACCGAAGGGCATAACGAGTTCAAAATGTTATTTTGGAATATCATTCTCATGTACTCGTAATTGGTGATACCTTGATCTTAGGTCAATCTTTAAAAAGTAGTTGGCTCCCTGGAGTTGATCGAACATATCATCAATCTGCGGGATAGGGTATCAGTGCTTGATGGTAAGCTTGTTTAGTTCGTGGTAATCTATGCACATTCGGAAAGATCCATCCTTCTTCTTCACGAACTGGATCAGTGCTCCCCAGGGTGAGAAGCTCGGTCAAATGAATCCCTTACTGAGTAGTTCGTTCAATTGGTTGGATAATTCCTGCATCTCCGCCGGTTCTTGAAGATATGGGGATTTGGCAACGGGAGTAGCTCCAGGAATCAAGTCGATTCGGAACTCAACTTGGCGTTTAGGAGGAACTCCTAGATGATCTTTGAGAAAGATGTCAGGAAAATTACAGACTTCGGGATTGCTCTCGAGGTCTTTTACTTCTTGTTTTTCATTAACCACATGAGCTAAGAAAGTGTGACACTCTTTGTGCATGTATTTTTGGGTTTTGATGCAAGAGAAGATGCGAAGGTTCGTACTGGGTTTGTTACTGTAGATAACGAGGGTTTCACCACTTGGCATATCAAGGCAAATGGCTTTTTCGTATCAAAGAATATCAGCACAATGAGTATTTAGCCAATCCATACCGATGATGATATCGAAGCTTTTTATGGAGTCCGACATGAGGTCAATTTAAAAGGTGTAGTTGTTTAGAGTGAGGGTATATCCTATGAATATGTCGTTAGTGTTGTCTGTTTTCCTGTTTGCTATCTCGACGGTGAATGATTCATTTAAGAATTGTGGTTTTTGTTTGAGTAGATGTTTAAATTTATGGCTAGCAAAACTCCTCTCCGCAGCAATATCAAAATGTATGCATGCATAAGATTTATCAAGAAGGAACGTACCCGAGACTACCATGGGGTACACTACTGCCTCCTCCTATCCCATTGCTAGCACTCTTCCTATACTACCAACATTTCTTGCTTTCGGGGCAATCCCTCTTGTAGTGCCCTGTTTCACCACACCTATAAACACGCTTAGCTTTCTCCTCCGCTACGGGGTCTGGTTGGTTGATTGTATTGGCGTCTTATAGAAATGGGCAGTGTGCCTTTTTATATTGCATTTGGTGTATTGCGATTCCATACAAGGTCCGTAAGGGTGGAAGTTGCATTTTTTGCACTTCGTTAAGTTACCAACATATCGGTTGGGAGGTGATGGAGTAGTAGGAGTAACAGCAGGAATGGTAGCAGCATGGACTGCCACTGTTTGCTGTTTATTTGAGGGCTCCTGCGACGATTGCCCCTTTCTTTTGTTCCAAAATTTCTATTTGCTACCGCTCTCTTTGGTTTATTCAAGAATGGTTGTGATGGAGCCTTGACGATCTCCATGATCAACTAGTGTCTGTGCCAGACACTTGGCACTGTCAAAAGTAAGTGGATTGGCAGCTATAACATTTCCATGGGCCGGGGGAGTTAATCCCCAGATGTATCTTTCTACCTTCTTAAACTTCGGGGTGACCATCCCGGTACATTGAAGAGCCAGGTCATTTAATCTAACAGTGTAAGCAGCAACATCAGAGTCCTTCATCTTCAGACTCTAGAGCTCCTGCTCTAACTTTTTCACCTTGCCCCTCGGGTAGTATTCTGCTAGCATAAGTTCCTTTAAATCTTCCCAACTCATGACATTGGTTACTGGATGAGTTAATGACTTGACATGGCTGTTCCACCATGAGAGATCTCTGTCTATGAAAGTTCATGCTGCAAATTTGACTTTGCTGGTTTCAGGGCTTGTCACACCCCCAAACCGGAGCTGCAGAAACGTCTGGAGGTGGATGACTTCATGTTAAGTATCACAACACATGTATCATAGTAATCAAAGTACAACAACCATTTCATTAAATAAATAATTTTTTTACATGTGTGCTCAATCATTGTATATTGACACCAAAATAGATATAGAAAAAACAAAAGACACAACTCTATACTGCTGCGTCTTCTCAAAAGCTTGGGAATGTACCAGTCTACTAGTTCCCTGAGAATACAAGTATTTGAAAAAAGAGAGTTTCAACATTTAAGTTGAGTGAGTGCATAAGTATTTATGTTTAAAAGTTTGCTATCTGATCCTTGATAGAGAGAGTATGTTTATTGTTCTAGAAAATCCAATATTTTCTGATGTAATTGAAAACTAGTTTTAATCCCATAAAAGCGTTTTGTGTAAGTATTGATGTACTATAAAATAGTGGAACATAGTTTTAGTTCACAATAAAACTATAAAAAGAATGTTTACTATATTATATACTTCTCTGTTTTGTAAACTAGTGTTGTGTATTTGTATTCCTTTGTAAAATCTATAAATGTGGGTGTGCCTGGCTTCACCAGCTGAACTGTAAGTTTTTATGTAATACTATAAATCATATCATTGTAAATCCAGTAAACTATAATTGTAATCTTGTTTAGTTAATTATACACTAATCATATTTGTTCGTATGTTTTTCTGAGTTTATTATAACCATACTAAGACTAAAAGCCTGATACGACGCTTTGAAGGCGCCAGAATTGTAACGACATTTGTCACTCATATGACATTTCTGCCTAATTGTAGCTAACAATTTAAGTGTGGGATATTCAATCTCGTTATAGATCTATATAGATTTGTCTCGTTCTCCGTTAGGTGATTCTGGTTATAATCATCATGACTTTAACAGTGTTTGCTTAATTAACTGAATAAATAAGTGAGTGGACTTAGAATCACAAAAACCATATTGACGCTTATGTGTATAATAATGAATCACAGTCATTCAGAAATGAATAACTAATAATATGTTCCTTTTCATGTATAATGTAAAGTGAGTTGTATATACGTGCATAGTTTTGAATTGTATCCTTGTCTTAGCAAAGTAGTGTAACCTTGTATACTTGACTACTAAAATAGAGTTCCTGTATCATATATTATACCTATTATAATTTATATTTATGATCTGGTTAGTATGAATGTTCATGAATGTACCCATTTGCTCGGCATGATAGAAAGGGTAATGAAACTGATTGAAGTAACTTATATATATATATATATATATATATATATATATATATATATATATATATATATATATATATATATAATTTAAACGACCTTCGGAAAAATAACACTACGCTAAGCTCAAATCCAACAATGAAAAAGAAATAAAGCGAATTATTAGTACTAAGCCCTTTAAATCTTATTTATATAAATATACTTATATAAATATGATTTTGGCAAAATATAAATTTAAAGGAGTTTATAAAACATTTAAAAGAGTTTATTAATATTTAAAAGCATCTCAGTCACTTAATGTCATTTTGGAAATAGTTAGAAACGCTTTAACCGTAACACAATATTCTTGTGTTAGACTTGTATTCCCCCCCCCCCCCCCCCATAAAACAATGAAAAATTGTAAAAATGCAGGGGTATGAACTCACATTTTGCGAGTTTCTGGTTGAAGATACGGTGTAGTCGCGTTAAATTCTCAAGCTAGAACCTGCAATAAAACTGTATCCTAATTTATATTAATATCAAAATCAAGTATAATTTGATTTTATAGTGATGTTCAAAGTGTTAAACAACAGTTAATTATTGTAAGAAGACTTACAATAACACTTAGAATATTGTATGGATGTTTTCGTGTTCTTAATGAAAATTAACTAAATTGGGTGTTTTCGGCCCAATATAAGTTGAATAGAAGGTGCTTTTGAAGTGAAAACAAGATCAAGGAATGATACTTGCAAGATTTTAAGAAGAACCAAGTGAAATTTGCATGGAATTCTTGAGAAAGGAGTGATTTCGCATGTTCTTGAGGGAAGGTTTTCGGTTGAACATATTGAGAGATAAGGTTGAGATTTCACCTGATATGTGTATGAATGAACATAATTTGTGGTTAAGTGTATATATATAGGAGTATAAAGGGTGGCGGTTAATGGTTGTCGGCCGAGAACACAAATCGAGGTAGAGTTTTTCGGCTGGGAACTCAAACCGAGGGGATAAGAACCCTTCCCGGGGAGACAAGGCTTCTAGAAAAAGCCTCCCACGTTTGCGGTCTGAGGGTTCTCAACTGTAAATGGTTTGTGTCTGAGGAGTTTGTAGCCGAAAACTGATTGGTTACCTTCGATTTGCGGTCCGAAGAAGGAAAGAAGAAAACGGTTGCGAGGGTTCTCGGTCCAAGCGAGGATCGTAGGTTTTCCTTGGATTTCATCTTCTTATTTCAACAACACTTTTACTAAGTGTTTATATGTATCAAAAACATTAATTTAACTTTATTAAATTAATTAATCAATAAGTTTGACTTTAAATTGATATTTTTGACTTATGTTGATTTTTACAAGATAGAAAATAACAGGTCGTTACATTATTCCCCCATTAAAGGGAATTTCGTCCCAAAATTAGGACTTTGGAGATACAATAAGACTTGGGAAAGAGATGTGGATACTTTTGATTCATTTGATCCTTCCGCTCCCAAGTGAATTCAGGTCCGCATTTTACGCTCCAGCGAACCTTCACTATAAGGATACAACTTTGCTTTGTCTCTTTGCTTCCCTATTTAGAATTTCTACTGGTTCTTCCATGAAGTTGAGGCTCTCGTTTATCTCGGTTTCATCAAGTGGAATATCAAGAGTCTCGTCGGATAAGCACTTCTTTAGGTTAGACACGTGAAAGATAGGATGTATGTTACAGAGTTACATAGTTCTTGAGGTAGTTTGAGTTTGTAAGCTACTGGACCCATTCTAGCAAGAATCTCGAATGGTCCGATGTACCTTGGATTAAGTTTTCCTTGCTTTCCGAAGTGGATCATACCCCTGTGCTTTTATTATTTGAACGTTTTCAGGGGGAAATACAAGCCAAACAGAAATATTTTTGTGAATTTATACAAAAAGATTTCGACACACTTAAAACTGATGCAATTATTATAACCATACAGTTTCCACATTTATATAAAATATTTAAATGTTTTATCCCTTTTGTAACATGTTCAGCATAAGGGGTCTTTTCAACTTACAAGCATAACTGCATAGTTTTCAGACCAATACACAAACCAAGTACATAATATACATACAAAACTATAATAGGTATAGTTTGGGATTTCAAAACACAGTTTTACATTTATAGGCATATAAACTATGACAAACTTAGTTAAAGATATACATTACTACCTTTCAGATAATAAGAGTACATTACTAAATAATTACGTAAGTATAATTATTTTTACTCTACAGGTCATACATTCATATTTAAGCACAAAAGAATATAACACTACACATAAACTAGATTATACAGGATTATGAGACACAACATAAAATTTTACTCTTCGGGGTATTGAGCTAAATCCTATCATAGTATAACCAGGGTCTCCTGGAGGGAGAGTGTGAGATTTTTTAATAGATCTATTCGGGAGTGACAATCCCACACTTGAACTGCTAGCTACAGTTAGGCAGGCATGCCTGAGGTGACAAATGTGAATAAACTAACCTTTTGTTTACGGGATTTAATTATTCATTAGTTTTATTTTAATTAATAGAACTACTATACATTATACTGGAGGTTTCCAAGGGATAAAATACATGGTTTTATTGTAATAAATGAAACTACTATACATACTGGTGGTAACCAGGGTTTTCCAACATAACATTCTATACATACTAATGATAGCCAGGGTTTTCGTACTTATAGATCATTCTAATTAATTCATACGTTAGAAAATATTTAATTTCTTGGAAACATATAAACATTTTCACTGGTTCATTAATAGGTTTTCATTACAAAAACATGCTTATGAACTCACCAGCTTAAATTATGATACTCTTTTCAAAACCACTTGTATTCTCAGAAAATCAGTAGACATGTACCTCAGCAGAATTTTGAGAAGACGGAGCATATAGAGTCACGTCTTTATATTTTGCTACTTTTGATGTATCTATTCATATGAATCAAGTATATATAAATGCCTTGATATATATATATATATATATATATATATATATATATATTGAATGTAACGGTTGTGTTTACTTTGATTACTATGATGCAATTATCGTGATACTACATATGATGTCAGCCACCCCCAAACGTTCCTGTCGTTTCGGTTTGGGGGTGTGACATATTGGTATCAGAGCTATTGTTTATAGTGAACTAAGTATACCGAACCTTACATGGTATACAACTATAAACACTAAAGGGGCCAAAGCGCTCTGAAACTAACAGTATGCTTTTAAAATCTAAGTATTTTACAAGAAGTATACAAGTGTACATACATACAAGAAGCTATAACATAGTAAGAACTACATAAAAGTATTTAGTGCGAGTTGGACGCTACGGTTAAAACTAAATAGTTATTTAGTCATATGTGGGGCCAATATAACCTGATCGACTATATTTGCCCGAGATATGACCAACATGTGTTTGGGAGTGACTGTGGTGTTGCGACAAGTCTAAAACTCACCAAATCCTATACAAATGAAGCACATACTTAAAATACTATAGGCGTATTTTATAGTTCTATAACACTGCACAAGTAGTACTAATCCTCATAAATGAAAGACCTGCAATTCCTTGTTTATGATAGTAAAACTTTATTGTAGATCTCTATTATCGCTCTAGGATTTAGATTTATCTTGCTCGAAAATATCCAATTCATGATTAGTATAGAAGGATTATTGTCATTTTCCCCTTGTATCTTTTAAAGAAAGATGCCTCCCAGGAAGAGACCCAACAAAAAGAGCAACAACCCTCCGATAGATCCTTTTCCGCCACCACCTCCTCAGTTCGATCCTGCCATGTTCCAGATAGCAGTTACAGCTATTGTGGCTTCCGCGATGTTGCAGATAAATTCTGGCGGCTCTAGCAGATTAGGAAGTGGTACGCATCCCCATAATATTAATGGTGGTCAGGGACACCAGAAGGAGTGTTCCTACAAGGATTTTATGAATGTGAAACCCAAATCCTTTGACGGAAATGGAGGTGTCATTACCATAGCCCGGTGGTTTGAAAAGATCGAATCAGTTTTCGAGATTTATGTATGTTCCGAGGCAAGAAAGGTGAAGTTTTCCGCCTACACCTTCACCGATAGAGCATTGACTTGGCGCAATAGCCGAGTCAAATCCCTAACTCTTCCAGTAGCAAATACTATGAGTTGGAAAAGTCGGAAAGAACAAATGCTCGCTAAGTACTGCCCAAGGGGCGAGATGTAAAAGCTATAGCATGAGCTTTGGAACCTAAAGATGAAAGGTTCCAACATTGCTGCATACACTGCTCGGTTCTATGACCTGGCTCTTCTGTGTCCCGGGATGGTCACCCCGGAAAGGAAGAAAATCGAGGGGTACATACAGTGATTGACACCCTATCTCAAGGAAATATATTGGCTGCAAAACCTCTCACATTTGACAGCGCCAAGTGTCTAGTGCAATCACTGATAGATCACGGGGTTGATCATGGAATAACAGCGACCGTTCCCGAACCACCAAAGGAGAGTGGTGAGAAGAAAAAGTTTTGGAACAAATGCAAGGGAAAGTCTTCGCAGGATCCTTCCAAGAAACAACAAGTATTGGCAGTTCATACTGCTATCACTCCTGCCGCTCTTCCTGCAGCTCAAGCACCTGCCAGTAGGTATGTTGGTACTCTTTCAAGGTGCGACAAGTGCAACTTTCCTCATCACGGAACCTGCCGTGATTTGCAATGCAACAACTATGGCAAGAAGGGTCATCTAACTCGTTTTTGCTAGACACTAGTCCAACCAACCAATCAGGCTCCTGGAGCGGGCATTGTTCAAGCCTGTTATGGTTGTGGGGAGATCAGACACTTCAAGAGGAATTGTTCAAAAGCAACAACAGCTGGAAACACAGGGAGAGTGCTAGCGATGGGCTAAGAGGAGGCAGTTGTTGATCCCACCGTAGTTACGGGTACGTTCCTTCTCGACAACTCTTATGCATGCATTCTTTTCGATGCTGGTGCGGATAAAAGTTTTGTTAGTCATGCACTCAAGCATCTTCTCAAGCATAAATGCCAACCTCTAACCGAAACATTTACCGTTGAAATGGCCAACGGAGAGAAAGAGAGCACTAACAACGTATTCATAGGTTGTACCCTTACCTTAAACGACCATTATTTTCCAATCGACCTTATGCCAATTTCCATAAAAATCTTTGATGTCATCATCGGCATAGATTGGTTAATCCCCAATCATGCTGATATCCTTTTTTATGAAAAAACTATTCACCTCAATCTGCGCTCTAACGAAACCCTTATTATCTATGGTGATAAAATCAACTCAAACCTTCGTATCATTTGATGCATCAAAGCCCAAAAATGTCTACAAAAGGAGTGCCATGCATTCCTTGCTCATATTGTTATTGAGAAATAAGAAGTTATAGACCTCGAGAGCATCCCTGAAGACTAGAACTTTCCTGATGTCTTTCCCGAAGAACTTCTCGGAATCGTTCCCGAGTGCCAAGTCGAGTTTTGAATCGACTTAATTCGTGGAGCTACCCCCGTAGCTAAATATCCATACCGTCTAGCGCCGATAGAAATGCAAGAGTTATGCAGCCAGCTAAATGAACTACTCAGCAAGGGATTGATCAGACCATGTTCCTCACCCTGGGGAGCCCCTGTCTTATTTGGGAAAAAGAAGGATGGGTCCTTTCAGATGTGCATAGATTATCGTGAACTGAATAAGCTTACCATCAAAAACCATTATCCCCTACCCTGAATCGACGACCTCTTCGATCAACTCCAACGAACTGAGTATTTCTCAAAGATATATCTGAGATCAGGGTACCACCAGTTGCGAGTCTATGAGAGTGATGTTCCCAAGACAACATTCTGAACTCGCTATGGTCAGTACGAGTTTGTAGTAATGTCCTTTGGTCCAACCAATGCACCCGCAATATTCATGGATCTGATGAATCGGGTGTGCCGCCCTTTCCTAGACAAGATTGTGATAGTGTTCGTTGATGATATACTTGTCTACTCTCGGAGTGAGGAAGCTCATAGACAACACTTGAGGCTAGTGCTAGAAACTCTAAGGGTGGAGAAACTCTATGCAAAATTTTAAAAGTGCGAATTCTGGATCAGAAAAGTAACTTCCTTGGTCATGTGGTTAGCAAGGAAGGCATACACGTGCACCCTTCCAGAATCAAGGCGATTGAGACTTGGTCAGCACTGTAGACACCAATAGAAATCTGTCAATTCTTGGGTCTCGCTGGCTACTATCGCAGGTTTATCCAGAATTTCTCCAGAATTGCTAAGCCTTTGACTGCCCTGACTCAGAAAGGTGGAACCTTTAGTTGGGGAGAAAGTCAAGACACTACATTCCAAAAATTAAAGCGAGCCTTGTGTAGCACAGCTATCATGTCTCCGCCAGAAGGGATGGAGGACTTTGTTGTTTACTGCGATGCGTCTAATCAGGGCCTAAGCTGTGTGCTCATGCAGAGAGGAAAAGTCATTGCTTATGCCCCGAGACAGCTGAAAGCACATGAATTCAATTATACGACTCACGACCTGGAGTTGGGAGCAGTGGTCTTTGCAGTAAATATATGGAGACATTATTTATATGGAACCAATTGTACTGTCTTCACCGACCATAAGAGCCTACAACACATTTTCAATCAGAAGGAGTTGAACATGAGGCAACGATTATGGGTTGAGCTACTCAGGGATTATGAGTGTGAAATACGCTATCATCCCGACAAGGCTAACGTAGTAGCGGATGCCGTCATCCGAAAAGTGTATTCAGGTCGTAGAGTGAGGGCACTTACAATGACCATCCACTCCCATCTGTCCACACAAATCAAAGAAGCTGAGTTAGAAGCCTTAAAACTAGAGAACATGATGGATGAATCTTTGAGGGAAATGGAAAAGAACTTAGAGATCAAGGGAGATGGAGTTTACTATTTTATGAGCTGAGTCTTGACCCTAAGCTTTGGCGGTTACATGGAGGTTGTCATGAACGAAGCTCACAAGATTAGATACTCCGTTCACCCAGGTTCGGATAAGTTGTACTTGGATCTCAAAAAGTTATATTGGTGGCCAAACATGAAAGCAGAGATTGCTACCTTCGTGGGCAAGTGTCTGACATGCGCCAAGGTGAATGTGGAATATCAAAAGCCCTCAGGTCTACTTCAATAGCCAGGAATACCTGTGTGGAAGTGGGAAAGGATTACAATGGATTTATTCACTAAGTTACCCAAGTCTCCGAGTGGGTACGATACCATATGGGTAAATGTCGACCGATTGGCTTAATCCGCCCACTTCCTGCCAATCAAAGAAACATTCAATATGGAGAGACTGACTCGAATCTATATCTAGGAGATAGTTCGTCTGCATGGTGTGCCTATGTCCATTATCTCCAATCGGGATAACAGATTCACCTCGATATTTTGGTAGTCACTTTAGAAGGCTCATGGAACTAAGCTGGATATGAGCACAACTTACCATCCACAAACTGATGGTTAGAGTAAGAGGACCATTCAGACATTGGAAGACATCTTAAGATCATGTTTTATAGATTTTGGTAAGTCGTGCGACACCTATTTACCCTTAGTCGAGTTCTCTTACAACAACAATTATCATGCCAGTATCAAGGTTGCGCCGTTTGAAGCCCTTTATGGCCATAAGTGAAGATGCCCTCTGTGCTGGGCTGAGGTGGGTGACAGGCAGCTAGCTAAGGGTCAAGTCCCCAATAAATCATCTGAGAAACTACAGAAAAAATTGTACAAATCCAAGAACGACTAAAAGCTTCAGGAGATAGAAAAAAGAGCTACGCCGATAAGAGACAAAAACCTATGGAGTTCCAGGTTGGTGATCATGTTCTATTGAAGGTCTCACCCTGGAAGGCCATGATATGCTTTAGAAAGCGTGGAAAGCTAAATACAAGATACGTTGGACCATTCGAGATCCTCGCTAGGATCGGTCCCGTAGCATACAAACTTTGTTTACCCCAAGAACTTAAATCTATTCACCCTGTATTCCACGTGTCGAACCCTAAAAAATGTATATCCAATGAAACCCTTGTAATCCCTCTTGATGAGATTGAGATCAATGAGAACCTTAAATTTATGGAAGAACCAATCGAAATCTTGGATTGGGAAGTCAAAAGAACGAAACAAAGTCGCATACCGATAGTGAAGGTCCGCTGGAATGCCAATCGGGGACCTGAATTCACTTGGGAGCGCGAAGATCAGTTGAAACAGAAGTACCCACATCTTTTTCTGAGTCCATGATTTGTATTCTATGTTTGAATTTCGGCATGAAGTTCCCTCTATCGGGGGGATAATGTGAAAACCCGAACCTATTTCCATTAACGATAGCCCGATTCCGTTAAATAAATTTTGAATTTTATTTAGTTTCGTCGAGTTCTTATCATTTGGAAAGTCATTTAAGTTATATATAATTAAATTTGGTATAAGAGTCGGAACCAAAATTGCACGAAAAGCTGTATTTTCTTTGAAAATCAGCAGTTTTCGGCCTGACTGGTGTTCACAGCCGTAAACGCGATCTTGGCCGTATACCCGATCACGGCCGTAAACCCGTTCACGGCTGTGGACCCCACCACTGACCATGAACCACCTATATATACGTGATCCCTACCCTCATTTACACTTTTCTGGCCGTGAACACCCTCTCTCTCTCTAAAAATCATCAATTGAAAGCACAAGATTTCTCTTCATCTATCACGCTATCCGCCTTTAAACTCATTTTGGAGCATCAAAACATCATTTTTTCATCAAAATCAAGTGTTAGTATTCTTGAGTTCACGGCCACGAACCCTTCAAACCTTCAAGGACTGTGAACAGTTGATGACCGAGAACAGTTGACGACCATAATCCCCTTCACGGCCGCAATCAACCCTTCATTGTGAAACATGGCTGAAACCCCGCTTTTTCCGATTCAATCGAGTCTCGATAACATTCCTAAACCAAAAGCAAGTTTTTTTCCAACAATATAAGTAACGGTTTCACTAATAAAATTCATATATGTATTTAATAGATATTAGGATCCCGTTAGGTGCCGCGTACATCAACCCAAGGGTCTTCACTCCCAGTTTCGTTGTCCGACATTTCACGCAACCAACAGCGAGTTCATACCCCTATGCTTTCAGTATTTTAATGTTTTTAGGGGGGAAATACAAGCGAAACAAAAATATTTTTGTGAATTTATACAAAAAGATTTCGACACACTTAAAACTGATGTAATTACTATAACCATACAGTTTCCACATTTCTATAAAATATTTAGATGTTTTATCCCTTTTATAACATGTTGAGCATAAGGGGTGTTTTCAACTTACAAGCAAAACTGCATAGTTTTCAGATCAATACACAAACCAAGTACATAATATACATACAAAACTATAATAGGTATAGTTTGGGATTTCAAAACACGGTTATACATTTACAGCCATATAAAATATGACATACTTAGTTTATGATATACATTACTACCTTTCGGATAATAAGAGTACATTACTAAATAATTATGTAAGTATAATTGTTTTTACTCTACAGGACATACATTCTGATTTAAATCAAAAGAATATAACACTACACGTAAACTAGATTATATAGGATTGTGAGACACTACTTCAAATTATACTCTTTTGGGTATTGAGCTAAATCCTATCATAGTATAACTAGAGTCTACTAGAGGGAGAGCGTGATACTTTTGAACAGATCAATTCGAGACTGACAATCCCACACCTGAACTGCTAGTTACAGTTAGGCAGGCGTGCCTGAGGTGACAAATGTCATATATCCGACACTTAAAAAACGACGTAAAGGTCACTAGGTAATATCAAGCATTGTTATACGACTCAGAATAGTATAAACTAAGGGATAAAATACATGGTTTTATATTAATAAATTAAACTACTCTACATACTGGTGGTAACCAGGGTTTTCTAACAGAACATTCTATACATACTGATGATAGCCAGGGTTTTCGTACTTTTAGATCATTGCAACAAATTCATATGTTAGAAAATATTTGATTTTCTTGGAAACATATAAACATTTTCACTGATTCATTAATAGGTTTTCATTACAGAAACATGCTTATGAACTCACCAACTTAAATTATGATACTCTTTTCAAAACCACTTGTATTCTTAGAAAATCAGTAGACAGGTACCTCAGAACACTTTTGAGAAGACGGAGCATATAGAGTCACATCTTTATATTTTGCTACTTTTGATGTATATATAAATGTGAATCAAGCAGATGTAAATAACTTTTTATAAATATTCAATGTAATGGTTGTGTTTACTTTGCTTACTGTGATACAATTGTCGTGATACTACATATGACGTCATCCATCCCCGAACGTTTCAGCCGTTTCGGTTTGGGAGTGTGAGAAATGATCTCCGAGCTAGTGAGAGTATTGTCTTGAACTTGATCTCTAGCTAATTGCATATCACCAACTTCAGCCTAGCACATAGGTGATCTGCACCTGTGACCATAGAGTGTTTCGAATGGAGCAACTTTAATGCTAGTATGGTAACTATGGTTGTATGAGAAATCGACTAGTAGTAATTAGGTATCCTATGCTTTACCAAGGTCGATCACACATGCGCGCAACATGTCTTCTAAGGTTTGAATCGTTATCTCACTCTGTCTGTCGTTTGTGGATGGTAAGATGTACTTAAGCTGGCAGAATGTGTGGGTTTGTTCGCTTCGAGTTTATGGTTTACTGAGTGTGTTAGAAAGACGTGGTATCCCTCACATGAGTACTTCTGATTTTTAAAGCGAGAGACGATACAAAGGTTTGTGCTGATTTTGTCATTTATTGATTGAAGGACTTTGTTAGACAGTCGGTTAAGGCAAAGGATCTTTTGGTACCTTTGGAAAAATTGGAATGGTAAGAACCAATTCGATCGATGTCGAATGATGATATTAGAACTTTTCACGGAAACGGGTATGAAATTGATTTGGAAGGAATGATTTTTTATAGTAATAGTATATTCTATGTTTATGTATTTAGTGTTTTCTATTTTATCCTTATTAATACTACCTTAAATATTGTTACTATATTTAACTAGTATGAGTAATGAGAGTACTTTGATAAATTCTGATGAAATCTCGTAATATGATCCATACCAAGTCCCTCTATAATCGCTTTGTATATACAAATCATATATAGTTAAGATTAAGAAGACAATCGACTGAGTAACTCTGCTCTAAATCCACAATCAAACAAGAAACAAGAAATAAGGCGGAATCACTCACTCTAGGCCTGCAAAATCTTAACTATATATGATTCTAACGTTACACCAATCCATCATAGCTCACTTTGAGGTCTTCTTAGTTTTTATATGAATGTTATGCTTTATTTGAACAAAAGGCAATTATGAGAATTCGATACTTATCTATTGTTAATTAAAAACGTACCTAAAATCTTAGTAGGTTTTCGTTGATTCGTTATGTCATGTGTTTAAACTCCTCCTTCTCCCCCATCATTCCTCTCTGTTGGACAATCTCTCTTGAAATGTCATGTTTCACCACATACATGACATATTTGAATTGTATTAGCATCGGTGGTTGAGGTAATGTGTTGGACCGGGGTCCTACAGAAGCGAGCTTCTTCGTCATTCTTCGTCTTTTGACAATCTCTTTTGAAATGTCCATATTCGTTGCACCCATAACATGCATGTCTTACTCCAACGCCAGGAACTTGAGTGATCGGTTGCAAAGGTGACCTACAGAATTGGGCAGTGTGCCCTTCTCTATTGCAGTTCCTACATTGCATCTCACGACCATTTCCATTATGATGAAAATTACACTTGTTTCACTTCGACAATTTACCAGCATACTGCTTTGCTGGTGTAGGAGTAGCAGGAATGGCAGCAGGAACAGTAGCAGCATGAACTGTCACTATTTATTGTTTCTTGGATGGCTCTTGGGAAGATTGACCCTTACTTTTGTTCCATGGCTTTTTCTTGATGTTTTTGTTGTTTTTACTGTTGTTGTTGCCTTTGGGTTGTTCTGGAGCAACAATCATGAAGCCTTGACGTACTCCATGATCTACTAGAGAATATGCCAAAAGCTTGGCACTATCAAAGGTAACAGGCTTTGAAGCTAACACACTTCCTTGGATCTGAGGTGATAGCCCCAAGATATACCTTTCTATTTTCTTGCTCTCCAGAGGACCCATTCCAGGACATAGGATCGCCAGGTCGTTGAACCTATTGGTGTATGATACTGTGTTTGTACCTCTCATGGTAAGACCCCAAAGCTCTTGCTCAAGCTTTTGTTCTTCACCTCTCGAGTATTACTCTTTCATCATCATTGCTTTTAGATTCTCCCAGCTCAGTGAGTTAGCCATTGTAAGAGTCGTTGACATAATATGACCGTTCCACCAGTTGAGAGCTCAGTCAGAAAAGGTGCATGCATCAAATTTCACCTTGCTCACTGCAGGGCATGACCATATTTGAAAGACTACTTTGGTTTTCTCAATCAATTGAGTTAGAACCATGAATGCCCCAGTACTATTAAAGGTTCTAGGTTTGCCATTGGTGAAGTCCTTTTAAGTACACTCCCATGGGTGTTTATGTCTTTCACCATGATTGGAGGGATGAGCACCAACCCCGAATCCACTGGCACCGGCTGTGTTTATGTGTGACATAGCGGTTACCACAGCTACAATGACCGCTGCTTGAAACATAGCAGCGTAAAATTGTGTAGGTGGTGACGGAGGTGGTGACGGTGCTTCATTGACAGTTCTATGGCTCGGGTTCAAGATATAAAAATAGAAAGATAGTAAGACATCAATAGTAATAATAAATCAAATGTCTTTGAACTAATTACATTAGTTCAACATGTATCCTGAAAGAAGTGTATATAGAAGTCTACCATATGGAATAACATGTAAAGCGGTAATGTGAAATTGAATATTGATTTTTCAATAGAAATAAGATGCATCTCCGGGGCTTCGGGATATTACTTGCACGTAAAACGAAGTAAAAACACAAGAAAGAGGAGAGAAAATGAGCAATTTACCCGGAACCCTCGCATCCCTTTTATAGGGGCTGGGAACCGCCTCGGTACGTTGGGCGTACGCGGTTATGCTGGGCGTACGTGTGCGTCATGCGTGACCGCATCCTCGACTGCTTCGGACGGGACAAGACATAGGGGAGTAGAGGGGCGACGTGGACGTTCCGAGGCCTAGTCCTCGAGTACGCTGGGCGTACGTCGGTGACTCCCCCTTCGGATAATACCGAAATTTTATTTAAATTTATATTTTAATTATCTAGTAAACTTCAACAATTCATATCCTCTTCATACGAACTCCGTTTTTGACGTTCTTTATATCCACACGTAGGTGAGACTACGTTCTACAACTTTCGTTTGGACTCCGTCAGCAAATTTTGAAATTATTTTTATTATTTATTTTTAAAAGGTCGGGGTAGGAAAATTTCGTTAGAAGTCCATAACTTCTTTATCTGATATCTGTTTTTTCTAGACTTTTTACCGATGAAATACCATTATTGAGACCTTTGATTCTCATTTAGGTCATTCCGGCCAAAAGTCGCTCGCTCTCCGTTTTGAGTTTTTAGCTGTCTACCACTATACCGAACTTGGAAAAATTATAACTTGCTCATACGAAGTCAGATTTGGAGGTTCTTTTTATGTACGCTCACGGTTTAATGATATCTAACATAGTAGGTAACCAAATAGAGACTTTTGTACATATTATTTTCAAAGTTAATTTCATTATTTTCAAAAGTGGTTACAATACTTGGCTTTTTAGGTCATTACATAGAATCGAAATATCGGGTTGTCACATCATCCCCCTGTTAGAGAGAATTTCGTCCCGAAATTTAATGTAAGAAAAACACTTGTTGATTAGGGAAAAAGATGTGGGTACTTGTGTTTCATCTGATCTTCACGTTCCCAGGTGTATTCAGGTCCTCGCTTTGCATTCTAGCGGACCTTCACGATGGGTATGCGACTTTGTTTTGTTGTTTTAATTTCCATATCCATGATTTCAATTTGGTCTTCTATAAATTGGAGACTCTCGTTGATTTCGATTTCGTCTATAGGGGCGACGAGGGTCTCATAGGACAAACATGTCTTCAAGTTTGAAACATGAAAGTTAGGGTGTACGTTATTGAGTTCCTGTGGTAGACAAAGTTTGTAGGCTACAGGGTCGATCCTTGCAAGGATCTCGAATGGTCTGATATACCTTGGGTTTAGTTTCCCACGTTTTCCGGAACGTATTAACCCTCTCCATGGCGAGACCTTTAATAGCACTCAGTCCCCGAACTGAAATTCCAAGGGCTTCCGTCTTTTGTCCGCATAACTCTTTTGTTTGTCTTTTGAAGCCTTTAGTCGTTCCCGAATTTATACAATCTTCTCCATTGTCACTCTTATGATTTCCGGGCCAGTGAGAGTGCTGTCGGGTACTTGTCCCTTAGCTAGTTGTGTGTCACCCACTTTTGTCCAGCACAGTGGTGATTTGCACTTCCGTCCATAGATGGCTTCAAATGGAGCAACTTCAATGCTGGAGTGATAGCTATTGTTGTATGAAAATTCGACTAGTGGTAAATGCGTATCGCACGCTTTACCAAAATCGATTACACAAGCTCTTAGCA
Organism: Lactuca serriola; assembly: GCF_051521515.1. Lineage (NCBI taxonomy): Eukaryota > Viridiplantae > Streptophyta > Magnoliopsida > Asterales > Asteraceae > Lactuca > Lactuca serriola. The sequence continues at coordinate 66,076,781 of NC_136409.1, forward strand.
TATATGATGGGTTTTAGGTAAAACAAATAAACTAGAAAACAATTCCTAAGTTCACATGCAACCTACTTTGGATCTATGTTTTAACTATTGAACATATAACTTTGAATTGCAAAACAAGAACCCTAAAGGAGAGAGGTTATTTTCGAAATTTACAAACTAGGGTTTAGTAATTACATACCTTTCAATTGTTATGGTAAACAATTGATAATTCCCTTGATCTTGATCTTGATCTTCTTGGAAGCTTAGCACCACAAGTGTAATGCCTCTAATGGAATCACACCCAAACTAGCAAGAAGGAAAGTAGAAGAGAGAGAGGAGGGAGTATGCATTTCGGCCAGGGGTTCTTCCAAAGAAATCAGTCCCCTCAAATGTGAACCAGGAGGCTCCTTATAAAGTTGAAGGATCTAGGGTTTAGGGGAAACCCTAGTTATCCTTTGCTTAGGGCCTAAGCAAAACCCAAGGGCCTTATCTTGGACCCCTTGGACGAATTCTCTAGGGTTTCCCCTAGGGTTTTTGTCCACCTCCTTCAAGGGGGTTCTGGATCCTTCCATTCAACTATTAGTTAATTACAAACTAGTCCCTGCACTTTATAATTAATTCTTTAACCCCAAAATTAATTCTAATTAATTTCTGGTTAAATATTAATTAAACATAATGATTTCTTATTAATATATTAATCTTTTAACATATTAATAAATTCATTTATATTAATTTATTAATCTTATAATAAATTAAACTCTCCTTTCATAATTTCCTTGTCCGGTTGCTAGGTTTGAGGGCAACCCAAAAGGACTATGCTGCTATCAATTCAAGTACATACCAATTATAGTTATGGGCTTAAACATCTAATCCAACAGTCTCCCACTTGGATAAGTCTGTAACTATAATTGCTAGTATGCCTTCTAAATTTGACTAGCAAATTGTAGCTTCCAAAAAGCTGCTGCCGAACTCTGACCCAGTCAGTTACGTGTCCTAAGATAAGTGATCATATAATCCTTTGTTATGCTAGATATCTCTAGACATAAGACATGGAATAAAATCAATCTCTTTGTCCAGAATCTATGTTTCCCGATTTCTGATTTGTGATGATGTAGGACTTCTAATTGAACACATCAATTTATTCCTGGCTGGGCCCAACACATAAGTCAACACCAAATCATCGAGGGGCCCACAGATATTGCTTTTCCGGTTAGGGAAAAAGGAACCAATAGACATAGACTCATATGCTTGTATATTTTACTCATCAAATTATGCATGACAATACGTTTTATAACACCAAGTTACGTTTCGTTTTCGTATCACCAATGCATGACCGACTTGCAAATTACAAGTCATATATCTTCGTTTCAAGATTATAGGATATTACCTTCTCAGGATTACTCGTGATGAATTCCATGAAGTAATACTCTGAGCGAGGGTTTATCCAATACTCAAATCTCAATTTCGGAGTACTCATGAATGTTGCAACAAATCTATTGCCATGTCTATCCTTAGACAATCTACAATCCAGTTCATGACAGTCTTGATTCACTACTTACTTCCAAAAGTACGAACGACTGTGGAGTTTTGAATAATCTTATTATTCGGGAAGTAAAACATGCAAAAATGAAACACAATAATAAACAATTGACAAAAGGTAGAACCCAAACTTACAAATAATACTTTATTATTTAATCACCAAAAGTCAATTACATTTACTTTGTTACAAGTTTCAAAACTAACCTAACTACTAAAACTAATATCATCTTTCAGTCCTATGCTCCGAGCATGCTGAATGTGCTTAGCCCTACTCAGACCCTTTGTGTGGGGATCTATTGGGTTATATTCAGATGACACCCTCTTCACTATAAGATGACCTTCTTCTACTCTATGTCTGATGAAATGGTACTTTCTGTCGATATGTCTGGTTTTACCATGATCTCTCGGTTCCTTTGTCAAGGCTACCACTCCTTCATTATCGCAGAACAGTTCCATGGGCTCCTGGATGGTTGGAACAACTCCGAGATCCCTGATGATGTTCCTAAACCAAGCTGGTTCTTTCGATGCTTCACTTGCTGCTATGTACTCTGATTCACAGGTAGAATCAGCCACCGTATCTTGCTTGGAACTCTTCCAAGTAATTGGTCCTCCATTCAGTAAAAATACCCAGCCCGACTGAGAACGAAAGTTATCTCGATCCGTCTGAAAGTTGGCATCACTGTAACCATCTACTCTCAAAGTATCATTGCCACCAAGCACAAGGACCCAGTCCTTCGTCCTTTGCAAATACTTAAGTATATTCTTTACGGATATCCAATGAGCTCTACCTGGGTTTCCCTGATAGCGACTGACCATGCTCAAAGCAAAGGCCACATCAGGGCGAGTACATGTCATAGCGTACATGATCGATCCGACAAGGGAAGGATAAGGTACACGACTCATGTGATCTATTTCCTCATCTGTACTCGGGCATTGAGTCTTACTCAATTTGGTATTGCTCTGGATAGGTAGCTCTCCCTTCTTGGAATTTTCCATACTAAACCTCTTTAGTACCTTATCCAAGTATGTGGTCTGACTAAGTCTAATTAGTCTCTTCTTTCTATCTCTCAATATTCTAATCCCAATAATATAGGCAGCTTCTCCAAGGTCTTTCATGGCAAAACACTTTCCAAGCCAAGACTTAACTTCATTCAAGTTTGGAATGTCGTTACCAATGAGTAATAGGTCATCGACATATAACACCAGAAAAATTACTATACTCCCACCAGTCTTGATATACACACAAAACTCATCTTCACTTCTAGAGAAACCAAACTCTTTGACTTTCTCATGGAAGCAAAGATTCCAGCTGCGAGATGCTTGTTTCAATCCATAGATGGATTTCTCAAGCTTGCACACTCTATTGGGAAAATTTGCATCAACAAAACCCTCTGGCTGACTCATGTAAACATCCTCAGCTAACTTCCCATTAAGGAGGCAGTCTTGACATCCATCTGCCAGATTTCATAGTCATGAAAGGCAGCTATGGCGAGCAATATCCTAATAGATTTGATCTTAGCTACTGGCGAAAAGGTCTCATCATAGTCAACCCCTAGGGTTTGATTGAAACCTTTTGCAACCAGTCGAGCCTTGAATGTATGCACATTCCCATCCATGTCTGTCTTTTTCTTGAAGATCCATTTACACCCAACTGTCTTACAACCTAGTGCACTATCAACCAAATTCCAAACTTGGTTGTCATACATGGACTTAATCTCGTTGTCCATTGCCTCTTTCCAATTGGAAGCCTCTGGGCCTGCCATTGCTTCCTTATAAGTGACTGGTTCATCTAAGTTTACCAATGTTTTGTCACTTATGAATGTGTCACCATCTGAAGTAATATGAAAACCATACAACTCAGGTGGCACACTCACCCTAGTGGATCTTCGAAGAGGTAATGATTTATCAACCAGTTCAATAGGAACTGTTTCCTCTGGTTGAGTGCTAGTGTCATCTAAGGTTCCTTCATTGGTTGACTCTTGAATCTCTTCAAGGTCAATGGTACTCCCACTGTCCTGTTTGAATATGAGCTCTCTTTCCAGAAAGACTCCTCTTCGAGCTACAAACACCATGTTCTCACTAGGTCTGTAGAATAAATATCCAAAAGACTGCTTTGGGTAACCAATGAAAACACATTTCTCACTTCTAGCTGCTAGCTTGTCGTGAGTCTCTCATCTTACGAAACCTTCACAACCCCAGACTTTAATATGTGCTAACGAGGGAACTTTCCCTGTCCACATTTCGTGAGGTGTTTTGGCAACCTTCTTTGTAGGGACAAGATTGAGGACGTGGGCGGCTGTCTCTAACGCGTACCCCCAGAAGTGAATAGGAAGCGGGGCATGACTCATCATAGAACGAACCATGTCTAACAAGGTTCGATTACGCCTCTCAGCTACACCATTTAATTGTGGTGTCCTAGGAGGAGTGAATTGTGAGACTATCCCACATTCTTTCAGATAGTCGTTGAACTCGGTACTATGATACTCCCCGCCTCTATCGGATCTAAGTATCTTTATCTTTCTACCCAATTGATTTTCGACTTCATGTTTAAACTCTTTGAAGTTTTTAAAGGTTTCCGACTTATGTTTGATCAAGTAGATGTAACCATATCTGCTATAATCGTCAGTGAAAGTCACATAGAATCGATTAGCATCCCTTGTAGTGGATCTGAAGGGTCCACACACATTTGTGTGTATGAGATCCAACAGACCTTTACCTCTTTCACAAGTCCCTGTGAATGGTGATTTTGTCATCTTTCCCAAAAGACAAGACTCACACATATCATTTGATTTTAGGTCAAATGATTCCAACACTCCATCATTTTGGATTTGGGCTATGTGTTTCTTGTTAATGCGTCCAAGACGACAATGCGGCAAGCATGCCTTGTCTACACTATTAGACAAGTCAATATTAAGTACACTATTTCCTAAGCTATCAACACAAGTCACTGCTTCATACACACCATCACAAGGTAAAGCTTCAAACATAAACACACCATTCTTATAAACAGAAATTGAACCATTCAAATCATTAAAAGAATATTTAAAACCTTGTTTGAACAATGCATGAAATGAAATAATGTTTCTCGTCATCTCAGACGAATAGCAACAATTTACTAAGTCTAATTTAACATAATTACTAAGAAAAAGTTGATAAACTCCGATCTTGGTCATTGGTGAAGACTTTCTGTTCCCCATGATCAAGTTTATCCTCCCATGCTCTATCTCCTCACTTTCCTTTATCCCCTGCAAATCAAAACATATATGAAAACCACATCCTGTATCAAGGACCCATGAACAAGAAGATAATGAGTTATTAGTAGAAATTGTGTAAATACCTGCCGAGGATGGCTTCACTTTGCCATCCTTGATATCTTGCAGATATTGCAGGCAAGATCTCTTCCAATGCCCCTTTTGATTGCAGTCAAAGCAAACGGCCTCTTTTTGATCAGAAACATGGGGAGTGGAACCATTGGGCTTAGCCTTTGGGCCATTACTAGATGACACAGCTTGAGCCTTGCTCTTCCAGTTTTGCTTGGGAGGACCTTTCTTCTTCTTCTCCTTTCCCTGTCCAATGGGCAAGACAGGGGTACTTGCAGGTGTGGAGGGTATACTCTTACCCTTCATCCCTGCCTCAGCTGTCTGCAACAAGTTGTGCAATTGGGCCAATGTCTGCTCAGTGTTGTTCAAATGGTAAGTTAAGATAAACTGACCATAACAATCAAGCAATGAGTTCAAGACCATGTCAATGGCCAATTCTTCATCAAAGTGAATGTTGAGCTTGACCAAACGCTCTATGTAGCATTGCATTCTTTGCACATGAGATACAACCGATTCCCCCTCTTTCATCTTGCAAGCCATGACTGACTTGACTACTTCAAACTTTTCTTGACGAGCTCGCTTATGGTACTTTCCCATAAGGTCCTTATTCATCTCAAAAGGCCAGTAGTCCTCATAGTACCTCTACAGTTCTAGGGACATGGTTGCGACCATGATGCATGCCACTTTGGTAGCATCATCATAGTGTTTCTTGTAGGCAGCATATTCTTCGGGAGTGGCTTTGGACTCATCAAGTTCTTTGAGCTCCTTTTCAAGGACATACTCTTTGTCCTCGTATCTAAGCTCCATCTTGATGTTACACATCCAATCGTTATAGTTGGAGCCATCCATAACGACTTTGGAGCAGATGTTTAGTTGAGAGAAGTTGTGGCTGGAGGATGATGAAGCAGAAGTGTTTCCAGGAGTAGACATCTGAAAAGAAAGATAGTTTTAGTTAGATTTCAAGACACCTCAATATAATAACCCAAAGATATCATATCAAGTTTAGGACCCAACTATGACGATTTACAACTAGGATGCCGAGATCCAAGTTCAAATCTCATAAAGGTAGGTGAATGATGATTCACCAATTCCACCATTAGATAAAAAATAAACGAAGTGAAATTCCTAATTCTTTTGAGATACATTAAAACTATTTAATGGCATGTTTTAATCTTGGATTATGCTCTACTATTTGTGACTAGGGATACCGAGGATCACAAACTAGATGTGAATAACCATGCAAATGTGCTTGGTAACCTTATTGTCTTTATCACTAACAATTGATGTGCCAGTAAACCACACACGCTCCATCAAAATGATAATTATAAGATACCCATTACTACACTTTATTAGTGCCTTTTAGAGTGTCAGTTAACCACACATGTTCCACTAACGACCAATAAAGCATAATGTGCAATTTCATGGATTAGCATACTTTTCACATTTTTTCCTAAATTAACTAGAGTTGGGATTTTTGAAAAATAATGTTCTAGTACTTTCTTTAATAGCATTATACTTTTAATGAGAAGTAGTTGTGCTATCAAATCCATTCTGCTAACGACCCTCCACTAATCAAGGAAGCGGTAGGTGAGAGTGGACACCCATTCAACTACCATTTTATAGGCAGTTTCCTTATACCCCCGTTATAGACTAGCTTCATGATTGAGGCATACTAGCGATTTGACTGACCATATTCTTATACATATATAATATTTAACCTTTAATTATAATATATATATACATATAAGGTGTGTTTTAAAATATTTTAAAACTCCAAGGGTTTATATAAATTTTCGAAATTTAAACTATTTAATTTTTAAATTTAAATAAACCAATTAATTAGATTTAGTTTTTATCTATTAATTAACTTTTAATTAATTTATTAAATCTTGTAAGGATTATCTAATTAAATTAATCAATTAATTTAATCCTAATCCTTATCCCTCTAAATTTCGAAAATTAGGGTAAAGGATAATTATCCAATTAATCTAATCAAGTAACAATTATCCAAAACAAGAAACCCTAAAAAACCTAGCATATTTCAAAATTTACAAGGGAGGAGGCTAGGGTTTTCAAAACCCTAACCCTAATTTCGATTAGGGTTCTTTGGAGGCTAGAGTTTTCGAAAACCCTTTGATCCACAACCCTAAAAATCAAAAAAATGGCCTTTAGGGTTTAATAACTATAAACCCTAATTTGCAATTCAACAATTATAACAATTCAATTTAAAACAAACAATGTCTCTAAAACCACTGATGTGTTTTAGGTAAAACAAATAAACTAGAAAACAATTCCTAAGTTCACATGCAACCTACTTTGGATCTATGTTTTAACTATTGAACATATAACTTTGAATTGCAAAACAAGAACCCTAGAGGAGAGAGGCTATTTTTGAAATTTACAAACTAGGGTTTAGTAATTACATACCTTTCAATTTTTATAGTAAACAATTGATAATTCCCTTGATCTTGATCTTGATCTTCTTGGAAGCTTAGCACCATAAGTGTAATGCCTCTAATGGAATCACAACCAAACCAGCAAGAAGGAAAGTAGAAGACAGAGGGGAGGGAGTATGCAATTCGGCCAAGGTTTCTTCCAAAGAAATCAGTGTCCTCAAATGTGAACCAGGAGGCTCCTTATATAGTTGAAGGATCTAGGGTTTAGGGGAAACCCTAGTTATCCTTTGCTTAGGGCCTAAGCAAAACCCAAGGGCCTTATCTTGGACCCCTTGGACGAATTCTCTAGGGTTTCCCCTAGGGTTTTCGTCCACCTCCTTCAAGGGGGTTCTGGATCCTTCCATTCAACTATTAGTTAATTGCAAACTAGTCCCTGCACTTTATAATTAATTCTTTTAACCCAAAAATTAATTCTAATTAATTTCTGGTTAAATATTAATTAAACATAATGATTTCCTTGTCTGGTTGCTAGGTTTGAGGGCAACCCAAAAGGACTGTGCTGCTATCAATTCATGTACATACCAATTATAGTTATGGGCTTAGACACCTAATCCAACAATACCTTCCAAGGTTTGTATGTTTCTCTCACTTTGACCATCGGTTTGTGGGTGGTAAGCAGTACTCATGTCAAGCCTCGTTCCTAGAGATTTTTGTAATGATTGGCAGAATCGTGAGGTGAACCAAATATCTCTGTCAGAGATAATGGATATTGGTACACCATGTAGTCGCACAATCTCTCGGATGTAGGTTCGAGCTAGCTTCTGCATCTTGTCGGTTTCTTTTATTGGCAGGAAGTGTGCGGGTTTTGTTAATCTATCTACGATTATGCAGATGGTGTCTAGCCCACCTGCTATCTTGGGTAATTTGGTTATGAAGCCCATCGTTATCCGTTCCCACTTCCACTCGGGTATTTCGGGTTGTTGAAGCAATCCCGATGGCTTTTGGTACTCTACCTTGACTTTGGCGCAAGTCAGACACTTGCCCACATAGGTAGCGATCTCTGCTTTCATGTTTGGCCACCAATACAGTTTCTTGAGGTCTAGATACATCTTGTCCGAACCTGGATGCACAGAGTATCGAGTCTTATGAGTCTCGTTCATGACCACGTCTCTGAATCCACCAAACATCGGTGTCCAGATCCGATCCATGAAGTAACGAACTTCGTCACCTTTGACTTCAAGATTCTTGTCCATTCATCTTAGGGCTTCACCTGCCACATTCTCTATTTTCAAGGCTTCCCTCTGAGCTTCCTTGATTTGTGTGGACAGATGTGAATGAATTGTCATGGTTAAGGATTTCACTCGGCGACCTGAGTATTGTTTCCGACTAAGGGCATCAGCTACTACATTTGCTTTTCCTGGGTGATAGTGAATCTCGCATTCGTGGTCATTCAGTAGTTCAACCCATCGTCTCTGCCTCATGTTGAGTTATTTTTAGTTAAGGATGTGTTGAAGGCTCTTGTGACCGGTGAACATCATGCATTTCGTGCCATAAAGATAGTGTCTCCAGATCTTTAGCGCGAAAACGACTGCTCCTAGTTCAAGATCGTGGGTAGTGTAGTTGACTTCGTGCGTCTTGAGTAGTCTTGAGGCGTAAGCGATGACCTTACCTCGTTGCATTAGTACGCATCCATGAAGTCTTATGTTCCTTCTGGCAAGGACAATATAGGTGCGCTGCATAGTGCTTGTTTAAGCGTTTGGAATGCAGCATCTTGTTTTCCTTCCCAATTGAAAGTTACACCCTTCTGTGTCAGGGTGGTGATTGGTTTAGCAATCTTCGAGAAGTTTTGTATAAATCTACAGTAATAGCCAGCAAGGCCCAAGAATTTTCGAATTTCCATTGGGGTTCTTGGAGCTGACCCGTTCTCAATTGCCTTGATTTTGGAAGGGTCCACATGTATTCCATCTTTGCTAACCACGTGACCTAGGAAATCTACCTTCCGAATCCAAAATTTGCACTTGGAGAATTTTGCGTATAGTTTCTCTTTTCTTATCATTTCCAAGACTTGTCGGAAGTGTTGACTATGATCCTCTTTATTCTTTGAATAAATGAGTATATCGTCTATGAACACGATCACAAATTTGTCCAAGAATGAACGACACACTCGGTTCATTATGTCCATGAACACCACCGGTGCGTTTGTTAATCCAAAGGGCATCACTATAAACTCGTACTGACCATAACGAGTTCGAAAAGCTGTTTTGGGAACATCTCCTTCCAAGACTCGTAGTTGGTGATACCCGGATCTTAAGTCGATCTTTGAGAAATAACTCGCTCGATCCTTGGAGTTGGTCGAACAAGTCGTCAATGCGTGGTAGCGGGTATCGGTTCTTGATAGTAAGTTTTTTATGTTCCCGGTAATCAATGCACATGCAGAAAGATCCATCCTTGTTCTTTACGAACAAGATCGGTGCTCCCCAAGGTGAGAAGCTTGGCCTGATGAGTCCTTTGTTGAGCAGTTCGTTTAATTGGCTGGATAATTCTTGCATCTCGGCGGGCGCCAGACGATACGGTGACTTAGCTACTGGGGTTGCTCCGGGAATTAAATCGATTCTGAACTCGACTTGTCGTTCTGGTGGGACTCCTGGGAGATCTTCAGGGAAGATATCGGGAAAATCGCAGACATCTGGAATGTCTTTGAGGCTCTTCGTTTTTTTCCCTTATCTACCACGTGGGCTAAGAAGTCATAGTACTCCTTACATAGGTATTTCTGGGCTTTGACGCAAGAGACGATTTGTAAATTGGTACTGGGTTTGTCACCATAAATGACAAGAATTTTTCCGCTTGGCAGGTTTAGGCGAACGACCCTTTCGTGACAAAGAATATCGGCATGGTGTAGGCTTAACCAATCCATTCCGATGATGACATCAAAGCTCTTTATAGTGATCGACATTAGATCAATTTGAAATGAGTGTTCGTTTAGAGTTAGTGTGCAGCCTATGTACATATCATTCGTGCTTTCTGTTCTAACATTTGCCATTTCTACTGTGAATATCTTATCGAGTGATTTAGGGTTCTGTTTTAGTATGTGCTTGAATTTATGACTCATGAAACTCCTCTCCGCACCACAATCAAAGAGTATGCATGCATAAGCGTTATCGAGGAGAAACGTACCCATAACCACCGTGGTATCAGCTATTGCTTCATTCTGCCCTATTGCCAACACTCTTCCTATGCCGCCAACATTCCTTGCCTTAGGGCAGTCTCTCTTGTAGTGTCCAGACTCACCACATCCATAACATGCCTGGCCGACACCGCCTCCTTGGACTTGGGTGATCAGTTGTGTTGGTGATCTACAGAAACAGGCAGTGTGCCCCTTCTTGTTGCAGTTGTTGCAGTGCATCTCCTGAAAATTTATGTTGTGATGGAAATTGCATTTGTTGCATTTCGGCAGGTTTCTAGCATATGGCTTTGTTGGAGCAGCAGTGGGGGCAGTAGCGGCATGGACTGCCACAATCTGTTGTTTCTTGGAAGGTTCCTGCGAAGGTTGACTCTTCCTTTTGTTCCAGAATCTCTTCTTCTTGTTGTTGTTGGTATTTTTGTTGTTGTTGTTGCTTCCTCTAGGTTGCTCGGGTGCGGTAGTTGCGAAGTCTTGGCAGGCCCCATGGTCTACGAGAGCTTGTGCCAACAGTTTGGCGCTATCGAAAGTGATTGGTTTGGAAGCTAGAACACTTCCTCGAATCTGGGGTGATAGTCCCCAGATGTATCTTTCGATCTTCTTGCTCTCTAGAGCAACTATCCCTTGGCAAAGGATTGCCAAATCACTGAACCGGTCGGTATAGGTCATGATGTCTGAGCCTACCATGGTAAGGCCCCAAGGTTCCTGTTCGAGCTTTTGTAATTCGCCCCGTGGACAGTACTCTTGTAGTAATATTTGTTTTAGGTTCTCCCAACCCATAGAGTTAGCCACTACTAGTGTTAGTGACTTGACATGGCCATTTTACCATGTCAGAGCTCTCTTAGAGAAAGTACAGGCAACGAACTTCACTTTGTTCCCTTCCGGACAAGAACAAATCTCGAAAACCGCTTCAGTTTTCTCTATCCACTATGATAGAGCCATTATCCCTCCGGCCCCAATAATGGTAATGGGTTTGCTGTTCATAAAATCCTTGTATGTACAATCCCCTAAGCGACCTTGACGTTGGCCATTCGTAGAACTATGTACTCCCCCACCAGAACCATTGTTACTCATTTGGGAAATTGTCGCTATTACTGCAGCCGTTACAGCAACCATTAATTTGGCATTTTCCGTTGTGGGAGGGGTTGGTGGTGGAGGTGGTGCGTTGTTGACATGGCGTGTAGATCTACAGGGCGGCATTGTGCTGATAAAGAAATAGAACGAAGAACATAAGTTTTTAGTGTGTTACTAAATTTTTCATCTTTATGAATTTATAAATTCAACTGACCTACCCATAGTTTAGAGTTTGACTCATAATAAAAGTTTGCATAGTGTTAGATGAAGTTATGAATCTGAGTGGTAGTCAAAGAATTTACACACAACGAAATTTCTTCATATATATTAAACACATACCGAGTTACATTTGGAGTTAGGAAAATTTCGACCCTTCTAAGGATCTCTGATACAGAAGTTAAATAAAAGTAAGACTTTTAGCCGACTTCCTATTCTATAATAAAATTTTGGGATTTAGCAACCACTATTTGCGACGTAGGTTGCGCTTGGAGCTTGACTCCGTGTCTGATTGCTTTGCTTCCATAAGATGCCTATTGAAGGCGGTTTGCTGTTCCCTCATCTCAGAGAGGGATGCAATCATTTGTGCTTGGAATGTGTCAGTGCGGAGTTGGGTGTCATCCTGCAACCTATCTAGTCAACGGATGTCGGAAGCGTGAACTTGTACCTCCACGTTGACTTCGCGAAGTCGGTTTTCTTGGACCCCGAATTGATAGGACTGGTTGGCTAGTTTGTCTACCATGACTGGGAGTGCTCGGTCGGCTGAACCTCCGTCCCTGAGGTCGTAGAAGTGCCGAAACATACCGTAGGGAGGACGTATCCCTTGTTGTTGGCTCCAAAGGTGAAGGTGACTTCCCCATACAGGAGCTGGTCCCTGAAAGTTCCTCCTAACAGCGGGAGGTTGAGCGGCTGGAGGGTCGATTACTTCTGGTTCTAAGTCTATCCCAGAGTCATCCCCTTCCTCCAACTCGATAGGTTCTTCATCCTCTTCGGGATCCTCCTCTACTCATCCTCCATTTCCCTGATTCGGGTAGTAGGGGTCCCCTGGTGGGTGGAATCCAGCCATTTGACTATACGATAATAGGGTTATAAGAATTGAACAAAATTTTAAAACATGAAACTCTAAACATGTCGATTAAACTATTGCATGCACCAAATACTCCTATAGTAGTTAAATTTGTATGTTTGATAATGGTGTTTATTTTGGTAAGTTTTGACTTGTTGCTCAGTACGACCATTCCTCGACATACGTTAGTCCAATCTCAGATAAATATAGTTGATCAGGCTATATTCGTCCCAAATTCGATTATATATTTCGAGGCCTAATCGTAGTTTCCAATTTGTCTTAATACTTCTTGTATAGTTCTAACCATGAAAATATATAGTTGTATGCATGTATTTGTACTTTTACGACCCAAAATAATCACATTTAAATGAAGCGAGGTTTTAGGTGTAAAAACTTTTTGTCAGAGACCTTAGGTCCCTAAGCATTTATAGTTTGTATATCTTATGTGGTTCGATATACTTAGTTCACTATAAACAATGCTCTGATACCAATCTGTCACACCCCCAAACCAGAACGGCGGAATCGTTCGAGGGCAGATGACTTCATGTAGTATCGGAACAATTGAATATATAGTAAAGAAAGTAATACAACCATCATATATATAATTTAAAAGTTTACATTGTTGAAAGGTACTTGTTTCAAAAATAAATTACCATATGATGTCAAAATGAAATTAAACTAACGCCGCAGCATCCCTTCTTTAAAGCTGTAGTTTACCTGTATTACTAAATCCCTGAGAAATACAAGTGGTTTTGAAAGAGTAGGTCAGCATTTAGGCTGGTGAGTTCATAAGTATTTAGTGACAATGTTTATATGAAATAGAATGAAAATGGTTTGTACATGTTTAAAAGTTCCTAGAAAATCGCATATTTTCTACTATAGTGAATGGTAGTTTAGTCATTCCAAAACTGTGATGCAATAGTACTTTTCATGCTGAAAATAATAGGTTTATGTATAAATCGTTAAGGCATTTGAAAAACCTCGTAAATCATTATGTTTTTAATACTCCATGTGAGTCTTATAACCATACTATTTGACCAGGATGCCTATAACAACGTTCTTTAGGCGTTGGAAACTTATGACATTTGTCACCCCAGGCCTGCCGGCCTAGCTGTAGCTAACAGCTTAGGTGTGGGATTGTCAATCCCGTATAGATCTATACACAAGTATCATGCTCCCCTACAAGGGATTATGGTATATAATATAGGACTTAAAATGCATACTCGAAAGTACGTGAAATGCCTCACAAAACTTAGTATAAAACAGATTTACGTATGAAAATGTCCATTTGTTCTTGTGTATGAAAATATCTCTTCGATATAGTGGTTCTAGTATCTAAATGTTCATGATTTTCTCGTAAACTATACGTATTATAGTTTTTCAAAGTGTGTGTTTCATTCATGTAGTAAACCCTAGTGTAATGCTCACTTGTTATGTAAAGTATAACATGTAAAGTGACATAAATGATCACATATACTTAAAGTATAAATAAAGTGTTTTATTCATATATATATATATATATATATATATATATATATATATATATATATATATATATATAACATGTTTTATTTCCAAAAGACAAGATGTTATCCAGAATATATATTGCATACGAAAGTTCTCATATAGTAGTTATGAATCACATATGATTACTAGATAAAAAGTTTATATAGTATAACTTTAGGTTACACACGATAATAACCGTGTGTTTACTTGCATTTCACCCACCCCCTAAAAGTGTATAAAAAGCATTTATCAAACATTTATAAGCGTAGTTTATAGGGGTATGAACTCAATTGATAGGTTGAAGAAGGTGAGACAAAAACCGAGCAGAACTTTGACTTGAGAAAGTGGATTTTCTCGGGATTCTCAGAAATCTCGGGAGCGTAAACTTCCTTCGGGGCTTGGGTATGGAAACCGGGGCTTCGGGATATTACTTGCACATAAAACGAAGTAAAAACGTAAGAAAGAGGAGAGAAAATGAGCAATTTACCCGGAACCCTTGCATCCCTTTTATAGGGGCTGGGAACCGCCTCGGTACGCTGGGCGTACGCGTGTGTCATGCGTGATCGCATCCTCGACTGATTCGGACGGGACAAGACATAGGGGAGTCGAGGGGCGACGTGGAAGTTCTGAGGCCTAGTCCTCGAGTACGCCGGGCATAACTCGAATTGTCCCGGTGACTCCCCCTTCGGATAATACCGAAATTTTATTTAAATTTATATTTTAATTATTTAGTGAACTTCAAAAATTCACATCTTCTTCATGCGAACTTCGTTTTCGACGTTCTTTATATCCACGTGTAGGTGAGACTACGTTCTACAACTTTCGTTTAGAATCCGTAGGCAAATTTTGAAATTATTTTTATTATTTATTTTTAAAAGGTCGGGGTAGGAAAATTTCGTTAGAAGTCCATAACTTCTTTATCTGATATCTGTTTTTTCTAGACGTTTTACCGATGAAATACCATTATTGAGACCTTTGATTCTCATTTAGGTCATTCCGGCCAAAAGTCGCTCGCTCTCCGTTTTGAGTTTTTAGCTATCTACTGCTGTACCGAAGTAGGAAAAATCATAACTTCCTCATACGAAGTCAGATTTGGACGTTCTTTTAATGTACGCTCACAGTTTAATGATATCTAACATAGTAGGTAACCAAATAGAGACTTTTGTATATTTTATTTTCAAACTTAATTTCATTATTTTCAAAAGTGGTTACAATACTTGGCTTTTTAGGTCATTACATAGAATCGAAATATCGGGTTGTCACAATGGTATAACTCATATTGGGTCCCCTTATAACCGTAACGTGCATACCAATTATATATATAACTTGGTTCAAATAGACCTTCGAACAAATGATCCTACTTTAGATATAACCGTAATATATACACTTAGAACTTATAGATCTACCAACATGAGTCCTTTATTTTCACATAGTTGGTTCTTAGTGTTATAGTGCCTAAAATACTCCTCTATTATTTTAACTTTTATGTTTTGTTCTGGTGTTCTTCTGTATGAATAGAGTTGGAAAGTTTTAGACTTGTCGCAACACTACCATCACTCCCAAACACATGTTGTTCATATCTCAAATAAATATAGTTAATCAGGCTATATTTATCCTAGATATGATTACATAACTGTCCAGGTTTAACTGTAGTGTCCAACATCCAAATACTTTTATGTTGTTATGAGTGTGATGTTTTTTTTTTGTATGTATGATTGTTAGTATACTTCTTATAAAATACTATGATTTTAAAAGTATACTAGTAATCAGAGTTCTTAATCCCCAATGTATTTATAGTCGTATATCTTTTATTATTTGATTTACTGAGTTCACTATAAACAATGCTCTGATACCAATCTGTCACACCCCAAAACCGGAGCGGCGGAAATGTCCGGGGGTGGATGACTTCATTTTAAGTATCACAACACATGCGTCATAGTAATCAAAGTACATCAACCATTGCATTAAAGAAATAATAGTTTTACATGTGTGTTCAATCATTGTATATTAACACATAAATAGATATAGCAAAAACAAAAGACGCAACTCTATATAGCCCCGTCTTCTCAAAAGCTTGGGAATGTACCTGTCTACTAGTTCCATACTGTTCCCTGAGAATAGAAGTATTCGAAAAAAAATAGTTTCAACATTTTAGTTGAGT
This sequence comes from Lactuca serriola, assembly GCF_051521515.1. Classification (NCBI taxonomy): domain Eukaryota; kingdom Viridiplantae; phylum Streptophyta; class Magnoliopsida; order Asterales; family Asteraceae; genus Lactuca; species Lactuca serriola. The sequence continues at coordinate 66,092,997 of NC_136409.1, forward strand.
GAGTTCATAAGTATTTATGTTTCAAAGTTTTCTATCTGATCCTTGAAAGAGAGTTTGTTTATTGTTCCAGAAAATCCAATATTTTCTTATGTAAATGAAAAGTAGTTTTAATCCAATAGAACCGTTCGGTGTAAGTATTGTTGTACTATAAAATAGCTTAACATAGTTTTAGTTCACAATAAAACTATAAAAATAATTTTTTCTGTATTGTATACTTATCTGTTTTGTAAACTAGTGTTCTGTATTTTTATTCCTTTGTAAAATCTAAAAATGTGAGTGTGCCTAGCTCCACCAGTTGAACTGTAAGTTTGTAATGTATTACAGTAAATCATATCATTGTAAAACCAGTACACTGTAATTGTACTCTTGTTTAGTTAATTATACACTAATTTTATTTTTTCATAAGTTTTTGCGAGTTTATTATAACCATACTAAGACTAAAAGCCTGATACGATGCTTTGTAGGCGCCAGAACTGTAACGACATTTTTCACTCATATGACATTTATGCCTAACTGTAGCTAACAGTTTGAGTGCGAGATAGTCAATCCCGTTATAGATCTATATACATTTGTCTAATTCTCTATTAGGAGATTTTGGTTGTAATCATCAGGACTTTAATAGTGTTTTCTTAATTAACTGAATAAATAAGCGAGTGAACTTAGAATCACAAAAACCATATTGACGCTTACGTGTACAATAATGAATCACAACCATTTAGAAATGGATAACTAATAGTATGTTCCTTTTCTTGTATAATGTAAAGTGATTTGTACATACGTGTATAGTTTTGAATTGTATCCTTGTTTTAGCAAGGTAGTGTAACCTTGTATACTTTACTAGTAAAATATAGTTCTTGTATCATAAATTATACCTATCATAATTTATATGTATGTTCTGTTTAGTATGAATGTTCATGAAAGTACCCCTTTGCCCGGCGTGATATAAAGGGTAATGAAACTGATTGAAGTAACACTGCCCTAAGCCCACATCCAAACAAGTAAAAAGAAATAAAGACAATTACTAGTCCTAAGCCCTTTAAATCTTATTTGTATAAATATACATATATAAATATGATTTTGGCAAAATATAACTTTAAAAGAGTTTATAAATCATTTAAAAGTGTTTATTAATATTTAAAAGCGTCTCAGTGACTTAATGTCATTTTGGAAGTATTTAGAAACCATTTAACCGTAACACAATATTCTTGCATTAGATTTGTATTCCCCCTCCTTAAAATAGTGAAAAATAGTAAAAACACAGGGATATGAACTCACCTTTTGTGAGTTTCCGGTTGAAGATACGATGTAGTCGCGCTAAATTCTCAAGCTAGAACCCGCAATAAAACTGTATCCTAATTTATATTAATATCAAAATCAAGTATAAATTAGATGTTATAGTAATGTTAAAAGTGTTAAACAACACTTAATTATTGTAAGAAGACTTACAATAACCCTTAGAATAGCGTATGGATGTTTTTCGCGTTCTTCGTGTTCTTCTTGAAAATTAACTAAATTAGGTGTTTTTCGCCCAATATAAGATGATTGGAAGGTGCTTTTGAAGTGAAAACAAGATCAAGGAATGATACTTGCAAGATTCTAAGAAGAACTAACTGAAGTTTGCATGGAATTCATGAGAAATGAGTGATTTTGCATGTTCTTGAGGAGAGAGGGGAGGTTTTCGGTTGAACTTCTTGAGAGAAAAGGTTGAGATTTTTCCTTATATGTGTATGAATGAACTTAATTTTTGGTTAAGTGTATATATATATAGGAGTATAAAGGGTGGCGATTAGTGGTTTTCGGCCGAGAACACAAACCGAGGTAATGGTTTTCGGCTAGGAACTCAAACTGAGGAGATAAGAACCCTTCCCGAGGAGATAAGGCTTCTTGAAACAGCCTTGCACATTTGCGTTTCGAGGGTTCTCGGCTATAAATGGTTTGCGTCGGAGGAGTTTGCAGCCGAAAATTGATTGGTACCTTCAATTTGCGGTCCGTACAAGGAAAGAAGAAAAAGGTTGCGAGGGTTCTCGGTCCAAGCGAGGATCCCCGGTTTTCCTTGGATTTCAACTTCTTATTGTTGGATAAATGTCTAAGTTCATAACTATATTGGGTATGTACTTGACCCGACCTGGCATGGTCCATTTGGGTTACATTTCACTGAAACAATTTATATGGATAATCTTTTGAGAATAGTATATTTATGATTATATTAATATATTGTAAGTTCTAATATATTTATATGGAATCATATTATTTAATTAGTATTGATCAAGAATTAATTTAGAATTAATTAAGTGATCAAAATGAACTAATTCAATATGGACTATTATATATATATATATATATATATATATATATGTATGTATGTATGTGTGTGTGTGTGTGATGGGCCAAGTTCATTTAGGTTGGGCTAAGCTTTCATGGATAGTCCATGGAGTGTTTAACCCGTGGATCATATGAAATGAAAGGTCATGGGTTTAACCGTAGTCTACACACTATACAAAGATGTCCTTGGTTGGTGAAACAGGCACTAGTGTGGGTACACTAAGAGGGCTAGCCGATTTCACTAGAGAGAACCAAAGTATTTTTATTCTCAAAGTCTTCCAAGGTATTTTGGTGATTTTTGATTCCACTTGAGGCTTCCACACTATTGGGGCTAAGCTCTTAAAGCTTGAAGACATCAAGGTACACCAAAAGGTATGTCATCTAACTAGTCTTTGTAGTATAGTTGCCTCATAGTATGCTAGTTAGGATTAAAGCCTTGTAAAGTTCTTATTTGCATGTATAATAGAGAAAACATAGATCCAAGGTTTATAGGGTTGCATGTACACCATAGGAGTGTTTGAATGCTCAAAACCCAACAGTGGTATCAGAGCCTAGGGTTGTTTTCGATTATACTTGATGCAAACTGATTTTTCGAAGCCAAGAATCTGTCAGGACCTAAAACTCAATGAGTTCTGGAGGAAAACTCGACGAGTTCATGTATTAGAGCATAAACTCGATGAGTTCCAAGAAGAACTCGACAAGTTTATCTCCCGGAATGCATATCTTTGTGCTTTTTGGCTGGAATTAGACTAGGAACATTACCAAAAGCTTTTTTTGGACCTGTAAACCTATTTTTGATGTGGTAATATTCATGCTAATCCAGTTTCAAAGATAATTGTCAATAGATTCATGTTTTGTATTAGTTTAAGTGTTATGATAATTACATGAAAATGTTTGATGTGATTTATATTTGTTCATATGACTTGCTTAGATTAATAGAAAGGTTGATTGATTATGTGTCTTTGATCTATTTTAATCTAAGAGATGATTCTAAAGTGTGTTTGTGTAACTTGTCCTCAAGTCACATGAAGGTCACATTTAAGTTTCTTAAAACTCATAAAAAATGGCAAAGGTTACAAAATGAAGAGTCTTGTTCTCATTAAATGGTTTTATGACTCCATAACTTGTCCTCAAGTTATGGAGGTTCAACAGTCATTTCATTAAGTAATAAAATGTGTAACCTTAATTAATTCCATAAGTTACAAAATAAAGAAAAGTTACATTATTTTATTAGTTTAAAGTCTTCCATAACTTGTCCTCAAGTTATGGAACTTGATGAGTCTTTTAATTAAAACTACTTTAAACTCATAAGTTATGGAATTAATTAGTTTTGAATAGTTTCAAAACTTGTCCTCAAGTTTTGGAATTCGAAAAGTTTTCACTTATGAATACTTTAATTCCAAGTTAGCCCTTATACTTTTAAAAGTTAAAATTCAACTCTTATACTTTATAATATTATAAGTTACTAATATTTATATATATATATATATATATATATATATATATATATATATATATATGTATAAGAGTAAAGTCAGTCTTACCGTTAGTAAGCCTCATTCACGAAGCCGGTGTATAAGGGGGGTATAAGGTTACTACCTATAAAATGTCAATTTAATGGGTGTCCACTCTCACCCACCGCTTCCTTGACTGGTGGAGGGTCGTTAGCCGAACGGGTAGGACAAGGACTATAATTCTACCTTCATTAAAAGTATTAATGATAATTACTAAGTAGCTAAACCTTTCATAAATACCTAATCTTCGTTACTTAGGAAAATGTGAATAAGGTGCTAATCCATGAAATTACACTTTGCACTTTGTTTAAGTCGGTTAGTGGAGTGTGTGTGGTTAACCGGCACACTAACTTGTATTTAACAAGGTAGGAAAAGGGTAACTTAATGTTTATCATAGTATCAATGGAGCGTACGTGGTTAACCGACACATCGATTGAGGGTAAACACTTAAGGGTACCAAGTAATTTGCATGGTTACTTCACACCTTGTTTTGTGATCCTCACCATCCCAGTCACAAAACCTGAAGGGCACACTCGAGATTGAAACATGCCATTGAACAGTTCAATGGATCTCAAAAGATCTTGGAGTTTCAAATCAAAGTAAAACCTAATTAAATTATTTCGTTTTCTTGGTGGAAATTGGTGAATTGTGATTCACCTACTTTCAAATATTCTATAGCTTGGATTACGGCGTACCTCATCCAAGTTATAAAATATTGTGTTAGGTCCTAGCCTTAGTATTTCATATTAGGGTGTTATATTAAGGACTTTAAATCAACTATCTTGAATATCTCCCAAAAAGATGTCTTGTTCAGACATCTATGATCTTCCCAAATCTCTTGGAACTTCACTTCCTCCACCAAAAGTTCAAGGTCACTCTAGACCTATTGGCAAGCAAGGTCTATGTGTGGTCGCATCTTGGAGATGAAGTCACATATTCACAAGCCGGGAGAGTTGGGTATCAAAGTTTTCAGAAAGTTATTGTTTCAATCACTTTCTAAGTCACATAGTGAGTTCCTTTGGGATTCCTATGAAACAAACTATGAAAAGACCCATAATGATCTTATCTATTTGCTTGGTGCTGCTAAATCAACAATGATTTGGAAGGCTACTAAAGCAAATTTGATTAGAAGATCAACTTCCCAAAACTTCATGGACATTGACAATGAAGACACTGGAAATCTAGAAAAAGCATTCTCTTCCCAATTGAAAGGGATTGGCCATAGTCAACTCGGTTGACCAAATGGTAAAGAGAAAGGCTAAGTCTGAGATTGTCCCATGTACCATTCCCAAAGGGTCCATATGGTTCTATTGCCAAAAGGAAAGGGATTGGTTGCAAAGCTATTAATTTTAATTGAAAGATCATAAGGCTAGTAAAGTCAATAAGTTTGACTCTACTTCAGGTAAAGTACACTATCTAACTCGGTTATGTTTCTATTATGAGTTTCTTATTACATGATGTGACTGGGTCACATGTTGATGTTTTAAGAATCAAAGGAAAAGTGAAGGAAACTTCAAGAAAGAGTATGCTGAATCTGACCGCGAAGATGCATTTCTATCGCTTGATTGAAGATCGGATTCTTGAGCTACTTCTTATGAGTTTTGATAGATTGCTTGGAAACATGTAATATCATAGTTTTCATTGCAAGTTATATTGTAAGGAAAAAGTTTTTTTCCGCACTTTAAAATAAATAAAAGTTTGTTTTACTTTATTTTTATCTCCTTACAATGGCATTTATGAAAACTTGATGTCTGTATGTTTCTAGCAACATTGGAAAACTGAACTTGATTCTTTCATTTGTGGTAGTGTCTAAATTTACCATGTAAGAAAAGATTCTCATCACCCAAGTTTCAATTGAATCGAAACTTGGAATCATACCAGGTGTTTAGTGTGCTGTATGAGAATTTTCAACTTTGGAAAATTAAGACTAGTTCTATGGTCACATGTATATGTGACTCATGAGAAGGACTAAGGGATCAATTACACTTTCTTGTGCACTTGTCAAAGTCCACCACAAAAGATGGATAAGACTATTCGTCATGATTTACTAAAGTTTAGTAAATATGGTTATACTTACAAGCTTAAGTATAATTCTGAGACATTGGAAGGTTTTCAATGTATGATAGAGCGAATAAGAAGAATCAAGTTAGGCAGAAAGATAAAAGTTTCTCAAATCTGAAAAGATATGGAGAGTACTTTAGTATCATTTTTATGATCATCTTAATGATTAAGAAACCATAGCACAATTAGTTCTCTAAGGAAATCTTAGTGCATTCTTTTGACTAAAAAGAGGAATCTTGAAGTGTTGGAATGGTTAAATCAAGAAGATGAGTCATACTTCATTCCAAAACAATCCTTAAAGTCATACTCCAAGATTTTAACTTGAGTGACATGTCTTAAAAAAGGTTTAAAACAATTGTCAAATGTAAGAGTAAAAGTTTTCTACTCTTGTACATTTGAAATTGGTAAGTTGTGATGTTTTGGACAAAACAGATACCAACTAAGGCCAATTGTGTGAAGTGTTTGTCTTGATTAGAATCCACACTATCTCTTGGATATTTGACAAGGAAGTCTTATATGTCAAGAGGACAGTGGGATTCTTTAAGGTCTTGAAAGTCTCAAGAACTAATCAAGTACAAAACCTGAAGTTCTTCACTACCACACGACTTGAGGTTTATAACCTATTGTGTTCACATATTTTGTGCCCATTCCAACTAAAGTTGGCTTCGCATATGTGTTCTTAGAGTTCTCAATTGGTTGCATAACTTGGAAGCAATGGCAGGCCCTTGAGCTGCTAGATGGCATGAAATTAAGATTGAGTTCAGTCCATATGAGTGTGAATTTGTCATTAACCTTGTCTTGTTATTATGGTTTTGACAAATTCATATGGGTAGGAACTCATACACTATAAAAATCTAAGTGTCATAAGGTTTCTCTCCGATTCATGAAAATGATGGTGAGGAAACTCTTTCACTAAGTAGATTTTTATGTAGATAGCAATTGTGATATTTGCATTCTCAAAGTCGTTAATGGAGCGTGTGTGGTTTACCGGCACACTAACATAGACTTGTGACAAGTGGCAAAGGTCTAAACAATTGAGACTATGATTACGACATCCCTTTACATAGTTCTGAAATTGTTTAGACACACCTGTGAGCTATCTAAGATAAGGTGTATGATATTGATAAAGTTTTATCAAAGCAATCTAGTATCAGAAATCTGAACTTTGGTAAGAAAGTCAATAAAGTATTGATTTCAAGAAGTCCAGCTGAGTTTTGGGTACATGTCCAAGCTAGTGGGAGCATAAGTGTTATGCTAATAATCATCATGTTTGTGCGAGTATGATAATTATGATAAAGGTTCCAAGTTAGCAATGTTAATTAAAGAAAACAAAAAGTTTCAATTGGGAAAGAGTTGTTTTGGTATAATTAAGGGAGAGGAAATTATACTTCATCTCAAATCAATAAGCTTAAATCGTGAGATTTTAATCAATTTAGTCAAGTATATATATGAATGATATGTTGGAATGGCTCAACATACGAAAATTCTATATATGGGTCCATTATTTGCGTTCTAAAATTCGATTATGATTACAACATCCCTTTTCATAATCTAAATTATGAAAACTAGGCAAACAGAAATGGAAATGTTATAACAAAAGACTTGTTTAGTCTTTATGTGAGACATCATGAATCGTGTCCCATATGCTTCGGATATAGGATCGATTACATGTACTATATTCAGCCTTTCTAAAATTTTCCAAATGCCTAGGGCATTAAGAAGGGAAAAGGTCTAGAATTGGATATGACTAAAAGGATTAAACAATTGTCGAAGACAATCTAAGGTTTACCAAAGATTGGTTGCTCAAGGACAGTTGGAAGTATAGTGGTAATTCTGGAAGGACCATATTGACATAATCTGTAAGGAGGCAACTCTTGTTCAGAAATGATAGTCAAAATGGAATATGGAAATGTTTCAAAGTTAGAAATTATTCTATCTGTGTAAGATTAGGAAACTTAATGCAAGAAGGATGTTTCCAAGGAGCTGATCTCCTTTGGAATGCTCTGTAGTGGTGTTGTCAAGTCTTTCTGACTTTGTGCATAATCATTACAAGAGGATCAATGCATATAAGTTTACAATCTAACAGATTTCAGTAAATAGCACGAATTTGGAATTCTTGCATTTGCAGTAAGGGTTTAGGACTATGAAAAGAGGATCATTGGAGTTATGTTCAATTGATCTATTTCACAAAGTAAAGATCATAGACAAACATAGTATGCATACTTGGTGTATGGCATGAATAGTGTTTAGAAAACATAGTGTACATGCTTTGAGCATGGGACAACTATTGTTTTAAATTCAAGAATAAAGTTGATAGCTGAAACGGTATACAATGAATAATGTGTAATCATATGGTGATAAATAAAAGGTGTTTTATTTATGTTCATAGGTTTTGATACCATATTGGAAACAATTATTATTGTGTTTCACTTTGCATGTTTTGACTTCCAGAATAAGCTATGTTATTCATCCGGAATGACTAAGTTATTCATAGCATCCACAGTCGGTCATATGTTGGAAGTAGATATGAATCAAGACTGTCATGGGTTGGCTTGTAGAAGTCCAAGTTGGTGGACAAAGTAGTGCTAGAACACTCATGAGTGCTCATAAGTTCTGAGTATTGGATTCAACCCGTGCTCCTTTGAATCACTTCATGGATTTTATCACGAGTGATCATGAGACAATAATATCTTATATTCTTCAAACCTAGAGATATGAGTTGTTACTATGAGTTGGTAGTACATTGATTGCACGAAAATGCATTGGTAACTCAATGTTATAAAACGTGCCTTTGTGTATGATTCAACAAGTAGTAGAACAAGCCATATGAGTCGAATTCTATCCATTCCTTTTAACTTCGGGATAAAAGCAATATATGTGGTCCCCTCGATGATTTAATGATGACACTTGTGAGTGCTTGGCCAAGCCCGGACTGATTTGATTTGTTCAATCAATCAGTCGTCATGAACCGGAAATCGGGAAACAACAATTGGACGGAGAGAATGATTATAATCCATGTCTCAATCAATATGATATCTAGAATGGAGGAATATATGATCCCTTATCTAATGGACAAGTCATTTACAAGGTCAGAGTTCGACAACGGCTTTAAGAGCTATGAATTCCATTTGGGTTTTGAAGTCATACTCAATAATAGTTTTAGACTTATCCAAGTGGGAGACTGTCGGATTAATGTCTAAGTCCATAAATATATTTGGTATCTACTTGACCAGACCCGTTATGGTCCATTTGGGTTGCACTTCACCGGAACAATTTATATGGATAATCTTTTGAGAATAGTATATTTATGATTATATTAATATATTATAAGTTCTAATTTATTAATATGAAATCATATTATTTAATTAGCATTGATCAAAAATTAACTTAGAATTAATTAAGTGATCAAAATGAATTAATTAAATATGGACTCTTATATATATGTGTGTGATGGGCCAAGTTCATTTACGTTGGGCTAAGCTTTCATGGATAGTCCATGGAGTGTTTAACTGATGGATCATATGAAATGAAAGGTCATGGGTTTAACCCTAGTCTACACACTATATAAAGATGTCCTTGGTTGTTGAAATAGGCACTAATGTGGGTACACTAAGAGGGCTAGCCCATTTCACTAGAGAGAACCAAAGTATTCTTATTCCCAAAGTCTTCCAAGGTGTTTTGGTGATTTGTGATTCCACTTGAGGCTTCCACACTATTGGGGCTAAGCTTGAAAACATCAAGCTACACCAAAAGGTATGTCATCTAACTAGTCTTTGTAGTATAGTTGCCTCATAGTATGCTAGTTAGGATTAAAGCCTTGGAAAGTTTTTATTTTCACGTATAATAGAGAAAACATAGATCCAAGGTTTATAAGGTTGCTTGTACACCATAGGAGTGTTAGAATGCTCAAAACCCAACACTTATTTCTACAACACTCTTAATAAGTGTTTATATGTATCAAAAACATTAATTTAACTTTATTAAATTAGCTAGACTATAGCCCACGTTAAACGCGGGAAACACATAAAGAAATATATAATCCTCTACCGATATTGCATAATGATCATAAAAAAATATATGGTTATTGGTATTATTGAAATGTGTAGAAAATACATTGAAAATGATAAATATTTATAATCATTGAAGGACCTCTTTGTAAACGACGTTTTTTTTTGTTTTATTAGTTGAACGACCTTCCTCGTCTCATATACTTATGATATTGTTATATAATTATAAGAATTTTAATTAGACGTTCCTTCCATAGTAAGGTTACCTAATTTAAACATATATTGACAACCAATATACCGTTTTTTCTACTGCAGTAAATATTGACAACTATTTCATTTTTTCAAATAAACTTATATAATATAATTTATAGAATGTTAAATGTTATATGAATTTAATTTTAGTATACCATCAATGGAGATTCTTTTCTAAATCATGATTGGTTTATTTTAAATTAATTATAAATATAAATGCTAGCTTTTATGTTTGTTCTTATTTATTTAGTGTTCGCAAGAACTTTGTATTAGTTTTAGCGCAACTTTCAATAATTTTAGTATATCATGAATGCAATTTGGTATATCTTTCAATTATATAAAATATCAAATAATGACAGTTCATTACTATTGTGATAATTTAGTTTATATATTGTATTTTTACTAATCTTAACGGTCTTATTTTTTCTAATAACCGTAACGCCTTACTAATTGTACTTTTTACAAATCTCCTAATATCTTATAATTTTTATCTTACTTTATAATTTCTCATAATTACGTTATTTTCAAGACTGACTACCTTAATAGTTTTTTTTTTCAGTCTATTCAATTTTATATTTCATTGTACAACATCATCGTTTGTATGTATTCTGAAATTTTACTATAACAATGCTTAATGTTTACACCTCGATATTATTTTTTTTTAATAAACCCGTGTAATAATTATGGAATATGTATCTCGTTTTAATTAACATTTACTTCCTTCATTAAATCAAATTCCTCATTAAACAATTATATATTTTTGGAAAGTAATAATTATGATGGCGTAGTATTATCTAAGACGTAAATGCTTGATATATATTTTTGGAGGAAAAAAATCAGGATCATTAAAATATTTTATATAAAGAAAATACAAATTTAAATTTGGTGAAATTATGGATGAAATTAATGGTGAAAATTATTTTGGAGGGAGTTGTATTTTTAAAGGTATAATAATATTACAAAATTCGAAATATGTATATCTCTTGTGTAAATTTATAAATTTCATTGCACTATATAAAGATAAAAAAGTAGGTTGATATGATATACAAAAACATAATAATTTTAATGTTATTTTAAAATAATGTCAAAATTAACCGGATTCTTATAATATAAAATTTTTTAAAAAATCATAATCATCTCTAATAAATAAAAGTAACATTTTCGTAATTAATGTCATTTCCTAATATAGTTAATATCTAAGATAGTTAATTTCTATTTTGTTAAAGGTACGTAGTATCTTTTTTTGTTTATTTGAAAAGTTTTAAAATAGTAGTTAACTGATTTCATGTAATTTGTGAAAAAGAAAATCGAAATATATGAATACATATATTTGATATAGGAACAAAAAAAATAATCGAAAAAAATATAAAAAGCGAAAGAAGGTACGGACCTTCTAGTGCACAAGAGCGAATGTTTGAAGCAGAGAATGATGATGGAAGTTATAAGCAATAATAATGATGGTGTAGGAGAAGGTTTGAAGAAAAGAAATGATTTAAAATAAGTGTGAGCCGCGGATTCAATGATGAATCATATATGTATGTGATAATTTGAATATAAATTTTTGGTATTAATGATTTCCTAATAAAAATAGATTTTATATTAATGGTTTACTAATATAAATGGATTTATATTAATGGTTGATATTAATGCCTTGATTGAAATGGTTTGTTTGTAATATGGTCTTAAAATTGACCATATTAAAATTTTCTTAACCGTAAATTCAAGATTTAAAAATGGAAAGATTTTATTGGAATTAAATACATTCCATTTCAATGAATGTAATTTATTGTTTGACGATGGGAAAACATTTATTGGAATTAAATATATTCCAAATGGGGACGATGATGTCAACAATTTGATCTAAGGGTGGAAAAAATAAGATTGAAATACAATCAAGGGTCCAGATTATTTAAGATGATGTCATAAGGTTTCTCTTTTAATAATATTTAGAGATTAATCAATATGTTTAACTTTAAATTGATATTTTTGACTTATGATGACTTTTGTTGACTTTTACAAGATAGAAAATAACGGGTCGTTACATTATTCCCCCGTTAAAGGGAATTTCGTCCCGAAATTAAGATTATAGAGATACAGTAAGACTAGTGAAAGAGACGTGCATGCTTTTGTTTCATTTGATCCTACCGCTCCCAAGTGAATTTAAGTCCCCGTTTTGCATTCCAGCGAACCTTCACTATCGGGACACGGCTTTGGTTTGTTCTCTTTACTTCCCTATCTAGAATTTCTACTAGTTCTTCCACAAAGTTGAGGCTCTCTTTTATCTCGATTTCATCGAGCGAAATAACAAGAGTCTTGTTGGAGGGTTGTTTTTGTTTCGGTTGGACTTTTTTGGAAGTATCTTTCTCTATAATTATTAAAGAGAAACTAAAGATAAGTCCTCTATAGTGGTCATGAGTCAGGTGTTAAGGAACAAGATATATCTTATCGTCACTATTATATTGTTCTATTAAGCGATTTACAATGGAAGTCTACTAATATAAGTAAAAAATCACCAACATCATTTATTGCAACACTTGTAAAGAATTTGTATAGTGTGTTTCATGTTGGGTCCCCTATAATCACCTAGTGTTTACAAATTATATATAGCTATCGAGGCCTAATTGTTCTTGTTCTAGTGTTGTAGGATCATAAAATACTCCTATAGTATTTTGTCTTTATATTTGGTTCTAGAGTTTCTATTTTATGTATTGTTGGTAAGGTTTAGACTTGTTGCAACACCACAATTACTCCCAAACACATGTTGGTCGTATCTCGAATAAATATAGTTGATCAGGTTATATTTATCTATAGTGTCCAACATCTAAATACTTTTGTGTAGTTCTTACTCTTATATTGTTTCTGGTATGTATGTATGTATGTTTGTACACTTCTAATAAAATACTTTGATTTTAAAAGTATGCTTTTATTTAGAGCACTTCGGCCCCATTGTATTTATTGTTGTATATCATGCATGGTTTCATATACAAAGTTCACTATAAACAATGCTCTGATACCAATCTATCACATGCCCAAACCGGAATGGCGGAAACGTTCGGGGGCGGAGGACATCATGTACAGTATCACAACAATTGAATAATAGTAATCAAAGTAACAACAACCCTTGTATTGATAATATAGTGTTTACATTGAGTTTGTAACATTGTTGTATAACACCAAAATGTATAGCAAGAACTATAGACGAGACACCATGGATGCTCCGTATTCTCAACAACCTATAGTGTACCTGTCTATCGTTTCCCTAAGAATACAAGTGATTTGGAAAGTGCATCAACATTTAAGTTGGTGAGTTCATAAGTATGTTTCTGAGATGGAAAGTTATTATTGTTCTTTGAAAAACATTATTATGTTCCTCCAGAAAATCCAATATTTTCTATAGTAACATGAAATGTAGTCTTACGCCTTAAGACCAAAATGCATGTTTGTTGTTCTACTCTGTAATAGTATCCTATAGTCCTACTAATAAATAAAACATATCATAAATCTTTCTCTAAGTTATATGTTGTACTAGTGTGCTCTGTACTAGAAAAGTAGTGTATCATAGTAGTGTTTGTATGAAAACCTTTTGTATGAGTGCCTGGAATCCACCAGCTGTAGAGTAAAATAGTGTACTATAGTTTCATTATTTAAAATCAAACCCTTGATGTAGTTTTAATCCCATAAACAATGTTTTAGTTGATACTATTGTGAGTTTCATATAGCCGTGCTAATATGACTAGTGGCCTCTAGGACATTCTTCAAGCGTCAGAATGTTATGACATTTGTCACCCTAGGCCTGCCGGCCTAGCTGTTGCAAGCAGCTCAGGTGCGAGATTGTCAGTCCCATATAGATGTATACACAAATTCACTCTCTCCCTCCCAGAGATTCTTGTTATAATTTCTATGACTTGAGCTTGTACCCTGATTCGTACAATGAAGTAGTGCCCCACAACCCTATATTAACTAGATTATGTGTAGTAGTATAGTGTTCTTTTGCACTTGAAACTGTATGTATTACATTGTAGTAGTGTACTTTGTGATCTAAACTATTTATACTTAGATAATTATTTTAGTGGTGTATCCCTGAATTAGTGAAATAGAATAGTGCTCCATAATCTATACCTATTATAGTTTATATATTTGTTTCTATATTGAGTTCGTAAGATAGTGTAGTCTTTCTCAAACCATACGTATTATAGTTTAAAAGTATACCCTTGTATCGTTTCTTGAGCTTAGTAAAATAGTTTGAATGTATGCTCTATAATGAACAAAAAAACCTTTGCAATTTAAGAGTGTGTATAAAGCGGCAGTAAGAGATTTGTGAAAAATACCCTTTTGCTCTACATTTTACAAAAGGGTTATCAACATAATGAAATATATTTTATATTTATATAGATTCACAACACATATAACTAAGACTGAAATGACAGTCAAATAAGTAATTCTATCCTAGACCCACAACCAGATAAGGAACAGGATTTAGGATAGAATTGCCGATTCTCAGTTTGTTGAACCTTATTTATATATATATAAATATATATAAATTTATTTTCATAAAATGTAGCAATAAGTCAATTTGAAAAAATTGCAAATGGTTTGAAACGTTTTTAAATCGTTTGAATATTAACACAAGAATACTTGTGTTTTACTTGTATTCCCCCCTACAAACATTGATAAATGGTGAAAACATAGGGGTATGAACTCACCTCGAATGTAAGTTCGTGTTTGAATAACGAAACTGTAGTGACGATCCTCGAGTAGCGTATGTGGAAATGGTCATATCCTAAAAATAATTATATCCAACATCGTATTAAAATTAATAAGATATTAATTAAATAATAGATTAAATAATGATTTAAATAATAATTAAAGTGTTACACAACACTTTAATTAGGTAAGGAATACTTACAAAAATTATTTGGAATTAATTGGAGTGTTCTTGACGTTTTCGGTAGGTTTGGGGGGAGGGGTTTCAGTGTGTTCTTGGGTGGAAGCTTGAAGATTTGAAGACTGTTCTTGTGTTCTTGGTGGAATTATGAAGATCTGGGCAATATTTTATGAAGATATGAAGGTTTTCGGATGAGACTTAAGAGCAAATTGAAGGAGTTTACGGTTTGAATATATATATATATATATATATATATATATATATATATATAAGAGGTTTCCGGCCTTAATGAGCCTTAAACACCTTTTGTTTTCGGTCAAAAGTAGTCTAAAAGGAAGTGATTTCAGTCCTTTATGACCGAAATCCCTTTTGATTTCGCTCCTAAAATCAATTAGCAAAGGGGGTTTTCGGTCTAGAGTTAACAAACAAAGGGGTTTTCCGTTCTAGCTTTTTCAATTAAGGTGTTTTTGGGTTGGGGTTCTAAAATCATGTGTTTTCGGTTTGGTTTTGGAGGTAAGATTCCTTAGACAAAAATTTATAAATATATATGAAGATATACATGGTTAAAGTTAAGTATTAGGCTTTTTCATTGAATAAGCATAACTTTTATTTGAACTTGTGTAAGCTTTGTTTTAAATAGAGTAAATCTTTTTGACTTTTATCGATTTGAAAATAACGGGTTGTAACAATTAATTACCGGAAGTTGAACAAGTTAATGGTGAAGAACCGTTATCTCCATATGCGGATTGATGACCTCTATGATTAGTTGCAAGGAGCATATTGGTTCTTCAAGATAGATCTGAGGTATCGGTCTCATCAGTTGAGAGTGAGATAGGAGGATGTGGAGAAGATCGCGTTATGGCATAAAGTCGTTCCTACATCAAAAACCCCAGAAGCTCTCGCAGTTGCTCCTCATGCTGGTATTACGAGAGGTCTAGTTCCTTGGGCATCTCATTAACTAGGATGGGATTTTGGTCGATCTGGCCAAGATCAAGGCAGTGATGCAATGGGAGGTTCCGAAATCTCCCTTCAAGACAAGGAGCTTCTTGGGTTTGGTAGGGTACTATCAAAGATTTATTTAGGACTTCTCCAAGATTAAAGTACCCCTCACTCATTTGACGAGGAAGCGGGTGGATTTCCGATGGGCCCCTAAGCAACAATCGGCGTTTGGGACTCTTTGGAAGCGGTTATGTGAGGCCCGATATTGACCCTCCGAGAGGGAGTTGAAGATTTTGTTCTATTTTGTGATGTATCCATCATTGGTTTGGGGTGGTCCTTATGCAGAGAGGACAAGTGATTGCTTATGCTTCGCGGAATCCGAAGTCATATGAGACGTGATATCCCATGTATGACTTGGAGTTAGGGGAAGTGGTGTTTGCCCTCAAGATTCGAAGACATTATCTATATGGGGTCTGTTGTGCTATCTACACGGATCACAAGAGTTTCAGATATCTTATGGATCAGCCACACTTAAACATGAGGTAGCACAGGTGGTTGGACGTGGTTAAGGATTATGATTGCGAGATCCTTTATCATCTGGGTAAAGCAAATCTGGAAGCAAATGCTTTGAGCCACAAATTGGCTGGGTCTTCAATTGGGGAGGTGTGTTTGAGAATATCCATTGATACTCTGCTTTTGGAATTGATCAGAGAGGCGCAGGCAGACGAAGTTCGGAAAGAGAACTTGAAATAGGAGAGGACTAGGGGTGAGATCGACCGATTTTTCATTGATAACCGAGGGTTATTAACCTTGTGTGGTTGGGTTTGGGTTCCCGTTTCTAGCGGGATCAGGTAGAAAGTGTTAGAGGAGGCTCATAAGTCTTGTTTTTCTATATGCCCAACAACCACCAAAATGTATTTGGATTTGAGATTGAGTTACTGGTGGTTGTTTATGAAGAGGGAGATAGCCTGCTATGTTGAGAGGTTCTTGACCTGAAGGATGTTCAAGGCCGAGCATTAGAGGTCGCATGGCAAGCTGTAACCTCCGGAAGTTCCAATGTGGAAATGGGAACAGATCACCATGGATTTTATCACCAAGCTACTGAAAACGACAATGGGTTTTTATGCTATATGGGTCATCGTGGATCTATTGACCTAGAGAGCCCACTTTTTGGTCATTCGTGATAGTTCATTAGCTGAAAAGTTGGCAGATGTGAACGTTTGGGAGATTGTTGCTCGTTAGGGGGTTCATATCTATATTTTTTCCGATATAGATGTTCGTTTCACTCCCTATTTCTGGCAGAAGTTCCACGATGAACTAGGCACAAGGTTACATTTCAGCACTACATATAGAACCTCGAGGATATGTTTGATGGGTTTTAGCCATAAGAACTTTCCTATGTGCGCATGCAAAACCCTAATGCTCGGATCTAGGCTTTCTAAATAAACATGCTTTGAATCCAAGACTTCTAATAACTATTTAGGCTAAATAACAACATTAAAACAGATCTAGAATCATACCTTTGAATTCCTTGTTGACCTTGTTGTCTTGGAGCTTCTAGAGTCACAAATGTCACTCCTCTAATGGCTTACAAACACCAAAGCAAGAAGGATGATTTGGGAGAGAGGAGAGGGGAGGAATTTCGACCAGAGGTTCCTTGCTTTTGGTTGAATTCGAAAATCCCCATGCCATAGGGTCTATTTATACTTGTAGACTCCTTAAGGGTTACAAATTAAACCCTATTGGATAATCTTCTCTTAAGGCTATCCAAATCCACTCCTAGATAACTCATATGGACGATTTTAGCTATCCTATATCTCTTAGAATTCGTCCAATATATATCTATATGGATTTACAGTCTAAAGTTTAACTATCAAACAATTGACAGTTTATACCCTCTTATTTAATTAATCTCTTTAAGTCACCAAATTAATTCTAATTAATTCTATGACTTATATTAATCAAATAACAATATATATTATCTATTATATTATTCTCATAATATACTAATAATATTTACTCTCTCTTAATAAATCATCATATCAAGTTGCTATGGTGAAGGCAACCCAAAAGGACCATGCACAACCAGGTCAAATACTCGCCTAATATAGTTGTAGCCTTGGACACTATTCCAACAGTCTCCCACTTGGATAAGACTAGTAACTATATGCACAAGTACAATTCGGTTTGCAATCGTAGCTCTCAAAGACGCTGTCAAACTCTGATCTAATCAATCTTGTCCTTTAGATAAGGGATCTTACAGTCCTCTGTTAGATATCATGCTGACAATCCTATGAAATGGTTAGTCAAGCATTTAGATTTCTCGATCTCTGATTTATTCGACATAGAACTTAATTGAACACATCAACTCAGTTCTAACCGGGCCCGACACATAAGTCAAATCAAATCATCGAGCGGCCGAGATATCACTTTTACCTTCTTGGATAAAAGTTACAGATAAACTTCGACTTATATGCATTTACTTATTCATTAACCAACTATACACAACAATGCGTTTTATAACATCGAGTTACTGATGCGTTTTCGCATCATCAATGTACAATCAATTAACAAATAACAAACCATATATCTAGGTTTTAAGACTATATGATATTATCGTCTTGCGATCACCCTTTTATATCTTATTCCATAAGGCGATACCAGCAAGCGCAGGTTTGTTCCAATGCTCAAAACCAGTTCATAAGCACTCATGAACGTTGCAGCAATCCTTTGCTATGTCTAACACCATTTAGACAATCTACACACCAATTCATGACAATCTTCATTCATATCTACTTCCAACATATGAACGATTGTGGATAATTTGAACAATTCGATTATTCCTAGTAAACTCAATTATTCTGGAAGTCAAAACATGCAAAGTGAAACAATAGTTAAACAATTAACACATGATAGTAACATTACTCATAAACAAAACTCCTTTATTTAATCATCAAATGTTAATTACATTTACCTATTACATGTTTCTAATACTATCTAATCTATGCTAATATCATCCTTCAGCCCAATGCTCCTAGCATGCTGCAAGTGCTTAACCCTACTCAGTCCCTTCGTAAGCGGATCTGCTGGGTTATCTTCTGATGATATCCTCTTAACTACGAGTTGTCCTTCTTCCACACGATGTCTAATGAAGTGGTATTTCCTGTCGATATGTCGTGATCTACCATGATCCCTCGGCTCCTTGGTCAAGGCAACCGCTCCTTCGTTATCACAGAAAATCTCCATGGGCTCCTTTATGGCGGGTACAACTCCAAGATCACCGATGAAGTTCTTTAGCCATATTGCCTCCTTTGACGCTTCGCTCGCTGCAATGTACTCTGATTCGCACGTTGAATCAGCTACGGTTTCCTGCTTGGAACTCTTCCAAGTCACTGCTCCACCATTTAGGGTAAAGACCCAGCCTGACTACGAACAGTAGTTGTCCCTGTTGGTCTGAAAACTGGCGTCACTATACCCTCGCACCTTTAAGTCAGCACTCCCTCCGAGGACTAAGAACCATTCCTTCGTCCTCCGAAGGTACTTAAGAATATTCTTCACCGCAACCCAATGTGCTCTGCCAGGATTCCCTTGATATCTGCTAACCATGCTCAAAGCAAAGGCTACATCAGGGCAAGTACAAGTCATAGCATACATGATTGAGCCAACTGCGGAAGCGTATGGTACTCGGCTCATTTCTGCTATTTCAGCTTCGGTACTCGGACTTTGAGTCTTACTCAACTTGGCATTACTTTGTATCGGTAATTCTCCCTTCTTCGAGTTCTCCATACTAAAACATTTTAGTACCTTCTCTAAGTAAGTGTTCTGACTAAGTCCTATTAGTCTCTTACTTCTCTTTCTTACTATCCTTATTCCCAAAATGTAAGAAGCCTCTCCGAGGTCCTTCATAGCGAAGCACTTCTCGAGCCAGGACTTAACCTCCTGCAGAGTCGGAACGTCATTTCCTATGAGTAATATGTCATCGACATATAGAACGAGAAAGGTTACTACACTCCCACTGGCTTTGACATATACACATGATTCATCTTCGCTTCGTACAAATCCAAACTCTTTGACTTTCTCATCAAAGCAAAGATTCCATCTGCGAGATGCTTGCTTAAGTCCATAAATTGACTTCTCAAGCTTACACACTCTGTTCGGATGCTTCGGATCCACAAACCCCTCTGGCTGAGCCATGTAAACATCCTCAACCAACTTTCCGTTAAGGAAAGCGGTCATGACATCCATTTGCCAAATCTCATAATCATGAAATGCGGCAATGGCTAGCATCACTCTAATAGATTTTATCTTCGCAACTGGCAAGAAGGTCTCATCATAGTCAACTCCGGGAGTTTGAGTAAAGCCCTTTGCAACCAATCGCGCTTTATACGTGTGTACCTTTCCATCCACGTCGGTCTTCTTCTTGAAGATCCATTTGCATCCTACGGTCTTACGTCCGTATATATTATCAACCAAATTCCATACTTGGTTATCATACATGGATTGGATCTCGCTATCCATTGCCTCTTTCCATTTCGCAGATTCCGGGCTTGCCATGGCTTCCTTATAGCTATTAGGTTCATCAAGGTTTACTAGT
The DNA here is from genome assembly GCF_051521515.1 of Lactuca serriola. Taxonomy (NCBI): domain Eukaryota; kingdom Viridiplantae; phylum Streptophyta; class Magnoliopsida; order Asterales; family Asteraceae; genus Lactuca; species Lactuca serriola. The sequence goes on from NC_136409.1 coordinate 66,113,571, forward strand.
GTACTATCACTAATATGCGTGTCCCCTTCGGTAGTAATATGAAAACCATATAACTGGGGTTGAAACCTAACTCTTTCGAAACGTCTAAGAGGTAATGATACGTCAATCGGTTCAACCGGAGTTTCCTCCTCGGGTTGAGTGCCAGCGGTAGAGGTTCCTTCATCTAACGACTCTTGAATCTCTTCAAGATCGATTTGCCTCCCACTATCTCCTTGGCCTATGAGTTCTCGCTCTCGGAAAACTCCTCTTCTCGCAACAAAGACTACATTGTCCTTCGGTCTATAGAAGAGATATCCAAAGGATTTATGCGGGTAGCCGATGAAAATACATCGCTCACTTCGAGGTTCGAGTTTGTCGTGAGTGTCTCGTCTTACGAAGTCTTCACAACCCCAAACCTTGATATGTGCCAACGAGGGAGATTTCCCTGTCCACATCTCGTGAGGTGTTCTGGCAACCTTCTTAGTAGGGACTCGGTTAAGGATATGGGCGGCAGTCTCTAAGGCATACCCCCAAAAAGAGATTGATAGTGAAGCACGACTCATCATAGAGCGAACCATATCCAATAAGGTTCTATTACGCCTTTCTGCCACACCATTCAACTGTGGTGTCCTAGGAGGCGTCAATTGTGAAACTATTCCACACTCCTTGAGATAATCGTGGAATTCAAGACTTAGGTACTCTCCTCCTCAATCGGATCGAAGCATCTTGATTTTCCTGCCCAATTGATTCTCCACTTCATTCTTGAACTCTTTGAACTTTTCAAAGGTTTCTGACTTTTGCTTGATTAAATAGATATACCCATATCTACTATAATCATCGGTAAAAGTCACGTAGAAGCGATTTCCATCCTTCGTGGTTGATCTAAACGGTCCACACACATCGGTATGTATTAGGTCCAATAGACCCTCACCCCTTTCGCAAGAACCAGCGAAGGGTGACTTAGTCATCTTTCCAAGTAAGCAAGACTCGCATGTGTCATCTTCCCTAAGGTCGAATGACTCCAACACTCCATCCTTTTGGAGTTGGGCTATGCATTTCTTGTTGACATGTCCAAGGCGACAATGCCACAAGGATGCTTTATCCATACTAGTGGAAGAATCTATATTCAAAACATCATTTCCTAAGTTATCAACAATCATAACAGTTTCATAAATTCCATTACATGGTATAGTTTCAAAGTAAAAGACACCATTTAGATAAGCTAAAATAGAACCATTCTCATTATTAAAAGAAAATCTAAAACCTTGTCTATACAAACCATGAAATGAAATGATGTTTCTAGCCATTTCTGGCGAATAACAACAATTGTTCAAATCTAAAGATAAATTATTCCTAAGCACTAAAGAATACACTCCAATCTTGGTCACAGGCGACGATCTTCTGTTTCCCATGATTAGATTTATTCTTCCTTGCTCCACATCCCTACTTCTTCTTAGTCCCTGCACATTAGAACAAATGTGATAACCACAACCGGTATCAAGAACCCAAGAAATAGCATGATTAGAATCGTTAGATTTAATTGTGTATATACCTGCGAAAGATGGCTTGATCTTTCCTTCCCTGATGGCTTGTAGGTACTCTGGGCAGCTTCTCTTCCAATGTCCTATCTTGTGGCAGTGGTGGCACTCTGCCTCCTTCGGGTTAGGGCAGGGCTTAGCGGGATCAACTTTGGTCCCACTAGAAGAGGCACCATCTCGGGCTTTCACCTTGCGATAGTTCTTAGACGAAGCCTTCCTCTTCTTTACCTTTCCTTGACCAATAGCCAAGACAGGAGCAGCGGGTGGATTGGGAGTTGGTGCAACAGACTTGTCTTTGAAGTTGCTCTCAACGACCCTCAAAAGACCTTGGAGTTTGCTTAGGGTAGCCTCCTCTTTGTTCATGTGGTAGGTCATCCTAAATTGATTGTACATCGGAGGCAAAGAGCGAAGCACCATGTCGATCGCCAAGTCTTCTCCAAAGTCAACATTTAACTTGCGAAGGCGGTCGACATACCTTTGCATCTTTTGCAAGTGCACGGTAAGAGATTCTCCATGACCCATCTTAGCGGAAATCATGTTGGTGAAAATCTCATAACGCTCTTGTCTTGCGTTCTGGGTGTATCTCTCCAATAAGTCTTGATGCATCTCGTACGGGTACATGTCCTCGTAGGACTTTTGGAATTCGGAGTTCATAGTCGTGATCATGATGCAATGTACTTTCGTTGCATCACGCTCGTGAGTTTCGAAAGCGGTGATTTCGGCGGGAGTAGCAATTTCGGGGTTGATTTTCTCGAGCTTCTCATCGAGGACATACTCCTTATCCTCATAGCGAGCAATGGTGTGAATGTATCTTATCCATTCGCTAAAGTTCGTTCCATCGAAGGTGACCTTCTGGCAAAGGCTCATCAACGTGAAAGAACTAGCAGCAGCGTTGTTTGCGTTCGACATCTACAATTAGAAAGGACAAAGATAGATTAGAATATGAATCCCTAATCATCACCCAATAAGAAAAATTAGGGCTAGGATCCAACAATAACATTTACATACTAGAAAAGGGATGCCGTAATCTAACATGCAAATAAATTGAAGGTAAGTGAATGACGATTCACTAATTCTCCATCACAAAACCGAAAACTATTAGTCCTAAGTGTATTGAGAATTCCTAGGTTTAGATGAGATTCATTGAAACTATTCAATGGCATGTTTAAATCTCGATATGCCCCTCTTGTTTGTGACTGGGATACCGAGGATCACAAAGCGGGTGTGAATTACCATGCAAATTCACATGGTGCCTTCATTATTACAATCACCTATTCGATGTGCCGGTAAACCACACACGCTCCATCGAACTATGATAAACAATGAATCACCCTTTGCCACCTTTGCTTAGAACCAATTAGTGTGCCGGTAAACCACACATGCTCCACTAACTTCTTAGCAAGGGTGCAAAGTGTAATTTCATGGGATTGCATCAATTCACTTTTCCTAAAGTAACTAAGATTGGGAAATTTAAAAAATATGTAGTTACTTTGTATTACTTATTATACTTTTAATAAGAGGATAAGGTTGCCCTATCCTACCCGTTCGGCTAACGACCCTCCACCAATCAAGCAAGCGGTGGGTGTGAGTGTACACCCATTAAGCGCCATTTTATAGGCCGCAACCTTATACCCACCTTATAGATTGGCTTCGTGAATGAGGCCTACTAACGGTAAGACTAGCATTTTAGTTATACATATATATATATATATATATATATATTATTCTTGTGATATTATATTAGTATAGGGCTGTATTTTAAACATTTTAAAATCTAGGGTTTAAAATTAAAGTTGTCTAAATTAAAACTTTTTTAATCACAAATATAAATTTCAAAACTTGAGGACAAGTTTTAAACATTTAAAACATGGAGGATCAAATAACAAATAATTTCAATTAACAATTAATTTTTCTAATTATCTATATTTGATTTATTCAAGATTCCTTTTAAGATAATTACCCAAATAATCAAAATAATTAATTAATTATCACATAAGACAATTAAATATTTTATTAGTTGATAATTACCTTTGATTAGATCAAGATAATAGTTATATTTATCAGAAAAACGAATTTACATTGATCTAATTAGTTTATGGTAAGTTTAGATAAGATAATTACAAAGAAATCCCGAATCTGGCCATTCCTGACGCTTGGACTCGCCGAGTGCACAAAGGGACTCGCCGAGTCAGGCCTACTCGCCGAGTCCACTTTGGAACTCGCCGAGTCAGAGACTCAGAAATGAAAAATTCGAATTTTGCAGGTTTGTTTCAGTTAAACAAGCAACAATTTACAGAAAACCAACCTGGCTCTAATACCACTGACGGGTTTTAGCCATAAGAACTTTCCTATGTGCGCATGCAAAACCCTAATGCTCAGATCTAGGCTTTCTAAATAAACATGCTTTGAATCCAAGACTTCTAATAACTATTTAGGCTAAATAACAACATTAAAACAGATCTAGAATCATACCTTTGAATTCCTTGTTGACCTTGTTGTCTTGGAGCTTCTAGAGTCACAAATGTCACTCCTCTAATGGCTTACAAACACCAAAGCAAGAAGGATGATTTGGGAGAGAGGAGAGGGGAGGAATTTCGACCAGAGGTTCCTTGCTTTTGGTTGAATTCGAAAATCCCCATGCCATAGGGTCTATTTATACTTGTAGACTCCTTAAGGGTTACAGATTAAACCCTATTGGATAATCTTCTCTTAAGGCTATCCAAATCCACTCCTAGATAACTCATATGGACGATTTTAGCTATCCTATATCTCTTAGAATCCGTCCAATATATATCTATATGGATTTACAGTCTAAAGTTTAACTATCAAACAATTGACAGTTTATACCCTCTTATTTAATTAATCTCTTTAAGTCACCAAATTAATTCTAATTAATTTTATGACTTATATTAATCAAATAACAATATATATTATTTATTATATTATTCTCATAATATACTAATAATATTTATTCTCTCTTAATAAATCATCCTATCAAGTTGCTATGGTGAAGGCAACCCAAAAGGACCATGCACAACCGGGTCAAATACTCGCCTAATATAGTTGTAGCCTTAGACACTATTCCAACAATGTTGTGGGCCTGTGTTACTGATTTTGGTGGGAGTTGGGATTCCTACCTACCTCTTGCGGAGTTCACCTATAACAACATTTATCACTGCAGCATTGGTGCTCCGCCATTTAAGCTGTTGTATGGTCGGAGATGTCATACCCTAGTTTGTTAGGAGAGGTTGGTAATAGGTTCATGGGAAGGACCGAAGCAGATCAGGCAGAGACTGCAGACCTCTTAGAGTCGGTAGAATAGCTATGCCAACTGGCGCCGATCAGAGTTGGAGTTTCAGGTTGGCGCTACGGTACTCCAAAAGGTCTCACCGTGGATGGTTTGATAGGCTTCATGAAGAGGGAAAAATCAGGTCCCCGGTTTATTAGGCCTTTTTGGGTGATTGTCAGGTTTTGCAAGGTAGCTTATTGTTGAAACATAAAAAGTGAACTTCTAGCAATCACAAGAATGAAGATTCGAAGTCAAGAGTTTCCAAGATTGGTGAAGTCCGAAATATAGATGGAGTATGAGATGGAGATCATTTTGAGATGTAACGGATATCTGAGATTGGATATCTGTTCAAAAATTTATTGCTTCTTGTCTTATTAAGTGATGTAACGTTTCATAGGAGTTATCATCTTGAATATTTTAGATATTAGTTGTCAGTAGTTGATTATTAAACAGTCCTTGGAATGTTTCCTAATTTGTACGATGTACCTCCTTTGTCTATTTAGGGAGTGTTTTGAATGTTATATATATATATACATATATACATATATATATATATATATATATATATACTTCAAAGATAGCAAAAACTCTCTTTATTTCTCTTTCACTTTTTTCTCAAGTCAAGATCTTTCACAACATTCTTCTTTTTCATTAAATGTCTTTAATTTGTTAAATATTTCATTCAAGTCTTGATTGGTATTACCATACTCGACTTGAACCTCTAATTAAGAGCAAACATTGATCTTATAGATTAACTAAAGGTTTGGGTTTTCAAACCTTGTCCTTGTGCATTGATTCTAGTACTCAAAATTCATATAAGAGCTTAAGTGGTTGTGTAACATCCCAAAAACTCAAGCCAAAAATTTCATTTTCAATTCATTTAAATATGATAGATATCATCACCATAATACAAAATCATAAAACATGTATCTCAAAATGTCATAAAATCTGTCAACATATCACACTCTCCTATAAAATATCATAGTAAACTCCCAGGTTCATAAAATGTGGTGTGTGCCATGTCATCAGCTCGAACCCTTCCCTTTCCTAGCTGAAGTAGCTGAAACCAAAACTGAAACTATAAGCACGATGCTTAGTGAGCTCCCCCAAACTACCACATACCATACAAGGACATATAACAACTACCGGGCCCTGCCCACTGCATTGAGCCTTGCCCGACATCGGACCGAAGTCCGGAATAACTTGGGCCCCGCCCAATGCATCGGGCCCCGCTCCGCATCAGACCGGGGTCCGGAATAACTTAGGCCCGGCCCAATGCATCGGGCCTCGTCCGGCATCGGACCGTAGTCCAGAACATATAACAGATAACTCAACATGCATGAATCACAAAGACATCAAGCATACGTAACTACTTCTCGGGACTTCCCCGGCATCAGACCGATGTCCGGAAACATATAAAGTGTATCGGGCTATCCCCAGTATACTACACTATTACTCGGATCAGCATTGGTGCCTTAGAACCATTCCTATAGAAGGGAAACTCACCTCGTATGTCTGACTGCTGAAACTTCGGGCGAGAAACCTCTGCCTGCTGCTCCGGCGAATCTCCGGCTATAATTTCCATAAAGACGCTTAGTCAAAAACTGATAATTGATATTAGGGTAAAATGACCATTTTACCCCTGGCTAAGGTCAACATCCTAGTCAAGGTCAACTTCCAGTTGACTCAACTCGCCGAGTTAGCCCGCCAACTCTCCGAGTCCTTATTCTTTCATCTGACCCCACCCCGACTCTACCTGTCATGTCTAGCAAGAACTCTACGAGTTCTCCTTCAAATCATATCAACGGGACAATCTTCAACTAACTCGTTGAGTCCCCCTGAAGTCATCGAGTTCATCTTCATCATATGAACGTGTCCAGACTCTGACTCGCCGAGTTGTATGAACAACTCGTCGAGTCCATCTTCATGGGTTGGGAAATTGCCTTGGACTCGCAGAGTATGTTCATACCCTCGTCGAGTCCCATGGTTTCCAGGTTCGAAACTATGTCTATTTTGTTGGGTCCTTCTTTTGGACTCAACTACCACCTATCTAAACATAATTGAGTTCCTGCAAGTCGCAACAGGTTAGGGAACCAAATCCCCAGACTTGCCTTGGACTCGTAGCTATGTGCTCCTTAAGTCAATATAACATGTAAAGTCATGAACGTTACGTGCATGCATGGGACTTTTATGCTCAAAGGACCAAAATTGTGGTTTATTTCATACATGGGGTTCTCATGGCCATGAAGATGGCACCTTTATGCCATGAGGACCCTCCAAGGTTCCAAATCAGGAGTTATATTAACTTGGGACGTCCAAGTCCCAAAGATCAAGCTTCTTGGACCCAAAATTCCATAAAAATGACCACAAGAAGATCTAAGAAACTGCAAGTCAAGTATGAAGCTTGATTACCAGAAAGTGAGGAGAAAATTCTGTTGATCCTAGATCTACTGCTTCCCCCTTGGGTCTTTTATCTTCGACTTCTTGCTCTAGCTTCAAGACACACCAAGAAACACTCAAAATAACCAAGAAAGCTCAAGCTCACTTATGGAGGATTAGGGTGTCGGGTGTAATGCTTTGGAGGTGAGGGAGGCTGGGGTGGAAGCCTCATAACATGTTTAAATAGGGTGCAAACCCTCCAAGTTAGGGTTTCACCCAGACAACTCCTACTTGTCGAGTCTGACTTCTGAATCGCCGAGTAGGTCACTAATTCCCCCGATTCGGAGTCGGTCCTACTCGACGTGTTGAGCCCCAAACTCGCCGAGTCCAAGAGTAAAATATGAAATTCGACGTGAATTTAAATGCGTACCTGAGACCAGGTGTTACAATTCTCCCCCACTTGTCTTAGACTTCGTCCTTGAAGTCTATTGTCTTGGGAAACAAATATGGGTAGTTTTCCCTCATTTCCTCCTCGGGCTCCCACGTCCACTCAGAACCCCTTCGATGTCGCCACTACACCTTCACTTACTCTATCCTCTTGTTCCTCAGCTCCTTCGTCTTGCGATCTTGAATAGCCACGGGTCTATCGATGTAGCTTAGGCTATCGTCAACCTGGATGTCCTCAAGAGGTATCACCGATGAATCATCCACCAAGCACTTCCGCAACTGAGAAACATGGAACATGTTTTGGATCTGGTTGAGCTCTGCTGGAATGTCTAAATAATACACAACCTGACCCACCCAGGCCAAAACCCTAAATGGACCAATGAACCTGGGGCCTAGCTTGTGCCGTTTCCGAAACCTGATAACACCCTTCCAGGGTGACACTTTCAGGAGGACCATGTCACCCACCTGAAACTCCAAGTCCAAACGCCGCTTGTCAGCGTAACTCTTCTGTCGGCTCTGAGTAGTCTGGAGCCTGCTCCGAACTTGCTGAATATGCTCCATGGTCTTGAGTACTACCTCCGTACTCCCCATGACTCTCTGACCGACCTCACCCCCAACAAATTGCAGTCCTGCACTTCCTCCCGTAGACCATCTCGAAGGGATCCCAGTCTATACTGGAGTGATAGCTATTGTTATACGAATATTCCGCTAATGGAAGATACGTATCCCAACTGCCACCGAAATCTAGCACACGTTCCCGAAGCATGTCTTTAAGAGTCTGAATCGTCTTCTCACTCTGTTCGTCCGTCTGAGGGTGGAAAGCAGTGCTGAAATGGAGACGAGTACCCATCTCATCGTGAAACCGATTCCAGAACCTGTAAGTGAACCGAACATCTCAGTCTGACACCACCGAGGCAAGCACTCCATGACGTGCCACTACCTCTCGCACATATATCTCGGCCAACTTCTCGGCCGAGATGCTATCCTGGATCGATATAAAATGGGAGCTCTTGGTCAATTGATCCACGATGACCCATATCGAATCAACCCCACGTGCGGTCCTGGGAAGCTTAGTAATGAAATCTATAGTGATATATTCCCACTTCTACACGTGAATGTCTAACAGTTGCATCTTGTCATGAGGCCTCAGGTGGTCTTCATTAACCTTCCTGGAGGTCAGGCATCTCTCCACATACCAAGGTACCTCCCGCTTTATGCAGGGCCACCAATAACCAGGTCGAAGATCTCTATACATCTTCGTCCCCCCTGGATGGATGGAGAACAGAGACTTGTCGTCTTCTAATATATTTTTATGGAATCGTATTATTTAATTAGTATTGATCAAGAATTAATTTATAAATAATTAAGTGATCAAAAGGAACTAATTAAATATGGACTCTTATATATATATATATATATATATATATATATATATATATATATATGGAATGGGCCAAGTTCATTTAGGTTGGGCTAAGCTTTCATGGATAGTCCATGGAGTGTTTAACCCATTGATCCTAGGAAATGAAAGGTCATGGGTATTAGGGTTTAACCCTAATCCTCCACACTATATAAAGATGTCCTTGGTTGGTGAAATTGGCACTAGTGTGGGTACACTATGAAGGGCTAGCCGATTTCACTAGAGAGAACCAGGTATCCATATTCTCTAAAGTCTTCCAAGGTGTTTTGGTTATTTGTGATTCCACTTGAGGCTTCCACACTATTGGGGCTAAGCTCTTAAAGCTTGAAGACATCAAGCTACATCAAAAGGTATGTCATCTAACTAGTACTTTGTAGTATAAGTGCTTCATAATATGCTAGTTAGGATTAAAGCCTTGGAAAGTTCTTATTTGCATGTATAATAGAGAAAACATAGATCCAAGGTATTTAGGGTTGCATGTACACTTAGGAGTGTTAGAATGCTCAAAACCCAACATTGGTATTAGAGCCTAGGCTTGTTTTCTATTATACTTGATGCAAATTGCTGAAAAATGCTGAAAAACTCGATTTTCTGGCTTTCTGGGCACTGGACTCACCGAGTCCACTGATGAACTCGCCGAGTCCATGAGTAAAATCATCCTACTCGCCGAGTAGGTTCATGCACTCACCGAGTAGGAGCCCCAGACAGCATATCTTCGAGGTTTTTGGCTAGAAATGGACTAAGAACATTACCCTAAGCTATTTTTGAACTTATAAACTTGTTTTTTGATGTGGTAATGTTCATGCTAATCCAATTTCAAAGATAATTGTCAATAAATTCATGTTTTGAATTAGTTTAGTGATTAGGCTAATTACATGAAAAAGTTTGATTTGAATTATCTTGTTCTTATGAGTTGCTTAGATTAATAGAAAAGTTAATTGATTATGTGTTTTTAATCCAAATTAATCTAAGAGTTGATTCTAAAATGTGTTTTTGTAACTTGTCCTCAAGTTATATGAAAAGTCACATTTAAGTTTCATAAAACTCATAAAAGTTGGCAATGGTTACAAAAGATGAAGAGTCTTGTCCTTAAGTTATGGAGGTTCAAGAGTCACTTCATTAAGTAATAAAATATGTAACCTTAATTAATTCCATAAGTAATAAAATAAAGAAAAGTTAATTCTTTTATTAGTTTAAAGTCTTCCATAACTTGTCCTCAAGTTATGGAACTTGAAGAGTTTTTGGATTAAAACTACTTTAAACACATAAGTTATGGAATTAATTAGTTTTGAATAGTTTCATAACTTGCCCTAAAGTTTTGGAATTTGAAACGTTTTCACTTATGAATACTTTAATTCCAAGTTAGCCCTAAGAATTTTAAAGAGTTAAAATTCAACCCTTATACTTTATAATATTATAAGTTAATAATATATATATATATATATATATATATATATATATATATATATATATATGCATAAGAGTAAAGTCAGTCTTACCGCTAGTACGCCTCATTCACGAAGCCGGTCTATAAGGTGGGTATAAGGTTGTTGCCTATAAAATGGCAACTTAATGGGTGTCCACTCTCACCCACCGCTTGCTTGACTGGTGGAGGGTCGTTAGCCGAACGGGTTTGACAGGACTGTAATTCTCCCTTCATTAAAAGTATTAATGATAAATACTAAGTAACTAAACTCTTAATAATTCCCAATCTTAGTTACTTAGGAAAATGTGAATAAGGTGCTAATCCATGAAATTACACTTTGCACTTTGTTTAAGTCGGTTAGTGGAGTGTGTGTGGTTAACCGGCACACTAACTCGTATTTAACAAGGTAGGCAAAGGGTAACTTAATGTTTATCATAGTATCGATGGAGCGTGTGTGGTTAACCGGCACATCGATTGAGGGGTAAACACTTAAGGGTACCAAGTAATTTGCATGGTTACTTCACACCTTGTTTTGTGATCCTCGGCATCCCAGTCACAAAAACTGAAGGGCACACTCGAGATTGAAACATGCCATTGAACAGTTCAATGAATCTCAAAGATCTAGGAGTTTCAAAACCAATTAAAACCTAATAATTCATTTCGTTTATCTTGGTGGAAATTGGTGAATCGTCATTCACCTACCTTCAAATATTTTATAGCTTGGATTACGACATCCCTCTTCTAAGTTATAAAATAGTTTGTTGGGTCCTAGCCTTAATATTTCATATTGGGTGTCATATTAAGGACTTTAGATCAACTATCTTGAATATCTCCCATAACATGTCTGGTTTAGACATTTATGATCTTCCCAAATCTCTTGAACACAAGCTTTCCTAAATGAAGATGATGTCCCTTGGAAATCATACTTCTTTCACCTCCTCCAATTATTCTCCCTAACCCACAAGTTCTTGAAAATTTTAAGGTCACTCAAGCCCTATTGGCAAGGCAAGGTCTAGGTGTGATCACATCTTGGAGATGTAGTCACATATTGACAAGCCGGGAGAGTTGGGTGTCAAAGTCTTGAGAAAGTTGGTGGTTCAACTACTTTCTAAGTCACATAGTGAGTTCTTTTGGAACACCTATGAAACAGACTATGACAAGACCCTTAATGATCTTATCTATTTGCTAAGATCAACGTCCTAAAACTTTATGGACATTGACAATGATGACATTGGATATCTAGTAAAGCTCTCTCATCCCAGTGGAAATGGATCATCTTAATGATAAAGAAACCATAGCACAATTAGTTCTCTAAGGAAATCTTTGTACATTCTTATGACTAAGAAGAGGGATCCTGAATTGTTGAAATGGTTAAATCAAGAAGATGAGTCATACTTCGTTCTAATACAAGTCTTAGAGTCATACTCCAAGATTGTCATTTGAGTGACATGTCTTAAAGAAGGTTTAAAACACTTGTCAAATGTAAGAGTAAAAGTTTTCTACTCTTGTACATTTGAAATTGGTAAGTTGTGATGTTTTGGATAAAACAAAGACCAACTAAGGACAATTGCGTGAAGTGTTTGTCTTGATTAGAATCCACACTATCTCTTGGATGTTTGACAAGGGAGTCTTATAGGTCAAGAGGACAGTGGGAGTCTTAAAGGTCTTGAAAGTCTCAAGAACTAATCAAGAATAAAACCTGAAGTTCTTCACTAGCACACGACTTGCGGTTTATAACCTATCGTGTTGACATATTCTGTGCCCATTCCAGTTAAAGTTGGTTTTGTATATGAGTTCTTAGAGTTCTCAATTGATTGCATAACAACTTGGAAGCAATGGCAGGCCCTTGAGCTACTAGGTGGCAAGAAGTTATGATTGAGTTCAATCCATATGAGTTTGGATTTGTCATTATCCTTGTCTTGTGACTATGGTTTTGACAATTCACATGGATAAGAACACATACACCATTAAATCTAAGTGTCATAAGGTTTCTCTCCGATTCATGAAAATGATGGTGAGGAAACACTTTCACTAAGTAGATTTTAGCTAGATAGCAATTGTGATATTTGCATTCTCAAAGTCGTTAGTGGAGCATGTGTGGTTTACCGGCACACTAACCTGGACTTGTGAGAAGTAGCAAAAAGGTCTAACCATTATGATTACGGCATCCCTCTTCATAATTGTTTAGACACACAAGTGTGCTGTCTAAGGGAAGGTGTATGCTTTTGATAAGGTTTTATCAAAACAATCTAGTATCAAAAATTTGAACTTTGGTAAGAAAGTCAATGAAGTATTGATTTCTAGAAGTCCACCTGATTTCTGAGTACATGTCAAAGATAGTGGGAGCATAAGTGTTATGCTAATAATCATCATGTTAGTGGGAGCATGATAATTATGATAAGTATTGCAAGTTAGCAATGTTAATTATAGAAAACAAAAGGTTTCAATTGGGAAAAGTTGTTTTGCTATAATTAAGGGAGAGGAAATTATACTTCATCTCAAATCTATAAGCTTAGATCGTGAGGTTTTAATCATTTAGTCAAGGATATATATATGAATTTCATGTTGGAATGGCTCAACATAAGGAAATTTTGTATATGAGTCCATTATTTGAAATTATACTTCATCTCAAATATATAAGCTTAGATCGTGAGGTTTTAATCATTTAGTCAAGGATATATATATGAATTTCATGTTGGAATGACTCAACATAAGGAAATTCTGTATATGAGTCCATTATTTGCGTTCTAAAATTCGATTATGATTACGGCATCTCTTTTCATAATCTGAATTATGAGAACTTGGCAAATAGAAATGGAAATATTATAGCAAAAGACTGGTTTAGTCTTTATGTGAGACATCATGAATCGTATCCCATATGCTTCGGATATAGGATCGATTACATGTGCTATATTCACCCTTTCTAAAATTTTCCAAATGCCTTGGGCATTAAGAAGGGAAAAGGTTTAGAACTAGATATGACTAAAAGGATTAAACAATTGTCGAGGACAATCTAAGGTTTATCAAAGATTGGTTGCTCAAGGACAGTTGGAAGTATAGTGATAATTCTGGAAGGACCATATTGACATAATCTGTAAGGAGGCAACTCTTGTTCAGAAGTGATAGTCAAAATGGAATCTGGAAATGTTTCAAAGTTAGAATTTTCAATCTGTCTAAGATTAAGGAAACTTAATGCAAGAAGGATGTTTCCAAGGAGTTGATCTCCTTTGGAATGCTCTGTAATGTTTGTTGTCAAGTCTTTATGAATTTGTGCATAATCATTACAAGAGGACCAATGCATATAAGTTTAGAATCTAACAGATTTCAATAAATGGCATGAATTTGGAATTCTTGCATTTGCAGTAAGGATTTGGGAGTGTGAAAAGAGAATCATTGAAGTTATGTTCAATTGATCTAGTTCACAAAGTAAATATCATAGACAAACATAGTATGCATACTTGGTGTATGGCATGACTAGTGTTTAGAAAACATAGTGTACATGCTTGGAGCATGGGACAACTATTGTTTTAAATTCAAGAATAAAGTTGATAGCTGAAACAGTATACAATGAATAATGTGTAATCATATGGTGATAAATAAAAGGTGTTTTATTTTTGTCCATAGGTTTTGATACCATATTGGATTCAATTATTATTGTGTTTCAGTTTGCATGTTTTGACTTCCCGAATAAACTAGGTTATTCTTCCGGAATGACTAAGTTATTCAAACCATTCACAGTCGGTCATATGTTGGAAGTAGATATGAATTAAGACTGTCATGGGTTGGCTTGTAGAGGTCTAAGGTGTTGGACAAAGGGCTACAACACTCATGAGTGCTCTTAAGTTCTGAGTATTGGATTCAACCCGCGCTCATTGGAATCACTTCATGGATTTTATCACGAGTGATCATGAGACGATAATATCTTATATTCTTCAAACCTAGAGATATGAGTTGTTACTATGAGTTGGTTGTACATTGATTGCACGAAAACGCATTATGTAACTCGGTGCTATAAAACGTGCCTTTGTGTATGATTCAACAAGTAGTAGAACAAGCCATATGAGTCGAAGTTTATCCATTCCTTTTACCTTCGAGATAAAAGCGATATCTGTGGGCCCCTCGATGATTTGATGATGACAAATGGAAGTGCTCGGCCGGGCCAGAACTAAATTGATTTGTTCAATTAGTCAGTCGTCATAAATCGGAAATCGGGAAACAACAAATGGACAGAGAGAATGATTATAATCCATGTCTCTGTCCATATGATATCTGGAATGAAGGAATATATGATCCCTTATCTAATGGACAAGTTCGTTGACAAGATCAGAGTTCGACAGCAGCTTTAAGAGCTACAATTGCCAGTTAGGTTTGAAGTCATACGCAATAATTGTTTTAGACTTATCCAAGTGGGAGACTGTTGGATTAATGTCTAAGTCCATAACTATATTTGGTATGTACTTGACCCGACCCGGCATGGTCCATTTGGGTTGCACTTCACACACAATTTATATGGATAATCTTTTGAGAATAGTATGTTTATGATTAATATTAATATATTATAAGTTCTAATATATTATTATGGAATCATATTATTTAATTAGTATTGATCAAGAATTAATTTATAATTAATTAAGTGATCAAAAGGAACTAATTAAATATGGACTCTTATATATATATATATATATATATATATATATATGGAATGGGCCAAGTTCATTTAGGTTGGGCTAAGCTTTCATGGATAGTCCATGGAGTGTTTAACCCATTGATCCTAGGAAATGAAAGGTCATGGGTATTAGGGTTTAACCCTAATCCTCCACACTATATAAAGATGTCCTTGGTTGGTGAAATTGGCACTAGTGTGGGTACACTATGAAGGGCTAGCCGATTTCACTAGAGAGAACCAAGTATCCATATTCTCTAAAGTCTTCCAAGGTGTTTTGGTGATTTGTGATTCCACTTGAGGCTTCCACACTATTGGGGCTAAGCTCTTAAAGCTTGAAGACATCAAGCTACATCAAAAGGTATGTCATCTAACTAGTACTTTGTAGTATAAGTGCTTCGTAATATGCTAGTTAGGATTAAAGCCTTGGAAAGTTCTTATTTGCATGTATAATAGAGAAAACATAGATCCAAGGTATTTAGGGTTGCATGTACACTTAGGAGTGTTAGAATGCTCAAAAACCAACATATAGTACATCGGACCCCGTAGAGGTAATGCCGCCAAATCTTGAGGGCAAACAACACTACCCCCAGCTCTAAATCGTGTGTCGGGTAGTTAGCCTCGTGAGGCTTCAACTGTCTAGAGGCATAAGCTATCACATTCCCCCGCTGCATCAACACTGCTCCCATACCTATGATCAAAGCGTCACAGTAGACTACAAAGTCATCTACTCCCTTTGGCAGGGTAAGAATCGGCGCCTTGTACAGTCGCTGCCTGACCGTTTCAAAGGTTGTCTGCTGCTCAAGACCTCAACGAAACACTACCGACTTCTTGGTCAGTCGGGTCAGCGGAAATGCTATCTTCAAAAAATCCTAGATAAATCTCCTACAATACCCTATCAAACCCAGGAAACTTCGAATCTCGGATGGAGACCTCGGGGCCTCTACGCAAAACGGCCTCTATCTTGACCAGATCAACTAGTATACCCTTCTGGTTAACATGGTGTCCCAAAAATTGCACCTCGTGCAACCAAAACTCACACTTGGAGAACTTTGCGAAAAGTATATCCCTCCTCAAGGTCTCTAGCACCTCCCTCAGGTGCTCCTCATGCTACCCCTGAGTCTTAGAATACACCTAGATGTCATCAATGAATACCATCAAAGAACGATCCAGCATCGGCCTGCATACGCGGTTCATGAGGTCCTTGAGCGCGGCTGGAACGTTGGTGAACCCAAACGGCATCCCCACGAACTCATAATGACCATAGCGGGTCCTAAAAGCAGTCTTCTACACATCATCATCGCTGACCCACATCTGGTGATATCTGGACCGAAAATAAATCTTGGAAAACCAAGATGCTCCCTGAAGCTGGTTGAACAAGTCGTCTATCCTCGAGAGTGGGTAACGGTTCTTTACTGTTACCTAATTTAGGTCCCGGTAGTCTATGTACATGCGATGCGGACCATCCTTCTTCTTCACAAACATGATCGGGGCTCCCCATGGCAAACTGATCGGCCTGATAAAACCCTTGTCTAGCAGCTCCTGTAGTTGCGTAGAGAACTCCTGCATCTCGAGAGGAGCCAACCGATACGGTGCCTTGGCTATCGGAGTTGCACATGGGACCATGTCAATCCGGATGTCAACCTGTCTCTCTGGAGGTTACCTAGGCAAATCCTCCGGGAATACATCCGGGTACTCTCGTACCACCGGTACATCATCGGCTGTCGCCTTACCCTTCTTACGGGTATCCATAATATATGCAACATACCACACACAACCCTGTTAAATGTGACGTCTCACTCTTGTTGCAGAACAGAAATCTGGTCCGCGTTATGGCCTCTCGCCCTGAATCACAACTCTCCCCCACTGGGAGTGCGAACTCTAACCAACTGCCGCTCACAATCAAGCATTACTCCATTGGGACTCAACCAATCCATAACCTACTATAACTTTATTACCTCGCAGGGGAATACGAACCAAATCCACTGAGAACTATTCATCAAATATCCGCAGTGTACATCCTCTGTGAACTCTCGTGACCCTAACGGTCCAGTCATCAACTATCTCCATGTCAGGTGTGCAATCCAGCTCCCCCAGAGCTCTGCTAAACCGCTTGCTAAGAGTGAGTGACACGAATGATTGGGTAGCCCACGAATCAAACAATAACATAAATGAAATGTCGTCCACTGAGAACGACCCTATAAACAAACACATATCATAAGAAATAAGCACTAACAATAAATAGGTGATGGAGAAAATACATATCCGCAATCACATCACGAGTCGCTTGTGCCTCCTCAGCTATCAACTGGAAAGCTCTACTCATCGCCACTAGCGCCTCGGCCCGACCCTGTCGGTTGTCTGTAATCCTCAGGGTAGCAGGAGCAGGTACCACCACCTTTCCTACTAATGCTAGACCGAGACATTAGGACTTTTTGTGTCCCCTCTGATTGCAATGAAATCAAATCAGATCAGATGATGTGGTGGTGGTAGTAGCTATACAATCCCTACTCATATGCCTGATCCGACCGCACTTGAAGCAGTCAGAACTCCCTGCCTTGCACACACAATCTGCCACACTTGCGACACAGACTGTGGTGCTGCTGTCCCCTAGACATGGGATCAAACACCTTGGGCTTTTTGCCCGAACCTGCTGCGCCAGATGTCACCTCTGGCTTCCTCTTCCTCTCCATCTCTAGATCAATGTCCCTCTTACGAGCCCTCGCTATCATATCCCGCAGCGTCTTGCAGCTGGATCGGCTCACAAACTGAAGGATATCACTCCGCAACATCTTATGATATCAGGCCTTCTTCATCTCCTCATCCGCCACATACTGCTGAACGAGAAGAGCCCTCTCCCTAAACTTGGCGGCAATCTCCGCCACAGTCTCTGTCGTTTGTTGGATGTCCTGAAACTCCCTAGAAAGCTGTTGCACCTCAATAACAGGTGTGAACATGGCTTTAAACATGGTCGTAAAATCACTGCAGGTCATAGCATCCAACACGGTATCATCTCCAATGCCTCTACCGACCTCCTCCCACCAGTCACGTGCCCGACCCTTCAGAAGACATGACGCGAGCCTAACCTTATCCCCCTCGGGACATCTGCTGGTACGAAATGCATTGGCGACATCTGCCAACTATCAGGTACTAGAAATGGGGTCTCGGGCCCCTTCATAATCAGGTTCTCCACATGCCCTGAACTCTCTGAACGTGAGCGTGCGTGAGCCCATCATGGTCGCCACCTTAGCGCGAAACACAGCCAACCTCTCATCCATAAGCTCCAATATACCCGCCTTGATCGAGTCGAAGATCACAGGAGTCTACTCAAGTAAGCTTCGTGTGATCTCTGAGGAGATAAACTCCCTAGTCTGCTCATCCAAGTTCTCAACTCCAGAACTTGAACCTGATCCCTCTTTGGCACCTGAACTGCCGACTGCTGGTTTTAGGGGTAAAACCACCATTCTGAAAACACATAATGACAAACGTCAGAATACTACTATAACTCGAGGGATCACATATATTACAATTTCCTTGGTCTTGTCTCAGCCTTCATTTATTTGAGTACGGATCCTCTGCTTTCAGTTGTACGCGCCCAGACCAACTTCCACATCTATCCGTGCTTTCCTCAAGAACTGCCTTGACTCCACCAAATCCCTTCTACTGCTACTGCTTTCTGCTACTCTCATCCTAGGCCTGCCCTAGGGTAGTCACCGACCCATTCTCCGCCATCAGCTACACAAGAAGTCCCAACTTTCTTCCCCTAACTAACTCATGAATACTATTACATGTTACTCAGACTAGATAATTCTTTGAATGAGAGATCCTACCCTACAACGGTTGGACTCAAACAAGATCTGCGAAATAGACGTAGACATAACCTTCTAAAATTATTTAATCCTTGAAATATGTAACGTAACTTATTCATTTACTAGTTAGTGAAAGATAACTATGATTCCTAAAAGCACAAAGCAAGCAGCGTTCGAGCATCAAGTACACATAATCAAGCACATACTACTCTGGCTTTCATACTGACTATTCTGTACAAACATGTAGTTCTCATAAAGCTGAAACACATATAACAGGAACATAAGGCATCCTCCCTAGATGCTTAGTCCTAATCTAGCATGTTGTTCTAATAAAGCTGATAATCATATCATAACATAAACGTGTATGGGTAATTTGGGAGTACTTACTTGAGCTCGGCTGATTACATGCACCACACTTTTTTTTTTCTTTTCAAAGTTCATCTCTTTCAATAAATTTCTTTTTGCTTTTTCTAAAACTCTTTCCTTTAAAAACCATTATACCACTTCTATAGTTTGAGCAAACACACCTGAAAGTGTGCTCGAATCCCTCAAACCAAAGCTCTGATACCAACTTGTAACATCCCAAAAATTCAAGCCAAAAATTTCATTTTGATTTCATTTAAATATCATAGATATGATCACCATAATATAAAATCATAGAACATGTATCTCAAAATCTCATAAATTCTATCAACATATTACAGTCTCCTAAAAAATATCAAAGTAAACTCCCAGGGTAATAAAATGTGGTGTGTGCCATGCCATCAGCTCGAACCCTTCCCTTTGCTAGCTGAAGTACCTGAAACTTATAATAACTATTAGGCCCCGCCCACTGCGTCGGGCCCCACCCGACATCGAACCGATGTCAGGAATAACTTGGGCCCCGCCCACTGCATCGGGCCCCGCTCGACATTGGACCTAGGTCTGGAATAACTTGGGCCCCGCCCATTGCATCGAGCCCCACCCGACATCGAACCGTAGCCCAGAACATATAACACATAACTCAACATGCATGAATCACAAAGACATGAAGCATACATAACTACTTCTCGGGACTGCCCCGACATCGGACCGATGTCTGGAAACAAATAAACTGCATTGGGCTAACCTCAGTATACTACACTATTAAGTGAGCCAACATTGGTGCCGTAGACCTATTCCTACGGAAGGGAAACTCACCTCGTATGTCTGACTGCTCAAACTTTGGGCAAGAAACCTTTGCCTGCTGCTCCGGCGACTCTCCAACTATAATTTCCATAAAGATACTTAGTCAAAAACTAATAATTGATGTTAGGGTAGAATGACCATTTTACTTGTAACGCCCCGATTCGTAGGTATTGTCCAATTGTAGCTTCTTGGTTTGGCCCTAATCGACGAGTTGGTTGCCCTACTTGTCGAGTAGCAGCGGGATTGAATCGCAACTTAAGTGACTGACTCGGCAAGTCCACGAGTGGGACTCGGCGAGTAGGAGCTGGCAAAAGAAACCCTAAGTCCCAGGTTTTGCACTCTATTTAAGGAGGCTTAAGCCCCATTTGGCCTCCTTACAGTCAGATAGAACTCAAAGGAAAACCCTAACCGAGTATTTTGTGCCATTAGTGCCTTGAAAGCTTGAAAGGAGAACTTGTGGAAAGAAGAACTTGGAGAAGCAAAGAGCTAGAAGCGAGGGAGGAGTGGAACCCGAAATCTACCTCAGCTAACACTCATAGAAAGTACCAAGTCGACACCTTTATCCGTTTTCCCTTCTAGATCTCATATAATGGAAATCTAGGGTTTTTGAGGTGTAAGTAAGGTGATATTGCAAAACATAAGCTAGATTTGAAGTTGTAACTTCATATCTGGACCATTCCCGAGTGATCACGAGTGATCATGAGACGATAATATCTTATATTCTTCAAACCTATTGATATGAGTTGTTACTATGAGTTGGTTATACATTGATTGCGCGAAACCGCATTGGTAACTCGATGTTATAAAATGTGTCTTTGTGTATGATTCAACAAGTAGCAGAACAAGCCATATGAGTCGAAGTTTATCCATTCCTTTTACCTTCGGGATAAAAGCGATATATGTGGGCCCCTCGATGATTTGATGATGACACATATGAGTGCTTGGCCAAGCATGGACTGATTTGATCTATTTAATCGGTCAGTTGTCATAAATCGGAAATCGAGAAACAACAAATGGACAGAGAGAATGATTTATAATCCATGTGTCAGTCCATATAATATCTAGAATGGAGGAATATATGATCCCTTATCTAATGGACAAGTCATTGACAAAGGTCAGAGATCATCGGCAAGGTCAGAGTTCGACGGAAGCTTTTGAGAGCTACGATTTTCAGTTGGTTCTTGAAGTCATACGCAATGATAGTTTTAGACTTATCCAAGTGGGAGACTGTTGGATTAATGTCTTAGTCCATAACTATAATTTGTAAGACTTGACCCGAACCGGCATGGTCCATTTGGGTTGCATGGCATCATGCATTTGGATAGACTATAATGAGAGAAATAACACTTAAGGTTTGTTAATATATTATAAGTTATAATATATTAATAAGATTATTTAATTAGTATTGATCAAGAATTAATCTAGAATTAATTAAGTGATCAAAAGAAGACTAATTAAATATATGGGTTGATTGTGTAAATCATCCATACTTGTATAGTGGGCTAATGCTCCATGGATTATCAAGTTGGGCTAAAACCCATAGGATGCTCCATGGATGCTCCATGGTGTATTTGAACCCATGGATCCAAGGAAATGGATAGTCATGACAATTAGGGTTTACCCTAATTGTAACACTATATAAAGATCATACTCTTGGAAAAATCAGCCACTATGGGTGAATAGAGAAGGGCTAGCCGATTTTACAAGTGTTCTACATTTCTCTCAAGTTATTTTACGTGTAATTGATGTTGTGTGAGCCATTTGAGGCGTCACACTTGGGGCACTAGGCACTCAAGCTTCTTGAGAACATTCTACACCAAAGAGGTATGTATTCTATCTTGTTATATTCATTGTTTCATATGCTAGATTAGTTTGTATGTTCATGCTAATTTCTTGAACATTGATGATTTGAATTATCTTGTTCTTAGATTAATAGAAAAGTTGTGTGAAATAGTTGATTTCAATCCATTTTAATCTAAGAGTTGATTCCAAAGTGTGTTTTGTAACTTGTCCTCAAGTTATATGAAAAGTCACATTTAAGAATCATAAAACTCATAAAAGTTTGCAAAGGTTACAAAAATGAAGAGTCTAGTTCTAATTAGATGGTTTTATGACTCCATAACTTGTCCTCAAGTTATGGAGGACCAAGAGTCTCTTCATTAAATAATTAATAAAAAAAAGTGTAACCTTAATTAGTTCCGTAAGTTACAAAATAAAGAAAAGTTACATTCTTTAATAGTTTAAAGTCTTCCATAACTTGTCCTCAAGTTATGGAACTTGAAGAGTTTTTTAATTAAAACTACTTTAAACACATAAGTTATGGAATTAATTAGTTTTGAATAGTTTCAAAACTTGCCCTCAAGTTTTGGAATTTGAAAAGTTTTTACTTATGAATACTTTAATTCCAAGTTTAGCCCTTAGAATTTTAAAAGTTAAAATTCAACCCTTATACTTTATAATATTATAAGTTATATATATATATATATATATATATATATATAAGAGTAAAAGTCAGTCTTACCGTTAGTAGGCCTCATTCACGAAGCCGGTCTATAAGGGGGGTATAAGGTTACTGCCTATAAAATGGCAGTTTAATGGGTGTCCACTCTCACCCACCGCTTCCTTCACTGGTGGAGGGTCGTTAGCTGAATGGGTAGGACAAAGACTATAAGTTCTTCCTTCAGTAAAAGTATTAATGATAAAATACTAAGTAACTAAACACTTATAATTCCCAATCTTAGTTACTTAGGAAAATGTGAATAAGGTGCTAACCCATGAGAGTACACTTGGCACTTTTCTTAAGTCGGTTGGTGGAGCGTGTGTGGTTTACCGCCACACTAGCTTGATTTGACAAGGTAAGCAAAGGGTTTCTTAAAGTTTAATCATAGGTCGGCGGAGCGTGTGTGGTTTACCGGTACATCGGTTGGGTGATAAACATTTAAGAGTACCAAGTATTTTACATGGTTATTTCACACCTTGTTTTGTGATCCTCGACATCCCAGTCACAAAACCTGAAGGGCACACTCGAGATTGAAACATGCCATTGAAAAGTTCAATGAATCTCAAAAGATCTAGGAGTTTCAAATCCAATTAAAATTTAATTTTATTTCGTTTTTCATGGTGGAAATTGGTAAATCGTCATTTACCTACCATCAACTATTTTATAACTTGGATTACGGCATCCCTCTTCCAGATATAAATAGGTTGTTGGATCCTAGCCTTAATATTTCATATCGGGTGATATATTAAGGACTTTTAAATCAACTAAACTTGAATATCTCCCAAAAGATGTTTAGTTCAGATATCTATGATTTTCCCAAATCTCTTGGAATTTCACTTCCTCCACCTCCTCCAATTATTCTCCCTAACCCACAAGTTCTTGAAAATTTTAAGGTCACTCAAGCCCTATTGGCAAGGCAAGGTCTAGGTGCGATCACATCTTGGAGATGAAGTCACATATTGACAAGTCGGGAGAGTTGGGTGTCAAAGTCTTGAGAAAGTTGGTGGCTTAATCACTTTCTAAGTCACATAGTGAGTTCCTTTGGGACACCTATGAAACAGACTATGACAATACCCTTAATGATCTTATCTATTTGCTAAGATCAACTTCCTAAAACTTTATGGACATTGACAATGATGACACTGGAAATCCAGAAAAAGCATTCTCTTCCAAATGGAAAGGGATCGGCCATAGTCAACTCGGTTACCCAAATGGTAAAGAGAAATACTAAGTCTGTGATAGTCCCATGTACCATTATCAAAGAGCCCATATGTTAAATTGCCAAAGGAAGGGGCATTGGTTACGAAGCTGCCAAAATTTACCTAAGGATGTTAAAGTCAATAAGTTCAACTCTACTTCAGGTAAAGTCCAGTATCTAACTCTACTAAGTTTCTATTTTGTGATTCTTGATACATGATGTGACTGGGTCACATGTTGTTATTTGTAAGAATCAAAGAAAAAGTGCAGAAACTTAAAGAAAGAACATGTTGAATCTGATCGCGTAGATGGATTTCTATCGCATAGTTTGAAGATTGGATTCTTGAGCTACTTCTTAGGAGTTATGAGATATTGCTTAGGAATAGATAACAACAAGTTTTCATATGGATTTTAAGGATAAGTTCTTCCGCAAAGTTTTTAAAATAAAGGAAAAAGTTTTATTTTTACTTATTTTAAATATCCTTACAATGGCATTTGTGAAAGAAATTGTTGTTTATATGATTCCATTGATACCAAATAATGGAAAATGGTTTTGATTCTTTCATTTGTGGTAGTGTCTAAATTTACCAAATAAGGGAAGATTCTCATCACCCAAGTTTCGATTGGACCGGAACTTGGAATCATGCAAGTTTGTATACTATGATGAATGAGAACTTTCAAACATTGGAAAAATTAAGACTAATTACTTGTTCACATGGATGTGTGAGTCAAGTAAAGGACTAAAGGATCGAGTACACATTCATGTGCACTTGTCAAAGTCCACCACAAAAGGTGGATAAGACTATTCGTCATGATTTACTAAGGTTTAGTAAATATGGTTATACTTATAAGTCTAAGTATAATTCTGAAGCATTTGAAAAGTCTCGATGTATGGCAGAACGAATAAGAAGAATCAAATTAGGCAGAAGGATAAAAATTTCTCAAATCTGAAAAGATGGGAGAGTACTTTATGATATATGATCATCTTAATGATTAAGAGACCTTATCACAATTCATCCTCCAATTTCATTCTGATAGCTAAGAAGAGGAGTTATGAATTGTTGAAGTGGTTAAATCAAGAAGATGAGTCATACTTCGTTCCAAAACAATCCTTAGAGTCATACTCTAAGATTGTAACTTGAGTGGCATATCTTAAAGAAAGTTTTATTAACACCAGTCAAATGTAAGAGTAAAAGGTTATCTACTCTTGTACATTTGAAATTGGTAAGTTGTGATGTTTTGGATAAAATAGAGACCAACTTAGACCAATTGTGTAAAGCGGTTGTCTTGATAAAGAATCCGCACTATCCCTTGAATAAGTGACAAGAGAGTCTTATATGTCAAGAGCACAGTGGGAGTCTTAAAGGTCTTGAAAGCCTCAAGAACTAATCAAGAATAAAACCTAAGGTTCTTCACTAGCACACGACTTGAGGTTTATAACCTATCGTGTTTACATATTCTACGCCCATTCCAGTTAAAGTTGGCTCTGCATATGAGTTCTTTGAGTTCTCAATTGGTTGCATAACAACTTGGAAGCAATGGCAGACCCTGTACTGCCAGGTGGCAAGAAGTTAAAATTACATAAGTTCAGTCCATATGTGTTTGGATTTGTCATTATCCTTTTCTTGGGACTAAGGTTTTGAAAAATTCATATTGGTAGGAACTCATACACCATAAAAATCTAAGTGTCATAGGGGTTTCTCTCCGATTCATGAAAATGATGGTGAGGAAACACTTTCACTAAGTAGATTTTTATGTAGATAGCAATTGTGATATTTTCATTCTCAAAGTCGTTAATGGAGCGTGTGTGGTTTACCGGCACACTAACATAGACTTGTGACAAGTGGAAAAGGTCTAAACAATTGAGACTATGATTACTACATCCCTTTACATAGTTCTGAAATTGTTTAGACACACCTGTGAGCTATCTAAGATAAGGTGTATGATATTGATAAAGTTTTATCAAAGCAATCTAGTATCAGAAATCTGAACTTTGGTGAAAAAGTCAATAGCTGATTTCTGAGTACATGTCAAAGCTAGTGGGAGCATAAGTGTTATGCTAATAATCATCATGTTAGTTGGAGCATGGTAATTATGATAAGCATTGCAAGTTAGAAATGTTAATTATAGAAAACAAGAAGTTTCAATTCGTGAGGTTGCAGGGGTTGAAAAAGTTGTTTTGCTATAATTAAAGGAGAGGAAATTATACTTAATTTCAATTATGAAAAGCTTAGATTGAGTTTATAATCATTCTAAAGAGCTTATATTGAGATTTTAATCACCTTTAGTCAAGAATATATATATATATATATATATATATATATATATATATATATATATATATATATATGAATTTCATGTTGGATTGGTTCAACTTAAGAAAATTCTATATATTGCGTTCTCAAAATTCAATTATGATTATGACATCCTTTTTCATAGTAAATTTTTGAGAATATGGCAAACAAAAAATTATTATGGAAAAATATTGGTCTAGAACCATGTCTTTATCTAAAACATCATGAATCGTGTCCCATTTACTTTGGGTACAAGATCGATTACTTGTGCTATAATATTTATTCTTTCTGAATTTTCCAAATGCCTTAGGGAATTAAGGAGGAAAATGTCTAGAATTGGATATGACTAAAGTGATTAAGCAATTGTCGAGGACAATCTAAGGTTTACCAAAGATTGGTTGCTCAAGGACAGTTGGAAGTATACTGTGAATTTTGGAAGGGCCATATTGACATAGTCTGAAAAGAGGCAACTCTTGTTCAGAAGTAGTAGTCAAAATGGGAAATAGAGTTGTCTCTATAGATGGAAGCACTATGTGTAAGATTAGAAAAAACTTAGTGCAAGAAGCATGTTCAAAGCAATGCATACTTTGAACATAAGGCTTTGTGTCCATGGAGTAGGTCTTCATTGGAATACCCTGTAATGGTTGTTGACAAGTCTTTGTGACTTTGTACACACTCATTGCAAGAGGGTAGTGCATTTAAGTTTAAAATCTAACAGATTTTGATTTGGGAGTGTGAAATTAGAATCATTGAAAGTTTGGTCAATTGGTTTATTTCACAAAGTAAGGATCATAGATAAACATAGAGTGTATACTTGGTGTATGGCAAAGCTATTGTTTAGAAAAACATAGTGTACATGCTTGGAGCATGGGACAACTAGTGTTTTTAATTCAAGTATAAAGTTGATAAAACTGAAACAATGAATAATAAGTAATCAGTATGGTGATAAATGAAAGTGGTTTATTTATATTCATAGGGTTTGATACTATATTTGATTCATTTATTCTTCTGTTTCACTTTGCATGTTTTGACTTCCATAATAACTAGGTTATTCTTCCGGAATGACTAAGTTATTTAAACCATCCACAGGCGGTCATATGTTGGAAGTAGATATGAGTCAAGACTGTCATGGGTTGGCTTGTGGAGGTCCAAGTTGGTGGAAAAAGTTGTGCTACAACACTCATGAGTGCTCATAAGTTCTGAGTATTGGATTCAACCCGCGCTCACTTGTATCACTTCATGTATTTTATCGCGAGTGATCATGAGACAATAATATCTTATATTCTTCAAACCTAGTGATATGAGTTGTAACTACGAGTTGGTTATACATTGATTGCGCGAAACCGCATTGGTTACTCGATGTTATAAAACGTGTCTTTGTGTATGATTGAACAAGTAGCAAAACAAGCCATATGAGTCGAAGTTTATCCATTCCTTTTACCTTCGGGATAAAAGCAATATCTGTGGGCCCCTCGATGATTTAATGATGACACATGTGAGTGCTTGGGCAAGCCAGGACTGATTTGATCTGTTCAGTCAGTCAGTCGTCATAAATCGGAAATCGGGAAACAACAAATGGACAGAGAGAATGATTTATAAGCCATGTCTCAGTCCATATGATATCTAGAATGGAGCAATATATGATCCCTTATCTAATGGACAAGTCATTGACAAAGGTCAGAGATCATCGACAAGGTCAGAGTTTGACGTAATCTTTTGAGAGCTACGATTGCCAATTGGTTCTTGAAGTCATACGCAATAATAATTTTAGACTTATCCAAGTGGGAGACTGTTGGATCAATGTCTAAGTCCATAACTATAATTGGTAAGACTTGACCCGAACCGGCATGGTCCATTTGGGTTGCATGGCATCATGCATTTGGATAGACTATAATGAGAGAAATAACACTTAAGGTTTGTTAATATATTATAAGTTATAATATATTAATAAGATTATTTAATTAGTTTTGATCAAGAATTAATCTAGAATTAATTAAGTGATCAAAAGAAGACTAATTAAAAATATGGGTTGATTATGTAAATCATCCATACTTGTATAGTGGGCTAATGCTCCATGGATTATCAAGTTGGGATAAAACCCATTGGATGCTCCATGGATGCTCCATGGTGTATTTGAACCCATGGGAAATAGAGTTGTCTCTATAGATGGAAGCAATCTGTGTAAGATTAGAAAAAACTTAGTGCAAGAAGCATGCTCAAAGCAATGCATACTTTGAACATAAGGCTTTGTGTCCATGGAGTAGGTCTTCATTGGAATACCCTGTAATGGTTGTTGACAAGTCTTTGTGACTTTGTACACATTCATTGCAAGAGGGTAATGCATTTAAGTTTAAAATCTATCAGATTTCGATTTAGGAGTGTGAAATTAGAATCATTGAAAGTTTGGTCAATTGGTTTATTTCACAAAGTAAGGATCATAGATAAACATACAGTGCATACTTGGTGTATGGCAAAGCTATTGTTTAGAAAAACATAGTGTACTTGCTTGGAGCATGGGACAACTAGTGTTTTTAATTCAAGTATAAAGTTGATAAAACTGAAACAATGAATAACGAGTAATCAGTTTGGTGATAAATAAAAGTGGTTTATTTATATTCATAGGCTTTGATACCATATTTGATTCATTTATTCTTGTGTTTCACTTTGCATGTTTTGACTTCCATGATAACTAGGTTATTCTTCCGGAATGACTAAGTTATTTAAACCATCCACAGTCGGTCATATGTTGGAAGTAGATATGAGTCAATACTGTCATGGGTTGGCTTGTAGAGGTCCAAGTTGGTGGACAAAGTTGTGCTACAACACTCATGAGTGCTCATAAGTTCTGAGTATTGGATTCAACCCGCGCTCATTTGTATCACTTCATGGATTTTATCACGAGTGATCATGAGATGATAATATCTTATATTCTTCAAACCTAGTGATATGAGTTGTTACTATGAGTTGGTTATACATTGATTGCGAGAAACCGCATTGGTAACTCGATGTTATAAAACGTGTCTTTGTGTATGATTCAACAAGTAGCAGAACAAGCCATATGAGTCGAAGTTTATCCATTCCTTTTACCTTCAGGATTAAAGCGATATCTGTGGGCCCCTCGATGATTTAATGATGACACATATGAGTTCTTGGCCAAGCTAGGACTGATTTGATCTGTTCAATCAGTCAGTCGTCATAAATCGGAAATCGGGAAACAACAAATGGACAGAGAGAATGATTTATAATCCATGTCTCAGTCTATATGATATCTAGAATGGAGGAATATATGATCCCTTATCTAATGGACAAGTCATTGACAAAGGTCAGAGATCATCGGCAAGGTTAGAGTTCGACGGAAGCTTTTGAGAGCTACGATTGCCAGTTGGTTCTTGAAGTCATACGCAATAATAGTTTTAGACTTATCCAAGTGGGAGACTGTTGGATTAATGATTAAGTCCATAACTATAATTGGTAAGACTTGACCCGACCCGGCATGGTCCATTTGGGTTGCATGGCATCATGCATTTGGATAGACTATAATGAGAGAAATAAAACTTAAGGTTTGTTAATATATTATAAGTTATAATATATTAATAAGATTATTTAATTAGTATTGATCAAGAATTAATCTAGAATTAATTAAGTGATCAAAAGAAGAATAATTAAATATATGGGTTGATTGTGTAAATCATCCATACTTGTATAGTGGGCTAATGCTCCATGGATTATCAAGTTGGGCTAAAACCCATAGGATGCTCCATGGATTCTCCATGGTGTATTTGAACTCATGTATCCAAGGAAATGGAAAGTCATGACAATTAGGGTTTACCCTAATTGTAACACTATATAAAGATCATACTCTTGGAAAGATCAACCACTATGGGTGAATAGAGAAGGGCTAGCCGATTTTACAAGTGTTCTACATTTCTCTCAAATTATTTTAAGTGTAATTGATGTTGTGTGAGCCATTTGAGGTGTCACACTTGGGGCACTAGGCACTCAAGCTTCTTGAGAACATTCTACACCAAAGAGGTATGTATTCTATCATCTTATATTCATTGTTTCATATGCTAGATTAGGATAATACCTTGGATGTTCATATTTGCATGTATAATAGAGAAAACATAGATCCAAGGTATTTAGGGTTGCATGTACACTTAGGAGTGTTAGAATGCTCAAAACCCAACAGTACTCTATGAGGACAGATACTTATGAGCATAATCGTATTATGGTACTAGGTGGTGGTGTCTTTGACAAGTGATCGGAGAGCTGTGATTATTTACCGAGCTAAAATCTACAAGGTGAGTTGTCCTCACTATACTAAGGGGACTAAGGCACCAAGGCCGGCCCATTGGATTTGATATCCTAGTAGTTATTGATATGTTGAGTTAAGTTAGTAATATATGCCAGTTGATTTACTGATTTAGTGTATGCACCACAGTTGAACACAATTAAGACCTTATAGCCTGAGAGTGTCTGATTTAGCCTTATGTTATGTTCTTGTTTAATTAGGAGCTTAGGGTAGGATTGAATATTCAAAAGTCTATCGGGTCCAGCATTATGTATGGCTAGCATGTGCTAGTGCTACATGGTTGGTGGAAGTTTCGTGAGTGGGTAGGTGTTGGGATAAGTCCGCCGATTTCAAGTCGTCTAGTATTCCTTAGGAATCAGACTTGAGTGCTCGATGTAATTATATGTATTGTTAGGGCATTGTGGTAATGCCTGGAACGAATATGGGTAGGTGTGGAAGGTAGTATGGGCCCGTACTACTAAAAGCACAGGACCCATACGTGTGACAAGGAAGTCACAACTCCCAGGGTTTTGTTGGGGTTGGTCCCTAGTTGTTGTAAACGTTATCTAATGCCTTGTGTTGTGTTTCAGAATGGTGATGACTAGGCGCTTTGTGACTGGATCCGGGCCAGGATCAGGATCGGGATCAGGAGAGGGCGGACAGGGGGAGCTGACAGCACCCGAGACAATCAGCCAAATGAGGCCGGAGGAGATGGACGACAAGATTCGAGCAATCCTGCATGACGAGATTTCTGCGTTGTTCCGGGCCGAATTGCCAGAAATTTTCGAGTCAATTAAGACCGCCATGGCGGAGTATTTCGATGAGCGCTATGCAGCCCTCGTAGAGACAGTCGCCACAGCAGCTGCATCAGCTGTAACTACGTCAGGGGGAGGGGTAGGTAGGGGTTTTTAGTACTGGGACTAGGACAACACAAAGCCCCCTACTTTTGATGGGACACATGATCCCATTAAGGCTATGAGATGGATTTCAGATGTCGAGGGGTGTTTCTTCACCTGCTTGTGTCTTACTGACCAAAAGGTCAGGTGTGCTCTTAACCTGCTTAGGTCTGGAGCCAAGGATTGGTGGAGACTTGCGACTGGGGCTTATACTGATGATCAGAGAGTTGCTGTTACTTGGGAGCAATTCAGGGATATGTTCCTCGCTCGTTACATTCCGAGGGTTGAGCGGGAATGTTTGGCACAGGAGTTTCTGAGTCTGAGACAGGATGGAAAGTCGGTGACAGAGATCACCCGTATGTTCACCGAGAGGGCGATGTTCTTCCCAGAGTTTGCCTCCGAGTAGTGTCAGATGAACCTTTATCTGAGTATGCTCAAAACTGATATCCGAAAGTTCGTGTCCACCCAACGATGCGATACTATTCTAGAGTTACAGGAGGCCGCCAGGCGGCGGGAGTTGGAGATTGAGCTGCAGTTGAGGGAGCAGCGGCCGGCCCCGGTACTGTCACAGCCGGCGCCGAAGCGGCCTAAGACCGCAGATGCTAGGACCGGGGGTCAAAAGGGCCGCACTTGTGGGAAGTGTGGCAAGGGTCATTCTGGGGTATGTCGGGCTGGTAGTGGGTGCTACAAATGTGGCAAGGAGGGACATTACGTGAAGGACTGTCACCAGGCTGCCACAGTTCCTGGTATGAGGTTATGTTACCACTGCAACCACGACGACCAAATGAGGGCCAACTATCCACTACTTACCGCCAAGTCGGCGCAGGCTATAGCACCGGCTACTTTGAGGATCACAGATGGGAGATCAGACAGTTCAGAGCCTCCGAAGGCTCAGGATCATGCTTTCTAGTTTACGGCAGAGGAGGCCAGAGCAGCACCAGATGTGGTTGCTGGTATGTTTCTATCCTCAACTTGTTTTATTTATCTGTTATATGCATATCTGTTGTACCTGTAATTAGCTACGTTTTTGGTGAATTCGTTTCCTGCTTTGGTCTTATTTGACT
The DNA here is from genome assembly GCF_051521515.1 of Lactuca serriola. Taxonomy (NCBI): domain Eukaryota; kingdom Viridiplantae; phylum Streptophyta; class Magnoliopsida; order Asterales; family Asteraceae; genus Lactuca; species Lactuca serriola. The sequence goes on from NC_136409.1 coordinate 66,145,930, forward strand.
CGGGGGCGAGTCGATCTTTCGTGTCTCAGTCTTTTAGTGGGGAGTTCAGTATGCCTATGGGCGAGATAGAGTGTCCGTTGCAATTGTCCATTGCTAACGAACACGGGGTTTCTGCTTCTATGGCTTATAGAGGATGTGACTTGGAGATTTTTGGGGTGTCTTTTCCGATAGACTTGATTCCGATTCCCATGGGGGAGGTGTGCGTGATTGTGGGTATGGATTGGCTCAGTAGGTTCGGTGCTATGATTGATTGCGAGGGTCAGCGAGTGGTAGTTCGAACCCCAAGTGGGGGAGAACTGTTTATATACGATGAGGGCACCAGAGTAGGTTCAGGTTTTAGCTCAGCTGCTAGGGCTCGACAGTAAATTCAGCACGGGTGTATGAGTTATCTAGCATACGTGGTAGATACGCGAGTTCGGGACCAGATTTCGGTCTCCGATGTACCAGTGGTCAGGGAGTTCATAGATGTGTTTCCGGAGCAGTTGCCAGGGATACCTCCGGAGAGGCAGGTTGAGTTCAGAATCGATCTGGTGCCAGGTGTGGCCCCTATCGCTAAGGCGTCGTACCGATTGGCGCCGCCTGAGATGCAGGAAATGTCATCGCAGCTACAGGAACTGTTGGGCAAGCAGTTCATTCGACATAGCAGTTCTCCGTGGGGAGCGCCGATTCTTTTTGTCCGGAAGAAGGACGGATCACACCGGATGTGCATTGATTACCGGGAGTTAAACAAGCTAACGGTGAAGAACAATTATCCACTCCCGAGGATAGATGACCTCTTTGATCAGCTGCAGGGTGCATCTTGGTTTTCCAAGATCGATTTGAGGTTCGGGTACCACCAGGTCAGGGTCAGGTAGGAGGACGTGGAGAATATCGCATTTCGAACTCGTTATGGACATTACGAGTTCGTGGTGATGCTGTTTGGGCTCACCAACGCGCCAGCGGTATTTATGGACCTGATGAATCGGGTCTGCAGACCGATGCTCGACCGCTCGGTCATAGTGTTTATAGATGATATCTTAGTGTATTCCAAGACCCGAGAGCAGCATGAGGAACATCTGCGAGAGCTGTTGGGGGTACTGAGGCGGGAATGGTTGTACGCCAAGTTCTCGGAGTGTGAATTTTGGTTACGAGAGGTCCAGTTCCTTGGACATCTCGTTAACCAAGAAGGGATCTTGGTCGATCCGGCCAAGATCGAGGCGGTTATGTAGTGGGAGGTTCTGAAATCCCCCTGAGATATTAGGAGCTTTTTGGGATTGGCAGGATACTATCGGATATTTATACGGGATTTCTCTAAGATTGCAGTACCCCTCACTCGTCTCACAAGAAAAGGGGTGGATTTTCGGTGAGGTCCCGAACAGCAAGGAGCGTTCGAGACCCTCCGTCAGCGTTTGTGTGAAGCGCCAGTCCTGACACTCCCGGAGGGAGTTGAGGATTTTGTGGTGTTCTGTGATGCCTCCATCACATGGTTAGGGGCGGTTCTCATGTAGAGAGGACGAGTGGTAGCCTATGCATCGCGGCAGCTGAAACCGCATGAGACTCGATACCGTACGCACAATTTGGAGTTGGGGGCAGTGGTGTTCGCCCTCAAGATATGGAGACATTACCTTTATGGGGTCCGTTGTACCATTTACACGGATCACAAGAGCTTGAGACACATCATGGATCAGCCGAACCTAAGCATGAGGCAGCGCAGGTGGCTCGATGTAGTCAAGGACTACGATTGCAAGATCCTTTACCACCCTGCAATATGTTTGAAAATAGCTGTGGACTCTCCGCTTGTGAGCTTAATCAGGGATGTCCAGATGGAGGGCATGCGACCGGAAAATTTGAATAGAGAAAGGATCAAGGGTGAAAACACCAGGTTCGTGCAAGATTGTCGGGGATTACTGACCAGATATAGTCGGGTTTGGGTTCCGATGACTGCCAAGATCAGGCAGATGGTTATGGAAGAGGCTCATAAGTCTCACTTCTCCATCCACCCGGGAGCCACCAAGATGTAACGGGATTTGAGCTTGAGCTATTGGTGGTCGGGTATGAAACGCGAGATCGCTTGGTACGTCGAGAGGTGCTTGACCTGCATGATGGTCAAGGCCGAACACCAGAGGCCGCATGGCAAGCTGCAGCCCCTGGAGGTTCCCATGTGGAAGTGGGAGCAGGTCACGATGGACATTATCACCAAGCTGCCAAGGACGGCGAAGGGGTTCGACGCCATTTGGGTCATCGTGGACCGATTGACCAAGAGACCCCATTTCTTGGCCATACGAGAGAGTTCCTCGGCCGAAAATTTGGCCGAGGTGTACATTCGTGAGATCGTCTCTCGCCATGGGATTCCCGTTTCCATTGTCTCAAATCGGGATGTCAGGTTTACCTCCCGTTTCTGGCAGAAGTTTCACGAGGAGCTGGGCACGCGGTTGCACTTCAGCACAACATTCCACCCTCAGACAGATGGCCAAAGCGAGCGGACTATTCAGACTCTCGAGGACATGCTGAGGGCGTGTGCCATCGACTTTGGTGGGAGCTGGGATTCTCACCTACCACTTGCAGAGTTCGCCTACAACAACATCTATCATTCTAGCCTTGGCGCCCCGCCATTCGAGCAGTTGTATGGGGGGAGATGTCATACCCCCTAGTTTTGCAGACGACCGAGAAGATTCAGCAGATCAGACAGAGGTTGCAAACAGCTCAGAGTCGGCAGAAAAGTTACGCTGACAGGCGCCGATCCGAATTGGAATTTCAGATAGGCGACATGGTACTTCTGAAGGTCTCGCCCTGGAAGGGTGTGATCCGTTTCAGGAAAAGCGAAAAATTAGGCCCTCGATACATTGGGCCATTCAGGATCATTGCAAGGGTTGGCAAGGTGGCTTATAGACTAAAGCTTCCGGAAGAGCTCAGTAGGATCCACAATACTTTTCACGTATTGCAATTGCGAAAGTGCATTACGGACCAGGAGGCTGTGGTATCATTGGATGATATTCAGATCGACGAGCGCCTGAACTATGTGGAAAGGCCTGTGGCCATTTTGGAAAGAAAGACAAAGATTCTGCGGAACAAGGAGATACCTTTGGTAAAGGTACAATGGGAACATCGTTGGGGATTCGAGTGGACATGGGAGCCGGAGGCGGAGATGCGCGAGCACTACCCGACATTGTTCATACCAGCGGACTTCGAGGATGAAGTCTAGTTCAAGTGGGGGAGAGTTGTAATGCCCCAATTCTCAAGTATTGTAAAATTATAGTTTCTTGGTTTGGCCCTACTCGACGAGTTGGTTGCCCTACTCGTCGAGTAGCAGCGGGATTGAATCGCAACTTAAGTGACTGACTCGGTGAGTCCACGAGTGGGACTCGGCGAGTAGGAGCTGGCAAAAGAAACCCTAAGTCCCAGGTTCTGCACTCTATTTAAGGAGGCTTAAGCCCCATTTGGCCTCCTTACAATCAGATAGAACTCAAAGGAAAACCCTAACCGAGTATTTTTTGCCATTAGTGCCTTGAAAGCTTGAAAGGAGAACTTGTGGATGGAAGAACTTGGAGAAGCAAAGGGCTAGAAGCGAGGGAGGAGTAGAACCCGAAACCTACCTCAGCTAGCACTCATAGAAGGTACCAAGTCGACACTTTTATCCGTTTTCCCTTCTAGATCTCAGATAGTGGAAATCTAGGATTTTTGAGGTGTAAGTAAGGTGATATTGCAAAACATAAGCTAGATCTGAAGTTGTAACTTCAGATCAGGACCATTCCTGAGTTCTAGATCCATAAAGTTCCTGTCTTGGACGTGAATGAGGCTTTCCTTGTGCCTAAAACCCATTAAGAGCTTAGTTTTGGACATTAAGGACCTTTTTAGCTATGCATACACGTAAAGTTTGCAACTTTACGTGAAAGTCATGCCCTGGAAGCTTGGATCTGTGGTTTGGAGTTGTTGCATGGCTTAAAATGGATCTGTATGGCTTAAGGACTAAAGGAACTCGGCGAGTCACAAGAACGACTCGGCGAGGCGTATGAATATAGCCGTGAACTCGACGAGTTGGTAGAACAACTCGGCGAGTCCGATGAAGGTTGCCTTAGACTCGATGAGTTGCATGAACAACTCGGCGAGTCGGATGAGTTTCCTCCAAGTTAGGAATGTGTGTATATCAACGTGTTACTAGAAGAGAAACACGACGAGTGGCTATAGGGCCTCAATCGAGAATCGTGGGAACTCGACGAGTCACGTTGGTGACTCGACGAGTAGGTAAAAGAACTCAACAAGTTCTCCTTCAAATCAAATCATCGGGACAATCTTCAACTGACTCGCCGAGTCCCTCCTGAACTCATCGAGTTCATCTTCATCATATGAACGTGTCCAGTCACCGACTCGCCGAGTTGTATGAACAACTCGTCGGGTCCATCTTCATCGGTTGGGAGATTGCCTTGGAGTCTCCGAGTACGTTCATATACTCGCCGAGTCCCATGGTTTCCAGGTCCGAAACTATGTCTATTTTGTTGGGTCCTTCTTCTGGAGTCAACCACCACCTATCTAAACTTAACTGGATTCCTGCAAGTCGCAATAGGTTGGGGAGCCAAGCCCCCAGACTCGCCGAGTCCCAAGAACGACTCGCCGAGTCGACCATTGTCTCATCCCATTATTTGATTTATGATGTACAACTCTCATCCAAAAGGTAGATCTGGGCTCCTTAATTCGATATAACACGTAAAGTCATGAACTTTACGTGCATTCATGGGACTTTTATGCTCAAGGGACCAAAAATGGGGTTTATTTCATAAATGGGGTTCTCATGGCCATGAAGATGGCACTATTATGCCATGAGGACCCTCCAAGGTTCCAGGTCTGGACTTATATTAACTTGGGATGTCCAAGTCCCAAAGATCAAGCTTCTTGGACCCAAAATTCCATAAAAATGACCACAAGAAGATCTAAGAAACTACAAGTCAAGTATGAAGCTTGATTACCAGAAAGTGAGGATAAAGCGTTGTTGATCCTGGATCTACTCCTTTGCCCTTGGGTCTTCTATCTTCCACTTCTTGCTCTATCTTCAAAACACACCAAGAAACACTAAAAATAACCAAGAAAGCTCAAGCTCACTTATGGAGGATTAGGCTTTCGGGTGTAATGCTCTGGAGGTGAGGGAGGCTGGGTGGAAGCCTCATAAGATGTTTAAATAGGGTGTGCAAACCCTCCAATTTAGGGTTTCACCCAGACAGCTCCTACTCACCGAGTCTGACTTCTGACTCGCCGAGTAGGTCATTAATTCCACCATATCCGGAGTTAGTCCTACCCGACGAGTTGAGCCCCCAAGTTGCCGAGTCCAAGAGTAAAATATGAAATTTGACTTTAATTTAAATGCATACTTGAGACTGGGTGTTACAGTTTGTCCTTTGAATCCATAAGAACATATTATGGTTGATTCGAAATTACCTTGGTATTTCAATCATTTCTGCATTCAGGATAAAAGTTCTTCTATATACCACTTCTGCTTTAATATCTTAACTTCAATGGTTGCTCCTAATTCTCAACAAATGTATTCAATGCAAATAGCAAATAGAGTGGGTTTCCCTTCTTGTGTCCCATTGCTAGTTGTTGAAGAGTTTGATAGCTGGAAACTTAGAATGGAAAGTTTATTAATTGGTAAAGATAAAGGTGAAGCTATCTGGAGATCTGTAAAAGAAGGTCCACATGTTCTAGTTAGACAAGCTGTAACAGATGCTGCTGCAACTCTCATGGGGCAGGAAGAAAAACATCAAACATCGCATGGTGCTGATGACATTGAGAAATTGCATGCAGATCAAATTGCCTTTTTTTGAAATGGTGTTTGGTGTTCCTCCTTCTGTCTTTGAGCAAATTAAGTTGTGAAAATCTGCTAAATACATTTGGGACACACTGCATCACCTGTTCAAGAGATCAAAAAACATGAAGGATAGGTGTTTAACTTCTGTCGTCAACAACTTTGATACTTTCACCACAACTCTCGGTGAATCAGTTGCCTCGGCCTCTAACAGATACCAAATCATTGTTAACAACATGACAGCTCATGGGATTGTCTGAACTCCACTATAATCCAATCTCAATTTCATCAATAGTCTTGGTAAAGCAGGGGGGAATGTGAAATCATGTCTTTAGAGTAATGGATCTTGGAAGAAGTTGAAGCTTTACCAACTGTTTGATGAACTTCATGGTCATGAATCAAATGTTGCACAAACTTTAAGAGAACTCCTAGGAGGTCCTCTTACTCTTGTTAGTTCTTTCGATCTTCATGTACGGAACCTATCTATTTCGAACCCATTCAAAGTTGTTATCCCAAGTATCCCACATGTTGAACCCTCTCCACCAACTTTACATGCTCCTACTAGTTCCAACTATCAGTTTGATGGAGACCTTGACCAGGAAGCAATGGACACTGAACTACGCTTTCAACAAGAGTTTGATTTTCTTTCCACGGAATATAAGCGTCCTTTCAATCCCACTCATAAACAATATCACAACTATTTCCAAGCTCCTCATCAATGTAATCCCCAACCATTTCCCAAACCTTCAGAAAATCGACCTGCTTCTAAACCCAACATCTCTACACCAAACCATACCTCGGAATCCCACGAGTTTCTAAAGTCAGAAAAACCAAAAATCGTTTGTCACAAGTCTGTTCATGCTAATCACTACACCAAAGATTGTTTGGCTGAAGCGCCAAAAAACCCAAGATCAAGGACTCTTCATATTTTTCACGTCGAGACCAAGAGATGGTTGTTATTGAGAAAGCATTCAATATCACTATGTCGAGAGATGTGGAAGGATATTGGTCACCAGGAAATGAAGATGATGTGAGTAATAGTTGAAACATGTGTATTATCTCAAAACAAACAATCGAATGTGATGAAGGCTACTGGTCTTCTGGATCAGACAAAGATGATGATGTTGAACCGAACTACTGCTACATGGCGACCAACGAACCACCTGGTAGAAGTTTCGTTCAACAGGTAAAATCTATGATTACTGATAATAACTTGGATTTATCTCTTTGTGAATCATATCTAACCCGGATCCAATCAGATATTGACATCATTTATAAAGTCTATGAGTCTACGATTGAAGCTAGTGAGAAGATGGAGAGTGAACTAAGTCATCTTAGATTACGTTTTGAGGATAAGAAGCTTAAGATAGAGTCCTTAGAACATGAACTTGTAATCTCAAAAGATGAATGTATCACTCTTAAAGACAAATTTGAAATCACTTATTCGTAATGGAATGTTTTAATTTCTGATAACAAACATCTTAATGCCAAAATAGATGTTGTGCATAATGCCATAGATATTCTTGAAGCAAATGAACGGATGACTCACAATTTTCGTCATCCTTAGTCTAAACCACCTGGTCTCGGAAGCGAGTTTCTGAAAACTATTGCTCGTCCCTTGAAGGAGTTACAAAATCTAAATTTTATGGGAGACATTCCAAACTGCAAACATTCGGATACTCTTGTCTCGCCATTGTCACCCCTTCCTGAGACTTCAGACTGATTCTCATCCCTGATTCTAGAGTTTCAACCAATAGTTGTCAAAAGTCCTGATTATACGCCTCTTCAACCTCTGACGCCCCTAGACCTAAATCAGAACTCGAAATTTTCCCCTTTGCATTCCCAACACTGTGGTTCAAATTCTGGAGACAACTAGACCTGACTTGGATAAGTTAGATTTTGTCTGGGCATCTTTTGATAGTGACACTGAAGAAGAAATCGTAGTAGAATATTTGTATGATTCACGTGTCTCTGATTCACAAGTGATTTAGAAAACCACCTTAGTGCCAATTAAACCCATGTTTAACAATCCATCTGCTGGCCAAACTTTCAAGTCATCATGTAACTCCAGGAAGAAAGATTCATTAAATAGAAAAGATGTTGTCGATTCTAAGATAAAAGCCAAAAATGCACTCAAAAATGAAATTAGGTCAAGACAAGGCTCCATTTTAATTGAGAATTCCAAAAAGAAAGTATCTCTGACTGTAAGCTCAACGACTAGGAATCATAACACATTTCCTATGTTTTCATTGTTAAATTTGATGGTATGATTTTTAAACCTCAACAGCCTTCAAAAACAAATGTACCATAAACAATAGCAAACAAAGAACGATTTGTTAAAAACAACGTCACTCAAAAAATTTCAAAGAATTCAAAACAAAAGTTTGAGTGGAGCTCTGAAAGTGTTGAAAAAATTATTGCAACTTCAAGTAACACTGTCATCCCTACAACTCCAAAAACAATCGGTCTGAGAAATGTTGTTATGAAGCACCCTATTGTTGAATATGATTTTTGGATCAATGAAAAGGCGTTGGCATTTTGCTTCTTTCCCAAAGGATCTCAGAACAAGCCCTCCGAGACAATTTTTACTCAAAAGTCACGATCCAAGTCTAGAGCCCGTACACAAGTCCGAAAACCTAACTCGGAGCCTAAAACCTTCAAAATTCACTAACTTTTGCAGGCACTTTGTGCTTCATAACAAGATACAATATGGTATATTGATAGTTCTTATTCTATGCACATGACGGGGTCTAAAGATTTTCTGCGTGATCTCAAACTCTCACCAAATGCTGGCTATGTGACGTATGGCAAAAACTCCAAATCTCAGATCCAATGTTATGGCATCCTCACCAATGGAAACTTCTTTGTCTCAAACGTAGCATACGTAGCTGATCTGAAGCATAACCTAATTAGTGTTGCTCAACTTACTGATGCAAATCATCGAGTTCAATTCTGTAAGAAACACAACTATGTCATGTCTGAAGACCAAACAGAATGTCTAATCAAGTCAAATCGCAACAAAGGTTTTCTCATCTAAATTTTCTATATATGAATGATCTTGTTTCTGGTGAAATGGTCTGAGGTCTGCGTCTCCTCATGTTTGAAAATGATCATCGAAAAATCAATCTCGAACCATTGGAACTTCTTCACATAGATTCGTGTAGATAGTCCGTTGTAGAAATTCTACATCACCATAAATACATTATTGTGATTGTGGATGATTTTACAAAATTCACCTGGGTTTTCATTCTCATTCTTAATTCCAAAAACAACCTCGGAAATTATCAACTTTATAAGTTCTCGTCAAACTGCCTGCTCAACGAATCCGAAGTGATAATGGTTTGGAGTTTACCAATTTCACCATTGAGAAATTCCTCTCGGAGAAAGGAATTGACCATAATTTCTCAACTCCCTACAGTCCCCAACAAAATGGTGTGGTCGAGAGAAGAAACAAAACCCTCATTGTAGCTACTCGATTAGTGCTTAATTTTTCCTAATCTTCGACTCTATCTTTGGGCTGAAGTCGTGTCCACTGCTTGTTCCACTCAGAATCGAAGCAACATCAATTGACGCCTCAATACGACACCTTACGAAGCCATGAATGGGCGTATGTCGAGTATCTCTTTTCTAAACTTTTTTGCCTTTCGATGCTTAATAAAAAACAATCGTGATCAGCTCATGAAAATTCAGCCAAAATCCGATGAAGCAATCTTTCTTGGATAGTCAGCAAAATCAGAAGCTTACAGAGTTCTAAATCGTTGAACTCGTGTTTTTGAAGAAAGCTATGATGTCACATTCGATGACAACGATATTTGGAATTCTGGCCCAATCCATGTCAGAACCGACATCTTGGACTTGAATGCTCCATCGCCAAGATGTCCGAATCCTCAAATAATTCATGAAGTCGATTTTGAAACCCTGTTTGGACCATCTGAAATAGCTCTTGAATCGGAATCTCGATCAAGACAATCCTTATCAACTATAGCTTCAATCTCATAAAATGTTTCCTGTCTGACACCCATACTTCCCCCATTTGATTCCGAATCAATTCAACCTTCTCATGTGGAGGGGGAGAATGGACTTCTCAACCAAATTAGGTACGCAGAAGACTTTAAGGCAAAAAAGTTCAATAAATTTGTAGTTCCTGGACTGTGGACAATACTCATGTACCTCATCCTTCGATGTCTCTCTGGGAAATGTTGAATCAAAAAAAAGTGACCCTCTTAAACTTCAGCTACCGCAGACATAAAGCCACCGCAGTCAAGCAGTCTCTTCAACAATGTTCATCCGAAGTCTTCAGCACCGCAATCTCTATCTAGTTTACTTTGTCTTTATTGTAAAACACTCTATTGTCCAGTATGCCTTGCATGGCTACTCTTAGAGTTGTAAACTTGTTATCTTTATGAGTCTCTATAAATAAAACTCATTCTTGTGTAATCAGTGCAGAGAGTCTCTCATCTAATTCTAATACATATCTCAAAAGTTCTCATTCTATCTTACTTACTCAATCTTCTTACTCTCATAATCCATCACCATCTCTCTTCGGAGCAAGTTGTGACATCCCCGTTTTCACGGCCAGAAAAGACCGATTTTGTTTATGCTTTGTTTGAAAAATCAGAGTAACATTTTAAATAAAAGTGTTGCAGAATTTGTCCCAAAACAAAATATGATAAAGATTTATCATAAGCATTTCTATGGAAATGTATTTCATTAAAAAGACTCAGGATGTCATGTTCGATACAGATCATAACCATAAACAATACATCATGGGCCTTACTACATTATTCTGTATTTATAGGCCTAAAATCCCTTAATCTCGCATCCCAAGACATCACATCTACGCTCATGCGCCACTAGTTGTAATACAGGAAACTGAGGGGGTCAGGCTTAGGAGCCTGGTGAGCACATAGGGTTTTCAACCCACACTAAATAAGTTTATTAACTTTATCAAACCAAACTAACCCGATTATCCATTCTCGTTATCCTCACTTTACGTCCCTAAGACATCTAACACAAGGGACCTAGTCTAAGGACTATCATCGGGATGGACACTACTGCTAAGGGGATTCCTCAGCAATAAATGTCTTTAAGGCAACCATGTGGGGGGTGGAGTACACCTGGTGAGCACACAGTTCAAATAAACCCAAAGTTCAAATAAACACCTACAGGTTGCGAACCTGCTAGTGTTCCACTGGACTATCTAGAATACTCCATGGTCGTCATCTAAACTCCGCTAGATGACTGGATCATCAATAACATCTATAACGAGGCCTCTCATTATTTTATTTTTTCACACAGCAACTATTACATCTACCCATGTTTTACCCAACACATTTTGTAGATATAATATACATATACAGTTTAAATTATTGAAAACATGTATAAAATGTTCATCCAGCATAGATAGCAAGTATTCAGATAATATGCACACATAGCATGTAATTTATATAAAATACTTCATATCTATGTGTAAGCTGAAATTAACTATGCACTCACTTGAGAGGTGGTGACTCAGCACTCGGACAATTCTTCGATACTCTCAAAACAATTTTCCTTCGATAAAACCTAGTATCAATACCACTAGAGTTTAGTCTAACGTTAACCGCGACTAATTAATAGTCTAGCTATTATTATTATTATATAAGCATTAAATAACACTCAATATAACTCATAATAATAGCCCAAATAATTATTTTAAGGACCAAATAACATTACTATAATTATTTTAACGCTATATTAAAAATTGAGTAAGCGTAGCTCACTCACAACGGATTTTAAAGAAAACCGGGCTTTGCTCGGAGCAGCGTTTCCGAAACCGAAAGACCCTTTCTGTTGGGACCCCGGGAGCCTCGGGGCTTCCTTCGGGGTCTAGGGGGTTTACCTAGGATTTAGGAGGGTCTAGGGAAGCTACAGAGAGCAAGTAATGAGAGAAAGAGTGGAGAAATGTGTGAGAAATTCAGGCAACTTCACATGCCTTTTATAGACGCGAAGCCTCGGCGGTACGCTAGGCGTAGGGAGGTTAAGCGGGGCGTAGTCCTCGTATAAGAACACCATCTCGGATCCAGCTCGCTCGCATGCGCCTACTCTCGGAATGGATAAGAACTGAACGTACGCGAGGCGTACTTAGCCTCAGACGCGGGGCGTAGCGACGCGACGTGTCATCATCCGAAGCGAGCACCGTGGTCAGCAAGCGATGGCCCTGATCGAGCCACGTCATCAACTTCTCAACAGATATCGTAATTTCACTTTCTGACTTCTAAAAATCATAAATTTCACATACGAGCTCCATTTTCGACGTTCTTTATATCCGTTCTTTATTACTAGGCCGTGACAGGATTAGTCCGTTAAATTCTCATAACTTCTTCATCCGACGTCCGTTTTCGCCCATTTTTTTTCTCGCTACGCTACTCTTAATGAGACCTTCAATTCTCATTTAGATCGTGTCAGCTAAAAACCGCTCGACCTAATATTCAAATTTAAGGCTATACACTGCTAAGCCGAAACTTCGAAAAATCATAACTTCTTCATACGAAGTCAGATTTCGACGTTCTTTTTATGGAGACTCTCGGTTTAATGTATTCTACAACTTTTGTTAAAATTGCTAAGGCTAAAAGTTTCTCTATTGTAAATTCACTATTTACGCTTCCCGGTATCGTGCCGGTTCCATCGCGAAACTTCAACAGGTCATAACTTCTTCCTTATAACTCGGATTTCGGCGTTTTTTATATCCCCAGAATCCTTGGTTCGACCACTACAACTTTATATAAAGATATCAGGCTTATCTCAAACTTCAATTTTGACGCTTATTTTTATTCTTTATTAATTATACATTTATAATTAAATAATAAGCACATAATTTCACATAATTCTCAGCTTTCCTCATTTCCCAAATCGTATAAGTCCCTTCCATGGTGAGACTTTAAGCAAAAACAAATCCCCAACTTCGAAGGTCATCGGTCGTCTTTTCTTGTCAGCATAGCTCCTCTAACGATCCTGAGTTGCTAACATCCTTTCCCTAATCACCTTTAGTTTCTCAGCAGTTTCATGGACTATCTCGGGGCCCATAAACTGCTTCTCTCCAGCTTCAAGCCAACAAGACGGCGTATGACACTTCTATCCGTACAAATCTTGATAAGGTGCCATCTTGATACTCAAGTGGAAACTGTTGTTGTAGGAAAATTCTACTAGAGGTAACTGGTCATCCCAATTCCGTTGGAAATCAAGGGTACATGCTCTTAGCATATCTTCCAGTGTTTGAATCGTTCTTTTGCTCTGACCATCAGTTTGTGGATGGTAAGCCGTACTCAAACATAATTTTGTACCCAATTCTTCTTGCAGGCTCCTCCAAAACCTCGACCTGAATCGAGTATCACGTTCTGATACAATTGTAAGAGGAACACTGTGAAGTCTTATAATTTCCTTCATGTAAGCATTTGCAAGCTTAGCCATAGACCACTTCTCGTTGGCTGCTATGAAGTGTGCACTCTTGGTGAAATGATCCACGACCACCCAAATCATGTCGTGACCGCTCTTTGTCTTGGGCAGTTTGGTCACAAAATCCATGGTGATGTCTTCCCATTTACCCATGGGTACAAGCAAAGGTTCCAAAATCCCATACGGTTTCTGATATTGTGCCTTAACTCTCGCACATTCGGCCACATACTTCGCAACATCGAGTTTCATCGTCGGCCACCAGTTGTAGGGTTTTAAGTCCCTATACATTTTAGTGCTACCGGGATGAATTCAGTACATGGTCTTGTGTGCTTCTTCCATCAGAATATCTCTTATTCCTCCCGTCTTAGGTACCCAAATCCGATCTTGGAATACCTTCAGTCCTTGACTGTTTGTACCGAACACTAACGTTTTTCCCAAACATTCTTCCTTTTGGTCATTCTTTTCTAAGGCTTCTTCTCGTGCTTTCCTGATGCTTTCCACAATCATCGAGACGACTTCAATTCTCAACGCCCTTGGCCTTTTCCTTTCATGGTTGACTTTCCGACTGAGAGCATCAGCGACAACATTTGCTTTGTCGGGGTGGTAAAGTATCTCACAGTCGTAGTCCTTGAGTAACTCATGTTTAATTCTTTTTTATTAAAGAGATACTAGAGACTCTTATGATCAATGAAAAGCTTGCACCTCGTGCTATAAAGGTAATGCCTCCATATCTTTAGAGTGAAAACTACCGCTGCCCATTCCAAATCATGAGTGGGGTAGTTCTTTTGTGTTCTTTCAATTGTCGAGATGCGTATGCTATAACCTTTTCCCTTTGGGTCAGAACACAACCCAACCCGACTCCAGATGCGTCATTGTAAATCGCAAAGTCTTCAACTCCATCTGGTAGACAAAGTATCGGTGCTTCACATAACTTCTTCTTTAGCTTCTCAAATGCCTCATCATGCATCTCACTCGACGTATACGTAGCTCCTTTGTGGGTCAACACTGTTAATGGAGCAGCTATTGAAGAAAAGCCTTGGATAAATCGTCGGTAATATCCGGCTAATCCTAGGAAGCTTCGAATCTCCGTCAGACTCTTTGGACGTTCCCACTTCATTACCGCTTCGATTTTTATTGGGTCAACCATTATCCCTTCTTGGTTAACCACATAACCCAAGAATTGGACTTCTCGGATTCAAAAATCACACTTGGAGAACTTAGCCTAAAACTTCTCCTTCTTTAACACCTCCAACACTTCCCGTAGATGCTTGCCATGCTCCTCTTGGCTTTTCGACTAGATCGGAATGTCGTCGATGAACACTATCACGGATTTATCGATGAATGGTTTACAAACCCTATTCATCAAATCCATGAATGTTGTTGAAACATTGGTTAGTCCAAACGACATAAGCAAGAACTCGTAGTGTCCATATCTCGTTTTGAATGCAGTCTTCTCAATATCCTGATCTCTTACTTTCAGCTGATGATATCCCGAACTAAGATCGATCTTAGAAAAATAGCTCGAACCTTGCAGCTGATCGAATAGGTCATCAATCCTTGGCAATGGATACTTGTTCTTCATCGTTGCCTTGTTCAACTCTCGGTAGTCTATACACATTCTCATGCTTCCGGCCTTCTTATTTACAAATAACACTAGAGCTCCCCAGGGTGATGAACTAGGTCGAATGAAACTGTTGTCCAACAGCTCCTGAAGTTACGTCATAAGCTCCTTCATCTCCGTCGGTGCTAATCGGTAAGGTACCTTTGCTATCGGTGTTGTACCTGGTAACAAGTCTATCCGAAACTCCACTTGCCTATCAGGTGTTAATTCGGGAAGATCTTCGGGAAAGACTTCTGGATAATCGCATACAACCGGTATATTCTGCACGTCCTTCTTTTCTTTCTTAGCATCAATCACAAATGCCAAATATGATGCACATCCCTTGGATAAACATTTTCTGGCTTTCATCAGGGAGATGATTCCAGAATTCACTCTTCGTTTGTCCCCGTACACCATAAATGACTCCTTTCCAGGGGGATTTACCCTAACTATCTTCTTTCGGCATAATATCTCGGCATCGTTGGCGCTAAGCCAATCCATACCCAAAACGATGTCGAAACCATTTAACTCTATGGGTAATAGCTCTTCGTGGAATTCGTTTCTGTTTAGGTCGATGATTACGTTCTTAATACGATTACTAACAGGTACGAACTTGCCACTGGCAACTTCTACAATCAGGGAATTATCAATTTTTTCTACAAGTAATGCTAGCTTCCCACCAAATTTACACGACACAAAGGATTAATTGGCTTTGGAATCAAATAGCATATTGGCAGGCAAACCATTTACAAGAAAGGTACCTGAAGCGACGTCTGCTGCCTCCTTTGCAGCCTCGAGCATCATCTGGAAGGCTCTCACCTTCGGCTTCGGTGGAGTGTTGGGCCTTCCCACATCTTTCTTATTTGGTCAATCCTTAGCAATATGCCCTTCTTCACGGCACTCGTAGCACACCCTCTTGTTGATGATGCACTCTTTGGCATAGTGCCCCGTTTTCCCACACTTGTAGCAGTTTACTTCCTCGCTACATTTTCCCGAGTGCTTCTTCTCGCACTTCTCGCACCATTTCAATTCATTTCCTCCCCCCCCCCCCCGAGCTTCTTTGAACCGAACTTGCTCTTCTTTTCGTTGGGTTTAGCAGACCCTTCAAATTTCCTCTTCTCGCCAACCTCAACCTTGTTGGCAGCTCTTCCCTTAATCATATCCTGCACAGACTTGGCAGCCCAGATAGCTGCCTCCAGAGTATGTGCCTGCCACACTGGCACCGCGTACTCCCATGGAAGTCCCTTTGCGTACTTATCGATTTTTGTCAGCTCATCAGGAACAAGATGCAAGGCACACTCCATCTTTTCTGTGAAGTTGTTTGTGTATTCATCGATTGACATGCTTCCCTTCTTTAGGGTTAGAAACTGGTTCTCTAGCTCGAGCAAGTTTTGAGCTGAGCAGTACTTTCGTTTGAATTGCACCAAAAATCCTGCCCATGTCAGTTGCAGGGGCTCGTTGGGGCTTAAAGTCTTCCCCAAGGTATTCCACCAATGTACAGCGCCTCCTCGTAACTGACGCACTGCAAACATGATCTGTAGTTTTCCTCTGCAACCGCACATCATGAAAGCTAACTCCATCTCCGAGATCCAATCCATGACCCCGATCGGATCTTCCTTTCTCGTGAAAGTCGATGGCTTGCAAGTCAGAAAATCCTTGTACTTGCCTCCATTCCTCTCGACTCTTTCATCTTCGTTGTTTTGTTGAACTATTGGTTGGTTGACATGACCAACGGTTCCACTGTAGTTTCCCTCCTCAGTCTGCCCTTCATTCAACTCGGGCTGTTCAATCTGTATGGTCGCTTCTCTCGATTTTGCTGGATCAAACGTTTGGTTTCCTCCATTTGACGATCCAACATCGCCTGGATCATCGCTTGCACTCCGGCCATCGTTATTGGCTTAGCAGCAGCTTCCACAACCGGTATTTGCTCAACCATTAGGGGTTGGTTTCTGTTCCCATTTGCATTCACGTTTCCGCTACAGGTCGTTGCCATCTTGATCTATACACCGAATAAGGTGAATTTAGATCTTTATTTAGGACTGATGTTCAAATCATCCTTTTCTCTCCAAAACGTTTACATGTTAGTTCTAATATCGTAGTCGAACGTTTAGAATCCTAAACACATAAGGTTTCCAGATCCGGTCGGAAACAGACCATAGATCCGAACAATTAACAGCATATCAGGCACAAAGCATTTATCACATAAAAGAATTTTAGGCATAATTCCTAAAATAAGCTAGTGCTCACACCTCACAATCATCGCTTAGCATTCTAAGTTTAAGTTTAGAAATCCTAAAAATTCCTTGTTCGCTTAAACTAATGCTATGATACCAATTGTGACATCCCCATTTTCACGGCCAGAAAAGACCGATTTTGTTTATGCTTTGTTTGAAAAATCAGAGTAACATGTTAAATAAAAGTGTTTTGGAATTTGTCCCAAAAAAATATAATAAAGATTTATCAAAATCATTTCCATAGAAATGTATTTCATTAAAAAGACTCGGGATGTCATGTTTCATACAGATCATAAGCATAAACAATACATCATGAGCCTTACTACATTATTTTGTATTTACAGGCCTAAAATCCCTTAATCTCTCATCCCCAGACAACACATCTATGCTCATGCGTCACTACCTGTAATACAAGAAACTGAGTGGGTCAGGCTTGGGAGCCTAGTGAGCACATAGGGTTTTCAACCCACAATAAATAATTTTATTAACTTTATCAAACCAAACAAACCCGATTACCCATTCCTGTTATCCTCACTTTACGTCCCTAAGACATCTGACACAAGGAACCTACTCTAAGGACTATCATCGGGATGGACACTACTGCTAAGGGGATTCCTCAGCAATAAATGTCCTTAAGGCAACCATGTGGGGGATGGGGTACACCTGGTGAGCACACAGTTCAAATAAACACCTATAGGTTGCGAGCCTGCTAATGTTCCACTGGACTGTCTAAAATAGTCTGTGGTCGTCATCTATACTCCGCTAGATGACTGGATCATCAATAACATCTATAACGAGGCCTCTCATTATTTTATTTTGTCACGCAACAACTATTACATCTACCCGTGTTTTACCCAACACATTTTGTAGATATAAAATACATATACAGTTTAAATTATTGAAAACATGTATAAAACGTTCATCCAGCATAGATAGCGAGTATTCAGATAATATGCACACATAGCATGTAATTTATATAAAATACTTCATATCTATGTGTAAGCTGACAATAACTATGCACTCACTTGAAAGGTGGTGAGTCAGCACTCGGACAACGCTTCGATACTCTCAAAATAATTTTCCTTCGACAAAACCTAGTATCAATACCACTAGGGTTTAGTCTAACGTCAACCGCGACTAATTAATAGTCTAGCTATTATTATTATTATATAAGCGTTAAATAACACTCAATATAACTCATAATAATAGCCTAAATAATTATTTTAAGGACCTAATAACATTACTATAATTATTTGAAAGCTATATTAAAAATTGTGTAAGCGTGGCTCACTTACAGCGGATTTTAAAGAAAACCGGACTTTTCTCGAAGCAGCTTTTCCAAAACCGAAAGACCCTTTTTCTCGGGACTTCGGGAGCCTCGGGGCTTCCTTCGGGGGCTAGGGGGTTTACCTAGGGTTTAGGAGGGTTTAGGGAAGCTTGAGAGAGAAAGTAGTGAGAGAAAGAGTGGAGAAATGTGTGAGAAATCCGGGCAACTTCGCATGCCTTTTATAGGCGCGAAGCGTCGGTGGTACGCCGGGCGTAGGGAGGTTACGCGGGGCGTAGTCCTCAGATAAGAACACCAACTCGGATCCAGTTGGCTCGCACGCGCCTACTTTCTGAATGGATAAGAAGCAAATGTACGCGGGGCGTACTTGGCCTCGGACGCGGGGCGTAGCGAAGCGACGTGTCATCATCCGAAGCGAGCACCGTGGTCAGCAAGCGACGGCCCTGATCGAGCCATGTCATTAACTTCTCAACTGATTTCGCAATTTCACTTTCCGACTTCTAAAAATCATAACTTTCACATACGAGCTCTGTTTTTGACGTTCTTTATATCCACACGAAGATGGGAACGTACTCTACAACTTTCATTTAGACTCCGTTGGCTAATTTTTAATTTATTTTAAAAGTTATATTATTAACAGGCTGGGACAGGATTGGTCCGTTAAATTATCATAACTTCTTCATCCGACGTCCGTTTTCGCACATTTTTTTCTCGTTATGCTACTCTTAACGAGATCTTCGATTCTCATTTAGGTCGTGTCGGCTAAAAACCGCTCGACCTAATATTCAAATTTCGGGCTGTACACTGTTAAGCCAAAACTTCGAAAAATCATAACTTTTTCATACGAAGTTAGATTTGGGCGTTCTTTTTATGGAGACTCTCGGTTCAACGTATTATATGATACTCGTTCAAAATGCTAAGGCTAAAACTCGCTCTATATTAAATTCACTATTTACGCTTCCCGGTATCGTGTCGGTTCCATCGCGAAACTTCAACGGGTCATAACTTCTTCGTTATAACTCGGATTTCGGCATTCTTTATATTCCCGGAATCCTTGTTTCGACAACTACAACTTTATATAAAGATATCGGGCTTATCTCACAGTTTAATTTTGACGTTTATTTTTATTTTTATTAATTATACATTTATAATTAAATAATAAGCACATAAATACACATAATTTCACATAATACTCAAATATTTCATCTTTATTACTTCAAAAAGAGTTACAATAGTTGACCTAGACTATTACATTTTCTAAAATGCTTAGCCCCGAAACTCGGGCGTTACACAAGTCCCTCGTGACTTAATCACTAAGTTTGATCTCACTTATTAACTTGGTTTGAATGCATTCCTAGTTTTGAATCAGCTTACATGTATACTTGAAATAACAACTGTTGTCATTTACATTTCTTTACTTTTCCGCAACTAACTCACTAACCTCTAACTTTTAGTATTATTATTGAGCTAATAGATCCTTCGAGATTAACTATTCCGCTATATACTTGCTATAACGTTTGCACAAGTGTGTCTCAAAGTTTTTTTCTCAACAATTGGTATCAGAGCCATTGTGGTTGCTGTTGGATTAGTGTCTATGTCCATAACTATTTTGGTATGTACTTGACCCGATGGTGCATGGTCCTTTTGGGTTGCCTTCACCTAAGCAACTTGATTGGAGAAATAAATAAAGAGAGAGAGGATAATATGATTTATTAATATGTTATAAGAATAATATATTAAAGCAGAAATCATATTTGTTTAATTAATATTGGTCAATAATTAATTAAGAATTAGTTTTGTGATCAAGTGTAATTAATTAAACTAGAGGGGCTGAATTGTAATTATGTGATAGTTACAAAATAAGGTAAGGATTATCTTATATATATGGTGGACGAATTTGAAGTGATAATCACTTAGAATTCGAGTATGATAAGGATTCAAGGATTATCTTATTGGTTGCTTTGTAGATAAGCAACTAGATAAGGATAATGACTGAAACCCTATCTCTACACCTATATAAACACCCCTTGGCTCATGAATTCGTGTATCCCTTCCTAAGAAGTCCTAGAGTCGAATTCTAACCTCTCTCCTCTCTCTTTATACCTTCTCCACTTGCTTATGGTGTTTGTAAGCCATTAGAGGAGTGACACTTGTGACTCTCAGCCTTCCAAGGTCAATTCAAGGAGGAATTGGATTGTTATTGCTATATAACAATCAAGGTATGTTCTTAAACCTAATTACATGTGAATTCTGATTTCCATATGCTAGAATTAGGGTTTATAGTCTTGGATTCAAAGTATGTACAATAGAGAAACCTAGATCCGAGCTTTAGGGTTTGTATGAGCACATAGGATGTCTTATGACCAAAATCCATCAGTGGTATCAGAGCCATGATTGGTTTCTATTGTATTGATGCTTGATGTAACTGAAAATCGTGTTTTGGCCTCACTGTTCGACCTGACTCGGCGAGTCACTCTTGGACTCGGCGAGTCAGCCCTACTCGGCGAGTTCCAGAGGGTGACTCGGCGAGTCGGTGCGTCAGATAGTGATTATCTCGGAATTTCTTGCTGTTTTTGCATTGGGATAATTACCTAATCATGTTAGATTAATATTAATCCGATTATATGATATATTTGACTATATTTTTAATCTAATTGAAGATATTTATCAATTAATAAGATAATTGTTTCCTTATAAGATAATTGATTAATTATTTTAAGTAAATTGATAAATCATTTTGCAAGAAATCATCAAATATGGATAATTATGTAATTAAATGTTAATTTGAATTATTTGTTATTTGATCCTTGTTGTTATGAAAAGTTTCATATTTGGCCCTTTAGGTTTTATAGTTTAAATTTGAACCCCAAAAGTTTTGTTGTTTTGAAATTTAAATAGTTGAAACCCTAATGTTTTGAAAAAGGTTTCAAAACTTGCCCTCAAGTTTTGGAATTTAAATTTTGATTAAATAGTTTAATTTTGATGCATATTTAAATTCTAAACCCTTATGGTTTGAAATGTTTCAAAACTTGCCCTCAAGTTTTGGAATTTAAAAGTTGATTAAAAGTTTAATTAGGAATGTTAAATTCTAAAACTCTAGTATTGTTTTGAAAAAGTTCAAATCACCCCCTTATGGTTTTATTAATTAATTAAGGTGTATAATTAAAAGAGATTTAATAAATCCATAAAAGTTTAGGTTTACAATTTAATTGAATTAAAAGTATAATTGTTAAATTTAACCACATAGTATTTTAAAAGTGTTAAAATACACCCTATACTATATATATAACATTAAAAGTCTAACATTATATATATGTATGAGTAAAAGTCAGTCTTACCGTTAGTAGGCCTCATTCACGAAGCTGGTCTATAAGGGGTGTTTAAGGAAATTGCCTATAAAATGGCGATTGAATGGGTATCCACTCTTACCCACCGCACTCTTGACTAGTGGAGGGTCGTTAGCCGAACGGGCAGGATAGGACGAAACCTTCCATTATAAGTATAATGAAATATAAAAGTAACTAAATGTTTTCATAAAATTCCCAATCATAGTTACTTAGGCAAAAGTGAATTGATGCAATTCCATGAAATTACACTTTGTGCCATTGCTAAGACGTTAGTGGAGCGCGTGTGGTTAACCGGCACACTAAATGGTTCTAAGCAAAGGTAGCAAAGGGTGACTCAATGTTTGTCATAGTTCGGTGGAGCGTGTGTGGTTTACCGGCACATCGAATAGGTGACTGTAACATGTGAGGGCACCATGTAAGTTTGCATGGTTATTCACACCCGCTTTGTGATCCTCGGCATCCCAGTCACAAACAAGAGGGGCATATCGAGATTCAAACATGCCATTGAAAGTTCAATGAATCTCAAAGGATCTAGGAGTTTTCATAGATTTAAAACTTAAATTTCTTTTTCGTTTTTGATGGTGGAAATTAGTGAATCGTCATTCACTTACCTTCAAATGTTCTGCAATTAGGGTTACGGCATCCCTTTCCCGAGTTGTAGAATATTGTGTTGGGTCTTAGCCTTAGTATCTCATTTGGGTGATTTACTAAGGACTCAATCAATCAACTAACTTGAATTCGTTTTTCTCCCGTTTTGTAGATGTCAAAGTTCGACAACTATGGTCTTCCCAAATCTCGTGGAACAAGCATTCCACATGAAGATGGTATTCCACGATTCGATCGAGGAACAAGAAATCATGCTTCACTTCCTCCTCCTCCTCCTATTGTTCTCCCTAACCCACAAGATCAAAGGATTGAAAAGTTCAAGATCACTCAAGCCCTTTTGGCAAGTAAACATAAAGAAGGAAGGTCCGAAGTCACACATTGATAGGTTAAGAATGTTGGGATCCATTGTCTGTGAGGAAATGGCTATTGATTGGGTTCTTCAGTCACTTCTCAACTCATATAGTGAGTTCATAACAGAGTACTATATGATAAACCGCGACGTGACCCATATAGATCTCACCTATATGCTTATTACTGCTGAATCAGCAATGGTTTGGCGCAATAGAAAAGCAAAGTTGATTGGTGAATTTGCCTTCAAGACCTATATGGATATAGACAATGGCAACGAAAGACATGCTATGATCGAAAAGTTTCATCATAAGAGAAAGGCGATGTCTGAAGTAGTTCCATGTCCTGTTCTAAAAAAGTCGATTTGCTTTTATTGCCAAGAGAAGGGACATTGGAGACGAAGCTGCCCTATTTACCTAAGAGATCTAAGAGATGGGAGAGTCGAAACGTATGGCTCTGCTTTAGGTAAAATCCATTGACTAACTCTTTTAAGCTTCTATTCTAGATTCTTAATACATAATGTGATAAGATTACAATTGATGTTTTGTAGGATCGAAGAAAAGAAGAAGTGAGCAGAATCTAATCGTGAAGGAATGGATTTCGATCATGTTTCTCGAAGATTAGATTCTTAAGCTACTACTTAGAGTTAGAATTAGATTGCTAAGAAAGATGTATTAGCATAAGTTTTTCAATGAGTTGCATTGTAAGGACAAATTATTCCGGAATAAAATAAATTTTGACTTTAAATTTTGTTTATTTATCCTTACAATGGCGTGTATGAAAAATTGATGTTAAAATGTTTCTATTATTAGCAATAATGGATTTGGTTCTTATTATGTTATTTATGGAAAGTCGAGAATTTACCAAATAGGGAGAGTTTCTCATCGCCCAAGTCTCAATTGGACAGAAACTTGGAATCATGCAACGTGGATGCACGATGAATGAGAAATTTCGTATTTGGAAATTAGAATAATTCATTGACAAAGTGTCAAGTGAAGGACTAGGAGATCGAGTACACAAAGTTGTGTGTTGATCAAAGTCCAACATAAGAGTAACAAGATATTCGTCATAATTTACTAAAGGTTTAGTAAATATGATTATACTTATAAGATTAAGTGTAATTATGAATTGATGGCAGAACGAATAAGAAGAATCAAATAGGCAGAAAGATAAAAGCTTCTTCATTCTAAGAAGAAGGGAGAGTAGCTTTTATGCTTTGTGATAGGTCTTAATGATTAAGAACCATATTTCAATTGATCCCCTAAGTACAATTGTATGTTTAAGAAGAGGAATCATGAATTGAAAAAATGGTTAAATCAAAAAGTCAATCATACTTCGTTCCAAAACAAGTCTTAAAGTTAAAATTGTGACATTGAGTGAAGAGAATTAAGAAGGTTTATAACATTCAATAAATGTGGTAAGTTGTGATGTCTTGGATAAGACAAAGACCAACTAGGACCAATTTATGAAGTGTTTTGATAAAAGCTACACTAACTCTTGAATATTTGTTTGTCAAGAAATGGTTATTGACAAGAGAATCTTATATGTCAAGGAGTCAGTGGGAGTCTTGATGGTCTTGAAAAGTTTTCAAGAACAAATCAAATAAACCTTATCGATCCTCACTAGCACACGAGTTGAGGTTTACAACCTATCGTGATGACATTATTTTTTTTCTGTGTCAATCCAATCGAGTTAATTATGCATGTGAGTTCTATGAGTTCTCATTTTTGAACGCATAAAAGGCAAAGCATCTTAATCAATGAAAGGTACATTGATAGGAAAGGGTGAGCTGCTTAACTACTTGGATGACATGGTGGGCAGCTGTGCTACCATGAGGTAAGAAATCAAGATTAAGAAAGTTCTGTCCATATGAGTTTGAATTTGTTGTAAACTTTGGTTTCAACAAATTCACATGGATAGGAACACATACACTGTTTAAAATCTAGGTGTCATAAGATTTCCTCCTTCATGAAAATGATTGTGAGGAAATGCTTTCACTAAGAAAGATTTTAAGAAGATAGTAATTGTAAAATTGCATTCAAATTCAATCATGGTTACGGTATCCCTTTCCATAATTTGAATTGTGAGGTTTGGCAATTGTTTACACACACATGAACTATCTAAGGCAAAGGTGTATAAGTTCAAGAAGCCTTGATAAAAGATTATCAAAGCACTAAGTATTAGAAACATGAACTTAAGAAAATTCAATAAGTATTGTCTTTCTGAAAGTTAAGATGTTTATGAATACATGTCGAAGCTAGTGGGAGCATAAGTGTTATGTTTTTATAATAATCATCATGATAGTGGGAGCATAAATGTTATGATTGTATGATTATTAAGGCACGTATTGCAAGTTGGCAATATTAATTATAGAAAACAAGAGTTATACCTTGCAAAGTAGTAAGGGTTGTAAGGTTGTTTTGCTATAATTAAGGGAGAGAGTATTATGCTTCATTTCAAATCTAAAGGTTTAGCTTGAGAAATGTTAATAAATTTAGTCAAGGGTACATAGTGTGTTCTTAAAATTTCGATTATGATTACGGCATTCCTCTTCATAATTTGAATTTTGAGAACATAGCAAATAAAACATTATGCGTCGTGTCCCATACGCTTCGGGTAGAGGATCGATTGCAAATGCTTTAATGTTTGACCATTCTAAAATTTTCCAAATGTCTAGCGCATATAGAGGGAAAAGGGACTAGAATCGGTTTTGACTAAAATAATTAAACAACTATCAAAGGACAATCCAAAGTTCGACGAGGATTGGTCGCTTGTGAGTAGTTGGAAGCATGGTATTGGATGGACCATATCGACATTATTATGAATAGATGAGATTCTATTAAGAATAAGTTGTCATATGGAAAATATGGAAGCGTGTCCATATTGGGAAGTAAATATTGAAAATCTATGTCTAGATTAGAAACTTTTATGCAAAAGGATGTTCAAAGGAATGTACTTTGAGTGGGAGACATCATATCTAAGGAATTGTCTTGTAACAATCTCCGATAGAGGACTTTGTAATATCATTGGCAATAGTCTTTGTGACTTTGGTGCAGTGACATTACGAAAGGATCGTTGCATAAAATGTTAGAATCTAGCATATTCTATAAGTAGCAAGAATTGATATTCTTACACTTATGGAAAAGGATTTGGAGTTGTAAAATGAGAATGATTGGAAATGTGTTCAATTTGTCTATTTCACAAAAGTAAGAACCATAGGTAAACATTGTGTGCATGCTAGGAGCATGGGACAAGTGCTGGAATTCAAGTAAGAAGTTGATTACCCGAAACGACAAATAATGAGTAATTGATATGGTGATAAATAAAAGGTGTTTTATTTATACTCAAAGGTTTGAGGTCATATGGGATTAGTATTATTCTTGTGTTTCACATTTGCATGTTTTGACTTCCAGAATAATTGAGTTTATTAAGAATAATCGAATTATTCGAACGGGCCACAGTCGTTCATATGTTGGAAGTAGATATGAATGAAGACTGTTGTGAATTGGTGTGTGGATTGTCTAGAAGAGTATTAGACATAAGCAAATGTTTGCTGCAACGTTCATGAGTGCTTAAGAATATGATTTGAGCATTGGATTAAACCCACGCTCACTTGGATCACTCCATGAATTGTATCACGAGTGATTGGTGAGACGATAACATCTTATATTCTTGAAACCGCGATGTGTGAGTTGTATCTTGCGAATCGGTTGCACATTGATAATATGTAAACGCACTAGTAACTTGGTGTTATAAAACATATTGTTGTGTGTGATTCGGTGCGTGAGTGCAAGCAAGCATTGTATCAAAGTTTATCCATTCCTTTTATCCAAAGTAGGATAAAAGCGATATCTTTTGGGCCCCTCGATGGTTTAGTGATGACAAACGTAAATGCTCGGCCGGGCTAGGGCTATTTTGATTTGTTCAATTGGGCAGTCGTCATAAATCGGAAATCGAGAAGTAGTACAAAGAGAATGATTTGAAATCATGTCTCATATGATATCTAGAATGGAGGAATATATGATCCCTTATCTAAGGACACGCGTATTTGATAGGATCAGAGTTGACAGCGGCTTTAGAAAGCTACGATTGCAGATTGGGATCCGAAGTCATACGCAGAATAGTTGTTAGACTTATCCAAGTGGGAGACTGTTGGATTAGTGTCTAAGTCCATAACTATTTTGGTATGTACTTGACCCGATGGTGCATGGTCCTTTTGGGTTGCCTTCACCTAAGCAACTTGATTGGAGAAATAAATAAAGAGAGAGAGGATAATATGATTTATTAATATGTTATAAGAATAATATATTAAAGGAGAAATCATATTTGTTTAATTAATATTGGTCAATAATTAATTAAGAATTAGTTTTGTGATCAAGTGTAATTAATTAAACTAGAGGGGCTGAATTGTAATTATGTGATAGTTACAAAATAAGGTAAGGATTATCTTATATATATGGTGGACGAATTTGAAGTGATAATCACTTAGAATTCGAGTATGATAAGGATTCAAGGATTATCTTATTGGTTGCTTTGTAGATAAGCAACTAGATAAGGATAATGACTGAAACCCTATCTCTACACCTATATAAACACCCCTTGACTCATGAATTCGTGTATCCCTTCCTAAGAAGTCCTAGAGTCGAATTCTAACCTCTCTCCTCTCTCTTTATACCTTCTCCACTTGCTTATGGTGTTTGTAAGCCATTAGAGGAGTGACACTTGTGACTCTCAGCCTTCCAAGGTCAATTCAAGGAGGAATTGGATTGTTATTGCTATATAACAATCAAGGTATGTTCTTAAACCTAATTACATGTGAATTCTGATTTCCATATGCTAGAATTAGGGTTTATAGTCTTGGATTCAAAGTATGTACAATAGAGAAACCTAGATCCGAGCTTTAGGGTTTGTATAAGCACATAGGATGTCTTATGACCAAAACCCATCAGTTGCTTTTTGAAAAATGGAACGCTGATTTTTCAAAGAGCCTTCTATACCACTGAAGCTCATTTCTAAAAAACAGAAAAAAAAACTTCAAAAATGGCACAAGCGTTATCACTGAATGTCTCCAACAGTGTTGGTGGTTATAATCCAGCCCCAATACTGGTTGTGAATGAATATCATCACTGGTCACAAAGGATGGAAAGATATCTTAGAAGACTTGGTAGAGATGTTTGGCGATCTATAGAAGAAGGACCACATGTCCCAGTCCTTACACTAGTCCAAACTAGCGGAGCCACAGCAAGGCTAGGAGGAGGTCAACCAGCTTTGAACCATCCCACCAAGGATGATCTCGACAAGATGGAAAATGATGTTATTGCCTTTTATGAAATCTGTTATGTAGTTGCTCCTGACAACTTCGACATTATCATAAACTGCAAATCAGCAAAAGAGATCTACGATGCTCTAAAAAATCTATATGAAGGCTCAGAGCAAGCTCAAGACAAGAAGCTCATGACGACACTCAATGAGTTCAACAACTTCAAAGCTCACACCAGTGAAAGTTTGGAAGACTCCTTTAAGAGATTCAACTTGATTGTCACAAAACTATCCAATGCGGTCACCGTCCACAACAATCATGAAACAAATCTACAGTTCCTTAATGACTTGGGAAGACATTGGACAACAACCAAAATGATTGTTCAAGGAGATAGGAAGATTCACTCGTTGTCTCTCTATAAGCTCTATGGAGAATTGCAAGCCCAATATTCCACTATACTCAAGGACTGTTCAGACTTCAGAGGTCCACTTGCTCTTGTAGCATAATCACGTCACACTCAAAGATATCCCACTTCGTATAACTCAAAACCGTAGTCATATGAAGCAGACTCAGAATATGACGATGAAGAAGAGTTTCAGAATGCCATCGCCCTTATAAGTCAAAAATTCAATCGCTTACCACCTTCATTTCGTAAAAACCAACATTACAACCGACCACCTTTCAACCGCAAAATTCAAAACAATCACTTTCGTTCCACCAAGAATCCTCTCCCTCCACCACAGCCTCAGCAAACACAGTCTAAAGGCGTGCCACCGCAGTCTCAATCAAATGACTCTGGTACTTCTTTAGAAGACAGAAGTTATATTGTTATATGTCACAAGTGCAAAAAAGAAAACCATTTTGCCATGGACTGAAAGGCAAACATAGTGAAGACAGAGCCTTCTATCTCAAAATAGCTCAAGAACTGGAGGACAAAGAAAAGGAAAAAGCTTATGTTGCTCAAGTGAAAAGGAATCATCAAGTGTGGTCATCAGGAAATGAAGATGAAGATGATCACAGTAAAGGAAAAGGCAAGATCTATATGGTAGCAACTACTGATGAAGACAGCTCAACCAAGCTAAAGAAGAACCATTGCTATATGGCGAAAGATGGAACTCTCAGCATTGTGGAACAGGTAAAACTTATGATTCAAACATTAAATTATAGCATGCATGACTGTCAACCTTTCATAGACACACTCAATGACACATGTGTTGCCGTCCTTACAGACTAAAATAAAGCCTAGATGAGAAGAACATTGCATCGCAGGAGATATTCCAAGTTAGAGGACGTTTGGATAATAAAATACTCAAAATGGCAATGTTATAGAAGGACTTGATGCTAGAAAAAAATGCTAGAATGTTAAGTGAAACACAACTAGAGATAGCTTTAAATCAGAGAGATGTAGCACAGAGTGAAATTGTACGCTTAAATATTTTAATTGAAAAGCTTTTTAATGAAAGTGAAGCAATAGAAAATCTAGTTAATAATGGGAATGTTGATAACACTTTCAATTGGGGTTGGTCCAATGGGTACCCAACTGTAACGGACTCCTCACCTCGGTTCACCCCTCGGTCAATGACAAAACATTTCCTGAGGATATCCAAGCTCATTTTGGTAAACTCCATGATCTGAGTAATAACTGTGTTATCGAAGAAATTCTCCCTGAATTTTCTAATCATGTTGATAACATAATTCATTTTGATTCTCAGACATCATCCGTAGTTGATGTGGAAATTGTTTTAGAAAGTCCTGAAGTCACATTGGACTTCCCATCTCTGTAGTCTGACCGCGGTGTTCCTAACCGCAGTCATGAACTACAATCTGTCCCATTACCTAGTATCAAATGTAGCACTAAAGTGTCCACCATGACTTACTCTGCGGTTCTTCAAAGCACTACACCACAGACCGTAGTCAAAAGTTCTGTGACTATTGAACCAGTTAATCATGAAATACCAATCGAAAATTTTGAATTTGGTCAATGTTCTCAAAGTCCTGACTTCTCCAGTTCGGATGAATCAAGTCCCTGTTTTTCAAAATCTCCAAAAGATTTAAGGAAACCGCAACTAAATGTCACTGACTGCGGTTCTCCTAATACCGAAGAAAAAAGAGCTTCTAAAGAAGAGTTTCATTCCCGTGAAAAGCAACAGGAAACTCATTCAAAACAAAAGAAATTTGTTAAATGTCCAAAGTCAAAGAGTCCAGAAAAAATTGTTTTCTCAAATTATCACTTCAAATCAACTGTTTCCAAGAAAACAAAAAGGAAGGAGTTCACTATTTCTAACACTGCTCAGAAAACATCTAACACTAAGGATAAGTTTTTTCGATCTAATGGTTTTCAGGTCTATTCATTAGACAATCCAAAATGGAAAGGTATTCTACCTACCCCAACCCTTCCATAGTCTTTTTCAAAAACTCAAAAATGGAAAGGAATTTTGCCAACTCCGGCACTCAAAAGGTTACCTCATTTGACAAAAGGAATGCATGTGTCTACACACCTGCAAGACCTGCAAAAAACATCTTTTCAAAACACACAAACAAAAAGGTCAAATCTTACAATCCTCGGACTGGAGAAAAGCATACTTTTTCCTCAAAACCACAGACCAAGCCAAATGTCAGGGTAAATGATATAAAGTTCACGTGTCAATGTCAGTGTCAAAAAATCTCTCTTGACAAATCTTATCGTTCTCAAAAGACTCGTCAGTATCCACAATCTCACGAAACTCAAAAAATTCTCAAACACGCAGGACTAGGCTTGAAAGTTGACTTAAAACCTGTCCTTACAACCTCACATCATGCATCGATTAAAACATCGCATGTGACTCCGGGCTCCAAACTCGCTTGGGTGCCCAAATTAACCACTTAACTTTTGTAGGCTTTGTGCAAGGAGGATCAAGAAGAAGAATGCTTTATCGATAATACCTGCTCCTTGCACATGACCAGAAGGTTAGAATACCTTCGGGATTTCAGGCCTATATGCAATGGTGGAAATGTGACATTCGGCAACAATGCGAATGGAATCATCTGAGGTTACGGTGTACTCACTACGGGGAACTTCTCAATTCAGAGGGTTGCTTATCTAGAAATCCTTAAACACAATCTCATTAGTGTTGGCCAACTATGTAAGGCAGGGTATCGCGTGGAGTTTGATTATCAATTTTGTTACGTTATGACGAGTGATAGAAGCACCTGCTTGATCAAATCACGATCCAAGGGTATCATGTATCCTCCGGATGTCTCTCTCATCATTGGTAAACCACAACTATGTTTTCTCTCCAAAGCTGTATCCGAAGTTAGCTGGTTATGCCACCACAAGCTAGCTCATCTTAATTTCAGATACATCAACACCTTGGTCACTGGAGAACTGGTCAGAGGACTACTCATTCTCAAGTTTAGCAATGACACTCTATGTCCTGCTTGTGAATGTGGTAAGCAGTCCAAAGCTAGTCACCCTATGGTGATTGACTCATCTATATCCGAACCTCTTGAACTACTCCTCATTAATCTCTGCGGTCCATCAACCGTAGCCAGTCTCCATAATAAAAAGTATATACTGGTTATAGTTGATGATTTCACTCGCTTCACATGGGTATTTTTCCTCAGACTCAAATCCGAAACATCGCAGGCTCTAATAAACTTCATCAAAGAAATAGAACTCCAGATCAAGCTTCCTGTAAGACGCATCCGCAGTGATAATGGCACTGAATTCACAAATCATCCTCTCAACAACTTCTTGGTGTCAAAAGGTATCTCTCATAACTTTTCAGCTCCATATACACCTCAACGAAATGGTGTAGTAGAGAGAAGGAACCAAACTCTTGTCGAAGCAGCCAGATCCATGCTTAACTTTGCACATCTTCCTCTTTACTTTTGGGATGAAGCTGTAGCAACCGCATGCTTCGTTCAGAACTGAAGCATTGTGTGCAAACGCCTTAACAAGACACCGTATGAGGGCCTCAACAACCGTAAACCAAATGTTCATTTCTTTCACATCTTTGGGTGTAGATGTTTTGTGACTAACAACAGAGATCAGCTCAACAAATTTGCACTGAAGTCTGATGAAGGCATCTTTCTTGGCTACTCAACGAATAAAGTTTCTTATCGGGTTCTCATCATATGAACGAGGCTAATTATTGAAAGTTTCGATGTTAATTTCGATGAATCTTACATCTGCAACACCCCTCCATCTACTGAAACCACTGCCATCATGGAAAGTGACATTCCTGCTTCTTTAGGTCCGCTAAACCTGGTTGAAGTCAATTATGATGATCTTTTTGACCCTGTTGAAATGACAAAACTATTCGAAGTTCTTGTGTCACCAACTTCTCTACAACAACACGCTGATGTTTCTAGTCCATGTCTATCTGAAGAAGCATCTCTTAATACTTTCACCTCTCCGGTTGAGGGGGAAAGCTGTACTCCGGATCAAACAACAACCATCGAGGTTCCAGTACTTGATGATGCTCAAGTTCCCATTCTCAGAAAATTGTTACCATGAAACGTATCTTCGATTTCGGATGATGAAATCATAGAGAATATTGACACTCGAACCGACTCAAGAGTCATCACTCTCCCATCAACAGTCCAGGGGGAACCTTCTCAGGTTCCAGAGGAACTCCCATCAGCAATCCAAGGAGAACCTCTCCAAACTACTCAAGAAAATGTCATTCTCGCTCCAACAACCCAAGATAATTCAGTAGGTTGTTCTTAAATCTAGGGGGAACTACCATCCCCATCCGCAGAAACCTCTGATATTGAAATCATTCCTTCTACCGCAGCTGTTGATCATCTGATGCCTCGTCTACATGTATGGACGAAGGATCACCCACCAGGTCAAATTATCGGCAAACCATCTGCAGGTATCGAAACTCGATCTGCCAAGGATTTATTTGATCATTGTCACTATGCAACATTTATGTCCGCAGTCGAGCCTCAATCTATCAAAGAAGCATTAATGGAACCAGAGTGGATTTTTGCAATGCAAGAAGAACTGGAAGAATTCAAAAGAAACAAAGTGTGGCAACTTGTTCCCATTCCACAAGGCCATACTATTGTTGGTACTAGATGGTTGTTCAAGAACAAGTTAGATGAATCTGGTGCGGTTATCAGAAATAAGGCAGGACTAGTTGCTATGGGCTACAGTCAACTGGAAGGTGTTGACTACGATGAAACATATGCTCCAATGGCTAGAATGGAAGCAATCCGAATCTTCTTAGCATATGCTTCCCATAAAAACAACAAGGTACACCAAATGGATGTTAAGAGCGCTTTTCTCAATGGAGAATTGAAAGAAGAAGTATATCTTCAACAACCTCTCGGATTTCAAAGTATCAAGTTCCCTGATCACTGCTACAAGCTTCAAAAAGCAGTCTACAGTCTGAAGCAAGCCCCTAGAGCTTGGTATGAGACTCTTTCTGAATTCCTAGCTTTGTCAAGCTACAAAAGAGGAATGATTGATCCCACGCTATTTAGAAAAGCAAACGGTAATCACCTTATGCTTGTAAAAATATACGTTGATGATATCATCTTCGGATCGTCTAATCAAGGCATGGTGGATGAATTTGCTAAGCTCATAACAAACATATTTCAAATGAGCACGAATAGAGAGATTAATTTCTTTCTAGGTCTTCAAGTCAAACAAATTCAGCAAGGGATATTCATTCATCAAGAGAAATACACCACTGAATTTTTGAAGAAATACTCTATGGATAACTGCTCCTCGGCTAAGGTTCCTATGGCCTTCGGATATAAGATCTCTACTGATCCTTCTAGCAAATCTGTGGATCACAAGACTTATAGAGGTATCATTGGCTCTCTAATGTATCTCAACGCAAGCCGACCGGACATCGTCTTTGCAACTGGTGTGTCTGCAAGGTATCATGCTAAACCGAAAGTGTCACATATGACCGCAGCCAAACAAATTATCCTGTACCTAAAAGGAAGCAAATCTCTTGGTCTATGGTACCTCACAGGCAATAACTTCAGTCTTCAAGCGTTTACCGACGCGGATCATTCCGGATGCAAACTTGATCGAAAAACTTCATCTGGTGGATGTCAATTTTTAGGAGGTAGACTCGTTAGCTGGTCTTCAAGAAAACAAAGTTGTGTTTCATTATCTACCGTAGAAGCTGAATATGTGGCCGCAACCAGCTGTTGTTCCCAAGTCCTTTGGATGAAGACACAACTGTTAGATTATAGATACAGAATGCTGCGGATACCAATCTATTCTGATTCTGAAAGTGCCATAGGGATCTCTCATAATCCTATTCAGCACTCCAAGACAAAACATATTGAACTACAGTATCACTTCATCAAAGACCACATTCTGAAAGGTAATATTGAACTCATCTTTGTCCCTACTCATGAAGAGATTGCTAATTTGTTTACAAAAGCACTTGACTCTACCAAACTCAATGTGTTCTTACAAAGGAGGGTGTGGAACGAAGACAGTGGTTTGACTGTTGGGATCCCAATCGGCTTGCATCAACGGAAAATGGAACTATCGAATCACGGGTGACTCCCTTTATCGGGATGGGAGGAATTGCTTAATCGGCATTTCTGTCAATCGGCGGAAGACTCATGCATCTTGGGAAGGTACGAATTCAAGGGATGGACTCGATCGAACGGCCAACCACTTTCCATTTTTGTAGGATATTAAATCCAAAAGACCATTATTAGCATGTAGTATATTGGCCAGAGTGCGTAATACGCCAGTCGAGAAGAAATCCCACCAATGGATACGCTAGAGGAACGAAAGTGGCCGGCGACGGTGTAGAGCTATAGCTATAAGGAGCGAAGCTCATACACACCGGCTGATGTAGGGTGGGATAAAGTTGCCAATGCAAGTCACGCGCATAGTTGGACACTTTTTTTGAAGCGTGATGCTGATAAGTCCACTCGATAAGGTACAACTTCCAGGGGCTTATGGGGGAGGGCCGACCTTGGTTTTAGCTACTGATGACGGGGCTGCATCGGGGACCGGAACAGAGGCACGTAGCTGCTCTGTGATATTCCAGATGAGTTGAAAGACTATGATCCCCTCCCTTGACATCCACTCGCCTTAATGAATAAGCAGGAGAAAAACCCATAAGCTTTTATCTGCGCCACGGCTTGCCAAAAGTAGAATCGGGGGAGGATTTGGAAGAAAGGTTATGAACTAGAGAGGGACCTCCCTACCCCGCGGCAGATTAACTAGACGAATGCCAGGTGATTTTTAAAGGAGGCGGTTGAAAGACTGGCCTTGAGAGGACATTCTCTTTCTTGAGCTTTCATGGGTTACAAGATCGACTAGCACATCCAGCTTACTCTATCGACAGCCCAGCCAGATGAAGGATCAAGGAAATCAGGATCAGATGCCTTTACTTTATTTAAGGGGGTCTTGAATCTCATGTCATCAAAAGTAGGCAGGTTGTGAACAACCAGATAAGAATCAGTTCCACTTTCAACGACTTTCGTCCATCTTTCGCCCATCTATCTCTGGATGCAAGCATTGATCTTGAATGGTGCAGTTATCATCTCTCTTAGGAGGCACTACCTCCAGACCTGCCCGACTTCCTCAACCTATCAGTCGAGTCACATCCTTCCACTCGCTTTACAAGGACCTACTGGACTATCGGTTTTAGATAGTCATCTTCCTCCCCATATCCTTCCTTTTCACTCGCTTCCTCTCATCTTTGAGTCAAATAGCTCTTCTCGATTGCTCGCAACCGCTTGTCCTTGAAAAGGAAAGGTAGGAGCACTTTAACGAAAGAATGTACATATGCGCACAGGTACCGCAGACCTTTCTGGTCTCCATTGCGGTTCTAACTGAAAGTTATTGATAATAGATGGTTTTGGAACATCCTCTGTACCACAGTCAATGTACCGCAACCATATATTATATCTATCTTTAACGGGTCTTTCTTATTTCTTATTACTAAATTTTGTACAAGTGCTCTTCTCAATTTCTCTCACTACAGTTATCCGCAATACCAAAGAAGCCATGCGCAATGATGTGTTCATCCGCAGTCACATTAATTGATTTACAGACGGTTCATTTTTTATTTTTTTTTGAAAATCAAAAAAAAACATAGTGTGCTATTTAATGATCCTTCATTAAATAAAACATTAAATAAAAAACATTCCTTTGAGAAACTGTCACATTCTTTTCTCCCAAAACCTTGTGTCAGACCTATTTTAGGTATGACGACAAAATAAAGATTTTCCATATCAAATCATTTATTATGTCTTTCCTATTACCCCAAACCATCACATCCGTTACATATTCTACTTTATGCAATGGACTAATCGCCCCCCTCCACACGTTCTCAAAGACGTGATATAATTCTGACACTTCATTAAATGCAGTCCTTTTCTGGTTAATCCAAAAGTCACCCTTTATCCCTTTTTTATCAAATATGTGGTTGAGATTAAAGACGATAATTCAAAAGATAAACCCAAACGTTTTACCCAATTTCAATTAGGTGAAAAACATTTTTGGCTTCATCGAGTCACTATATAACCCCTTTCTTCTTCACAAAGAAAAGTTTACGCTTTCTAAAACTTCAAACTCTTATGCATTCTTCAAGCTCTCTCAAAAACTCAACAATGGTGAAATATGGCGCTTCAAAGAAACAATCCAAAGCTTCTGGATCAGTGAACCCAACTGGTTCAGATTCCCTCACAATTGGAGATGTAGTCACATATTGACAAGTCGGGAGAGTTGGGTGTCAAAGTCTTGAGAAAGTTGGTGGTTCAATCACTTTCTAAGTCACATAGTGAGTTCCTTTGGGACACCTATGAAACAGACTATGACAAGACCCTTAACGATCTTATCTATTTGCTAAGATCAACTTCCTAAAACTTTATGGACATTGACAATGATGAAATTGGATATCCAGTAAAGCATTCTCTTCCCAATGGAAAGGGATCGGCCATAGTCAACTCGGTTGACCAAATGGTAAAGAGAAAAGCTAAGTCTGTGATAGTCTCGTGTACCATTATCAAAGGGTCCATATGTTTATATTGCCAAGGGAAGGGGCATTGGTTGCGAAGCTGCCAAATTTACCTAAGGATGTTAAAGTCAATAAGTTTGACTCTACTTCAGGTAAAGACCACTATCTAACTCTGTTAAGTTTCTATTCTGAGATTCCTGATACATGATGTGACTGGGTCACATGGTGATGTTTTAAGAATCAAAGAAAAGTGAAGAAACTTAAAGAAAGAATATGCTGAATCTGATGGCTTAGATGGATTTCTATCGCATAGTTTGAAGATCGGATTCTTGAGCAACTTCTTAGGAGTTATGAGATATTGCTTAGGAATAGATAACAACAAGTTTTCATATGGATTGTAAGGATAAGTTTTTCCGCAAAGTTTTAAAATAAAAGAAAAATTTTTTGATTTTATTTATTTTAAAATATCCTTACAATGGCTTTTGAGGAAAAATTGTTGCTTATATGATTCCATTAAAAGCAAGAGTGGAAATATGAAATTGATTCTTTCATTTGTGGTAATGTCTAGATTTACCAAATAAGGAAAGATTCTCATCACCCAAGTTTCAATTGGACCGGAACTTGGAATCATGCAAGTTGTATATCATGATGAATGAGAACTTTCAAGTTTTGGAAAATTAAGACTAATTACTCGGCCACATGGATGTGTGAGTCAAGTAAAGGACTAAGGGATCGAGTACACATTCTTGTGCACTGATTAAGTCCACCACAAAAGATTGATAAGACTATTCGTCATAGTTTACTAAAGCTCAGTAAATATGATTATACTTACAAGCTTAAGTGTAACTCTGAGACATTGGAAAAGGTTCCAATGTATGGCAGGGCGAATAAGAAGAATCAAATTAGGCAGAAGGATAAAAGTTTCTCATATCTGAAAAGATGGGAGAGTACTTTAGTATCAGTTTTGTGATCATCTTAATGATTAAGAAACCATATCAAAATTAGTTCTCTAAGGAAATCTTAGTGCATTTTTATGACTAAGAAGAGGAACTTGAATTGTTGAAATGGTTAAATCAAGAAGATGAGTCATACTTCGTTCCAATACAAGTCTTAGAGTCATACTCCAAGATTGTCATTTGAGTGACATGTCTTAAAGAAGGTTTAAAACACTTGTCAAATGTAAGAGTAAAAGTTTTCTACTCTTGTACATTTGAAATTGGTAAGTTGTGATGTTTTGGATAAAACAAAGACCAACTTAGGCCAATTGGGTAAAGTGTTTTTCTTGATTAGAATCCGCACTATCTCTCGGATGTTTGACAAGGGAGTCTTATATGTCAAGAGGACAGTGGGAGTCTTAAAGGTCTTGAAAGTCTCAAGAAATAATCAAGAATAAAACCTGAAGTTCTTCACTAGCACACGACTTGAGGTTTATAACCTATCGTGTTGACATATCTGTGCCCATTCAAGTTAAAGTTGGCTTTGCATATGAGTTCTTAGAGTTCTCAGTTTGTTGCATAACAACTTGGAAGCAATGGCAGGCCCTTGAGCTGCCAGGTGGCAAGAAGTTAAGATTGAGTTCAATCCATATGGTTTTGGATTTGTCATTATCTTTGTCTTGTGATTATGGTTTGACAAATTCATATGGGTAGGAACTCATACACCATATAAATCTAAGTGTCATAAGGTTTCTCTCCGATTCATGAAAATGATGGTGAGGAAACGCTTTCACTAAGTAGATTTTACAAAGATATCAATTATGTTATTTGCATTTTCAAAAGTCGTTAGTGGAGCGCGTGTGGTTAACCGGCACACTAACATGGACTTGTGAGAAATGGCAAATGCCTAAGAAATTAAGACCATGATTACGGTATCCCTTTTCATGGTTCTTGAAATTGCTTAGACACACAGGTGAGCTATCTACGGAAAGGGTGTATGAATCTAAATTTCAGACTGTCCAGCTGATTTCTGAGTACATGTCAAAGCTAGTGGGAGCATAAGTGTTATGCTAATAATCATCATGTTAGTGGGAGCATGATAATTATGATAAGTATTGCAAGTCAGCAATGTTAATTATAGAAAACAAAAGTTTCAATTGGGAAAAAGTTGTTTTGCTATAATTAAGGGAGAGGAAATTATGCTTCATCTCAAATCTATAAGCTTAGATCGTGAGGTTTTAATCATTTAGTCAAGGATATATATGAATTTCATGTTGGAATGGCTCAACATAAGGAAATTCGGTATATGGGTCCATTATTTGCGTTCTAAAATTCGATTATGATTACGGCATCCCTTTTCATAATCTGAATTATGAGAACTTGGCAAATTGAAATGGAAATATTATAGCAAAAGACTGGTTTAGTCTTTATGTAAGACATCATGAATCGTGTCCCATATGCTTCGGATATAGGATCGATTACATGTGCTATATTCATCCGTTCTAAAATTTTCCAAATGCCTGGGGCATTAAGAAGGGAAAAGGTTTAGAACTGGATATGACTAAAAGGATTAAACAATTGTCGAGGACAATCTAAGGTTTACTAAAGATTGGTTACTCAAGGACAATTGGAAGTATAGTGATAATTCTGGAAGGACCATATTGACATAATCTGTAAGGAGGCAACTCTTGTTCAGAAGTGATAGTCAAAATGGAATCTGGAAATGTTTCAAAGCTAGAATTTTCAATCTGTGTAAGATTAAGGAAACTTAATGCAAGAAGGATATTTTCAAGGAGTTGATCTCCTTTGGAATACTCTGTAAAGATTGTTGCCAAGTCTTTATGACTTTGTGCATAATCATTACGAGAGGATCAATGCATATAAGTTTAGAATCTAACAGATTTCAGTAAATGGCATGAATTTGGAATTCTTGCATTTGCGGTAAGGATTTGGGAGTGTGAAAAGAGAATCATTGAAGTTATGTTCAATTGATCTAGTTCACAAAGTAAGGATCATAGACAAACATAGTATGCATACTTGGTGTGTGGCATTACTAGTGTTTAAGAAAACATAGTGTACATGCTTGGAGCATGGGACAACTATTGTTTTAAATTCAAGAATAAAGTTGATAGCTGAAACAGTATACAATGAATAATGTGTAATCATATGGTGATAAATAAAAGGTGTTTTATTTATGTTCAAAGATTTGATACCATATTGGATTCAATTATTATTGTGTTTCACTTTGCATGTTTTGACTTCCCGAATAAACTAGGTTATTCTTCCGGAATGACTAAGTTATTCAAACCATCCACAGTCGGTCATATGTTGGAAGTAGATATGAATTAAGACTGTCATGGGTTGGCTTGTAGAGGTCTAAGGTGTTGGACAAAGGGCTACAACACTCATGAGTGCTCATAAGTTCTGAGTATTGGATTCAACCCGCGCTCATTGGAATCACTTCATGGATTTTATCACGAGTGATCATGAGACGATAATATCTTATATTATTCAAACCTAGAGATATGAGTTGTTACTATGAGTTGGTTGTACATTGATTGCACGAAAACGCATTTGGTAACTCGGTGCTATAAAACGTGCCTTTGTGTATGATTCAACAAGTAGTAGAACAAGCCATATGAGTCGAAGTTTATCCATTCCTTTTACCTTCGGGATAAAAGCGATATCTATGGGCCCCTCGATGATTTGATGATGACAAATGGAAGTGCTCGGCCGGGCCAGGACTGATTTGATTTGTTCAATTAGTCAGTCGTCATAAATCGGAAATCGGGAAACAAAAAATGGACAGAGAGAATGATTATAATCCATGTCTCAGTCCATATGATATCTAGAATGGAGGAATATATGATCCCTTATCTAATGGACAAGTTCGTTGACAAGATCAGAGTTCGACAGCAGCTTTAAGAGCTACGATTGCCAGTTAGGTTTGAAGTCATACGCAATAATAGTTTTAGACTTATCCAAGTGGGAGACTGTTGGATTAATGTCTAAGTCCATAACTATATTTGGTATGTACTTGACCCGACCCGGCATGGTCCATTTGGGTTGCACTTCACCGACACAATTTATATGGATAATCTTTTGAGAATAGTATGTTTATGATTAATATTAATATGTTATAAGTTCTAATATATTAATATGGAATCATATTATTTAATTAGTATTGATCAAGAATTAATTCATAATTAATTAAGTGATCAAAAGGAACTAATTAAATATGGACTCTTATATATATGGAGTGGGCCAAGTTCATTTAGGTTGGGCTAAGCTTTCATGGATAGTCCATGGAGTGTTTAACCCATGGATCCTAGGAAATGAAAGGTCATGGGTATTAGGGTTTAACCCTAATCCTCCATACTATATAAAGATGTCTTTGTTTGGTG
Organism: Lactuca serriola; assembly: GCF_051521515.1. Lineage (NCBI taxonomy): Eukaryota > Viridiplantae > Streptophyta > Magnoliopsida > Asterales > Asteraceae > Lactuca > Lactuca serriola. Next base: position 66,187,089 of record NC_136409.1, read on the forward strand.
AAATTGGCACTAGTGTGGATACACCAAAGAAGGGCTAGCCAATTTCACTAGAGAGAACCAAGTAATCATATTCTCTAAAGTATTCCAAGGTGTCTTGGTGATTTGTGATTCCACTTGAGGCTTCCACACTATTGGGGCTAAGCTCTTAAAGCTTGAAGACATCAATCTACATCAAGAGGTATGTATTCTATCATGTTACATTCATAGTTTTTGTATGCTAGATTAGGATAATACCTTGGATGTTCTTATTTGCATGTATAATAGAGAAAACATAGATCCAAGGTATTTAGGGTTGCATGTACACTTAGGAAGTGTTAGAATGCTCAAAACCCAACAGTGGTATCAGAGCCACGGGTTGTTTTCTGTTATATTGATGCAAATATTTTATTTTCAAAGTTGAAAAAAAAAAACATGAAGTTTGTCAAATTTTAAGATAATTACTTGTTCTTGTGAAAAACTAATTATTTGTAAAATTTGAATAATTTGCTTTATGAGTTGAATTAGGTCAAATTTAATAAAAGATAAAATAATATGATTATTTTATTAGTTTTAAAAGTTTGATCTAAAGAGTTTTATTTTTTGAAACCTCCATAAGTTATGGATATGAAAAGGTTTTAAAAAAAAAATTGATTCAAAGTTTTTTTTTGGAGTTACAAAATTTGGTGTTAATGTTTTAAAGGATTCCATAACTTAAGAATAAGTTATGGATCACCAAAAGTTTTTTTGTGTTACCTTGTTTTATGAGTGAATTTAGATTAATGAATAAAATTATGTGATAGTTGGTTTTAATCCAAATTAATCTAAGAATTGATTCTAAAATGTGTTTTTGTAACTTGTCCTCAAGTTATATGAAAAGTCACATTTAAGAATCATAAAACTCATAAAAATTGGCAAAGGTTACAAAAATGAAGAGTCTAGTTCTAATTAAATGGTTTTATGACTCCATAACTTGTCCTCAAGTTATGGAGGACCAAGAGTCTCTTCATTTAATAAAATAAAATAAAATAAAATAAAGGTGTAACCTTAATTAATTCCATAAGTTATAAAATAAAGAAAAGTTAATTCTTTTATTAGTTTAAAGTCTTCCATAACTTGTCCTCAAGTTATGGAACTTGAAGAGTTTTTGGATTAAAACTACTTTAAACACATAAGTTATGGAATTAATTAGTTTTGAATAGTTTCAAAACTTGCCCTCAAGTTTTGGAATTTGTAAAGTTTTCACTTATGAATACTTTAATTCCAAGTTAGCCCTTAGAATTTTAAAAGTTAAAATTCGACCCTTATACTTTATAATATTATAAGTTAATAATATATATATATCTATATATATATATATATATATATATATATATATATATATATATATATATATGTATAAGAGTAAAGTCAGTCTTACCGCTAGTACGCCTCATTCACGAAGCCGGTCTATAAGGTGGGTATAAGGTTGTTGCCTATAAAATGGCAACTTAATGGGTGTCCACTCTCACCCACCGCTTGCTTGACTGGTGGAGGGTCGTTAGCCGAACGGGTTTGACAGGACTAGAATTCTCCCTTCATTAAAAGTATTAATGATAATACTAAGTAACTAAACTCTTAATAATACCCAATCTTAGTTACTTAGGAAAAATGTGAATAAGGTGCTAACCCATGAAATTACACTTTACACTTTGTCTAAGTCGTTAGTGGAGCGTGTGTGGTTAACCGGCACACTAACTTGGACTTAACAAGGTAGGTAAAGGGTGACTTAATATTTATCATAGTATCGATGGAGCGTGTGTGGTTAACCGGCACATCGATTGAGGGGTAATTTATTAAGGGTACCAAGTGATTTGCATGGTTACTTCACACCTTGTTTTGTGATCCTCGGCATCCCAGTCACAAAACCTGAAGGGCCCACTCGAGATTGAAACATGCCTTTGAAAAGTTCAATGAATCTCAAAGATCTAGGAGTTTCAAAACCAATTAAAACCTAATAATTCATTTCGTTTATCTTGGTGGAAATTGGTGAATCGTCATTCACCTACCTTCAAATATTTTATAGCTTGGATTACGGCATACCTCTTCTAAGTTATAAAATAGTTTGTTGGGTCCTAGCCTTAATATTTCATATTGGGTGTCATATTAAGGACTTTAAATCAACTATCTTGAATATCTCCCAAAAGATGTCTGTAATAGACACCTATGATCTTCCCAAATCTAGTGAAACAAGGTTTCCTAAATGAAGATGATGTCCTTTGGAAATCATACTTCTTTCACCTCCTCCAATTATTCTCCCCAACCCACAAGTTCTTGAAAAGTTTAAGGTCACTCAAGCCCTATTGGCAAGGCAAGGTCTAGGTGTGAGCACATCTTGGAGATGTAGTCACATATTGACAAGTCGGGAGAGTTGGGTGTCAAAGTCTTGAGAAAGTTGGTGGTTCAATCGCTTTCTAAGTCACATAGTGAGTTCCTTTGGGACACCTATGAAACAGACTATGACAAGACCCTTAACGATCTTATCTATTTGCTAAGATCAACTTCCTAAAACTTTATGGACATTGACAATGATGACATTGGATATCCAGTAAAGCATTCTCTTCCCAATGGAAAGGGATCGGCCATAGTCAACTCGGTTGACCAAATGGTAAAGAGAAAAGCTAAGTCTGTGATAGTCTCATGTACCATTATCAAAGGGTCCATATGTTTATATTGCCAAGGGAAGGGGCATTGGTTGCGAAGCTGCCAAATTTACCTAAGGATGTTAAAGTCAATAAGTTTGACTCTACTTCAGGTAAAGACCACTATCTAACTCTGTTAAGTTTCTATTCTGAGATTCCTGATACATGATGTGACTGGGTCACATGGTGATGTTTTAAGAATCAAAGAAAAGTGAAGAAACTTAAAGAAAGAATATGCTGAATCTGATGGCTTAGATGGATTTCTATCGCATAGTTTGAAGATCGGATTCTTGAGCAACTTCTTAGGAGTTATGAGATATTGCTTAGGAATAGATAACAACAAGTTTTCATATGGATTGTAAGGATAAGTTTTTCCGCAAAGTTTTAAAATAAAAGAAAAATTTTTTGATTTTATTTATTTTAAAATATCCTTACAATGGCTTTTGAGGAAAAATTGTTGCTTATATGATTCCATTAAAAGCAAGAGTGGAAATATGAAATTGATTCTTTCATTTGTGGTAATGTCTAGATTTACCAAATAAGGAAAGATTCTCATCACCCAAGTTTCAATTGGACCGGAACTTGGAATCATGCAAGTTGTATAGCATGATGAATGAGAACTTTCAAGTTTTGGAAAATTAAGACTAATTACTCGGCCACATGGATGTGTGAGTCAAGTAAAGGACTAAGGGATCGAGTACACATTCTTATGCACTGATTAAGTCCACCACAAAAGATTGATAAGACTATTCGTCATAGTTTACTAAAGCTCAGTAAATATGATTATACTTACAAGCCTAAGTGTAACTCTGAGACATTGGAAAAGGTTCCAATGTATGGCAGGGCGAATAAGAAGAATCAAATTAGGCAGAAGGATAAAAGTTTCTCATATCTGAAAAGATGGGAGAGTACTTTAGTATCAGTTTTGTGATCATCTTAATGATTAAGAAACCATATCAAAATTAGTTCTCTAAGGAAATCTTAGTGCATTCTTATGACTAAGAAGAGGAACTTGAATTGTTGAAATGGTTAAATCAAGAAGATGAGTCATACTTCGTTCCAATACAAGTCTTAGAGTCATACTCCAAGATTGTCATTTGAGTGACATGTCTTAAAGAAGGTTTAAAACACTTGTCAAATGTAAGAGTAAAAGTTTTCTACTCTTGTACATTTGAAATTGGTAAGTTGTGATGTTTTGGATAAAACAAAGAACAACTTAGTCCAATTGGGTAAAGTGTTTTTCTTGATTAGAATCCGCACTATCTCTCGGATGTTTGACAAGGGAGTCTTATATGTCAAGAGGACAGTGGGAGTCTTAAAGGTCTTGAAAGTCTCAAGAAATAATCAAGAATAAAACCTGAAGTTCTTCACTAGCACACGACTTGAGGTTTATAACCTATCGTGTTGACATATCTGTGCCCATTCAAGTTAAAGTTGGCTTTGCATATGAGTTCTTAGAGTTCTCAGTTTGTTGCATAACAACTTGGAAGCAATGGCAGGCCCTTGAGCTGCCAGGTGGCAAGAAGTTAAGATTGAGTTCAATCCATATGGTTTTGGATTTGTCATTATCTTTGTCTTGTGATTATGGTTTGACAAATTCATATGGGTAGGAACTCATACACCATATAAATCTAAGTGTCATAAGGTTTCTCTCCGATTCATGAAAATGATGGTGAGGAAACGCTTTCACTAAGTAGATTTTACAAAGATATCAATTGTGTTATTTGCATTTTCAAAAGTCGTTAGTGGAGCGCGTGTGGTTAACCGGCACACTAACATGGACTTGTGAGAAATGGCAAATGCCTAAGCAATTAAGACCATGATTACGGTATCCCTTTTCATGGTTCTTGAAATTGCTTAGACACACAGGTGAGCTATCTACGGAAAGGGTGTATGAATCTAAATTTCAGACTGTCCAGCTGATTTCTGAGTACATGTCAAAGCTAGTGGGAGCATAAGTGTTATGCTAATAATCATCATGTTAGTGGGAGCATGATAATTATGATAAGTATTGCAAGTCAGCAATGTTAATTATAGAAAACAAAAGTTTCAATTGGGAAAAAGTTGTTTTGCTATAATTAAGGGAGAGGAAATTATGCTTCATCTCAAATCTATAAGCTTAGATCGTGAGGTTTTAATCATTTAGTCAAGGATATATATGAATTTCATGTTGGAATGGCTCAACATAAGGAAATTCTGTATATGGGTCCATTATTTGCGTTCTAAAATTCGATTATGATTACGGCATCCCTTTTCATAATCTGAATTATGAGAACTTGGCAAATTGAAATGGAAATATTATAGCAAAAGACTGGTTTAGTCTTTATGTAAGACATCATGAATCGTGTCCCATATGCTTCGGATATAGGATCGATTACATGTGCTATATTCATCCGTTCTAAAATTTTCCAAATGCCTGGGGCATTAAGAAGGGAAAAGGTTTAGAACTGGATATGACTAAAAGGATTAAACAATTGTCGAGGACAATCTAAGGTTTACTAAAGATTGGTTACTCAAGGACAATTGGAAGTATAGTGATAATTCTGGAAGGAACATATTGACATAATCTGTAAGGAGGCAACTCTTGTTCAGAAGTGATAGTCAAAATGGAATCTGGAAATGTTTCAAAGCTAGAATTTTCAATCTGTGTAAGATTAAGGAAACTTAATGCAAGAAGGATATTTTCAAGGAGTTGATCTCCTTTGGAATACTCTGTAATGATTGTTGCCAAGTCTTTATGACTTTGTGCATAATCATTACGAGAGGATCAATGCATATAAGTTTAGAATCTAACAGATTTCAGTAAATGGCATGAATTTGGAATTCTTGCATTTGCGGTAAGGATTTGGGAGTGTGAAAAGAGAATCATTGAAGTTATGTTCAATTGATCTAGTTCACAAAGTAAGGATCATAGACAAACATAGTATGCATACTTGGTGTGTGGCATGACTAGTGTTTAAGAAAACATAGTGTACATGCTTGGAGCATGGGACAACTATTGTTTTAAATTCAAGAATAAAGTTGATAGCTGAAACAGTATACAATGAATAATGTGTAATCATATGGTGATAAATAAAAGGTGTTTTATTTATGTTCAAAGATTTGATACCATATTGGATTCAATTATTATTGTGTTTCACTTTGCATGTTTTGACTTCCCGAATAAACTAGGTTATTCTTCCGGAATGACTAAGTTATTCAAACCATCCACAGTCGGTCATATGTTGGAAGTAGATATGAATTAAGACTGTCATGGGTTGGCTTGTAGAGGTCTAAGGTGTTGGACAAAGGGCTACAACACTCATGAGTGCTCATAAGTTCTGAGTATTGGATTCAACCCGCGCTCATTGGAATCACTTCATGGATTTTATCACGAGTGATCATGAGACGATAATATCTTATATTATTCAAACCTAGAGATATGAGTTGTTACTATGAGTTGGTTGTACATTGATTGCACGAAAACGCATTTGGTAACTCGGTGCTATAAAACGTGCCTTTGTGTATGATTCAACAAGTAGTAGAACAAGCCATATGAGTCGAAGTTTATCCATTCCTTTTACCTTCGGGATAAAAGCGATATCAGTGGGCCCCTCGATGATTTGATGATGACAAATGGAAGTGCTCGGCCGGGCCAGGACTGATTTGATTTGTTCAATTAGTCAGTCGTCATAAATCGGAAATCGGGAAACAACAAATGGACAGAGAGAATGATTATAATCCATGTCTCAGTCCATATGATATCTAGAATGGAGGAATATATGATCCCTTATCTAATGGACAAGTTCGTTGACAAGATCAGAGTTCGACAGCAGCTTTAAGAGCTACGATTGCCAGTTAGGTTTGAAGTCATACGCAATAATAGTTTTAGACTTATCCAAGTGGGAGACTGTTGGATTAATGTCTAAGTCCATAACTATATTTGGTATGTACTTGACCCGACCCGGCATGGTCCATTTGGGTTGCACTTCACCGACACAATTTATATGGATAATCTTTTGAGAATAGTATGTTTATGATTAATATTAATATGTTATAAGTTCTAATATATTAATATGGAATCATATTATTTAATTAGTATTGATCAAGAATTAATTCATAATTAATTAAGTGATCAAAAGGAACTAATTAAATATGGACTCTTATATATATGGAGTGGGCCAAGTTCATTTAGGTTGGGCTAAGCTTTCATGGATAGTCCATGGAGTGTTTAACCCATGGATCCTAGGAAATGAAAGGTCATGGGTATTAGGGTTTAACCCTAATCCTCCATACTATATAAAGATGTCTTTGTTTGGTGAAATTGGCACTAGTGTGGATACACTAAAGAAGGGCTAGCCAATTTCACTAGAGAGAACCAAGTAATCATATTCTCTAAAGTATTCCAAGGTGTCTTGGTGATTTGTGATTCCACTTGAGGCTTCCACACTATTGGGGTTAAGCTCTTAAAGCTTGCAGACATCAAGCTACATCAAGAGGTATGTATTCTATCTTGTTACATTCATAGTTTTTGTATGCTAGATTAGGATAATACCTTGGATGTTCTTATTTGCATGTATAATAGAGAAAACATAGATCCAAGGTATTTAGGGTTGCATGTACACTTAGGAAGTGTTAGAATGCTCAAAACCCAACACTTTCTACCCTAGGTCTTGAGACTGCTGATGTCTCAGACCACATTGAGGCTACGGAAGGTATTGACCCATACCTTCCTACCCCGCCTCCCCCATCTGCAGCCTTAAACCCTAAAGGTTCGGCAGTCCCTTCCTCTACAACTCTTTCTAATGTCTCTTAAAGACGAAAACACAAGGTTTCTTCTCTCCATGGTCCCCGCACCACAAAGAAATCTTGAACTCCCAAAAAGGATGCCCCTAAATCATCCAAACCCTCAAAGAAAAGAAAAACACCACCCGTAATCACAACTGCTGAACCGAGTCGCCATGACTCCGGTAGTGATTCTGAAGAGGATAACCAACCCATTTCTATCCTCAAGAAATGGAAATCTGATCCCACTAGCCAAATGCCTGACCGGACCGATACCTCAGCCTCTCTACAGGCTCCGGTAGTCCTTGGGATGCCTACACTTCCATTCGACAACACTATCTTTTTCCTTTCAGGCTCAGAAAGTGAGTCTGAATCACATCAAAGTGGAGACTCGCCCTAGTACATTCCTAACTGGATAATACTAGTTCTCGCCCTAAAGTCTCCAGGGCTTCCCGACTGCATATCTTTTCACCCGAGGAGTTGAACTCCATCCTGTTGAACGTCACCTAAACACTACAAACACATTCCCATTCGCAAGGCACTTCTTCCGCCTATGCCAGAACTGAGCCAAGGACAAACTCGACCATGGGTCAAGGAGACCTAGGAAGCTCAAGAAATCCTACTCTGCCTTCATTACATACAGGTGGTTTAGGCACGGTGAGCACAAATGTGCAAGGATCCGTGAACCCAAGGGACACCTTGGTGTGATTTACAGGAATTGACGGTGAAGATTCTAATGATTCTTTGAGCAGATATCAACCCTCTAATGAGGCTGAAGCCAAGAAATATGCCGCTTTTCGTAGGGCATTCCAAGCTCGCAAGGATCGGCAAATCAAACAACAGCAGCTCAAGGAACAGGAGATCCAAGTTGTGGCCAAGTATTGGGCAGATGCCATAAAAATGCCAATACCGTAGCCACCATCCTCAAGGTTCAAGAATGGATGTCCGTAATGGCAGACAAAGTTCAACAAGATCAGGAAACCGATGCTGATCAGCACATCTCTCAAGCCCCCCCCCCTCTCCCACTGCTGAAGGTTCACAAGATGACGAATCGGAGATCGAAGTGAGCTCTGCTCCCATTTTTGGCTTCAATGATGCTGGACAACAAGAGGTAAACAAACCCTCTCCTTCTGATGATGATCTGATGATATTTGATGAAGATGAAGAACCAGTGGTTGTCATCACTCCACTTCCAAGCCAAAGTAAAAGAAGAAGAAGAAGAAGCATGCAGTGACTAGGAAGGAATTCCTCAGTCTATAGGCCTAGGTTGATCAAATCCTAGCCGAAGTCAAGTCAACACAACCTGAAGATACTCCGGGACCGCATTCCCTTATTGAAAGAATTAAAAGACTAGAAAACATAGAGAGAATGGCTGCGGAGCGTATCTCTCTGAAGGTTGAAATGGGAATTAGGTCACTTCACAATAATCGTAAAGCTGACCACAAGGAATTTATGGCTGCTGCGGAGCGCCTCATATTTGAGGTTACCGCAATCAAAACAAATCTTCAAGCAGCCATTGCGGATCAGGCCTCACACTCTGAGAAGTTGATTGCTGAGATTCATACTGCTTATGAGTCCGCAATCTCCATTCTTCATACAACAATCAACAGATTGCAGCGAACTCTATCTGCCAACTTCCATGGTCCAAAAATCCTTCACCTCACAAAGGAAATCCACAGATTGCTGTTCAATCCCACTATCCCAAATAATCATCAACTGGCCGAAGCCCTCAAAGCCCAATTTCAAGTGGTATATGAAAAGGTTGATGGCCTTCGTCAATGTCTTGAGGTGGCTCCAGGTCTAATCGAGAAGAAGAAATTCACCATTCCAACCAATCCATCTCACAACATCAAACTCCCCCTATCTCCACTGAAAAACTTCCAACCCCACAACCTTCACCACAACCATCTCATCACACTCCACCTCACAATTCTCCACTGCAAACTGAACACGCTCCAAAAAAATCAGAGACTCCTCCCCACTTCAAAAGCCTTGCGGAGCATATGTCTTCTCCGAGCTCAAACGACTCCCCTGCCACCACTCAAAGAAAAAGAGATTGGAAGGCAGCCAAGCTCGCTGAAGAAGTATGGAGACTTTGTGGATTTGACACAGTCATGGATGATTCCCTGATAAACTCTTGCGTCAATCCACCTAGAAGATTGCTTGATGATGACTATGTCCAACATCTTACCTATGCGGAACCCCCCTCGGATGGTTATTGGGATGTCCCAATCTCACCAAATGCCAGATACTTCACTGTATTTGAGAAGTTCGACCGCAGCGTTCCTGACGATAAAAGACTTCCAATGGAATTTGAGAGACTTAGCCAATTATATGCTAAGCCTGCCTCTCCCTTTGAACATATATGGTCTAAAGATAGACTACCCGCAGTCAAAAATTACAAGATTCGGAGGTTCATGAAGGCTGAGTTCATCCAGTACACTCTAACCAAGAGGGAACACGACTACATCCACACCTAAGCTGATTTTCCATATGTGAACCACGAAGAAGTTTTTCTCATTGCCAAGGTGTTTCAGCATAAGTCTGAGAAGCATCCGAAGATGAAGATTCCACTTCAAAGGGCCAGTACCTTCCTCAAGGAAACGGTCTGTGACTGTTAGATGCATTTTATATGCATCTTCTAGCACAATTTCCTACGTATTTCATTATAAAAAGCCAACTAATTCCCGATTATTCTTATGTATTTCGAGTTTAATGATTATTTTGAAGAATGCCCGTACTGCTCACGTTTGTTATGATTTTTCAGGACCATTTGGAGCACATGGATGATTGCGCAAGTTCGGGATACGTTCGTAGATGCTTAGGAGCTTAATTGGAGCCTAGACCAAGGAAGGATGCCGCGAAATGATCAAGAACTGCTTGGAAGGAAGAACGACGACCAAAAGCGCCAGAAGAAGCAGCTTGTAGATGATGAAGAGTAGGTTTTAAACGGGCTATTAATGGGTGAGGTAGGTGGTGCTTTTGGGAAAGGCTGAAATGAAGGTTCCGGTTTGTTCCATAAGGGAGTGCCTTGTGGTATGGGTGAGGCTGAGGTATTGAACTTTACTGGGAATTACACTGTGTCTAACGCAACTTTTCTTTGTTAATCAAGAGCTTGTTTGATTAATTCAGTAAAAAGTTAGGTTTAATTTAAAGAACTTATTTTGATTAAACGATTTTTGTAACAAAGGTCATTAGAGCTTGTTAATGAACTTTAGTACCAGTTTAAACAATTGCATAGTCAACTATTGTGTTGAAGATTAATTATATGATTAGGGGTGTTACCGCAAAACTGAAATTGCTTTCTCTCATTTGAATTTTCATCACTTTAAATTCATTCATTTTCTTGTCATTTTCAATCTCTGTTAGTTTAATTTTCAAAAACAAAACCCTCCCCCTTTTATGTTTATTGCATTCATCAAGAATCAGTTCACACCTTACGCAAAGAGGTGTAAACATTAGGACGTGTCCCTGAGGATTCGACCCTACTTACCTGTACTACCTGTTAGTGCAATAAAGCAGTTTATCTTATACTCTTATTTGTTTAAATTGTGTACGACAGCGGTTCTAACAAATTGGCGCCGTTGTCGGGGACACGGTAAAACACTAATAGTTTTATGCCAAGATCTTCACATACAGGTGATCTGATTTTTGATCCAGAGATTGAGAAGACTGCTAGGAAGCTTAAGAAGGAGGCAAAAATTCGAGAGTAAGAAACAGGAACCTCAGCCTCACCCATACCACAAGGCACTCCCTTGTGGAACAAACTGGAACCTTCATTTCAGCCTTTCCCAAAAGCACCACCTACCTCACCCGTTAACACCTATATCCTTTACCCAGTCTGATCCTATGCAGACTGATTTCCAAGATCTCACCCTCACCCCAACTCTCCTTTCACTTACCAGCATTACCTTGTCCACTGTGGGGATATTGCTTCCCTTCAGCAGACGATGACTGGTCATAGCCTTGATTATCAGCAGTATAGCACTCAGGTTACCAACTATCGAGAAGAGGTCATGGGTCTGCGCGTCGATTTCGACGACTTCCGCGACTAGTTCTTCTTTCGCTATGCTCCCCCGTCCGAGTAGTCGTTTTCCACTCCTCCCTAAGCATTGAGGACACTGCTTAATTTTAACCTTGGGGAGGGGATTTCATCTTTTTGTACAAAGTTTTTATTTTTTTGTAAAAAGTTTTTATTTTTTTTTTCAAAAAATAAATAAATAAATAAATAAATAAATAAAAATTTTACGAGATGATGACGATCTTTACATACGATAGCTCCATGAAAGTGGGATATTGAAAAAGTGAAAATGAAAAAATCCGAAGCAACTTGATTGTTATTGGAAGTGTAGAATTAGCTGTCATAACAAGGGGACCCAAGACACCGTGATTCGAGACCCCGACCTTAGATAATAAAAAAAATATAGCGTACTGAAACGTTTTTTGGGCGGTAATAACAGCTCTAGGATGATTTGTTTATTAATGTTTAAAAAGAATCTTTATCGACAACTCTGAACCCACAGAACATGACCCTATTTGTTGACACACGTTATTATTGCGGTAACAGAGAGCTTAAGTATCAGATCCACACAGTCAAAATGAAGAAAGGGTACAACGTTATATCTAGTACCCAAATGAAAGAATTTCAAGCGCTCAATTGAAGAAACTTCAAGAAATTCCAAAAAAGAAAAAATTGAAGAAATCAAATTCAAAATGAAGTACAAATCAAAGTTCAATCAAGTTAGAATCCGTTCCAAGGTTACATCTGGCGAATAAAGAACTGTGTGATATGATACTTGTGGTTCTCGAAAAATTGAAAGCATAGAGCTTGGGCTCCTACAGGGGTTGGCCCTTGCTGCTTCGGCAAAAGTTGATTTGGTCGTGCGGGTTCTTAAGGATGCGTCGATTCTGATTCTTGGCCATCTAGTCTTAAGGACATGAGATCCGGACTATGTTATTTTCGCTCAAAAAGCTAATTAAGGTGCAAAGTTTAAATAAAACTAGAATTGGATTATTGTGTTACATTGTTTTTTAGCCTTCCTTACCTTGGGAGTCTGTGATACATGGAAGATAGCAGGATGGTTGTTTTGGTGTTAGTGATTGGAGCCTAGTATCGATGTAAAGTCTGATCGAAAAAAAAGAAGCATGTTTCATTATAGTTGTTCGTTTTTTTTCATTTGCATACCATTTTAGTTCATTGTTCATTTTCTTTATCTTTGCATGCATGTTTTATGTTTAGCTTTGGTAGTTCTTGTTATTTAAGTTTTTGTATTAGTTAACGTGTGTCTAGGTTGTTCCGCTATTGCCTTTAGCCCCAATTCTGTTTCCAAGGTTATCGTTTCCTTACTTGAGGGCAAGTAAGGTGTAAGCTTGAGGAGGTTTGTTAGATGGAGTTTATATGCATCTTCTAGCACAATTTCCTATGTATTTCATTATAAAAAGCCAACTAATTCCCGATTATTGTTATGTATTTCGTGTTTCATGATTATTTTGAAGAATGCCTGTACTGCTCACGTTTGTTATGATTTTTCAGGACCATTTGGAGCACATGGATGATTGCGCAAGTTCGGGATGCGTTCGTAGATGCTTAGGAGCTTAATTGCAGCCTAGACCAAGGAAGGATGTCGGGAAATGATCAAGAACTGCTTGGAAGGAAGAACGGCGACCAAAAGAGCTAGAAGAAGCAGCTCGCGATCGCAGGCTTTGTCCTTGCGATCGCAGGTTTCCTTTGCGATCACAGGTTCTGATTGCATGTTGCTTACGAGGATTTGTCGAGCCAAAAAAATTCATCAGCAGAGAAAAAAAGAGACTTGCGATCGCAGGTACAGTCCTTGCGATCGCAGGTTTGTCATTTTGTGTCGAAATAACAACGTACTTCATTAAAAAATCCTGTGATGCACTTTTGGGTGATACATGCGATCGCAGGTATACCCCTTGCGATCGTAGGTATGGTATTTTGACAGCTAGACATATAAATACAGCCTGATACTCTTCCAGCAACCCTAATTGGCGATTTCTGGCGATTCAGAGGCGATTTTTAGAGATTTCCAAGTGATGAAAGCAGATCTAAAGGAGACGATTTGATTATTATTCGTAGTTTAGTAAGATTTATCGTTTAGACTCTATTTCCACTGTTTGTAATCCGTTTTTAGCCATGTCCGGCTAAAAACTCAGATTTCAGTTTCGCAAGACGTAACCTTTTCGTATGATTAATCATTAAGCACTATGTTGACTATGATTACTGTTTAGTTTGATCAATTATGTGTTAAATTGAATGTCTGATTTTGATTTCAGTTTATGTTGGCCACTTAAATTGTTTGTAAATCATTCTAGTCATCTAATTATTTAGATCTGTAATTGTCTAGACTAATTAGTAAAAAGTGACAAGTATTAGATTAATTCTTAGATTAGGGTTGAGTCTGATATGAATTGATCAAACAAGTTTTAACGCCTCCGAGCTTGTGAGAGGTGTTGAACTTTACTGGGAATTACACTGTGTCTAATGCAACTTTTATTTATTAATCAAGAGCTTGTTTGATTAATTCAGTAAAAAGTTAGGTTTAATTTAAAGAACTTATTTTGATTAAACGATTTTGTAACAAAGGTCATTAGAGCTTGTTAATGAACTTTAGTACCAGTTTAAACAAGTGCATAGTCAATTATTGTGTTGAACATTAATTATATGATTTGGGGTGTTACCGCGAAACTGAAATTGCTTTCTCTCATTTGAATTTTCATCACTTTAAATTCATTCATTTTCTTGTCATTTTCAATCTCTGTTAGTTTAATTTTCAATAACAAAACCCTCCCCCTTTTATGTTTATTGCATTCATCAAGAATCAGTTCACACCTTATGCAAAGAGGTGTAAACATTAGGACGTGTCCCTGACGATTCGACCCTGCTTACCAGTACTACCTGTTAGTGTAATAAAGCAGTTTATATTATACTTTTATTTGTTTAAATCGTGTACGACAGCGGTTCTAATAAATTGGCGCCGTTGCCGGGGACATGGTAAAACACTAGTTGTTTTATGCCAAGATCTTCACGTAAAGGTGATCTGATTTTTGATCCAGAGATCGAGAAGACTGCTTAGAAGCTTAAGAAGGAGGCAAAACTTCGAGAGCAACAAACAGGAACCTCAGCCTTACCCATACCACAAGGCACTCCCTTGTGGAACAAACCAAAACCTTCATTTCATCCTTTTCCAAAAGCACCACCTACCTCACCCGTTAACAGCCCGTTCAAAACCTACTCTTCATCATCTACGAACGCATCCCGAACTATGCAGACGCCACACCTATATCCTTTACCCAGCCTGATCCTATGCAGACTGATTTCCAGGATCAGCCCCCACCCACTCAGCCATCTCACCCTCACCCCAACTCTCCTTTCACTTACTAGCATTACCTTGACCTCCGTGGGGATATTGCTTCCCTTCAGCAGACGATGACTGGTCTTCGCCTTGATTATCAGCAGTATAGCACTCAGGTTACCAACTATCGAGACGAGCTCATGGGTCTGCGCGACGATTTCGACGACTTCCGCAACCAGTTCTTCCGTCGCTATGCTCCCCCGTCCGAGTAGTCATTTTCCACTCCTCCCTAAGCATTGAGGACACTGCTTAATTTTAAGCTTGGGGAGGGGATTTCATCTTTTTGTACAAAGTTTTTATCTTTATGTAAAAAGTTTTTATTTTGTTTTTCAAAAAAATAAATAAATAAATAAATAAATTTTACGAGATGATGACGATCTTTACATACAATAGCTCCATGAAAGTGGGATATTGAAAAAGTGAAAATGAAAAAATCTGAAGCGACTTGATTGTTATTGGAAGTGTAGAATCAGCTGTCATAACCAAGGGACCCAAGACACCGTGATTCGAGACCCCGGCCTTAGATAATAAAAAAAATAGCGTACTGAAACGTTTTTTGGGCGGTAATAACAGCTCTAGGATGATTTGCCTATTAATGTTTAAAAAGAATCTTTATCGACAACTCTGAACCCACAGAACATGACCCTATTTGTTGACACGCGTTACTCTTGCGATAACAGAGAGCTTAAGTATCAGATCCACACAGTCAAATTGAAGAAAGGGTACAACGTTATATCTAGTACCCATATGAAAGAATTTCAAGCGCTCAATTGAAGAAACTTCAAGAAATTCCAAAAAAGAAAAGATTGAAGAAATCAAGTTCAAAACAAAGTATAAATCAAAGTTCAATCAAGTTAGAAGTCGTTCCAAAGTTACATCTGGCGAATAAAGAACTATGTGATATGATACTTGTGGCTCTCGAAAAAGTGAAAGCATAGAGCACGAGCTCCTACGGGGGTTGGCCCTTGCTGCTTCGGCGAAAGCTGATTTGGTCGTGCGGGTTCTTAAGGATGCGTCGATTCTGATTCTTGGCCATCTAGTCTTAAGGACATGAGATCCGGACTATGTTATTTTCGCTCATAAAGCTAATTAAGGTGCAAAGTTTAAATAAAACTAGAGTTGGATTATTGCGTTATATCGTTTTGTGGCCTTCCTTACCTTGGGAGTCTGTGATACACGGAAGATAGCAGGATGGTTGTTTTGGTGTTAGTGATTGGAGCCTAGTATCGATGTAAAGTCTGATCGAAAAAAAAAGAAGCATGTTTCATTATAGTTGTTCGTTTTTTTTCATTTGCATACCATTTTAGTTCATTGTTCATTTTCTTTATCTTTGCATGCATGTTTTATGTTTAGCTTTGGTAGTTCTTGTTATTTAAGTTTTTGTCTAAGTTAACGTGTGTCTAGGTTGCTCCGCTATTTCCTTTAGCCCCAATTATGTTTCCAAGGTTATCGTTTCCTTACTTGAGGGCAAGTAAGGTGTAAGCTTGGGGAGGTTTGTTAGATGCATTTTATATGCATCTTCTAGATCAATTTCCTACATATTTCATTATAAAAAGCCAACTAATTCCCGATTATTCTTATGTATTTCGTGTTTCATGATTATTTTGAAGAATTCCCGTACTGCTCACGTTTGTTAATATTTTTCAGGACCATTTGGAGCACATGGATGATTGCGCAAGTTCGGGATGCGTTCGTAGATGCTTAGGAGCTTAATTGGAGCCTAGACCAAGGAAGGATGCCGAGAAATGATCAAGAACTGCTTGGAAGGAAGAACGACGACCAAAAGAGCCAGAAGAAGCAGCTTGCGATAGCAGGCTTTGTCCTTGCGATCGCAAGTTCTGATCGCAGGTTGCTTACGAGGATTTGTCGAGCCAAAAAATTTCATCAGCAGAGAAAAAAAGAGACTTGCGATCGCAGGTACAGTGCTTGCGATCGCAGGTTGGTCATTTTGCGTCGAAATAGCGACGTACTTCATTAAAAAATCCTATGACGCACTTTTGGGTGATACATGTGATCGCAGGTATACCCCTTGCGGTCGCAGGTATGGTATTTTGACAGCTAGACGTAGATACTCTTCCAGCAACCCTAATTGGCGATTTCTGGCGATTCAGAGGCGATTTTCATAAATTTTCAAGTGAAGAACGCAGATCTAAAGGAGATGATTCTGTAGGGTCCGATGGGTGTTGCGTCTTGGGCTCGCTCTTTTGTCCATTTTGTCTCCGGATTGGGCCTGTCCATCCGTGAGTTATTTCTAGGGTTTAGTATTTATAGATGCTTGCATGCATGTTAGTACGTAGGATTTGGAAGTCAATTATTTTGAAAGATATTATCTTTATTACTTGTAACCCTAACAGCCTCTACATCGGAAGTTCTTTGTCGAGCTCTGCTTAGGCTTAAATCTATTGAATCATTCGACATATTTTGATTCATTCTTGTGCTTGATATTACTGTTTAACGTTTCTGTGATTAACCTGTTCAAAGATCTAAACGATCAAAGAGTTTCTTAACTCATCAATTGGTATCAGAGCAGGAGACTGTGTAATTCATTCACATCTCTTCTGTAAAAAAAAAGTGATTAGGGTTTATTCCTCATTTATTGATATTTATTGAGTCGTCACTCCATAATTGACGTATCTCTTTATTTATTCATCTTGCCCTAATATTACGTATTACAAAGTCTGATCTTATAATAGGTTATACGATCAAGCATGGACGATTCTCAATCTAATCCCATTAACATCTCAAACAGTATAGGATCTACAACCAAGATTCCAATTCTCTACACTTAAGATTACGAGGTTTGGACACACCACTTTGAAGACTATGTCATTGGATTTGAAGATAATGCGTATCTGATATGGGAAGCTACTATATCTGGCCCATTTGCTTATTCTGGAACATCCAGAATCATTAAAACTCAAAAGGAGTATAATGATTTGCTGAAAGATGTGAAAGATGTTGCTCAGGACGAAAAGGAGAAGTTTCAGTGCAACATTAAGGCATTGAGACTAATTCGATTCGCTCTTCAATCTGACACGTTTAGATTGGTGAGTTCTTGCAGTACAGCAAAGGAAATCTGGGATCGGCTGCGAGAGCTGTATTCCATTAATGAAGATCTGGAGCACTCAATTCAGACCTTACTTCTATCTGAATTTGGAGAGTTCAAGCAGAATCCTGATGAGTCTGTTACGCAGATATTTGATCGCTTCAATCATCTTCTCAGCAAGATGATCAAACATGATATTGAAAGGAAGCTCATCGAACAGAAGGTCACTTTTCTGAATGGTCTAAGATCTGAATGGAGAGTTGTTGTGTCAACAGTTAAAGCACACGAGCAGTTCAAATCATACTCACTGGCGAAACTGGTGGGGATTCTGAAATCCCAAGAAAAGACAGTGCTGCTAGAGAAAAGCGTGGTTTCAAATCTGGGGTCTCTGGCGCTTCTGTCCAAAGGTAAAAGTGTAGATGAAGACGAAGAGGATCTAAATCTGGGAGATCACGATCTGACAGCCGAAGACTATGCTATGATGGTGTCAAATCCTAGAAGGTTTATCAACGAAAAGTTCCCTTCGAACAAAAATCGTAATTGGCAGGGAAGCTATAGTACTGAAAATGTGAAAGATGTTGAGGAATTTAAAAAGGAAGTGAAGGGTGAAGCTGACTCTGGTGTCAGTTGCTTCTACTGTGGTGGGAAGAATCACTACGCAAAAGATTGCGTGCTGAAGAAGATGGCAGAAAAAGATGAAGAGAAAGATGAAGAAGCAAGTCTTATGAAAAGACTGGAAGAGATAAAAAGGAAGAAAGCTGCTAATAATCCCTCTATGAATGCTCTTATTGTGAAGGGTTCGGTAGATGATGATGAGTTCGGTGGCGTGCAAGTGTGGTCGACTGACTCAGAAGACGATGAAGTGAGAAAGCCTTCTCATGGAAATGTTTATGTTGCAAGAAGTGGTGAAACTGATGGAAGATGTCTTATGGTGACCAATGTATCTCAGATGAGGGGATACAACACTGATGGTGGAAATGAAGAGGCCAAGGAGCGAGAGGACTTATGCTTTACAGCAAAACCTCTCAGTGTGCAAATCAGTGAACTTGAAGAACTGATCAAGAAGGTACAATCTGTTTTTGTTTCATTTAAAATTCCACAAAAATCATATGAAAAGGAATTAAATAATTTGAATTCAATAATTTCAAATCTAGACAGTTGTTTAACACAAACACGGGTCACAAAATCTAATCTAACTGACCAAATAAGCAGGGTGTCATCCAAGAGTGAGGAGCGAAGGATGTGGATAGAGTAGAAAGATTTGGAGCTGATTAAGTCTAGGGATGAAAATATTTATTTGCAAAGAGACAATCTCAAATTGTTAAAACAAATGAATGTTTTTTGTTTGATTGCCAAAAGGCTCTATGCTAACATTAATCAACTGCATATAAATTCTGAAATAGGGCAGAAGATACAACGCATGATTTTACCCTTCCTTGAGTTTAAGGAGGATGAAATTGATGCCGAAGCATACAACTGTGAAATTGTTGTATCTTCTGATGATGTCAATCGCACTTACATGTATGGTCTGGAGAAAATCGAATCCTTTATAAAGTCCAAGGACTATAAGGACATGCTTAAAAATCTTTTGGATGAAAATGATATGTTGAAACTCAGGACCGAAACCATACAAAAATTCGATTCATTGAGTACCAATTTGAGTTCAGAAAATAAAATTGATGTTGAAAATGCATCTGAACTTATTGAGGACGATGATATGAGTGAAATTTCTGTAGAGGATGAAGTTGACTGTTCCGAGTTCATCAGGAGCGAAGCTGAAAACCACAAAAATCTAATTTCTGAAAATTCTGTGGAATTCGATTGTTTGTCCAAGACTAAGTCCCCAATCCTTAAAGAAAAGGCCGTCGTGTTTCAGAAGGTTAGAACAACTCCCAATAGAGTGTATAAAGGTCACAGGAGTAACTGAACATCAGACAGCCTAACTCACTGCCATAGTGAACGAAGATAATGCAGATGGCTGTGATGAGTTTTTCTGGTCAACACCGATAGACAACGCAAACGAAACAGTTGGTCTCTCGGAGCGAACATCATGGAAAGCCAAAGGTAGATATGTGCCCGAACCTCTGAATAAGCCTACCAACTTTGACGTACCAAGTACCAGTGGCACAAAAGAGATTCCAGTGGAAGGAGTCACCTCCACAAGTGAAACCTCTTCCATGAAGAGTGAACCGGTTGCTAAGAAGCTGAAACAAAAGGCTAACATCCACAGACAACCGAAACAAGTGAAAAATCAAAAGCAGCAGAGAAACCTGAGATACAAGAAAAATCTCTCAGAGCGAAAGCAGTTTTGCCGCTCCCAAAATCCTCACTACACTCACTTTGACAAAAATTCTAAGTCAAAAGGAGAAAGAAACAAGAGTCAAAGGAATTTTGAATATCCGATTCAAAAGGACCAGAAGAAGACTATCGGGCCACAGGAAGAACAGAACCGAAAGGATAGGTTCGGTCCCGAACGCAACAATAACCGAAAAGCTAGTTTCGGTCCGCCAAACAACAACAAACAAAGGCCAGATTTCATCCCATCAAGCTTTTACAATAAAAGACCCAGTTTTGGGCCACCAACCAATAACACCAGAAGGTCCAACTTCGGTTCATCATCAAACGGCAACCGAAGCTCCAGGTTCGGTCCCTCAGATGACCACAACCGAAAGGGTCATTTCGAACCTCAAGTCAGGAAAGATTCTCATTCAAATTTCTTTTCCTCTAATTATTCTCGTTCTCAATCTTCTTCTAAGCCCAATTCTATTCCTGCACTAAAATCAAGATCGTCAAAGGATTTGAAAGGAAAAGGAAAGATTTCCTCAGCTAAGGAAGACCGAAAGCAGGCTAAAGTCCAAACACCAGAATCTGAATCCAAAACACCTACAACTAATTCTAATAAAATCAAAGTGTTTACTATTAAATGAATAGATAAAACAACCTTAATAAAACGAACATATCTAGTTAATGTTTCTCTTACAATTCCTGTTTCTGTGAAAGACTCACGTGGACCCAAGAAACTTTGGGTTCCTAAATCTGCTTAATTTTTGCAGGTTATCAGTGACGAGCAGTTTGACGAAGAATGGTACATAGACAGTGGTTGCTCACGTCACATGACAGGAAGGAAGGAAGAGATAAGGGAGTTTCGGTCACTTCAAAATGGTGGCAATTTCAAGTTCGGTAACAACTCTTATGGAACAATAAAGGGTTATGGTATGATAACCAATGGAGACTTCACAATAAGGAAGGTGGCGTATGTAGAAGGGTTGCAGCATAATCTCATCAATGTATATCAACTGGTGGGAGGTACTAGTCTCAAAGTCTCGTTCGATGACGAAGGTTCAGAAATAATAGAGAAGAAAACCAACAAAGTAATTCTCAAGTCAGATCGAAAAGGTGAAATGTTCCCTATAAATCTCAGACCAATCAAAGGGAATCCAGCCGTATGTCTATTGTCCAAAGCTCATTCAGACGAAAGTTGGTTGTGGCACCGAATGCTTTTCACATCTCAACTTCGAAGACATCAACAAGCTTGTCACCGGCGGTCATGTTCGGGGTCTTCCATTGCTTAAGTTCGATCGAGAACACTTATGTGCTGCATGTGAAATGGGAAAACAAAGCGTCAAAGTCACCCAACCATCATCAACACCAAAGTTGTTGAACCACTTGAGTTGCTACACATCGACTTATGTGGTCCATCATCAATCGAGAGCATTGGTGGTAACAAGTATATCCTTGTTATTGTTGATGACTTCTCACGTTTTACTTGGGTATTCTTCCTAAAGCACAAATCTGAGGCGACTCTCAAGCTGAAGATATTTATCAAGCAAGTCAAAGTGCAACTGAGGAAAGTTGTTCGAAACGTCAGGAGCGACAATGGACTGGAATTCAAGAACAAAGAATTTGAAGATTTCTTGACGGAAAAAGGCACCAGTCACAATTTCTCAGCCCCCTATACACCTCAACAGAATGGAATTGTCGAAAGGCGAAACCGATCCCTGTGTGAGGCGGCCTGAACCATGCTAAGTTTTGCTTCTCTTCCCTTATATTTCTGGGCTGATGCTATTGCTGCAGCATGTTTTACTCAGAATAGGTCTTATCTCAACAAGCATTTCTCTCTCACTCCTTATGAGATTATCAACAACAGGAAGCCGAATGTCAAGTTCTTTCACGTGTTCGGTTCCATATGTTTCATCTTCAACTCCAAAGAACATCGCAACAAGTTTGACGTCAAAGCTGATGAAGGAATATTTCTGGGATATTCTCTTACTTCAAATGCATACAGGGTTTTAAATAAACGTTCTAGAAGAATTGAAGAAACCTATTATGTGATGTTCGATGACAATTACGTCAAGAAGCTAAAGTCTACCGAAGAACCAATTGGACAGATTTTCTCTCAAACAAGTCAAGTCGCAGCATCCATTGCTAATTTATTTGACCAGTTCGTAGACTTATTTGATGAACCTGAGAAAGCGACTCTCTCAGAAGCCAAGGCAGCAGACAACAAAATCGATCATCTGAAGCAGATTATCGAAGATGCAGCCAAACAAATGGGAGAAGGAGAACCAGTTCGAAACGAACCTCCTCAGAGCGGTACTTCGGTTGAGGGGGAGAATCAATTCTCTTCAAATCAACAGGACTCACATATTCAGGGGGAGAATCCAATCTTTGTAGCACCCGAAAGCCCGGCTACACCCGAAAGTCCTTTAGCACCCGAAAGCCCGGCTACACCCGAAAGTCCTGTAGCACCCGAAAGCCCGGCTACACCCGAAAGCTCAGTAGCACCCGAAGGTCCAAATCAACCTGAAGATCCAAATGATTCATCATCTGTCGAGGGGGAGAATTCTGATATGTTCTATGATGATGATATTCAATCAGAGTTGGAAGAAATGGTCAATGATGATTTGGATCCATCCTATGATCCAAACTATCCTCCACTCACCAAATGGACCAGAGATCATCCTGTATCTCAGATAGTGGGTAATGTATCTAAAAAGCTCCTAACCCGATCTCAAGTGAAGGAAAAGCAAACTTCCCTATTCTGCAAAGTAGAGTTCTGCATGTTTAATTCTTTCGTGTCCAAAATTGAGCCAAAGACCGTCAACATTGCTCTCGATCATTATGATTGGGTTCAAGCAATGCAAGACGAACTCAATGAGTTCGAAAGAAATAAGGTCTGGCATCTCATCCCAACACCGAAAGATGCCTCAGTCGTTGGTCTCAAATGGATATTCAGAAACAAAATGGATAAGGAGGGTAATGTGATTCGAAATAACGCTCGTCTTGTGGTAAAAGGATACTGCCAGGAAGAAGGAATTGATTACGAAGAAACATTTACTCCGGTAGCAAGGCTGGAATCTGTTCGAATATTTCTTGCCTATGCTGCACACAAGAACTTTGAGGTCTACCAAATGGATGTGAAGTGCGCTTTTCTGAATGGGGAACTTGAAGAAACGGTTTACGTGGAGCAACCTCCTGGTTTCGTGAATGAAAAACATCCAAATCACTGCTACATTCTGGATAAGGCAGTTTATGGTCTGAAACAAGCACCTAGGGCATGGTATGAAACACTAACTAAGCTTTTAAAGATGTCGAAATTCAAACAAGGTTCAGTTGACCCAACCTTCTTTCGTAAAAAGGAAGGTAACCACCTTATGATAGTTCAGATCTATGTCGATGATATCATCTTTGGCTCAACGAATCCTAGCTTAACAACTGAATTCAGAAAGCTGATGGAGACAAAATTTAAACATTAGACAAGGACCCGAAGGCATCTTTATCAACCAGGAAGCATATACAAAGACTCTTCTTGCTAAATTCGGCATGATGGGAGATTCAAAGGTCAAAGTCCCTATGGCGTTTAGCACCAAGCTCACACCATCCTTGGAAAAACCGGCAGTCAACATAACGCTATACCGCCAAATTATTGGCTCCCTGATGTACCTCACAGCTAGCAGGCCTGATATAATATTTTCTATGTGCTAATATGCTAGGTTTCAAGCGAATCCTCGTGAACCACACATGCTGGCAGTGAAAAATATACTCCGGTACTTGAAGCGAACTACCTCTCTCGGTCTCTGGTATCCCTCAAACTCAAGTTTCTTTGTTCAAGCCTACTCAGATGCAGACCTTGGAGGATGCGGTTTAGACAGGAAAAGCACTACTGCAGGTTGTCAATTCCTCGACGGGAAGTTGGTGAGCTGGCAATCTAAGAAACAAACTTGTGTTTCTTTGTCAACAGCCGAAGCAGAGTACATTGCAGCCGCCTCTTGCACATCTCAAGTGATTTGGATCCAAAGCCAACACCAGGATTATGGACTCAATATGAAAAAGATCCCACTATATTGTGACTCATAAAGTGCAATTAGGATCTGTCATAACCCAGTGCAACATTCCAAAACCAAACATATTGCATTGAGGTATCACTTCATCAAGGATCATGTGGAAGATGGAAACGTAGAGATTCACTATGTTCGAACTACTGATCAATTGGCTGACATCTTCACCAAAGCCCTTCCTGAAGCAAGTTTTAATAAAATTCTACAAGGACTTGGTCTGATGGAATCGGATTCAGTACCAAAAACACCTTCTCAAAACTAAAAGTTAGAAGCGAAATGAACCGAACGTTCGGTCTATTTCGGGTTCGGTTCGCATGGGTACCAAAATGAACCGAACGCTCGGGTTTGGTCCTATTGCACTTGTCTTCGCTTATCTCTGAAAGGTAGTTTCTTTGGTTGTAAACTTTTTGTACACTTATTTTCAAATTTTTTTTAATTTCAAATTTCTTTTCAAACCGAAATGAACCGAACATTCGGTCTATTTCGGTTTCGGTTCCAAAATTTCATAAAATCCAAAAATATTTTTTTCTTTACTTCTGTTTGTGTTTACCTTTTGTGGATGATCGATGGGGCAGGTATTATTCTCACACTTTTTCTAGCTAAGTGTCCCTAGAAGCATGCTGCTGCATGTTATCCAAAGCCTCAACTGATTCTGAATAAAGCCTTACTGACTTGGTATATACAAACCTTGTCTTCTCAATTAGGCTATTATATTTATTCTAATCATGAGCTACCTTGCTCTTTTCTCATATGAGATAAGAGTTTTCTGCTTGGTCAATCCTTTTATAGCAGAGGTACTTTGGTTTCTTTACACCATCTCAAATATTTTTCTCCATCATATTCGCTTCATACAAGTAACCCTTGAGACTCTCAGAAATTACCACTGAGGTTTATGGTTACACAATTTATGTGTTTATTATCTTAGCTTCGTGCCACTACGTGCTAAGTGAAACCCACAATTCAATACCTACTATGCATTGACTGTGAACAATTAAATTTGCTCTAGTTTTCACTCATGAATTAACGAATTCACCCAAGTGGTTGTACCATGAAATCTCTAATTTTTCTTTTTGTGTGATTCCTATGAAATTGTTAAATACCATAACATTTCTTCCCTTAGAATCCAGTTTTAATTTTTTTTTTTTTTGAGATTTCACCTAAAAGTATTTTCAACATGTCACTTAAATATACTTCACACCTACTTGTTCAACAGACCACATTGGTCTCACAAGTACTTCAGTTGATTTCTGTCTTATGTCAAGATCAAGAATTCTAACCTGAAGCAAAAGCCTCCCAGTTAAGCCTTATTAAAAGATGTCTTTCAACACTTCTTAATTAGTGATTGATCGTAATTCAACGGGAAACCACACAAACACTTTAAGGTCTCTCTTGACTTTGAAGGAAGAGATTCATGCCCGTGATCCACTGTTTCGTGCCTTTATTGACATCACAATTTCCCACATATGTGTTGTTTTATTTCTTTCTCTTTGACACTCTATGCACGAAAATCTTTTTGATTTTCCATAAAGCTGGTTTCGTTAAATATAAGTTAATTTTAGCTATGGGATTTAATGCAATAAACGAGATGTGCTTAGTATTGTTACATGTGTTTCTTTTGATCTATGAGAACAGCTCATACTAAAAGGATAAGTTGCTGACTCAGCCGAAAGTCTAATCGCTTTAACATTTTAAACGGCGCTTGATGGGAAGGCATGTGAAGTGGAATTGTTTTTGGTATTTCAAATGGCGCTTGATGAGAAGGCGTGTGAAACGGAACAGTCTTTCTCTCTCCTGCGTAATCATCGGGGTTCTGAACTATCACGCGTCCATCACCTAAGGAAATGCTTCGTTTTTTTTTGAAGGTTTAGGAACAGATTCTTCTCTCTCTTCTAACCAAGGTATAAAAGGTAAATTCCACAGTCTTTTACCTCTTTACTGCACCAAATATTCAGAGAGCAAGAAACGATCACTTTCTCCTACTGTTCATCATCTTCCCCAAGAACTTCTCTTCAATGGCAGACTCCTCTTCAGTTCATGCTACCTCCCACATTCTGCCTATTCGCCCTCAGTAAAGCATGATCATCGATCTTACCCCACAAGTCTACGATGCTTTCATGTTCCCAATTGTGGAGTGTCTCAAGTTCTCTCCACTGGTTCCAGAACTAACCAAGGTCGAACTCGTTCCAATGGAGTGTTTGTCAGAAATTTTCACTACAGCCCACTATGACAAGTCTGTCGATCGAATCTTCTTCGGCATCCTTGATACCAAATCCTCAATCTCCAAACAGTGATTCTACTGGCTTCTAGGGTTTGAACATGATGAGTCTAGGGTTAACCCTGAATCTATTCATGTGGGACAGTTGTTCTCCATGTTTTACAACATGGGTTACACTGAGATTTTGACCACCGTGACAAAGTTCAAGAAATCATGCTTACCTCCTCAGTGGAATGGCTTCTTCACTGTGTTGTTCAAAGGGCTATCAGAACGAAGTGCAAGTTCAGATGGGGCGAGCCGACTGTTTATGAAAATTCTCTATGGGCTGTACCACGGCATCAACCTCGATTATCGATCGGTCTTATGGCAGCAACTGATTCAGAACCTTGCATCTACTTCTCGCCATTCTGAGATCTCTTATGCCAGATTTTGGACGCTGGTCACAAAGTGGGCGATGGACAAGTATCATGTTCTTGTTGTTGTTGATTCTCCACTCTCCTTGATAGGAATTTTCCACACTACAAAGATCATAGTGTCTGATTCCTCTAAATTTCAGTTCGTTGGCTTAATCCCTGAGTCAATGTTTGCATGTGTTCCAAAAGACAGTCGCATCATCAAAACTTACAAGGAGTTTCGTCACTCAGGTCCCAGAGAGCTCACTCCTGAAATGATTCAATCAATCCATGACGTTGACAGGCCTGCTCCCAGGGGAAAGAAACAAGACAAGGGAAAAAGACAAGAAAGTTGTCAAAGGAGCGAAAGGTCCTTCTCCAAAGAAGCGTAAACCTTCCAAGGCAATTTAATCCCCTCCACCAAAGAAGAGGAAGACTCAGCCTAGGCGTAAACTCATTCTTGCCTCGTCCTCTGGTGAATCTGAGGAAGAGAGTTCAGACTCAGAAGAATCACTTCGAGGTAATACTCTTCCACGTTCGCCTTCCCCTGAGGTACCTATTTCCTCTAAACTTGTCTCTCCTCCCCCAATCTCCATCTCTATTTCCATTCCCCCATAACCTCCACTACTCAAATACCACCCACCTCTATCCTTGTACCACCTCCCATTTTCACAGAAGCTACCACAACAACCACTGTTGACGTTCAAACCAACGTATTTGATACGGGGCTCCTACTTCAGCACCCGAACCCACTCCCACTACCGAACATACATCCACACCCGAACCCACTACCACAACTGAACCTCCACCCTCGCCTTCATCTCTCGATCACTCATCAGAAGATGATGAACCTTTTTTTGCAGGAGAGGACGTGACGTTTGACTTGGTCTACTACAGACTGTATCAAGTACAAAGTGATGATGACGATGATGCTCCAGTCACCACGAAGCATCTGAAGGAACTTCATGAGAAAATCGATAGTCTCATTGCTTCCTTCTCCTCTTCCTCTCGATCCACTATCTGAGAGGCTGCTATTCAGGGGCTAGTTGATATGTTCACTAAGGCTCATGAAGCTTCTATCAACTCTGCCACTGCTGCTATCGATGCCTCTACCAAGGCGTGTGCTGCTGCGACCGAAAAAGTCGAAAAACTATTTGTTGATGCTAATTCTCTTTTGCAGTCTTTACAGGGAGCCACTGATTCAAATGCAGCGAAGCTTGACTCTCTTGTCGAGAAACTGGCACTTTAGTTGCCTCTGAACTGCAGTCCTTTGCCAGTCTTCGTCAGTCTCTCAACGATGACACCAAATCATTCCAGGCAACTGTTGAGGAGCGCCTAACGAAGCTGCAAGAAGATCTCGCTTCAGAGAACTCAGTGATGGATGCTCTTGCTCGCAAGACCACTTCTCTCAAGGTCACGACTCTTCATCTTTTCCAATCTGAAAAGGAAGTTGCATCTCTTCGATCTGAGCGTGCAGTTATCTCATCGTTTGTTTCGGATGTCCACGCTGCCCTCTCCAACATCATCAAAGCACATGATCGTATCCTGAACTACTCTGTGAGACGCACTCTATCAGAGAAGCTTGCTCCTGCCCTTGCCCTACTAAGCAAACTTGAAGGGCTTCTTGAGTTTGTGGCCCATCCGAAACAAGGGGGAGAAGATGTGTCTCAACCACCTCCCACTTCCACAGCAACTAAAGCAACCGAACCTCCTCCAGCAGGTCAAGCCTCAGGTTCGGGTGTCAAAGACAAAGGAAAGAAGATTGATGAAGACAGTGATGCTGATGATAAAGAGACCATCGCTGATCTCTTGAAGAAAAAAGGACGAGAAAAGGATGTTGACATGAGCGCTCGCGTTTCCAGAGAGGCCGAGGCGAATGAACGAAAAATGATGGAGGCTCATGATCTTCTTGAGAGTAGAAAAACTCTTTTTCCTCCATGGACTCTTGAGAAGCTTATAAAAGAAGCAATTGAAACTCCCAGCATCTTGTGGCTCGAACCAGTGATTTCTTTGGATCGGATCAACTCTATCGACTCTCAGTTCGATATGCCACTGACCCGAAAGGCCTTCATCTTTCATGCTTTTGATAATGTTGCTGATGTCCCACATCCTCACCCAAAGTTTGATAGGGATCTTGTCGAATTTTATATGAGGTCTGCTCAACCTCAGTATCAGACTTGGAGTGCTCAGAAGATCGTCAACGTTCGGGTCCTCAAACTGTTTCGTGAGGGGAACTTCATGAACGTTCGGTTCAAAGTGCTGAGGGGTTCTGCTAAAACTGAACATGTTATATCGCTTGCTGATCTTCCCAACCTGAATCCACATGATTGGATCATTTTGCATAACATCCTCCTCACACACGAAGCTGAGTATGGGCCAATCATCGATCACTTCAAAAGAATGCTTGTATGCTACATCATGGAGGTTGCCAAGATGGATCAGGAGATCGCAAGTATCTTCAAGAAAAAGCCTACTATCTCTCCTATTGGTTCTACAAGTGATTTAAATATGATGCAGATGGGAAGAATAGACCCGAAGCGGAACTCTGTCATGTTCACGAGGAACGAAGGCCAAAAATGCCTGTTCGCCTTGGCAGATAAGCACCTATACACCACCGCGTGCTTGGAACATGTTCTGGGGATCATTCATCGATACAAGCAGAATTCAGCAGATGACAAGAAACATTTTGATGACATGATCCAGTGGTACATTCGCTTCAGATAGATCATCCTTGCTCTCATTCCACGTCTGTTTGAAACAACAAAGAAAGTTCCTGCAGCTGGACCTAGTAAGCCGAAGTAGAAGTCTCGCTCCAATTGACCCAAAGGGGGAGATTGTAGGGTTCAATGGGTGTTGCGTCTTGGGCTCGCTCTTTAGTCTATTTTGTCTCCGGATTGGGCTTGTCCATCCGTGAGTTATTTCTAGGTTTTAGTATTTATAGATGCTTGCATGCATCTTAGTACGTAGGATTTGGAAGTCAATTATTTTGAAAGATATTATCTTTATTACTTGTAACCCTAACAGCCTCTACAGCGGAAGTTCTTTGTCGAGCTCTGCTGAGGCTTAAATCTATTGAATCATTCGACATATTTTCTTTCATTCTTGTGCTTGATATTACTGTTTAACGTTTTTGTGATTAATCTGTTCAAAGATCTAAACGATCAAAGAGTTTCTTAACTCTTCAGATTCGATTATTATTCGTAGTTTAGTAAGATTTATCGTTTAGACTCTATTTCCTCTGTTTGTAATCCGTTTTTAGCCATGTCCGGCTAAAAATTCAGATTTCAGTTTCGCAAGATGTAACCTTTTCATATGATTAATCATTAAGCATTATGTTGACTATGATTACTGTTTAGTTTGATCAATTCTGTGTTAAATTAAATGTCTGATTTTGATTTCAGTTTATGTTGGCCACTTAAATTGTTTGTAAATCATTCTAGTCATCTAATTATTTAGATCCGTAATTGTCTAGACTAATTAGTAAAAAGTGACAAGTATTAGATTAATTCTTAGATTAGGGTTGAGTCTGATATGAATTGATCAAACAAGTTCTAACGCCTCCGAGCTTGTGAGAGGTATTGAATTTTACTGGGAATTACACTGTGTCTAATGCAACTTTTCTTTGTTAATCAAGAGCTTGTTTGATTAATTCAGTAAAAATTTAGGTTTAATTTAAAGAACTTATTTTGATTAAACGATTTTTGTAAAAAAGGTCATTAGAGCTTGTTAATGAACTTTAGTACCAGTTTAAACTAGTGCATAGTCAACTATTGTGTTGAAGATTAATTATATGATTAGGGGTGTTACCGCAAAACTAAAATTGCTTTCTCTCATTTGAATTTTCATCACTTTAAATTCATTCATTTTCTTGTCATTTTCAATCTCTGTTAGTTTAATTTTCAAAAACAAAACCCTCCCCCTTTTATGTTTATTGCATTCATCAAGAATCAGTTCACACCTTACGCAAAGAGGTGTAAACATTAGGACGTGTCCCTGAGGATTCGACCCTGCTTACCTGTACTACCTATTAGTGCAATAAAGCAGTTTATCTTATACTTTTATTTGTTTAAATCGTGTACGACAGCAGTTCTAACAGTGACTTCGCTAAGATTGACACAGATATTCATCCCATTATTTCCAAGATTGCTAATCTGCCACCACTTGACCCTGCAACGATGCCTACCGAAGGCTATGATGAAAGATCCTTAGGTGCAACCAACTATCCTGAGCTTGGTGTCATTTTGAAGAGGAAGACTGATAACGTCAAATACTTCATTCCTATGACTGCCATGCATCGTCTCACCAGAAAGCAACTTGAGATCTGCCGAAACACAGTTGAAAAATCAAAGCACACCACTGCAAAGGTCATGTTCGAGATCCTAAGAAGAATCAGCTGGTTAGAGAACATCGGGAAGTTTTGGTGGATCATGATCAAGTTTCTTAAACTTGACAACTGATCAATGTTGAAGAGGTCACTTAGGGGGAAATTGTTGAATAAAAAAAAAGTGACCCTCTTAAACTTCAACTAATGCAGCCATAAAGCCACCGCAGTCAAGCAGTCTCTTCAACAATGCTCATCCGAAGTCTTCAACACCGCAGTCTCTATCTAGTTTACTTTGTCTTTATTGTAAAACACTCTATTGTCTAGTATGCCTTGCATGGCTACTCTTAGAGTTGTAAACTTGTTATCTTTATGACTCTCTATAAATAGAACTCGTTCTTGTGTAATCAGTGCAGAGAATCTATCATCTAATTCTAATACATATCTCAGAAGTT
Organism: Lactuca serriola; assembly: GCF_051521515.1. Lineage (NCBI taxonomy): Eukaryota > Viridiplantae > Streptophyta > Magnoliopsida > Asterales > Asteraceae > Lactuca > Lactuca serriola. The sequence continues at coordinate 66,218,650 of NC_136409.1, forward strand.
CTCATTCTATCTTACTTACTCAATCTTCTTACTCTCATAATCAATCACCATCTCTCTTCGGAGCAAGTCACTCGTGACTTAATCACTAAGTTTGATCTCACTTATTAACTTGGTTTGAATGCATTCGTAGTTCTGAATCATCTTACGTGTATACTTGAAATAACAACTATTGTCATTTACATTTCTTTACTTTTCTGCAACTAACTCACTAACCTCTACTTTTAATATTATTTATGAGCTAATGTATCCTTCGAGATTAACTATTCCACTATATATTTGTTCTAACGTTTGCTCAAGTGTGTCTCAAAGTTTTTCTCTCAACAGGAAACATGGAAGAACTAACACTATGAGTAAAGATTGGCTCTATGTCATCTACAACATCTACTCCAGAAAGATGAACGCTGTCGACCTTACCGAAGTCTTATGGCAAGACTTTCAGAAGTTTGTTGTGAAAAGAAAGCCTTAACAGATATCGAGTCCAAGATTATGGGCTCCTACCATTCAACGACTCTATCGAGTGAGGTGAGAACCAATTCCAGTCGACGCTATTCCAAAAGAGGTATTTCTGACCTTTAAAGCTATTAAGACTTATCGCCTTCCAAACCAGACATCTTTCAAACCTATACATAGACTGGCTGAACACATGTTGGTCACTCTACAATCAGAGTCCCTTCATTTGAAACATCATTTAGAGACTTCGATTGTGTACTTCCCTACACAGTCTACCACTTTCTCTATTGAGCCCACCTCAAATGTGGCCAAGTCAGTCTCAACTGGTGGAAAGAAAAAGAAGGCAACCAAGAGAAAGACCTCTCCCTCTAAACCGAAAGCCAAAAAGAGAACCAAAATCAATACCTTCTATTAAAAGGCATCTATCAAATACATTATGACTGACTCTAGTCATCCTCTCACCCAACTGGCCACTCTTCCGAAGTACCCTTCAGAGTTTAAAAATCACCTACACATACTCATGGGGAGTCTCTACATAATCCACCCTCACCTTCCCAACAAGGTGATCTCGTTATTGAAAAAAGTTCCTTGAAACCCTGAAACAACCCCATGAGTCATCTCATATATCACTCCTTCTTCTTCTACACAACCATGAATAGAAGCCCTTGTCTCGGATCCTAACCTTTCCAAAGTTGGGGTAGTCCCTCCAACCTCAGAAGCCAGAAATGGTCTGATACCTGGCTCAAGTAAAGGAAGACTAGGTATTGAGGATCCTGATTGGTTAGACTTTGTTAGTAGGGCTCACACAAGGCATCCAGAGCTCAGTCGATGACAACTTGAATCAGCTTTCATTTCAATGATAAATCAATCATTCTAGAGCAATACACCTTTTATTCCTCCATTTGATGATGTCACCGATCAAGAGTTTGCATTAGGAGAGACCCATCAAGACAACATTCTGAATTCTTCCCACCATGATGCATTACATCCAGATCCCGATGAGGAACATTCGTCAGAATTTATGTTCGATGATGATAGTGTCTCCATTAAAGCTCCTCCAATCATCTCTTATTTTCACATTCTTTAGAAGCCAGATTCATCAAGGCCCATTTCTGACATCAGCCTTTCATCATCTTCAACAGAGCCCGTTGATGCAGAAATTCCTGTTGATGACCGTGTTCACCACACTCTCGAAGGTGAAACAGATGCCAATACTCCTAAGAATGATGAATCAACCACTACAAACAATCATGGCCGTTCTGAAACTCCGGTAAATCTAGAGAGTGATAAATCCAAGTCTGAGAGTTCCACCTCGAACACGGGATTATCAGTTGGAAATTATTCTAATCCCTTTGCCTTGTTGGATCTCCGAGACAACGTATCTGTTGCAATCTCCAAAGTTGAATCCTTAGACAAGTCTGTTACCTAGCTTTATTCTAAACTTGATGCTAAAGTGTTTAGTCTCGATACTAAGCTTGACGCAATTCTCCGCTCTCTCTCGGAAGTCAAGAAACTAGGGCCCTCGGATGAAGAAAGGGCACAATAGTTGGATCAACCAATCTTTGTCCGACTTAAGCACAACATTGAGGAGGTTGAGCAAAAATACAACTCGAGTATTGACCACTACCTCGAGACCATCACTACCATGTTGAAGGTTCATGACGAGATGATCATCGCCACCAATGAGATGATAAAACAAACACATGTCAGGCCTTAAAATCATATTCAGAGGATGGAGAAAGAGATCAAGATGAAAGATGAAATGAATCTCATCATGCAATAACTAGTCATCAAACTCTTCCGAGCCTGTTGGAATATAGTGGATGTTCTAAACAACAAGTTCGATGAAATGCTTTTTATCCTTGCCACTTTATTCAACCACTTGGAAGTTCAGGCTCCGAATGCTGATGCCTATGATGCTCTAACTTTGCAGATGAGCACCATTTTCCAGAAGGTATTTGATCGTCTCTTGGAATTTTAAAGCTCAACTTTACTTGCCTCGGTAATAGGCCATCCGATGCAAGAGGGGGAGAAGATCCAAGCAAAAGAGATCATTCTATCTCTTAGAAGCCTACTTCAGAGTTGAAACTCCGAGATGAGTCTAATAATGATTTTCTTCAAGTTGTTGCCAATGGTACTCCATCTGATAATGATGATGAAGATGACAAGTACATCACAAATGTTATGGTAAGTATTCAAGCTCCGAAGAAATTTCCAACGAAAGTTCTTTCCGAGGAAGATCAAAGGTGAAGGTCTGCTATCTCTTGGCGATCATCCTTAGTTGATGTTGTACAAAGAAGCCGTGAAATGGCTAAGGTAAAGACTAAGCTTGAAATTGATGCATTTTGAGCTAACTAATCAATGTTGCCTCCAATTCCCTTACCAAGAATAGTTCCAATTGATGAAGGTTCTCCACTTCGGAAACCTGACAACATTCTGGAAGAGCCTTTGATTCCTCCACCTCCATAGTTTACCATCGAGGAAAACACACAACATGTTATTTCTGTTCTCAAAAAAGCAACAAGTCAAAGACAAAAAGCCTATCTCGTAATTCCACATCTCCAAGCAAACCACCAAAAAGTATGATGGTTGGTCTCAATCTCAAATAGATTAGGCCCTTGAAGATGGCATTCGGATCCAAGCTCACAAAGATAACCCCAATGCAATTCTAGGGCTTTCCCCTACTTTTTCCTGAAGGAATAATCCATGATTTGGACATAGTTTTGTTCATGTAATATGATCTACCTACTCAAGAATCGGACCAATTTGATCTCCCTATCTCTCTCTATGTCCAGTTCTACATGAAATGTGCTTATGTCCACCTAGAAGATGATCCTAAAATAATCATCATAATCGAAAGAGAAAGATTGAAAACATTCTACTCCTTGAACGCACATCCCCAAAAAGAAGTGTGGTATTCGAAGAGGATTACAAAAATATTTGGGTTCGAAAGGAAAGTTTTTACCAAGTTTGGCTTAGACTATTTTTCGCACGCTACTACGTCTATCAAAACAAGCCAACACAGCTCACCATCACGCATGCCGACTTCCCATCCATTACTCTAAACAACATCTTGACAATTGTTTTTCATTTCCAAACTCGTCAAGACAGTCAGATGATCATTGCTACCTATAGTGTTGAAATGAACTTTCTAAAGGATTATGTCGCTGAGTTTTGTAGATGTGACTTCGAACTGTTTATCTTGGCAAAGATAGTCTACAAGCTGCCTGAAGCCGAAATGTTTTGTAGAAGAGCCAATTGATGAACCTTTGTTGGGATACTTCTACTTGCAAAAGAAGACAAACACGAAGGAATTGTTCCAAGTCCTAGAGAAGCATCTCATTTCCTCAAGATTTCTTCAAAAGTTCATCACAAATGCAGCCAAGTCAAAAGCCCCACAGCATGTGAAGACAAAGTTCATCAGTCAGCTTCAGTGGTATCCTAATGTCCGAAACTGGCTATATAGAGCTCATGTATTTATCCAAGAAGGAGACAATTAAGCTGACCAGAGTGCTAAGTTCACTTAGGGGGAGATCGTTGGAACATGAAAAGTGAACCTATAGCAATCACAAGAATGAAGATCTGAAATCAGAATTTTTCGATATTGGTTAAGTCTGAAATAAAGATGGAGTACGAGATGAAGATCATTTTGAGATGCAATGGAGATCTAAGATTGGCTGTTTGTTCAAGCATTTATTGTTTCTTGTCTTATTAAGTGATGTAACATTTCATAAGATATCTTTTTGTATGTTGTAGATAATCAATTGTTAGTAGCAGATTGCTAACCAGTCCTAGGAATGTTTCCTAGTTTGTACGATGTACCTCCTTAGTCTATTTAAGGAGTGTTTTGAATGACAATATTCTTCTTGTTCATTAAATGTCTTTAAATTGATTGTACTCCTAGTTTACTTCATTTTATATTGATTACTTTGTTGAATATTTCATTTAAGTATTGATTAATATTACCAGACTCGACTGGAACCTCTAATTAACAGCATGCATTTATCTTAAAGATCAACTCTAGGTTTCAGTTTTCAAACCTTATCCTTTCACACTGATTCTAGTACCTAGAATTATAAGTTGGATTTGTAACTTCCTGATGTTAAGGTACTTCTAAGTTTGGACTCTATAATTTTATTATGTTGCACTCCTGGTCTCTAATTTAAGAAAGAGTGATGAGGGGTCCAAAGTGGCATTTTGGCAAAAATTAGAAAGGAACGAGTACACAGTGCGTACGTGTGTGTATGCTAAGCATACTACGGTGCACCTTAGTATGTTGGGCGTACACTTCATACACAGGGTGTACGTGGTATGCATGCAAACCTTAATTTTAGGGGTTTATCTCATATTTAAGCAACCTTATAGACTCTTACCCTCTTCTTACCCAACATCCTTCTGTGATTTTGACCCTCAAGCAACCCTAGAGCTAAAGAGAGAAAACTTTGAGCTTTTAAGTGAGTTTTGAAGTTGTTTTGGTGATTGAAAAAGGTGGTGAGAAGATGTTGGAGTTGAGAGCGCTTTGGATCTGGGATTTTTCCTTGGTTTTCAATATCTTGAAGGTACGAAGGTTGCATCTTTACCACCCTATCTTGTAGATCTAGGTTTTTTTGTCTTTAAGTTGCCTTTTTGGTCCCAAATGATAATTCATGAACATAGCTTGTTCTTGATCCATTAAGCTAGACTTTCAGACCGTTGGAAGGGTCTTGAGCCATAAAAATGGATTCCAAGTGGTTGGTTTTGCTCCATGCATCATTTAGAAGGTCTTAATGGATTAAGAAGTTAACTTAAGCTCTTAATGGACATGAAAAGTTATAAAGTTAGAAACTACATATCATTTGCATACTCACGGCTAGAGTGAGCAGACTATAGGATATGTTACGGGCTTGTGCTATTGATTTTGGTGGGAGTTGGAATTCCTACCTACCTGTTGCAGAGTTTTGCTAGAACAACTGCTATCATTCTAGCATTAGTGCTCTGCCATTTGAGCTCTTGTATGGTCAGAGATGTTGTACACCGGTTTGTTGAGGAGAGGTTGGTTATAGGGTCATGGGAAGAACTGAAGTAGTCTTGCAGACCACAGAGCTTATTAAGCAGATCAGGCAGAGATTGCAGATTGCTAAGAGTCGCGGAAGAGCTATGCCGACCAGCGCCGACTAGAGTTGGAGTTTCAGGTCATCAATATCGTACTCCTGAAGGTCCCACCCTGGAAGGGGTGATACGCTTTAGGAAGAGGGGAAATTGGGTCTCTAATTTATTTAGCAAGGTGGCTTACATGTTGGATTTGTTGAGTGAGCTCAGTCAGATAGACAATACTTTCCATGTCTATGAGTTATGGAAGCGTGTGTTGGACAGCAAGGTAGTGGTTTGGTTGGATGATATCCAAGTCGATAAACAACTGAACTATGTCGAGAGACCGGTGGTTATCCTAGAAAGGAAGATGAAGGTTTTGCGCAACAAGGAGATACCTTCCGTAAAGGTACAATGGCAACATCAGATAGGCTACGAGTGAACCTGGGAGACGAAGGTTGAGATGCAGGAGCATTATCCTGAGTTATTTGCCGACGCCGACTTCCAGGACGAAGTCTAGATCAAGTGGAGATGAATTGTAACATCCTGATGTTAAGGTACTTCCAATTTTGGACTCTGTAATTTTATTATGTTGCATTCTTGGTCCATAAGTTAAGAAACAGTGAAAAGGAGCCTAAAGTGACATTTTGGAAAAAAATTGGAAAGGAATGAGTACGCAGTACGTACGTGTGTGTACACTAAGCGTACTAAGGCGCGCCTTAGTATGTTGGGTGTACACTCCGTACCCAAGGCATACGTGGTATGCATGCAAACCCTAATTTTAGGGCTTTATCTCATATTTAAGCAACCTTGTGGACTCATACCCTCTTATTACCCAACCTCCTTCTTTGATTTCGACCCTCAAGAAAATCTAGAGCTAAAGAGAGCAAACTTTGAGCTTTTAATTCAATTTTGGAGTAGTTTTGGTGAAAGAGGAAGATGGTGAGTAGATCTTGGATTTGAGAGAACTTTGGATTTGGGATTTCTCCTTGGTTTGCAACACCTTGAAGGTATAAAGCTTGCATCTTTCCCACCCTATATTGTAGATATAGGTTTGTTCTCTTTAAGTCACATTTTTGGTCCCAAAATGATGATTCGTGAACATAACATGTTCTTGATCCATTAAGCTAGCCTTTCAGATCGTTGGAAGGGTCTTGAGCCATAAAAATGGATTCCAAGTGGTTGGTTTTGCTCCATGCGTCATTTAGAAGGTCTTAATGTATTAAGAAGTTGAGTTAAGCTCTTAATGCACATACAAAGTCATAGAGTTGCAAACTTTAGGACTCTTGAGGGTATTTTGGCAATGGATCTGAAAAATGGACATGAGTGCTTAAGCCATTAAGCAATTATTGGATTTTGAGGTTTTTAGGAGTACGCCTCGTGTACCTCGAGTATGCCCTACGTATTAGGTCAACCACCCTAATGGTGGTTAATATTCGAGTATGCCCAGCGTACCTTCGGAGTACGCCCCGTGTACTCACTCTGAGTTGACTCAGTTGGGTTGAATTGGTTGGGTTGACTAAGTTGGGTTAGTTGTTTTGACCAATTTAACTTTAAATTTGACCAATTTTTGACCGAGTTTGACCTTAAGGGTATTTTGGGTATTTTTGGATTTTGATTGAGATTGGTCATATGGTTGGAATAAGTGTTGATTAGAGCTGAGATTCAGAGTCGAGACTTCATCAGCTTTTGTCCTGTTTGTAAGGTGAGTTTTCCTCACTGTACTTGCGGGTCGAAGGCACCATGGCCGACCCATTGGATTAGATATCTTGTTATGTGATAGTATGTTATCGTGCAGTAGTGATCTGCTAGATCAGTATCCTAGTATATAAGATGATGTTATACTTAGTGATCTGTGAGATCTGTCTTGTTATATGTTGACTGGTTATATGTATGTTATCTTTTGTGTATATGTCGACATGTTATATGTGGTTGTGTTGAGGCGGACCAATGTAGACTGAAGGCCAAGAGAGCCAGGGTGTCCCGTATAGACTGCCGGCCTGAGAGGCGTACTAGTCAGGCCGATGGCCCAGAGAACGGTCCAAATAGGTTATAGGTCTGGTGAGGCGTTCCAGTCATGCTGAAGGTTCTTTATGCTTGATGTTTGTTATTATGTTTATGTTTATGTGGTGGTACTTTGGGGGGAACTCATTAAGCGTTGATTTACAATTTTAGGTTATGTTTCAGGTACTTCAGATGACCGTGGGAATGACAAGGCATAACTGTACACATCCTCTCCTTTAAGACTTATGATTTTAGGAGACTTTGATGTTGGAAAATGTTTTGAAAACAATGATTTGTAAACATTTATGAAATTGGGTGATTTTAAAAGTTTAAATTTATTGTGATTTCTATGGATGCTACAATAGGCCGCCTTATCCACCCTGAAAATCACTCGGATAGGCCCGATAAATCAGAGGCCCATCTTTCTTTACTTCCTGAAACTAGGTGATACCTTCAGCAACACCATATCCCCGATCTGTAGCATCCCAAAATCTAGGTAAAGCTATTATATCCTTCCATTTTGTCAAGTTGTAGCAAATGAGTACGCTGGGTGTACTGGGGAGTACGCTGCGCGTACTCATGCGCTTAATTTGGATGCGGACTCGCTTAAGTACGCTGGACGTACCCAGGGTTACGCTAGGCGTAATGGGTCCAGACGCAAACCCTAATATTGGACTTGTGCACTATATAATGGATGCTAAGGCTCATTTCTCAGCCTCCATATCAGTAAGTAAAACCCTAAGAGAGCCTCCCAATCGTCCATAGCTTGAGAGTGAGTGTTTTGGAGCTAAAAGTGCCTTGGTGTGTTATTGAAGAAGAAGGAGAGGAGCTTGTGGATGCTAGAGCTTAAAGTGCAAGTTTGGATCTGAGATATACAAAGGAAGGAGCTGGATTTGGAGGTATAAAGTTCAAAACATTCCTCCTTATTTGGATAGATGTTTGCATGGACCATTTTAGGGTTAAAAGTCCCAAAGGTGGAGACTTTATGAGTGTAATGTGCTCCATGGACCTAGATTTGTCCCATTTCAGTGGTATTTGTGTTATAAATCCATAAAGTTTCCATCCTGGTCGTAGATATGAGGCCATGCTTGAGTATTGAGCTTTCTAGTGTTAGGAAGTGGAGAATTATGGGTGTTAGTGACTTATCCAGCCATGCAAAGGCTTAAAGTCACCGAATTTATGGTTTAAGAGGGTTATAAATGGTCAGATCTAGAAGTTGGATGTGGGTCTTAACTGATTAAGACCCCAAAATGCTTAGAGTCTGAAACTGGGAGTTACGCTGGGCGTAATCCCAATACGCGCGGCGTTAGGGGTCGCGCACCCCGTTTTCTATGAAGACACTGGGTACGCCCAGCGTACATGTGTGGTACGCGCAACATAACCCGGGGAGTTGACTTTTGTTGACTTTTAGGGTTTGGTGAACTTTAGGGTCTCTGAGCCATGAGAGGGGTAAAATGGTCTTTTACCCTTCTGAGAGTACTAAGAGAAGGAATAGCCTAGCCTTAAGGGATGTATTGATTCAGAGTCTTTAATTCATATGATTAGGCGGAGGCTAGATCAGATTTTGTTTTCAAAGTTCGAGATTTTACCGAGTTACCCAAGGTGAGTCTTCCCACTATACTTTACCTAGAGTGGTAATTAGAGTCATGTGACAGAGTATTTTGTATACTTTTGTGTGATGTGATTTCTATGTGATTTATGTCATGTATGTACCAGAGCTTTCAGAGTTAGGATCGGAAGGTCCACAGAGTTAGGGCCAAAGGGCCCACAGAGTTATGGGACTGGAGGGTCCCCCTGAGTCATATTGACCAGAGGGTCAAACAGAGTTATAGTCTCAAGTGGCTAGTATGTATTGTGTGTGATATTTTAGGGAACTCACTAAGCATTTATAATTACAGTGTTGTGTTATGTGTTTCAGCTACCAGTGAGGATCACGGGAAGGCGCCATTTTGATCAGTACACACACGAGGAGTTTTTATATTATGATTGTAACAGCCCAGAATTTCAGGTATTGCTTTAATATTATTTTGGGGCATTTTAGGAAGGGACTCGGCGAGTTGGAGCCAGACTCGCCGAGTAGGGCCCCAGACTTGGTCGCGGGTTCGCGACTGGACTCGACGGGTCCAGATATGGACTCGGCGAGTCTACGCTGTTCAGCAGAAACCCTAGCCGTTTGGTTTTGGATCGTATATAACGTCCCATATGCCGTCATTGTCCGTCTTTTGGCCGATTGAGAAGAACCCTAAGCGTCTGTGAACTTCTAGAACAGGAGTGAAGGCTATTGGGACCTTGAAGAATTTGTTAGGCAAGAAGAAGAAGAGTTTTGGCCAAAGGAATATCAAGGGGATCGAGTTCTGAGGTTTGGGGACACAGAGAGGGTGTTATCCAGGTAATATTTCGGATCATTTCTTCTATATTGATGTGTGCACGAATTTAGGGTTTATGAAACCCATTTAGTGATTAGATGGGTTATTATGCTATTACCCAGACGTTTATACCCTAGTAATAAGATGTTTAGAAGTCCAGAAAGTCCCATGATTGTATATCTCAGGACCATACGTATTTCAGGAAGCAGTTGCTCGTCTGCATGGCATGGACTCGCCGAGTTGTTCTTCAGACTCGGCGAGTAGCTTGAAGATTCACTGGGACTCGCCGAGTTGTTCTTCAGACTCGGCGAGTGGAGTCGGGGTGGTCCCGCGATTCTTCCACGTGGATCTCGTCGAGTCAAGGGGGATACTCGACGAGTAGAAAGGGAACAACAGGGAAAGTTGGGGAGGACGTCCAGACTCGTCGAGTCGCCTTTGCACTCGACGAGTCTGGTCAAGTTGACCGTTGACCAGAGTTGACCTGCATGTAATTTCTTAGGGTCAGTTGCCTTGGATGATAAGAGTATTAATAAGGGTATATGGTATTATAGGGAGTCTGCGGATCGGCGGATCGAGTGCGAGTGGTTTCAAGAGTTGATAGTTTTCATTACCACGAGGTGAGTCTTCTCACTATACTACACCCGGAAGGGTTTGACTGTGAGACCGGAAGGTCGAATATGATATGTGTTATTTATGTTATAAATAGAAAGGTAGTTGCTATGCATGATATGTATGTTTATACGGGCCGGAAGGCGATATGTTATGTGACAGAAAGGTCAGGTATGATGTATGATATATGTGCTATGTGTGCTAGATTAAATGTATTATGTGTCGTAAACGTGATGGGCCGGAAGGCAATATGTTATGGGCCGGAAGGCAATATGTTACGGGCCGGAAGGCAATATGTTATGGGCCGGAAGGCAATATGTTACGGGCCGGAAGGCAATATGTTATGGGCCGGAAGGCGATTATGTTACGGGCCAGAAGGCAATGTATTGTGGACCGGAAGGTCAGGGCCTGGAAAGGCGTATATGTGTAAGTCGTTTACTGGGGAACTCACTAAGCATTTATGCTTACAAGTTGTTATGTATGTGTTTCAGGTACTAGCGAGGACCGTGGGAAGGCGCCGGCATGATGCATACACACTGCTGCTATTTGAGATCTTGGGAATTTTATATATGTATTTGATATGAAACATGGAATAAATGCTATTGGTTGAGTAAAATCACTTTATTTTAAATGAAAAATTTGTTTGAAAATTTGTGTTGTTACAATTGGTATCAAAGCCTTGGTTTGAGGGATTCGGGTGTACCTTCGGGTGTAACTGAACTCAAACCGAGGATTTGAGGAAAAATCTTTTAAAAAAAATAATAAAGACATAAATTTTTTTTATAAATGGTAAAGTGGTAAACAAGAACGGAGCAGTGTGTACGATCAGCCAGCGCCCGAACGGTAAAGATCCCCAGAATACCTTACAATGTTATGTTATGCACTGAATTATGAATTGTTATGCATGCTAGAAGACTAGGCATACATGATAGGACTAGAATGGCCTATTTTGTGATGCCTTAGTCTAGGGAGATTACTTATATGAGATATTCGGTAGCGTGCAAGTAGATACTGCATACTAGAAGTAGAGTACTGATTATTCGGGGTTTAGGGAGGAAGATTTGGGGACGAATACTGATACGGTGTGGTCGGTAGTATTGGGCCCGTACTACCGAAGGCACCGGGTCGGTGGAAGACCCAAGTAAGAATCCCTGGATATCGGAGACTGAGTAGGGTTGCGTTATCGAGTACAATAGTACTTGATGGAGTCTCTGATAATTTTATGTTGTATTTCAGAGACATCATGGTTATCACACGTCATGGGGCGAGTTCGAGCACCGTGAGTGACGAGGATATTCGTCAGATGATCCAGGAGGAGGTAGCTGCAGCGATCCGGGCCGAGATCCCGGAGATGTTTGGGTCTATTAAGACCACATTGATGGAGACGTTCGAGGAGCGGTACGCCGCACTGACTGATGCAGCAGCCGCTGCCGCTACCGCAGCTGTGGCCGCTGCCAGGCCGCAGGGGGGCGATTCGTTGTTGTTCCGGGAATTCAGCAACACGAAACCCCCTGAGTTCGATGGGACGCAGGAACCGATTGCTGCGATGAGGTGGATCGCCGACATTGAGGGATGCTTCTACACTTGCTCATGCCCGGAGCATCTGAGGGTACGGTTCGCCTTGAACCAGCTCCGTCTGGGAGCGAAGGATTGGTGGAAGTTCGTGACGGCGAACTTCACTCTGGCGGAGATTACAGCGGTGACATGGGAGAGGTTTACCGAGATGTTCAGGGACGAGTATGTTCCCCCAGTGGAGAGGGAACGGTTGATTCAGGAGTTCTTGACCCTTAAGCAGGGTACTGATTCCGTTGCGGTGGTCACACGGAAGTTTCACGAGAGGGCGATGTTCTGCCCAGAGCTGGTGTCTTCGGAATAGTCACGGATGAGCCGGTATTTAGGCGTTTTGAGGAGGGATATCTGGGAGTTTGTGTCAAACTCCACCTATCGTACTTTCACTGAGCTTCAGGCGAACGCCAGGAAGCGCGAAATCGAGTTGGAGACCCAGGCCAGGGAGGAGGCCGAGTCTCGGCAGGTGGATCGGCGGCCGGCTCAGTCTCAGCCGGCAGCCAAGCGGATCAAGTCCGCTGATTCGAGGATGGGAGGTCCGAAGGGCCGCACTTGCGGAAAGTGCGGCAAGAGTCATGAGGGGGCGTGTCGAGCTGGTGGTTGTTACAAGTGTGGTAAGGAGGGACACATTGCCAGGGATTGCCCTAAGGGGTTTATGGTTTGCTTTCACTGCAACCAGACAGGCCATCGGAAAGCCGAGTGCCCGCAGCTTCGTCAGGGATCTACACCGACTACCAGGACTACTGAGACCCGACCGCCGAAGGTCGAGGCCCCGAGGGCTCGCGGGAGAGCCTTTCAGCTGACTGCGGAGGAGGTCCGCGCTGCGCCCGATGTTGTGGCAGGTATGCTGTAATTCACGTATTTACTTTAAAGTCGAAATGTTATGCTTATGTTAATGTATGTGTAGGTACTTTTCTTGTGAACTCTATGCCTGCTCTAGTGTTATTTGATTCGGGTGCGAGTAGATCCTTTGTATCTTTAGCTTTTAGTCAGCATATCAGCATTAGTCGTGAGCCGTTAAGTCGGCCTCTGAGCGTTTCTATAGCGGCCGAGAGGGTGGTTTGTGCCACGGAGGTTCTTCGGGGATGCGTACTAGAGATTTTCGGGGTTGCGTTTCCGATTGACCTAATTCCTATTGCGATGGGGGATGTCTGTGTCATCGTGGGCATGGACTGGTTGAGCCGATTCAGCGTTGTCATCGACTGTGAGCGCCAGCGGGTGACTATACGAGACCCTAGTGGGGGAGTTCTTACGGTATACGGCGAGGGTACCCGTTCAGAATCAGCTTTTTGTTCGGTCGCTAGGGCGAGGCAATGCCTACAGCAGGGATGTAAAGGTTTTGTGGCGTATGTGATGGATACGCGGGAGGCTTCCGAGAGACCGAGGATAGTGGAGGAGGTTCCAGTGGTGCGTGAGTTTCCAGATGTTTTTCCCGAGGAGTTGCCGGGAGTACCTCCTGCGAGGCAAGTGGAGTTTGGTATCGATCTGATTCCGGGGGCTGCGCCTATTGCGAAGGTGCCTTATCGTCTTGCACCTCCAGAGATGCAAGAGTTGTCCTCGCAACTCCAGGAGTTGCTGGGGAAGGGATTTATTCGGCCGAGTAGCTCGCCGTGGGGAGCACCGATTCTGTTCGTCAAGAAGAAGGATGGTTCACACCGGATGTGTATTGATTACCGGGAGTTGAACAAGGTGACGGTCAAGAACCGCTATCCGTTACCGAGGATCGATGATCTATTCGATCAGTTGCAAGGGGCATCTTGGTTTTCCAAGATCGATTTGACATCAGGGTACCATCAGGTAAGAGTACGGGATGAGGACGTTCAGAAGACAGCATTCAGGACGCGGTATGGGCATTATGAGTTCGTGGTGATGCCTTTCGGGCTCACCAATGCCCCGGCAGTGTTCATGGACCTCATGAACAGGGTGTGCAGGCCGATGCTGGATCGGTCTGTGATTGTATTTATCGACGACATCCTAGTGTATTCGCGAACTAGAGAGCAGCATGAGGGACATTTGAGAGAGGTCCTTGAGGTACTGAGGTCGGAGAAGCTATATGCAAAATTCTCCAAATGTGACTTCTGGTTGCGGGAGGTCCAATTTCTTGGACATGTTGTTAATCAGTCAGGGATATTGGTCGATCCGGCCAAGGTGGAAGCAGTGATGAGTTGGGAAGCACCGAAGTCACCTTCCGAGATCAGGAGTTTCCTTGGGTTGGCGGGGTACTATCGGAGGTTTATTAGGGACTTCTCCAAGATCGCAGTACCGCTCACCAGATTGACCCGGAAGGGTGTTACATTCTCATGGGGACTCGAGCAACAGACTTCCTTCGAGACACTACGCCAGAGACTGTGTGAAGCCCCGGTATTAGCCCTCCCGGAAGGGATGGAAGATTTTGTTGTATATTGCGACACATCGATTTCGGGACTGGGTGCAGTGTTGATGCAGAGGGGCCATGTGATAGCTTATGCATCGAGGCAATTAAAGCCTCACGAGGCGAGATATCCCACGCATGACTTGGAGTTGGGGGCAGTAGTGTTCGCTCTCAAGATTTGGCGTCACTACCTATATGGGGTTCGTTGTACTATATACACGGACCATAAGAGTTTGAAGTATTTGATGGATCAACCCAACCTAAATATGCGTCAGAGGAGATGGTTGGACGTGGTTAAGGATTATGACTGTGAGATCCTATACCACCCAGGCAAGGCTAATGTGGTAGCCGATGCATTGAGTCGTAGGGCGGAGAGCACTCCATTGCGAGATGTATGTCTGAGACTGACGGTGATGACTCCGGTATTGGATGCTATTCGTGGGGCGCAGGCCGAGGTTGTGAGATCCGAGATGCAGAAGAAAGAACGGGTCGTTGGGTTAATTTCAGAGTTCGTTAAGGATGGACGAGGACTTCTGACGTTTCAAGGTCGGATTTGGGTACCATTCGTGGGCGGTACGCGTACTACTTTGATGGAGGAGGCTCATAGATCGAAATTCTCGATCCATCCCGGTGCTACGAAGATGTATTTGGACTTGAGGAAGGAATATTGGTGGCCTTGTATGAAGAGAGACGTCGCATGGTTCGTTGAGAGGTGTTTGACCTGCCGTAGGGTTAAGGCCGAGCACCAGAGACCGCATGGTAAGTTGCAGCCCTTGGAGATTCCCGAGTGGAAGTGGGAACAGATTACTATGGATTTCATCACCAAATTGCCGAGAACCGCCAGGGGAGTCGATGCAATTTGGGTGATTGTGGATAGGTTGACGAAGAGTGCACACTTCCTTGCCATTAGCGAGAGTTCATCAGCGGAGAAGTTGGCAGAATTATACGTGAGAGAGGTAATATCTCGGCATGGAGTGCCGATCTCGATTGTTTCAGACCGTGATGTACGTTTCACTTCCAGATTCTGGAAGAAATTTCATGAGGAGCTGGGTACTAAACTACATTTTAGTACCGCATACCATCCCCAGACAGACGGTCAGAGCGAGCGGACGATTCAGACATTGGAAGACAAGCTTAGAGCGTGTGTGTTAGACTTCGGGGGTAGCTGGGATGCGCATTTACCCTTGGCTGAGTTCTCCTACAACAACAACCATCATTCGAGCATTGGTATGCCACCTTTTGAGTTGTTGTATGGTAGGAGGTGTCGGACTCCCATTTGGTGGGGAGAGGTGGGACAGAGAGTGATGGGAAGTATAGAGATCGTACTTCAGACGACCGAGCAGATTCAGCAGGTTAGGCAGAGGTTATTGACCGCCCAGAGCCGACAGAAGAGTTATGCGGACAGGCGCCGGTCCGAGCTTGAATTCCAGGTTGGCGACTTCGTTCTCCTGAAGGTTTCTCCTTGGAAAGGAGTGATCCGGTTCAGAAAGAGGGGCAAGTTGGGGCCCCGGTTCATAGGTCCATTCCGTGTGATTGCAAGGGTAGGTCGGGTAGCTTATCGGTTAGAGTTGCCAGCAGAGTTGGGACAGATTCACAATACCTTTCACGTATCACAGTTGAGGAAGTGTATAGCCGATGAATCGGCAGTGGTTCCGTTAGAGGATATTCAGGTGGATACGAGCCTGAATTACACCGAGAGACCAGTAGCTATCAGGGATCGGAAGATCAAGGTTCTGCGGAACAAGGAGGTACCTCTGGTGTTGGTTCAGTGGCAACACCGGAAAGGATCGGAGATGACTTGGGAGCCGGAGCGTGAGATGCGGGAGCAACATCCGGAGTTATTCGCAGAGTGAGACTTCGAGGGCGAAGTCTAGTTCTAGTGGGGGAGAGTTGTAACAGCCCAGAATTTTAGGTATTGCTTTAATATTATTTTGGGGCATTTTAGGAAGGGACTCGGCGAGTTGGAGCCAGACTCGCTGAGTAGGGCCCCAGACATGGTCGCGGGTTCGCGACTGGACTCGACGAGTCCAGATATGGACTCGGCGAGTATACGCTGTTCAGCAGAAACCCTAGCCGTTTGGTTTTGGATCGTATATAACGTCCCATATGCCGTCATTGTCCGTCTTTTGGCCGATTGAGAAGAACCCTAAGCGTCTGTGGACTTCTAGAACAGGAGTGAAGGCTATTGGGACCTTGAAGAATTTGTTAGGCAAGAAGAAGAAGAGTTTTGGCCAAAGGAATATCAAGGGGATCGAGTTCTGAGGTTTGGGGACACAGAGAGGGTGTTATCCAGGTAATATTTCGGATCATTTCTTCTATATTGATGTGTGCACGAATTTAGGGTTTATGAAACCCATTTAGTGATTAGATGGGTTATTATGCTATTACCCAGACGTTTATACCCCAGTAATAAGATGTTTAGAAGTCCAGAAAGTCCCATGATTGTATATCTCGGGACCATACGTATTTCAGGAAGCAGTTGCTCGTCTGCATGGCATGGACTCGCCGAGTTGTTCTTCAGACTCGGCGAGTAGCTTGAAGATTCACTGGGACTCGCCGAGTTGTTCTTCAGACTCGGCGAGTGGAGTCGGGGTGGTCCCGCGATTCTTCCACGTGGATCTCGTCGAGTCAAGGGGGATACTCGACGAGTAGAAAGGGAACAACAAGGAAAGTTGGGGAGGACGTCCAGACTCGTCGAGTCGCCTTTGCACTCGACGAGTCCGGTCAAGTTGACCGTTGACCAGAGTTGACCTGCATGTAATTTCTTAGGGTCAGTTGCCTTGGATGATAAGAGTATTAATAAGGGTATATGGTATTATAGGGAGTCTGCGGATCGGCGGATCGAGTGCGAGTGGTTTCAAGAGTTGATAGTTTTCATTACCACGAGGTGAGTCTTCTCACTATACTACACCCGGAAGGGTTTGACTGTGAGACCGGAAGGTCGAATATGATATGTGTTATTTATGCTATAAATAGAAAGGTAGTTGCTATGCATGATATGTATGTTTATACGGGCCGGAAGGCGATATGTTATGTGACAGAAAGGTCAGGTATGATGTATGATATATGTGCTATGTGTGCTAGATTAAATGTATTATGTGTCGTAAACGTGATGGGCCGGAAGGCAATATGTTATGGGCTGGAAGACAATATGTTACGGGCCGGAAGGCAATATGTTATGGGCCGGAAGGCAATATGTTACGGGCCGGAAGGCAATATGTTATGGGCCGGAAGGCAATTATGTTACAGGCCGGAAGGCAATGTATTGTGGACCGGAAGGTCAGGGCCTGGAAAGGCGTATATGTGTAAGTCGTATACTGGGGAACTCACTAAGCATTTATGCTTACAAGTTGTTATGTATGTGTTTCAGGTACTAGCGAGGACCGTGGGAAGGCGCCGGCATGATGCATACACACTGCTGCTATTTGAGATCTTGGGAATTTTATATATGTATTTGATATGAAACATGGAATAAATGCTATTGGTTGAGTAAAATCACTTTATTTTAAATGAAAAATTTGTTTGAAAATTTGCGTTGTTAGAATGATCTTGGGATGTGATGTTCTGATTTGACTATGTGATACAGTGATGTTTTATAACAATTATGAATGAAAAGGTGCTTTTAAAATGTGAAAATTTATTTGAAAATTTGGGTGTTACACAATCTGAAACTCTAACTTTGATCGACGCCTATCAACATAATTGTTATGTCAGCTATGTGTTGTCTGTGACCTCTGTCTAACCTAATAAATGATCTCCATCGTCTTGAGCAGGAACTCAATGCTCCTTATAACTCTCTGTCAAGTTCTCCCCAACAAATCGGGATCCGAAACTTTCTTCCATAAAGAGGTGCATACAAAGGTGCACCAATGTTAGATATACAATGCACTACACATTATTAAATATATTAATTTTTTTACACTAATTTGAAAAAATAATCTATTTATAGGCATTAATAAAAAATATTAATTTTTTTACACCAGTTCGAAAAAATAATGTATTTATACGGAACACTTGAGGACACTCGGTCCACCCGTGTATAAATCCTTAAAAAAGGACATATTCGTGCAAATAGTAATTTTATTGCGCCTTTCATTTTGTTATCATTATTTTAGGATATATGCTTACCCACGTCGTCAATGTTTAAGGTGTCTATTCTAATGCCCACATTAATTTGTTTCCTATAAATGGTGGTGAATGAAAAGGGTCCAACACGAGCACTTGTCAAATAAAAAGACCCCGTTATTTATTAAAGACTAGGTGTGAGACCCGTGTATTATACGAGTTTATTAAAAATAAAAATTTAATATCAATATATAAATATAAAATATTTTATAATGTAATACTTTACATAGCAGAATGTAATCTTCTGAAAATTTGAAAAAAAGATTAAATGATTTGAAGTATCTATGAGAATTTATTACCAAATTAATAGGATGATTTAATTTCCTTACAGAACCCATTACAATTTTATGGAATTTTATTTTAAGAAAATGAAAATCCCTAAAAAATGATAAGTGGAAAATAAAATTTCTAAAATTGTCACCAAACGACAAGTGTCAAAATGAAAGAGAAGACGACATGTGGCAAAAAAAACCTTCATTTATTAAAAAGGATTTTTTATCAATAAATTAATATCTATCTTGATTGCTTCATCTTAAAATTTCATCAAATTATTTTGTTTCCGCTGTTCATATTAGGGGAATCTCTTATAAGTCCCAATATTTTGGGCCTATTTATAGTTTAGTCCAAACATTTATTTTTTTTTCAAGAAAACTCCCGATTATTTTTTGTTTTGCCCAAATTAACGAAATACTTTTGAATATAAAATGAGAGATTTTCGTATCAAATTAGATAATCACAATTTAAAGAAATTAAATTTTGAGATGAAATAATAAATTAACCCAAAATGTTGGAACTTTATTGAAGATTTCTCTTAATAGGAGGACAAAACACAAAAATATCCAACTTATTTTTAGTGCGGTTGTTAAAAAAGTCATTGTGTTATTTTATTTTTGTTATTGTTTTTGATATTTGAAAATGTATTTTCTAGGTAAACCAACATATTATTTTGGGACAATTTTTAGAAATATTATTTGGGTCCCATTTTTTGAAATATTATTATTAGGAATAGGATGTCGACCAACAATACTGTTTATGTGGTAACCTTTAAGGTTCATATTTCTAGACTGGTCCATATCAAATTTCTTGGGTTAACTGATGGTGAAGGACGATGGTCCATTAAACATTAAACAAAAAGCCATATTATTTACGAGATGTTCTACTTGATAGTCGTAAACCATATTCACTGAATGTATCCTGCGTGTTGTGCAGGAAAGCAACTATGTGTTTAAAATATGTTAGAAATTACAATTTTATATATGTTTTTGTTTAGCCATTTTACAAATATAAGCTTAGAGGAGCTGGAACCGACGGTACCTAGAGTGTTATAATTGGTCCCAAAACAGATTACATGTTTAATAATTCAAAATCACTTCCAGAATTGTTGGTACCGGTTCCAGTTCCAGGTATCGGACTTCGAATAGTGTTTAGAAGCTCTGGTGTATTTGTTTTCAGAATCGAACATAACTTGATCCTAAATAACCACGAACCAAAAATGAATATTTTCATTTCAGTTTTCGGTACGAAACCGGTTATATCGACCTTGGAAGCAGTTAAAACCAAAAAATCAATGTTCAATCTGAACCGGGAATAACCAAAAATAAACAAAACCGAGAGCTTTTTGGTACAAAAAATTTGTAAAGGGAGCTGTTTGATACTTATTTTTAAATTTTAGGGAATAATTTTGTTAAAATCTGAATGCAGACAAAGTAAATTGCAATGTGTTATTAGTCAATACTTGATACTTATTTTACTTAAAACAAATGACTTCAAATGCAAAGGAACTAATTTTACTGCTTTGTTAGTTATCGATCATCCTATTTTCATGATTGGGGTAAATAAAAAATGATACATCTATGGAATGAAGAACATATTTACTCAATGCACCAACTAATCATATGATTCTATCCGCTATTAGATTACATCAATGTAAATAAAAATATAGTCAAATACATGCATGCATATTTGTATTTGGAACATCAAAATGTCACCCAAAAAGAAGAGGTTATAAATAAAAAATACATATTGCCAACAAAATCTTAAAGATTTTTTCTCAAACTATAGGATAGAACTAAAATCAAAAATATTGGCCAAAGTTATGTTTTGTAAGCTTTCTAACTTACCAATGCCTATGCTAAAAATAAGAAATAGTTTATTGTACAATAGTTTTTACAGGTCTTCAGTCATAGAGTTTTGTAAGCTTACTAATTTTTGAACTTTCGGTTCAGATTCTTGAAACTCGTATACACGATACCTGCTAAGACCAAAAATCGATACGGAAATTGAGGAATATTTAGAAGCGATAATTGGATCGTTTATGTAACACCCCAATTCAAGACCAAAAATTTCGTTTTTAAATAAATTGTAGGGTCCATTATGTGTTGCGTCTTGGGCTCTGTCCATAGTCCAAATTTTGTATCCGGATTGGGCCTGTCCATCCGTGATTTAATTATTAGGGTTTAGTATTTATAGATGCTTGCAAGCATCTTTGTACGTAGCTTTTTCAGTCGATCATTCATAGTGATTATAGTTTTATTGATTGTAACCTTAAAAGCCTCTACAGTGGAAGTTCTTTATCGAGCTCTGCTGAGGTGTGAATCTATTGAATCATTCAGCTCATTATTGATTCATTCTCTTGTTTGATATTTTGTTTGCATTATTCTAATCAACCTGTGTAATATCTAAACGATCAAAGAGTTTTTCAACTCATCAATTGGTATCAGAGCAGGAGATTATGTAATTCATACACATCTTTTCTGTGAAAGAAGTGATTAGGGTTCATTCCGCATTCATTGATATTTATTGAGCCGTCACTCCATAATTGACGTATCTCTTTAATTATTCATCTTGCCCTAATATTACGTATTACAAAGTCTGATCTTATAACAGGTTGAACGATCAAGCATGGACGATTCTCAATCCAATCCCATCAACATCTCTAACAGCATCGGATCAACAACCAAGATCCCAATCCTCTACACTCAAGACTATGAAGTGTGGACGCACCATTTTGAAGATTACGTTATTGGATCGGAAGATAACGGGTATCTGATATGGGAAGCTATCAGAGCTGGCCCCTTCGCTCACTCAAGCACTTCAAGAATCATTAAAACTTAGAAGGAGTACAATGATCTATTAAAAGATGTGAAGGACGTCCCTCAGGACGAAAAGGAGAAGTTCCAATGCAACATTAAGGCATTGAGACTAATTCGATTCGCCCTTCAATCCGACACATTTCGGTTAGTAAGTTCTTGTGGTACAGCAAAGGAAATCTGGGATCGGCTGCGAGAGCTGTATTCCACAGATGAAGATCTGGAGCACTCGATTCAGACCCTACTTTTCTCTGAATTTGGTGAGTTCAAGCAGAAGCCAGAGGAGGTTGTTATATAAATATTCGATCGGTTCAATCATCTTCTCAGTAAGATGATCAAACATGACATAGAAAGAAAACTCATCGAACAGAAGGTCACTTTCTTAAATGGCCTAAGACCCGAATGGAGGGCGGTTGCGTCGACGGTTAAAGCGCATGAGCAGTTCAAATCATATTCTTTGGCAAAACTGGTGGGAATTCTGAAATCCCAGGAAAAGATTGTGCTACAAGAGAAGATCGTGGTTTCAAACTTGGGGTCTTTGGCCCTTCTATCTAAAGGTAAGAGTAAAGCAGAAGAAGAAGAAGATCTGAATCTGGGAGACTACGATCTGACATCTGAAGATTTTGCAATGATGGTGTCAAATCCCGGAGGTTCATCA
Organism: Lactuca serriola; assembly: GCF_051521515.1. NCBI lineage: Eukaryota > Viridiplantae > Streptophyta > Magnoliopsida > Asterales > Asteraceae > Lactuca > Lactuca serriola. The sequence continues at coordinate 66,240,955 of NC_136409.1, forward strand.
AAAAGAAGTTTCCTACCAACAAGAACCGAAATTGGCAGGGAAGCTACAGCTCTGAAAAAGTGAAAGAGGAGCCGAAGGTTGAAGAACCAAAGAAAGAAGCGAAGGGTGAAGCTGATTCTGGTGTCAGCTGTTTTTACTGTCGAGGGAAAAATCACTACGCAAAAGATTGCGTGTTGAAGAAAATGGCAGAGAAAGATGAGGAGAAGGATGAAGAAGCAAGTCTCCTGAAAAGACTGGAGGAGATCAAAAGGAAGAAAGCTATCACTAATCCCTCTATGAATGCTCTTGTTGTGCATGATTCGGTAGATAATGAAGAGTTCGGTGGTGTACAGGTGTGGTCGACCGACTCAGAAGATGATGGAGTGAGAAAGCCTACTCATGGAAAGGCTTATGTGGCGAAGAGTGGTGATACCAGTGGAAGATGTTTGATGGTGACAGATGTATCCCAGATGAGGGGATACAACACTGATGGTGGAAACGAAGTGGCTAAGGAGCGAGAGGACGTGTGCTTTACAGCGAAGCCTCTCAGTGTGCAGATCAGTGAACTAGATGAACTGATCAAGAAGGTACAATCCATTTTTGTTTCGTTTAAAATTCCACAAACATCATATGAAAAAGAATTAAATAATTTGAACTCAAGAACTTCAAATCTTGATAGTTTTTTAACTCAAACACATGTCACAAATTCTAATCTAACTGACCAAATAAGCAGGGTATCATCCAAGAGTGAGGAGCGGAGAATGTGGATTGAGCAGGAGTTGGAGCTGGTTAAATCTAGGGATGAAAATATCTATTTGCAAAGAGACAATCTTAAGTTGTTAAAAACAGAGAAATGGTTTTTGTTTGATTGCAAAAAGACTTTATACTAACATTACTCAACTGCATTTAGACTGTGAAATAGGCCAGAAGATACATCGCATGATTTTGCCCTTCCTTGAGCTAAAGGAGGATGAAATCGATGTTGAAGCATACAACTGTGAAAGTGTTGTATCTTCAGATGATGTAAATCCCACTTATATGTTTGGCCTGGACAAAATTGAATCGTTTATAAAGTCCAAAGACCATAAGGACATGCTTAAGAATCTTTTGGATGAAAATGATAGGTTGAAACTCAGAGCCAAAACTATACAAAAATTTGACTCATTGAGTACCAAATTAAGTTCATAAAATAAAATTGATGTTGAAAATGCATCTGAACTTAATAAGGACGATGACATGAGTGAAATCTCTGTAGAGGATGAGGTTGACTGTTCATAGTTTATTAGGAGCGAACCTGAAAACCACAAAAACTTGATTTCTAAAAATTCTGTGGAATTCGCTCGTTTGTCCAAAAATAAGTCCCCAATCCTTAAAGAGAAGGTCGTTGTTTACCAAAAGGTAAGAACCACTCCCAATCAGGTTTATAAGGTCACAGGAGTAACTGAACATCAGACAACCGAACTCTCTGCATTGGTGAATGAAGATAATGCAGATGGTTGTGATGAGTTTTTCTGGTCTGCACCGATAGACAACGCAGATGAAACAGTTGGTTTGTCAGAGCGAACATCATGGAAGGCCAAAGGTAGATATGTGGGACAACCACTCAATAAACCTACCAACTTTGACGTGCCCAGTTCCAGTGGCACAAAAGAGGTTCCGATAGAATGCGTCTCCTCAACAAACGAAACCTCTTCCATGGAATGTGAACCAGTTGTTCAGAAGCCGAAACAAAAGGAAAATATTCATAGACAACCGAAACAGGTGAAAAATCAAAAGCAGCAGAGAAATCTGAGATACAAGAAAATTCTCTCAGAGCGAAAGCAATTTTGGCGCTCCCAAAATCCTCACTATACTCAGTTTGATAGAAACTCCAAGCCAAAAGGAGAAGAAAATAAGAGTAAAAGGAGCTTCGGTCCATTGGATCACAAGAACCAAAAGAAGACTTTTGGGCGACAGAAAGAATAACACCGGATGGACAGGTTCGCTCCTGAAAGTAACAACAACCGAAAGCCTGGTTTCGGTCCACCAAACAACAACAGACAAAGACCAGAGTTCAGTCCATCAAGCTTTTACAGCAGAAGACCCAATTTCGGTCAAACAACCCACAACAACTGAAAAGTCAGTTTCGGTCCATCAACAAACACCAATTGAAGGTCCAGGTTCGGTCCCTCAAATAGTCACAACCGAAAGGGTCATTTCGAACCTCAAGTCAGGAAAGATTCTCATTCTAACTTCTATTCCTCCAATTCTTCTCATTCTCATTCTTCTTCTAAGCCTAATTCTCGTCCTACACCAAGCTCACAATCGACGAAGGATTTGAAAGGAAAAAGGAAGATTTCCTCAGCAAATGATGACCGAAAGCAAGCTAAAGTCCAAACTCCTGAACCTAAATCCAAAACACTTGAATCTAACTCCAATAAAATCAAAGTGTTTACTATTAAGAGGAAAGATGAAACAACATTAATAAAACGAACTTATCTTGTTAATGCTTCTCTTACTATACTTGTTTCTGTAAAAGGCTCACGAGGACCCAAGAAACTTTGGGTTCCTAAATCTGCTTAATTTTTGCAGGTTATAAGTGACGAGCAGTTCGACGAAGAATGGTACATAGACAGTGGCTACTCACGTCACATGACAGGAAGGAAGGAAGAGCTAAGGGAGTTTCGGTCCCTTCAAAACGGTGGTAACGTCAAGTTTGGTAACAACTCCTATGGAACGATAAAGGGTTGTGGGATGATAACCAATGGAGACTTTACAATTAGGAAGGTGGCTTATTTAGAGGGGTTGCAGCATAACCTCATCAGTGTGTCTCAACTGGTGGGAGGTACAGGTCTCCAAGTCTCGTTCGATGACGAAGGTTCAGAGATAATAGAGAAGAACTCCAAAAAAGTTATTCTCAAGTCAGAACGAAAAGGTGAAATGTTCCCTCTGAATCTCAATCCAATCAAAGGGAATCCAGCCATTTGTCTATTGTCCAAAGCCCATTCAGACGAAAGTTGGTTGTGGCACAGAAGGCTCTCACACCTCAACTTCAAAGACATCAATAAGCTTGTCATCGGTGGTCATGTTCGGGGACTTCCACTGCTTAAGTTCGATCGAGAACACTTATGTGCTGCATGTGAAATGGGGAAGCAAAGTCGCCAAAGTCACCCAACAATCATAAACACCAAAGTTGTTGAACCACTTGAGTTGCCTCACATCGACTTATGTCGTCCATCATCAATCGAGAGCATTGGCGGTAACAAGTACATCCTTGTTATTGTTGATGACTTCTCACGATTTACTTGGGTATTCTTTCTAAAGCACAAATCTTAGGCAACTCCCAAGCTGAAGATCTTTATCAAGCAGGTCGAAGTGCAACTGAGAAAAGTCATTCGAAACATCAGGAGCGACAATGGACTGGAATTCAAGAACAAAAAATTCGAAGATTTCTTAGCAGAAAAAGGCACCAGTCACAATTTCTCGGCCCCATATACACCTCAACAGAACGGAATTGTCGAAAGGCGAAACTGATCCCTGTGTGAGGCGGCCCGAACCATGCTGAGTTTTGCCTCCCTTCCTCTATATTTCTGGGCAAACGCCATTGCTGCAGCTTGTTTCACTCAAAACAGATCTTATCTCAACAAGCGTTTCTCTCTCACCCCCCTATGAGATTATTAACAACAGGAAACCGAATGTCAAGTTCTTTCATGTGTTCGGTTCGAGGTGCTTCATTTTCAACTCCAAAGAGCATCGCAACAAATTTGATGTCAAAGCCGATGAAGGCATCTTTTTGGGATAGTCTCTTACTTCAAAGGCGTACAGGGTTTTGAATAAGCGTTCTAAACGAATTGAAGAAACCTATTATGTAACGTTCGATGACAATTACGTTAAGAAATTGAAGTCTACCGAAGAAGCAATTGGAGAGATTTTCTCTCAGACAGGTCAAGTCACAGCCTCAATCGCCAATTTCTTTGACCAGTTCATGGATTTATTTGATGAACCTGAGAAGGCTACTCACTCTGAGGCCACGGCAGCAGACAACAAGATGGATCACCTTAAGAAGATTATCGAAGACGCAACCAAACAAATGGGAGAAGGAGAACCAGTTCGAAACGAACTTCCTCAGAGCAAAACTTTGGTCGAGTGGGAGAATCAATTCTCTTCAGATCAACAGGACTCCCATTTCCAGGGGGAGGGTCCATCATTTTCAATCAACGATAATGCTCACGGCAAGGGGAAGAATGCAATCTTTGTCCGAACCGAAAGTCCGGAACAACCCGAAAGTCCTGTAGCAACCGAAAGTCCGGAACAACCCGAAAGTCCTGTAGCAACCGAAAGGCCGGAACAACCCGAAAGTCCTGTAGCAACCGAAAGTCCGGATCAGCCCGAAAGCCCAATTGAAGAAAGATTTTTTGGTTCACATCCAAATGATTCATCATCTGTCAAGGGGGAGAATTCCAATATGCACTATGATGATGATATTCAATTAGAGTTGCAAGAAATGGTAAATGCTGAATTGGATCCATCCTATTATCCAAATTATCCTCCTCTCACCAAATGGACCAGAGATCATCCTGTATCTCAAATAGTGGGTGATGCATCAGAAAAGGTTCTAACTCGATCACAACTGAAGGCGAAGCAAACTGCTCTATTCTCGAAAGTAGAATTCTGCATGTTTAATTCATTCATTTCCAAAATAGAGCCGAAGACCGTCAATATTGCTCTCGATCATTCTGATTGGGTTCAGGCAATGCAAGATGAACTCAATGAGTTCGAAAGAAATAAGGTCTGGAGACTTAATCCAACACCAAAAGATGCCTCGGTTTTCGGTCTCAAATGGGTGTTCAGAAACAAAATGGACAAGGAGGGAAATGTGATCCGGAATAAGACTCGGCTTGTGGTGAAAGGATATTGCCAGGAAGAAGGAATCGATTATGAAGAGACATTCGCTCCGGTTGCAAGGTTGGAATCCGTTCGAATATTTCTTGCCTATGCTGCACACAAGAACTTTGAGGTCTACTAGATGGATGTGAAGTGTGCCTTTCTGAATGGGGAACTTGAAGAAACCGTGTACGTGGAGCAACCTCCTGGTTTTGTAAATGAAATGCATCCAAATCACTGCTACATCTTGGATAAGGCAGTTGATGGTCTGAAACAAGCTCCTAGGGCATGGTATGAAACATTAACCAAGTTTTTAAAAATGTCTAAATTCAAACAAGGTTCGGTTGACCCAACCTTCTTTCGTAAAAAGGAAGGTAACCACCTTATGATCGTTTAAATCTATGTCGATGATATCATCTTCGGCTCCACAAATCCTAGCCTAACAGCTGAATTCAGGAAGTTGATGGAGACTAAATTTGAAATGAGCACAATGGGTCCGATTAATTTTTTTCTTGGTTTAAATATCAGACAGGGGACCCGAAGGCATCTTTATCAACTAGGAAGCATACACAAAGACTCTCCTTGTCAAATTCGGTATGATGGGAGACTCAAAGGTCAAAGTCCCTATGGCGTTCGGCACCAAGTTCACACCTTCTTTGGAAAAAATGGCAGTCGACATAACACTATATCGTCAAATGATTGGTTCCTTGATGTACCTCACAGCTAGCAGGCCCGATATAATGTTTTCAGTATGCTATTGTGCCAGGTTTCAAGCAAATCCTCGTGAACCACACATGCTGGCAGTGAAGAATATATTCTGGTATTTGAAGCAAACCACCTCTCTTGGTCTCTGGTATCCCTCAAACTCAGGTTTCTTCGTTCAAGCCTACTCAGATGCAGACTTAGGAGGATGTGGTCTAGATCGAAAAAGCACCACAGGAGGCTGCCAATTCCTAGACGGGAAGTTGGTTAGCTAGCAATCGAAGAAACAAACATATGTTTCTCTATCTACAGCCGAAGCAGAATATATTGCAGCCGCCTCCTGCACATCATAAGTGATTTGGATCCAAAGCCAACTCCGGGATTATGGACTCAATATGAAAAAGATCCCACTATATTGCGACTCAGAAAGTGCAATTAGGATCAGTCATAACCCAGTGCAACATTCCAAGACCAAACATATAGCACTGAGGTATCACTTTATTAAGGATCATGTGGAAGATGGAAACGTCGAAATTCACTTTGTTCGAACCACTGATCAACTGGGCGACATCTTCACCAAAGCCCTTCCTGAAGCAAGTTTCAATAAAATCCTACAAGGCCTAGGTATGATGGAATCAGAGTCAGTATCAAAAAACACCTTCTCAAAACTAAAAGTTGGAAGCGAAATGAACCGAACGCTCGGTCTATTTCGGGCTCGGTTCACACGGGAACCGAAATGAACCGAACTCTCGGTCTATTTCGGGTTCGGTCCCACTGCACTTGTTTTCGCTTATCTCAAAAAGGTGATGTCTTTGGTTGTATATTTTTGTACAATTGTTTTCCAAAAATCCGAAAAACATTTTTTTTAGGAACCGAAATGAACCGAGCGTGCGGTCCATTTCTGGTTCGGTTCATAATTTTTATTGTTTGGTTTGTTTTGTTTTTCTCTTTACAAAATTATCAAAAATTCCAAAAATATATACTTTTTGTCTCTACTTCTGTTTATGTTAACAGTTTATGGAATATCGATGGAGCAGGTATCATTCTCACACTTTATACTAGCTAAGTGTCCCTAGAAGCATGCTGCTGCATGTTGTCCAAAGCCTCAACTGATTTTGAATAAAGCCTTATTGACTGGGTATATACAAACCTCATCTTCCCAATTATGCTGCTAAATTTATTCTAATCATGAGCTAGCTTACTCTTTTCTCACATGAGTTAAGAGTTTTCTGCTTGGTCATTCCTTTATAGCAGACGTACTTTGGTTTCTTTACAACACCTCAAACATTTATCTCCATCATATTTCGGTTCATAAATGTAACCCTTGAGACTCTCAGAAATAACCACTGAGGTTTATGGTTACACAATCTCTGTGTTTATGATCTTAGCTTCGTGTCACTACTTGCTAAGTGAAACCCAAAATTCAGTACCTACTATGCATTGACGGTGAACAATAAATTTGCTCTAGCTTTCACCCATGAATTAACGAAACCACCCAAGTGTTGTACCACGAAATCTCTATTTTTCTTTTTGTGTGATTCTTATGAAATTGTTACACACCATAACATTTCTTCCCATAGAATCCAGTTTTAAATTGTTTTTGAGATTTCACACCAAACACTTCCAACAAGTCACTAAATATTGTCCAAACCTACTTGTTTAACAGACCACATCGGTCTCATAAGTACTTCATTCGGTTTCTATCTTATGTCAAGATCAGGAATTCTGAACTGAAGCGAAAGCCACCCTTCTCAGCCTCATCAAAAGATGCCTTTCAACACTTCTTAACAAGTTCTTGATCATAAATCAGCAGGAATCCACACAGACACTTTAAAGTCTCTATTGACTTTGAAGGAAGAGATTCGTGCCTAGGATCCACTGTTTCATGTCTATATTGACATCACAAATTCTCACATAGATGTTGCTTTAATTCCTCATCTTTGACACTCTATGCACAAAAATCTTTTTGATTTTCCAAAAGTCTGGTTTAGTTCACTAAAAGCTACTTTTTTTTATGTAGCTCCAGTTCTTAATGCTATATTCACAAGGGGATGTTGTGGTTTTTCTAAGTGTTTGTTTTTATTTAATGACGACAGCTCATTTTAAAGATAAGATGATGACTCAGCCGGGAGACTAAAGCTTTCAAGAATTCAAAAAGGTATTTGATGGGAAGGTGTGCTAACTGGAAAAGTTTTTCTCTCTCATGCGTAATCATCGGGGTTGCCAACTGTTACGCTTCAATCAACTTAGGAACCGATTCGCGTTTCAAGAGGATTTGGGGGCGAATTTTTCTCTCACCTCCATACCCGGTATAAAAGTTTAAACCCTAGTTGTTTTACCTTTTTACTAAAACTCAAATTTCTGAGAGCAAACAAAGGCGATTTTCTCCCATTGTTCACCTTCTTCTTCGAAGCACTCAATAATGGCGGATTCCTCCTCTGCTCATGAAACCTCCCACATTCTCCCAATCAGACCCCAGCAAAGTTTGGTCATTGATCTCACCCCAGTTTCCTATGATGCCTTCATGTATCCCATAGTGGAGTGTCTCAAATACTCTCCACTGGCTCTCGCACTGTCCAAGGTCGACACTGTGCCTATGGAATGTCTATCCCAGATTTTCTCCACAGCCCACTAGGATAAATCTTTTGATCGTATCTACTTCGACATTCTTGATACCAAAACCTCCATCTCAAAGCAACAATTTTGCTCGCTTCTAGGGTTTGAACCTGATGAATCGAGGGTTAACCCTGATTCGATCTCTGTGGGTCAATTATTCTCCATGTTTTACAACATGGGTTACGCTGAAATCCTTACCACTGTCACGATGTTCAAGAAGTCGTGTCTTCCTCCTTAATGAAATGGATTTTTCATGATACTGTTCAAAGGTTTATCAGAGAGGAGTGCAGGTTCTGATGGGGCCAGTCGTCTGTTCATGACGATTCTTGATGGGTTGTACAATGGAATCAACCTCGACTAAGGCTTAGTTCTGTGGCAGCAGTTAATCCAAAGCCTCGCCTCTACTTCTCGACACACTGAAATCTCCTATGCCAGGTACTGGACGCTCGTCACCAAATAAGCAATGGACAAGTATCATGTTCCCATAGTGGCCACTTCTCCACTCTCCTCGATTGGCGTCTTCCATACTATAAAGATCATTGTCAATGATCCTTCCAAGTTTCTCTTTGTTGGCTCAATTCCTGAGTCCATGTATGCTTGTGTATCAGGGGAGAGCCGCATCATCAAGACCTACAAGAAGTTTCTTCCTTCGGGTCCCAGAGAGCTGACTCCAGAGATGCTTCAATCCATCAACGATGCCGACAAACCTGCTCCTAGGGGCAAGAAACCTGAGAAAGGGAAAGACAAGAAAGTAGTCAAAGGGGAGAAAGGCCCCTCTCCTAAAAAGAGAAAACCAACAAAGGCAACCCAATCACCTCCACCGAAGAAGAGGAACACCTAGCCTAAACGCAAACTCATTCTTGCTTCTTCCTTAAGTGAATTAGAGGATGAAAGTTCAAACTCAGAGGAGTCGTTTCGAGGCGACTCTCCTCCCCGTTCGCCTTCACATGAGGTACTAGTTACAACCAAACCTCTCTCTTCTCCACCTATCACTATCTCTATTTCCATTCCCCCCATAACTTCCTCTACTGTTATTCCACCCACTTCTATTCCTGTGCCAACTCCCATTTTCTTAGACCCTACAAAAACAACAACTACTGGAGTTCGAACCAACGTATCTGATACTGGGGCTCGTACTTCAACAACCGAACACGCACCTGCAACCGAACATACTTCGACACCCAAACCTACTCCCACAACCGAACCTCCACCATCGCCTTCATCTCCTAATCACTCAGCCGAAACCGAGACATTTCTAGGAGGGGAAGATATGACCTTCGATTCTGTTTACTACAGTCCCTACTAGGTTCAAAGCAATGATGATGATGATGCACCTGTCACCAAAAAGCACATCAAGGAACTTCATGAGAAAATTGATACTCTCGTCGCTTCTTCCTCCTCCTCTCGGTCCCATATCACAGAAGCTTCCATTCAGGGGAAGGTTGATACTTTCACCAAGGCACACGAAGCCTCTATCAACTCTGCTACTATTGCTATAGATGCATCCTCAAAGGCCTGTGTTGCTGCGACCGAAAAAGTCGAAAAACTATTTCGAGATGCTAACATCTTTTTGGAGTCTTTGCAGGGGACAGCTGAATCTAATGCAGCGAAAGTTGATTCGGTTGTTGAGAAGCTGGCTACTTCCTTTGAAACAGAAAAGCACTACTTTTCCAGTCTTCTTCAGACCCTTGAAGCTGACAACAGATCCTTCCAGGCAGTCATTGAGGATCGCCTGTCCAAGCTCCAAGAAGACCTTGCCACGGAAAATTCTGTGATGGATGCGCTTGCACGCAAAACAACTGTGCTAAAAACCAAGAGTCTTCAACTTTCCCAAGTTGAGAAGGAGATTGATTCTCTTTGGTCTGAGCGTGCGGTGATTAAGAGTTGTGTTTCGGATGTCCACGGAGCCTTCTCGAACATCATTGAAGCGCATAACCCAATTCTCAATTACTCAGTAAGGCGAACTCTTGCTGAGAAACTTGCTCCTGCCATTGCCATGCTTAGCAGAATTGAGGGGCTTCCTGAGCAAGTGGTCCATCAAAAACAAGGGGGAGAAGGAGCTTCAAAGGGCAGTAATCAATCTCAACCGCCTCCTACTTCTACATCAGCTCCATCTAAAGCAACCGAACCACCAACAACTGGTCATGCATCAGGTTCGGGTGCTCAAGACAAAGGCAAAAAGGTTTTCTATGACAGTGATGGAGATGATGACAAAGAAACCATTGCTGATATCTTGAAGAAACAGGCCAGGGACAAGGAACCAGACCTGAGTGCTCGGATCGCTAGGGAGGCCGAAGCAAATGAAAGGAGGATGAAGGAGGCTCATGATCTCCTTGAAAGTCGAAAACCCCTATTCCCTTCATGGACTCTTGAGAAGCTTGTCAAAGAAGCTATCGAGTCTCCCAGCATCCTCTGGCTTGAACCAGTGATCTCTTTGGACAGGGCTAATTCTGTTAATTCTCAATTCGACATGCCCTTGACCCGAAAGGCCTTTATCTTTCATGCATTTCCCCACATTGCTGAAGTCCCTCATCCTCACCCGAAGGTCGATAGGGAACTTATTGATTTGTATATGAGGTTTGCTCAGCCTCAGTATCAGACGTGGAGTGCACAGAAGATCGTCAACGTTCGGGTCCTCAAACCCTTTCGGGAGGGTAACTTCACGAACGTCAGATTCAAAGTTTTGAGGGGGTCAGATAAAGCCGAACATGCCATTTCTCTCGTTGATCTTCCTGACCTGAATCCTCATGATTGGATCATCCTGCATAACATCCTCCTCACCAATGAAGCTGAATATGGGCCGATCATAGATCTCTTCAAGAGGATGTTGGTTTGTTATCTCTTCGAGGTTGCCAAGATGGATCAGGAAATTGCTAGTGTACTAAGAAAGAAGCCCACCATCTCCCCAGTTGGTTCTGCAAGTGATTTGAATAAAATGCCGATGGGGAGGATCGATCCGAAGCGAAACTCAGTTATGTTCACCAGAAATGAAGGCCAAAAATGTCTGTTCGCCTTGGCTGACAAACATCTTTATACCACTTCGTGTTTGGAGCATGTTCTGGGGATCATCAATTGGTGTAAGCAAAATTCTAAAGATGATAAGAAGTACTTCAATGACATGATCAACTGGTATATTCGTTTCAGACAAACTATTCTTGCCACCATTCCTTGTCTATTCGATACCACGAAGATGGTTAATGCAGCCGGATCCAGTAAGCCAAAGTAGAGTCTCGCCCCAATTAACGCAAAGGGGGAGATTGTAGGGTCCGTTATGTGTTGCGTCTTGGGCTCGGTCCATAGTCCAAATTTTGTATCCGGATTGGGCCTGTCCATCCGTGATTTAATTATTAGGGTTTAGTATTTATAGATGCTTGCATGCATCTTTTGTACGTACCTTTTCCAGTCGATCATTCATAGCGATTATAGTTTTATCGATTGTAACCTTAAAAGCCTCTACAGTGGAAGTTCTTTATCGAGCTCTACTGAGGCATGAATCTATTGAATCATTCAGCTCATTATTGATTCATTCTCTTGTTTGATATTTTGTTTGCATTATTCTGATCAACCTGTGTAAGATCTAAACGATCAAAGTGTTTTTCAACTCATCATAAATTATAACATGAAAACCGTCGTTATGAAAACATTCATAATGATATCACATGTCACAACCAATGTCTCGATAATCCATAACATGTCACCATAAAAACCATTTTGTCAAAAGTTAAATAAATCAGAGTACACTCCCAAGTAACTCCATGCGGAAACATGTGTGTGTGAGATGCGCTGCTACACCGCCGACTCCTTCCCCTTAAACGAAGAGGTACCCGAAACCAAAACTGAAACTGTAAGCACAAAGCTTAGTGAGTTCCCCCATCATACCCATAGCATATAATCATCAGTATCTTTCAATCAGTAATCGGTAGCTACCCTCCCCTTCGGTATCTTTCAACCGGTAGCCGGGAGCTACCCTCCCCTTTAGTATCTTTCAACCGGTAACCGGGAACTATCATCCCCTTTGGTATCTTTCAACCGGTATCTGGGAACTAACCTCCCCTTCGGTATCTTTCAACCGGTATCTGGGGACTATTTCACCCCTATCCCTATCACATATTACAGGTCATAAACATATTGGTTTCATACTAACATACAAAAGCATACTAAGTCACGTAATGACATATCATAATCATATTACTATACATGTGTGGGTTTTATCCACCCCTTCAGTATCTTTCAACTGGTAATCGTCCTCGGTATCTTTCAACCGGTAACCAGGGCTAGCGTGCCCTACTACTACTAAACACATTCTCAACACAAATATAGCAACTAGACAATTATCAAAAAGATAACCATCTCAACCATAATCACATACTGGTGGGCCGACATTGTTGCCTTAGACCCACCCCTACTAGCAGGTAACTCACCTCGTACGACTGACTGCTGAAAAGCTGATCGACAGATGTCTGACTGCTGCTCTGGTGATCCTCCGGCTATAATTCCCATAAAACACTTAGTCAGATGCTAATAACTGTTCTTATGGTAAAATGACTATTTTACCCCTAACCAAGTCAAAGTCAAAGTCAAAGTCAACTTCCAGTTGACCTGACTCGCCGAGTTGGGCCTCCAACTCGTCGAGTCCCTACCCTTCATATGTCATTCTTCACCCCTCTACTCGTTGAGTTTAGCAATGACTCGATGAGTTCTCCTTCTGAAACAACCTCGAACGAACCTTCATTCGACTCGCCGAGTTGCATGAACAACTCGTCGAGGTCACGCTTGTCCTACAAACAATTCCTGACCTTGACTCACTGAGTTGTATGAACAACTCGTTGAGTTCATCTTCAACAGTTGGGAGATTGCCTTGGACTCGCCGAGTCTGCTCATGCACTCATCGAGTCCTATAAACTCCGGGTCTATGGCTAAGTCCAATGCATCGGATCACTCCCTCGGACCCTTCCCGGGCCATTCTAACACTCACTGGGTTCCTTTGAACCCCAACAGAAAATGGAAGTCAAGCCTCCAAATCTGCGAGTCCTAAGAACAACTCGCTGAGTCGAGTTTGTCCAAGTCTCATTTCTAGGTTTTTGATGTACAACACTTGTCCAAATGATAGATCTAGGCTCCTAAGATCGATCTAGTAAGTAAAGTTACGAACTTTACATGCATGCGTGGGATTATGAGCTACAAAGACCCTAAAAGAAGCTCTTGAATTGCATAAGGATTTCCATGGGTGCAAAGGCAATCCCTTTCGGCGCTCTAACCCTTTAATGAGCCTAGATTTGAAACCTTAACCCCCACCATATTTTCAATCATGGTTGGTCACCAAGAATGGCTTATAAAACCCATAAATCTCCCCAAAAGGGATCTAATGCAAGAAAGAGCAAGGTGACGACTTTATACCTTCCAAGGACTGTAGACGATGCACAAGTTCGACTCCTCTAGCAAACCTCTTGATTCCTCAAGCTTCACCTTCCGTCTTGCCACCACAAACCACCAAGAATCACCAAAAAGGCCTTAGATATTCTCCAAGAACGATTAGGGTTTGATGTGAGGGAGTTCTGAGAGCATAAGGGGTGAGGGAGGATGAATAAGACATTTAAATAGGGTGCAAACCCTTGGATTAGGTTTTTGTCCAGCCAGAGTCTACTCGTCGAGTCATGCCGCCGACTCGACGAGTTCGCCACATAACCCCCAGATCGAAGTTGCTACTACTCGACGCGTTGGGCCATCAACTCGCTAAGTATTAGTCCAAATTATGAAAAATACTTGAATGAAATTCATACCAGGAACCGGGTGCGACAATTCTCCGCCACTTATTTTAGACTTTGTCATCGAAGTCTGCTGCTTGATCCTGGAAAAGCTCCGGATAATGCTCCCACATCTCATCCACCAGCTCCCACGTCCACTCCGAGCCCTTCCGAAGCTGCCATTGCACCTTTACCAACTCGACCTTCTTGTTCCTCAAGTCCTTCGACATCCGGTCGAGGATCGCCACAAGCCGCTCAATGTAGTTCAGGCTGTGATCAACCTGAATATCCTTTAGGGGCACCACCGCCGAGTCGTCCACCATACACTTCCACAACTAGGAGACGTGGAAAGTGTTGTGGATTTGATTGAGTTCGGCTGGCAAATCCAGCCAATATGCCACCCTGCCCACCCGGGCTATAACCCTGAAGGGTCCAATGTACCTGGGGCCCAGCTTGCTCTGCTTCCTGAATCGAATGACGCCTTTCTAAGGAGACACCTTCAGAAGAACCATATCACCGACTCGAAATTCCAGGTCTGAACGGCGCTTGTCGGCATAGCTTTTCTGCCGACTCTATGCAGTTTGGAGCCTGCTCCTGACCTGCTGGATCCTCTCTGTCGTCTTGAGCACCACTTCGGTGCTCTCCATGACCCTCTGGCCAAACTCTCCCCAATATATCGAGATCCTGCACTTCCTCCCATATAACATCTCAAAGGGAGGACGATTGATACTCATGTGGTAGCTGTTGTTGTAGGAGAATTCAGCCAATGGGAGGTAAGTGTCCCAGCTACCAACGAAGTCTAGCACACACGCCCGCAGCATATCCTCCAGAATCTGGATGGTCCGCTCGCTTTGACCATCCGTATGAGGATGAAAAGCGGTGCTAAAGTGGAGGTGAGTACCCAACTCGTCGTGGAATTTCTTCTAGAACCTGGAAGTAAACCGTACGTCCCTATCTGAAATCACTGGCACTGGCACTCCATGTCGCACCACCACCTCTCGAATGTGGTATAAAATGGGCGCTCTTGGTCAACCGATCCACAATGACCCATATCGAATCTACTCCCCGCATGGTCCAAGGAAGTTTGGTGATGAAGTCCATGGTGATATCTTGCCATTTCCGCATGGGAATATCTAATGGTTGTATCTTCCCATCTCCACATACCATGCTACGTCCTGCTTCATGCATGGGCACCAATAGTCAAGACGAAGATCCCTATACATCTTCGTCGCCCCGGGATGGACAGAAAACCTGGATTTGTGCGCCTCCTGCATCAATGTTTGATGCACGCCTCCATGATAGGGGACCCACACCTTACGGTGGAGGGTCAACAACCCTCGGCTATCATAGTCGAACGAGGAAACCTGACCCACAATATGCTCACTCTTCCAATGTTCCTACTTCCATAGCCTCCTGTTGGGCCTCTCGGATCCTCTCCAACAACGGAGTCACCATGTTCATCCGCATGCAGATATCTCTAATCGGTGCCGCCTTGCGGCTGAGCGCACCGGCCACCATATTGGCCTTTCCCGGGTGGTAAAGGATCTCAGATTCGGCTGGTCCACGAGATACCTTAGGCTCGTGTGGTCCGTGTAAATGGTACAACGAACCCCATAGAGGTAATGACGCCAAATCTTGAGGGCAAAAACAATCGCCCCCAGCTCCAAATCATGCATCGGGTAGTTCGCCTCATGAGGCTTCAGCTACCTCGAAGCGTAAGCAATAAAATGCCCTCTCTACATCAATACCCCGCCCAAACCCGAGATGGACACATCGTAGTATACTACAAAATCCTCCATGCCCTCTGGCAGGGCTAAGATTGGCGCCTCGCACAATCTCTGTCTCAATATCTCAAATGCAGCCTGCTGCTTAGGCCCTCAACGAAAGACCACGACTTTCCTTGTCATCCTGGTCAGAGGTACGACTATCTTGGAGAAGTCCTGGATGAATCTCCGATAGTAGCCTGCCAGCCCCAGGAAGCTCCTAATATCAGATGGAGACCTCAGGACCTCCCACCTCATAACGGCCTCCACCTTGGCTGGATCCACTGAAACCCCGTCCTATTTGACAAGGTGCCCAAGAAATTGCACCTTGCGCAACCAAAACTCACACTTGGAGAACTTAGCATACAAGTTCTCCCTCTTCAAAGTACCCAAAACCTCCCGCAATTTCTCCTCATGCTGCTCTCGCGTCCTGCAATAAACCAAGATGTCATCGATGAAAACTATCACAAACCGATCCAACATCGGTTTGCACACGCGGTTCATGATATCCATGAACGCGACAGGAGCATTGGTGAGCCTGAAAGGCATCACCACGAACTCATAGTGACCATAGCGCGTCCAGAACGCAGTCTTCTGCACATCCTCCTCTCTAACCCTCATCTGATGATATCCTGAAAGCATATCAATCTTGGAGAACCAAGACGCTCCCTGTAGCTGGTCAAAGAGGTCATCAATCCTCGGGAGTCGGTAATGGTTCTTCACCGTTACCTTATTCAGCTCCTGGTAATCTATACACATCCGATGCAGCCCATCCTTCTTCATCACAAATAGAATCAGGGCTCCCCAGGGTGATCTGCTCGGTCTGATGAATCCCTTGTCTAACAGCTCCTGCAGTTGTGTAAACAAGTCCTGCATCTCAGGAGGAGGCAACCGATACGGTGCCTTGGCTATCGGAGCCGCACTAGGGACGAGGTTGATCCTGAACTCCACCTGCCTCTCCGGAGGTATCCTAGGCAACTCCTCAGGGAATACATCCGCATACTCCCAGACCACGGGCACATCGCCCATCGTCGCCTTACCCGCCTCCCGGGCATCCGTAACATAGGCGACAAATCTGTGTAACCCTGCTGGAGGTAGCGCCTCGCTCTCGCTGCTGAACATAAAGTTGGTCCTCGCTGTGGCGTCTCGCCCTGGATCACCAGCTCTCTCGCCTTTGGGGTCCTGATCTGCACCAACTGTTGAGCGCAGTCGATCACTACTACATTGGGGCTTAGCCAATCCATACGAATAATAACCTTGTTCCACTGTAAAGGTTTGGGAACTAAGTCTACCAGGTAAAATTCCTCAAACAGCCCTAATACACAATCCCAATAGACCTCTGATGCTCGCACTGACCGGTCGTCCACAATCTCGACCTCTAGAGGGCAGTCTAGTATGCGCGAAGACTCAGGAAACTTCTTGCTAAGAGTAAGAGAAACAAACGATCAGGTAGCACCTGAGTCAAACAACACCTGAACCGGGATACCGTTCACATGGAACGATCCTAAACAGATCATACACAAAACATATCAAAATCACATCGACATAATCATGATGAAGTAAGAGAAGAAACCATACCCGTCACCACATCAGGTGCAGCGTGTGCCTCCTCGGTTGTCAACTGAAATGCTCGGCTCCGCACCACTGGAGCCTCAACCCTGGCCTTCCGACCATCGGTAACCTGCGCTGCTACTAGGGTCGGCGCCACTGTCGGCGCTGCTGCTATTGCTACTGTCAATCTAGGGCAATTAGCCTTCTTATGGCCCCTCTGATTTCAATGAAAGCAAATCAGGTCCTTCATATGCACTGTGGGGGCGGGGGAAGTACAATCTTTGCCAAAATGCCCGACCTGCCGCACTTATAGCAGCCGGAACCCGACCCAGTATGACAAGCTCCCTCGTGTGACCGACCGTATTTTCCACAATGGTCCCGACCCGACTGGCCCTTCGACCTAGAGTCGAATCCCTTGGGTTTCTTCCCCGAAACCCCAGTAACCTGCCCAGTCTCGACCTTCCTCTTCCTGAGGTGCTCCAAATCGATCTCCCTCTCCCGCTCCCTGGCAATGATAGAGTCCAAGGTCGGGCATGTCTAGAAGCTGACATGCTCCTGGATGTCGGCACTCAACATGTCGTGATAACGAGTCCTCCTCATATCCTCATCTCCTGCATATTGGGGCACCAAAAGATCCCTCTCCTGGAACTTGGCGGTGATCTCCGCCACAGTCTCCGTAGTCTATCTCATGTCCAAAAACTCCCTGGCCAGCTGCTGAAGCTCTACAGCTCGCATAAACTCCGCCCTGAATCTGGTCACAAAGTCTGACCAGGTCTGTCTCTCTAACATCCCGCCGCAAAGCGGACCTTCGACCCTTCCGGGCAAAAGCTCGTCAACTGTGCAGACTTAATGTCTGCAATCCATCTCCTGGCAGCAATGGGGTCCTTCGCCGCATGAAAATCCGACGCACCACTCCTTCTATAGTCCTTGAAGGACAGTGTACGCGTACTCACCTGGCCTGTTGCCAAATCACTCCTGAATACTCGAAGGCGATCCTCCATCAGCTCTATGATCCCCTCCTTGATCGACCCGAAAATGACCGGGGTTGACTCAATGATGCCTCGCGTAATCTCAAACGCGATGAACTCGCATAATCCATCATCAACCTGCTCGGATCCCGCGCCCGAGCCCGATCCCGATCCTGACCCAGATCCTGAGCCTCCTGCTCCATGTCGTGTGACCACCATACTGAGAATAAACACATAAATGTTAGGATCAAAACATACCCCAAGAGGTCTCACACATTATCCAAGATTCCTAGTTCCATCTCGGCCCTCCTTGACTCTAATACGGATCCTCTGCTTTCAGTAGTACGGGCCGATACTACCTTCCACATCTATCCGTAATTTCCTCAAGGATTACATCGATTTCACCAAGTCCCTTAACCAATATCCCTTTCCAACTATTCTCATCCTAGTCTTCGATTTCAGTAGTACGGGCCGATACTACTCTCCGCCATCAGCTGCACCAGGAGTCCTTACCACCCTCCCTTAACTAGCCTGGGGATACTGTTACATATTTGCTCACTAGTCAGTTGAAGTTAGCCAGGACACCTACTAGGCCGTCCTACTGCTGACTAGGTAGTCCTAGCATACAACTCATACAACAGGTAGGGGTGTAAGTGAGCCGAGCTACTCGTGAGCCACTCGGGATCGACTCGTTAAAACCTCGACTCGAGATTGAATTAAACGAGCCTGAGCCGAGCTCGAGCCGAGTTTCAGTTAATGGGCTCGCGAGCCTACATGAGCTTAAACGAGCCTATATATATATATATATATATATATATATATATATACACACACACACACACATACACACACACACACATATATATATATATATATATACATATATATATATATATATATATATATATATATATATATATATATATATATATATATATATATATATATTGGCTTGTTTAGGCTCGCGAGCCCACAAAATTGTTCACGAGCCGAGCTCGAGCTTGGTTAAGCTCTGGCTCGGCTCGACTCGTTTACACCCCTAACAACAGGCTTATAAGGCATTCATCCTAGATCCTCAACCCTAATCTAGCATGCAGTTCTTGAAACATATATCAGGCATAAAAGGCATCCTCCTGGATCCTTAGCCCTAATCTAGCATGCAGGTCTCAGAGTTATATATGATATAACATAACATAACAAGTATGGGTATCTTGGGGAAAACTTACTTCAGCTCGGCTGGTCGCACGCATTATACACCTTGTTCTCTCTCAAACTCTTTTTCTTAAATTTAGAAAACCATTTCTTTTTAAAAAAATAATCCTTTTGCCCCACGGTTTGAGTCCAGACACCCCCCAATGCTGTGTCCGAATCCCTCAAACCAGGACTCTGATACCAACTTGTAACATCCCAAATTTCAATGCCAAAAATTTCTTTTTTAAATAAATTATAACATAAAAACCATCATTATGAAAACATTCATAATGATATCTCATGTCACAACCAATGTCTCAATAATCCAGAACATGTCACCACAAAAACCATTTTGTCAAAAGTGAAATAAATCAGAGTATATTCCCAGGTAACTCCATGCTGAAAACATGTGTGTGTGATGCACTGCTACACTGCCGACTCCTTCCCCTTAGACGAAGATGTACCTGAAACCAAAACTAAAACTATAAGCATAAAGCTTAGTGACTTCCCCCATCATACCCATAGCACATAATCATCGGTATCTTCCAACCGGTAACTGGGAGCTACCCTCCCCTTTGGTATCTTTCAACCGGTAGCCGGGAGCTACACTCCCCTTCGGTATCATTCAACTGGTAACCAGGAACTATCCTCCCCTTCGGTATCTTTCAACCGGTAGTTGGGAGCTACTCTCCCATTCGGTATCTTTCAACCTGTATTCGGGAACTAACCTCCCCTTTGGTATCTTTCAACCGGTATCTAGGGACTATTTCACCCCGTATCCCTATCACATATTACAGGTCATAAACATATTGGTTTCAAACTAACATACATAACCATACTGAGTCACATAATGACATATCATAATCATACTATTATACATGTGTGGGTTTTAGCCACCCCTTTGGTATCTTTCCATCGGTAGTCGTCCTCGGTATCTTTCAACCGGTAACCAGGGCTACCGTGCCCTACTACTACAGTACACGTTCTCATCACATATATAACAACCAGACAATTATCACAAAGATATCCACCTCAACCAGAATCACATACTGGTGGGCCGGCATTGGTGCCTTAGACGCACCCCTACTGGAAGGTAACTCACCTCGTAAGGCTGACTGCTGAAAAGCTGATCGACAGAGGTCTGACTGCTGCTTCGGTGATCCACCAGCTATAATTCCCATAAAACACTTAGTCAGACACTGATAACTGTTCTTAGGGTAAAATGACTATTTTACCCCTGACTAAGTCAATGTCAAAGTCAACTTCCAGTTCACCTAACTCGCCGAGTTGGGCCTCCAACTCGTCGAGTCCCAACCCTTCATCTGTCCTTCTTCATGCCTCTACTCGTTGAGTTTAGCAATGACTCGACGAGTTCTCCTTCTAAAACAACCACGAATGAACCTTCATCCGACCGCCGAGTTGCATGAACAACTCGTCGAGTTCATCCTTGTCCTACAAACAAGTCCTGACCCTGACTCGCCGAGTTTTATGAACAACTCGTCAAGTTCATCTTCAACAGTTGGGAGATTGCCTTGGACTCGCCAAGTCTATGGCTAAGTCCAGTGCGTCGGGTCACTCCCTCGGACCCTTCCATGGCCATTCTAACAATCATTAGCTTCCTTTGAACCCCAACAGAAAAGGGAGGTCAACCCTCGGACTCACCGAGTCCCAAGAACAACTCGCCGAGTCGAGGTTTTCCAAATCTCATTTCTTGATTTCTGATTTACAAAACTTGTCCAAATGATAGATATAGGATCCTAAGATCGATCTAGCATGTAAAGTTATGAACTTTATGTGCATGCATGGGATTATGAGCTAAAAAGGCCCTAAAAGAAGCTCTTGAGTTGCATGAGGCTTTCCATGGATGCAAAGGAAGTCCCTTTCTGCCCTCTAACCCTTTAATGAGCATAAATCTGATACCTTAACACCCACCATGCTTGGAATCATGGTTGGTCACCAAGAATGGCTTATAAAAGCCCTAAATCTCCCCAAAAAGGGATCTAATGCAAGAAAGAGCAAGGTGATGACTTTATACCTTCTAAGGACTGTAGATGATGCACAAGTTCGACTGCTCTGGCCAACCTCTTGATTCCTCAAGCTTCACCTTCCTTCTTGCCACCACAAACCACCAAGAATCACTAGGAAGGCCTTAGATTTTCACCAAGAATGATTAGGGTTTGATGTGTGGGAGTTCGGAGAGCATAAAGGGTGAGGAAAGCTGAATAAGACGTTTAAATAGGGTGCAAACCCTTGGATTAGGGTTTCGTCCAGCCAGAGTCTACTCGTCGAGTCATGCAGCCGACTCGATGAGTCTACCACTTAACCCTCGGGTCCAAGTCGCTACTACTTGATGAGTTGGGCCATCAACTCGCCTAGCCTTAGTCCAAATTATGAAAATACTTGAATGAAATACATACCAGGAACCGGGTGCTACAATTTAAGCCTATTTTGTACCAACCAGTTGGGGTTTGGTTTTTCAATCAAAACTCTCATCCCTACACTGTATTGTCATTCCATAAGGAGTTAAATATTAAAAAGATAATAACAAATTACACATAGAATTGATAAAGTTTCATGGTTTATTTGAAGTTCATCCCTCTACTTCCAACAAAATAATAAATATGGACAAAAATGCCTACAATAGGCTAGATTAATGATAATGAAACATCAAGCAAGGAACTCGAACAATCAACAAAGTCTAGAAGATGAATTAGATGTTGAATCTCTTGAGGAATAATTTTCAAGCTCCAAAGATGAATGATCTTCTTTCAAGAACTTTACAACACACACACATACACACACAAAGCTTAGATACTTGCAAAGGGCTTGGGAGTTCCTTTCAGGTAAAGATGGAGCTTAGGTTTGGGGAAAACCTAGCCACATCGTTCCTTAAACAAGTCTCATGATTCGAGGCCTACGGTTTTGAGCCCATTACAGTGTCGTGTTGCGGTCTTAAGCGAATAACACATCGCAGTGGCGTGACATTACCACGTTCTGATGACGTGGCATTACAACACCATGGAAAGCCACCTACCACGCCACGAATGGGGCTAATGCTCAAAAGCTCAATTCTTTTAGCATAAAATTCAAAACATAAACCCATACCAAGATTAGATGTTACAGTTCTCCCCCATTTGAATCAGAAATTGTCCTCAGAATATGCAACTGAGAACAACTCCAAATAGTGCTTTCATGTCTGCTCTTTGGGCTCCCAACCCACTCGGAGCCCTTCCGGTGCCGCCACTGCACGTTCACTAAGGGCACCTCCTTGGTATGTAAGGCCTTAGTACTCTTATCCATAGTGATAATCAATATCTTCACATAGTTCAGGCACTATTACCATGAATTTCATCTAAAGGAACTACTATTGAATCGTCCATCAAACACTTCTGAAGCCGAGAGTCATGGAAAGTACTATGAATATCACTTAGATCCTCTGGTAAATCTAACCCATAGGCCACCTTGCCCACCCTGAAAATCATTCGGAAAGCTTGATAAATATGAGACCCATCTTTCCCCACCTCCTGAAACTGGGTGATGCCTTCAA
The DNA here is from genome assembly GCF_051521515.1 of Lactuca serriola. Taxonomy (NCBI): domain Eukaryota; kingdom Viridiplantae; phylum Streptophyta; class Magnoliopsida; order Asterales; family Asteraceae; genus Lactuca; species Lactuca serriola. The sequence goes on from NC_136409.1 coordinate 66,263,879, forward strand.
CAAAACCATATCCTCGATCTAAAACTCTAACTTTAACCGACGCATATCATCATAACGCTTATGTCTGTTATGTCTTATCTTCAAAGTTTGTCTAACATAATGAACAATCTCCATCGTCTTGTGCACCAAATCAATTGTTGAGGTCGAATTATGATGTGAGGTGTCAAAGTGTCTTATGTCCTTGTTAGTGTCGAAGTATGTAATGCATTATTCGTTGTATGTATTTCATATGGGCATCTTTGTACGTTGAAGCGTGTTAGATTTAGCCCTTATGTAATTTTTCTTAACTTCTGTCATTCTTATAAATAGGGATAGGTACTAGAGAAAGAGTAAGTTTGGAGCCTTCCAGTGTTCTTACTCTAAAAAAACCCTCTTGTATCTTTCAGATTTCTAATTCAGCCAAATGGATTATATTTACATCTTGTGTTCTGAATTCAATTCATACTCTGATTTTATTTTGTTTACTCGATTCATACGAACAACAATTGGTATCAAGGTAGGATTCTAACAATCAATTACTGATTTTATCCTTGTTTCAAAAGTTTTTGAATCGTTGTTCTAGATTCGAAAATATTCCACAATTTTGAACCGGAAAATCATTTCTATAGTATTCTTTTGATTCGATTTTGATGTTCGTTTGATAAATCGAGTGTTTAGTGATTGATTTTGAAATATTCATTCCTTAGATTCCTCTTTTTGAATATTTTCATCACTTGTGTCCACACAATAATGACGAACTTCAAGATGAATACGGTAACTTCTTATTCTCATCTTCTCGGTTCATCAACAAAAATTCCAATGTTGATTCCCGAATTCTATGAACAATGGGCAGATAGGATGGATGATTATCTCAATGGGATTGATAAGGAACTTTGGAACTATATTACTGAAGGAGAATGTCCTATTGGTAGAGTTCAACATATTGTAACTACTGCTAATGATCTAAATCTAGCATCGCAAGCAGAGAGACTGAAAGCAAATAACAAAGGATGCTTGCGTGAACTTCGTGGTGCTCTTCCACCGACGGTTTACAAATGTGTATGTGGTTACAAAACATCTAAGGAGATCTCAGATACTTTGCAGGAAATGTATCAAGGGAATGAGAAGATGAAGAAAAGCTCGGTTAAGCAGTGTCTGATTGAGTTAGGAGAATTCAGACAAAAGAAAGGTGAAAATATTGAGCTGTACTATGATCGTCTTAATGAATTAATCTTCAAATGTAGTCGTTATGGAGTCAATCGATCGACAAAGGAGTACAATTTTACATTCTTGATGGGACTTGGAAAAGAGTGGTGAAGCATAAGTCTTATGACCGTGACTCAATAAAGCATTGACAACTACTCTCTTGGTAATCTCTACGATGTTTTGAAAGCGCATGAAAGTGAGATAATTGAAATTGCTGAAGAAGCGAAACTTAGTTTGGGTGGTCCTCTGGCACTAGTTTCAAAGGTATCAGGAAAAGTAACTGAGTTTGAGTCTACTGAGAATGATGGTTCTGATAATGAAGTTTTTATTAGGAACTCTTATGATGAAGCTGTGTCATACTATTCGAATAATAAAGTCATGAAGTTTTACAAAACGCCATTCAAACCGACGTTAAAGGAGGTGATTTGAAGGGAAACTCATTTGGAAAGAATCTGAGAAAGGAAATAGAGGAGTAGAAGAAAGAAAAGAAGTCTAAGGTTGAGAAGCCATATGGGAATCGACTGTATGTTGAGGATGTAACATCCCATTTAGAATATAATAATTAAATAACAAACCGGGAACCCGAGAAGCAATTTGTATTATTATTATATGTTATTATAGCCCAAAATCGAATAACAATTAGCTGGGAGTTGTATTTGGGAAGTCAAATGTCAAGATTTGAACCTTCAGGGGTTAAAGTGTAATTTTGGGAATTAATTTTTAAAATTTTTCATAAGTCAAGGTGTGTTTGGAATTATATGGACTTTATATGTAAGGATTTATGGAAGGAAGGGTTCAAATGGTAAATTTTAGGATTTGAATTAAGAATAATAATGGAGGAGGGACGGAAATTGACAATATGGGCCAATGTTTCAGAGTGAGCAGGACATAAAACCCGTCACCCCCCTCGTTCTAACTGTAAACCTACTATATCATTTTGTAGCTGCTATCTTCACCACCTTGTCTCTCCAGCTGCCACCCTATGAAGCCCCTCTAGCCACCGCCACCATCAATTTAACTGCCGCCTAGAACCACCAAGCATTCACCGGCGTTATTGTTGCCGGCAACATTGAAGACTGATGGAAACTGCGATGAGGTCATGATATAATGAAGAGCAAAAGGGGTGTACCAGCGTCATAGCGTTGCTGCATTGCCGAGTCCGACTTCCGCCAGTGATGTTGTCTGCGGCCGGAGAAAACCCCACCGAGATTGAGGCCGGAGCCATGAACGATGAAGAATCGGTTGCTAACGGCCACAATCACTAGTTGGACCAACATCATCTCACATTTTCATTCCACTCGAGGTGTTTGACATCATGTGTGTCGGTGTGGCCGCCAGAAATGGCTTTTGGTCGCCATTTCAACTCCTCCTCGCACCACCCGCCATCTGCCGTCATTTTCAGTCGCCACCAACCACCGTGGAAGGTGGCTGTGTGCGTGCTTTTGATATGTATTTAGGTCTGTGAGTGTGTGTAATACTGTTGTATTTCATTAAAGTATATGGTTTTTGTAAACTGGAAGCAAAAGTGAGCCACCACCACCACTTCCTACCGCCACAGTGCGACTATGTGTGTGTGTTTTTATTAGTATGTGTGTGTGTGTGTTATTTTGTTTGGTTTGTAAATTGTAATGGTGCCTAGAATAATAATAGAAATCCATAACCACCATCGTCAGGTGGTGGCTGCCGCCTCCTGTCGCCACCGGCTGCTGTGTCGGGTGGCGGTGTGCTTGCCTTGTTGTGTTTGACTCATTTGGGGATGCTTGGTCAAAGTGGGCCCAAGGAAACCCTATTTAACCTAATTAAACCCTAATGGGCCCAATGAGGCCCAAAGTAACCTAAAAGCCCAACCATTGGACTAATGGGCTAGTATCGAGTTGGAAACCCCAATTAGGGTTTGAAAAACCCTAATGACATAAAACCCTAATTTTGGGAATTTATTGGGACACACATGGGAATTATTTAATAAACTTAAAATATTAATTGATGATCAATTGCAAGTTAACCTAAAGTAGTATTACACTTAATGGATTAAGTCCTTAGTGGATTAAGTAAGAACACTTAACCCTAATCGTCATTTCATGTGAAAACCCTAATTTCACATGGGCCATGAGTTGGGCCATCTTATTGGGCCTTTGCAATTAGACTATTAATGGGCTTTCCAAGAATAAGCAAATGGACTAAATAATTATATGGGTTTTAGGATAAGGCCCATGTGAGAGTCTTGGGCCCAATTTGGAAAATTGGACTATAGATGGGCCATAATTGGGCCTGATGATTATGTAATATTGGGCAATGGGAATGCCGATATTTTGGACTACAATTAATGGATGGGCCTTAAGATAAGACCATGTAGAGGACTGGGCCCATTTTAGAAAATTGGGCCATATGTTCTGCTTTAGCCCATTGGTTGCTTTAGCCCATTGGTTGAGTGTTGTTTATTGTTGATAGCTTGGGAATCTGTCAAATAGCAGCTGGAGTTTTGTCTGCGGGACTTTAGCAGTGTGCCAAGTGAGTTTTCATCATTATACTCAAGGGTCTAAGGCACCAAGGTCAGACCTTTAAATTATTATTGGTTATGCTAGTAGGATCTATTAGATCGGTATCCTAGAGGGTAGGATGATAATATGTGATATGTGGTATGACCTGTTAGTTAGATATCCTAGAGGGTAGGATAATATTATATGTTATGTGGTATGATTCGGTAGATCATTTTGTTGTCTATCGACTGTTATGTGATTATCTGTTATATGTGCACATGTTTTGTTTATTGGTTGAGGCTTATATGCTTTGTGCGAAAGCCAGTAGACCTGGGCATTCCAACCTATTGGTTATTGGCCTGGAGTATTCCATCATGAGAATGACTGGACTCATAGTATGTGGCCATTCCAACCTGCTGGTTCTGGGCCTGGGGTATTCCATCCCGAGGATGATTGGACCTATAGTATGTTGGCATTCCAATCGGAAGGGTGAGGGCCTGGGGTATTCTAACCCGATGGTTGATTGGACCCAGAGTATGCTGTTTATGATTATATGTGTATTGTTGTGGGTATGGGTATTTTGGGGAACTCACTAAGGTTTCGGGTTTACAGATTCAATTTATTGTTTTAGGTGCATCAGGGGATCGTGGCAAGGCAAAGGCGTGATCATACAGCTCCTCATAGTTCATGATTTTATGATTTGATTATGAGGATACTCTGATGATTAAACTATTTTGAAAACAAACTATAATAACTTAATGGTTTTAAATGTTCTAAAGAGTTTTGAAATTTTCTTGAATTTTATGGGTGTTAGAATTTGGTATCAGAGCCTTGGTTTGAGTGAATAGGAAGAATATTCGTGTGAATCTAGTCTGAAATCAAGGAAAAGATTTTCAATATGATTTTCAAATGGTTTTCAAAATAAGTAAAGGAGGATGCAGGGTGTACGATCAGCCAGAGCCAATAAGTTGACCCCAAAATACTATATAGTGATTTGATTATGTGATATGTTAGAACAACTTGCTAGTGCTAGGATAGGGGTCTTCAGGAATTGCATGATAGAATTGCCTAATTATATGATGCTTGCTAGCCTAGGGTTCCTTTATATGAAATTGACATCATTACTATAGTTGCTTAGTGTATGCATCACGACTATACATAATTAAGATGTTATATCCTGAGAATGTTTGCTTTGGCCTTATTTCCTGTTCTAGTTTGATGAAGGGCTTAGGGTAGGATCAAATATTTGAAAGTCTATAGGGCCCAACGTTATGTAGGGCTAGCATACACGAGTGTTGCAAGGTTGGTGGAAGTTTCATAGGTGGGTGGGTGTGTGAGACCGATAGGTCAGTTGTGAGACAGTTAGCATTCCTCTAGGAGTGAGGTTCGGCGACCACCATGATTATGTATATTGTTAGGGCGTTGTGATGATACTTGAGACAAATATAAGTAGGTGTGGAAGGTAGTATGGGCCCATACTACTGAAAGCACATGACCCATACGTGTAGCAAGGAAGTTACAACCCTTAGGGTTGGGTTGGGAATTGGTTCCTTGTCATTATATGGGTTATCAAAGATCTTTCTGGTGTATTATCAAAATGGTGGTTACAAGATGTCTTGAGACAGTTGTCGCAAAAACTATAGCAGCTGTAACGAGGACAAGGGGGAGGAGCTGGCCGATCTTTCTAGTACCGGGATTTGTTACTAGGACATGTTTTGATGAGCAGAGGGTTGTAGTTATTTGTGACTAGGAAGGTATTTTGTACTTGTTACATTCCGCGGGTTGAGTGGGAGAGTCTAGCACATGAGTTTTTAGATTTGAGGTTCGAGGGTTTTGCTCGGGGCCGGAATGCGAGTCACAGGGACTCCGAAAAAGGAGTGATGATTATGTCAGCTGGGGGTTTGCAGCTGGAAGTAGAATGGTTAATAGATGGACTAGAATGTTGTTTTATAGGGCAAGGATTGTGCCCTTTCAGTTTTCGAACTCAAAGGAGTGAGCAGACTTGGGAACCAGGATCAGGTGGTGTTCCAGCTCGGGTCAGATAGTCGCAGGGGTTGGCGACATCATTTTAGCGCTGGTGAGGGCAGGTGGGTTGATATGGCATGAGTATCTTGTGGAGCGTACGCGATTACTGTCCCGACCCATAGGAGCTAAGATCCGATTTTCCTTGGATCTCTTGTATCGGTCGGTAAGGATTGATTGTGTGACCTATTTCACTTTTGGGATTGTAGACTATGTCTTGGGAGTAGTTTGTAGCCCGGTTTAGGGCAGAGGTTGCTTCAGCTACTGCAGTTCATTTGTGGACGTTGAGCTGGTGAGCGAATCAGGGTGCGAGACCCTGAAGGATATAATTTCTAATCTCGAGAATGGGAGATTTGTTTGGAGGACCTTGTGAAGAAGGTTATTATGTGGGAGGTCTGCGGACCGGGTCCCACAAGATGGTTATTCAGCATTGTCAGGATTCAGTAATTTAAGTAACCGTTATTGATTGGCGGGGGAAAGTGCCAAGGGAAGTAGCTCGTTGTCGAGACTTTGGTTGGAGCATATATATTTGGACTTCAAGATTTGGGAGTGGGATCATTAGAGCATTAAGGACTGTTGGCTTCCTGAGCGTTCAGAAAGTGTTCATCTAGTTGTTACAAGCGTGTGATCATTTGGGGTTGGCTAGTAAAGGAGTACCAGTTGGAAAGGTCTGGATGTCATCAGATCGATCGTTGGAAAGTGAAAAGGATTGGGAATTCTCAAATTTTTATGTATTGTGAAGGCTTAGTCGAATCAAAGTGGGGAAGAGTTACCTCGGGATACAGAAGCGGGAGTGGTTTTGAAACTGGGATAAGTTTCGCCTCCTTGCAGGAAGAAAGGCAGCCCAAGTGGTTGTTGGGTTGAGAGTTGTGTAGGTTGGGAGTTCGGTAAAACTCACTGTCATGTGTATCGGGTCCTCTCGGTGTGGATAGCAGAATTTGGGGAATCAGGTTGAGATTCTAACCATGAATTAAGTTAAATTATGTGTTAGGTCGAGTGTGTATTCGATCGGTATGGAAAGTGTTATAAGACTGCGGGGGTAGCTGTAGCATTCACTAGCAGCAGATAATGATAGAGTGATGTAAGTCTGTGGGTGTAGCAATTACTTTTAGGGTTGGATTTGGTGACGTCAGGCTTTGCCGCATAGACCCAATCATTTAGCTCAGATGGTTATTAGAGCCTCAGTGACATGATAACTAGTGGCAACTAGTTCCAGGAAAGGATTTAATTCGGTAGTTCTGTGAGGCAACTATATGGGAGTCGTTAGCTCCGCGACCGGGCTGGGACCCGGTATGTCAGATGATTTGTGAACGAATTCAGACAAGGGAGGTCTCGGGAGATTTTGGAAAGGAGCCATATGGCAGCATACCGCTTCAGGCAGATCAGTGTTCAGACAGTTTCCGTGTTTAGGGCGGTATCGATGAATTGGGTCTTCAGGTGTATGAGAAGTATCTAGATGTTGGAACCCCCATATATCAGGAGTTGAATAGTTAGAGGAGGGACAAGCCGTCTGGGCTCCACAATAATGACTTGGTATGAGAGTTTTGGCAGGGAGCCAGACCATGTCGAGAATTTAGGTTTCAGATCGAGTAAATGTTATCATATTGCAATGGATTCGTTTATTTTCAGTTTTTAGAACCCTGTGAGGGTTGGTTATGGTTTCCTGGGAAAGGCTAGGGTTATGCTCGAGATTGTAGTTGAAGCTGTTTGGCGTGTATGGAATGAGAAGAAACGATTTCAAGGATGAAATCAAACTTAAGTGGGGGAGAGTTGTAACATCCATTTAGAATATAATAATTAAATAATAAACTTGGAACCCGAGAAGCAATTTGTATTATTATTATATGTTATTATAGCCCAAAATCGAGTAAGAATTAGTTGGGAGTTGGTTTCGGGAAGTGAAATGTCAAGATTTGAACCTTCAGGGGTTAAAGTGTAATTTCGGACTTAATTTGTAAAGATTTTCATAAGTCAAGGTGTGTTTGGAATTATATGGACTTTATATGTAAGGATTTATGGAAAGAAGGGTTCAAATGGTAAATTTTAGGATTTGAATGGAAAAGAATAATGGAGGAGGGACTGAAATAAGGGTTCAAATGGTAAATTTTAGGATTTGAATTGAAAAGAATAAGGAAGGGTTCAAACCACCTTGTCTCTCCAGCCGCCACCCTATGAAGCCCCTCTAGCCAACTTTGTCATCAGCTTAACTGATGCCTAGAACCACCTAGCATTCACTGACGTTATTCTTGCCGGCAACATTGAAGACCGACGGAAACCGCAAGGAGGTCACGATATAATGAAGAGCGGAAGGGCCATACCAGCGTCGTAGCGCTGCTGCATTGCCAAGGACGACTACCACCGGTGAAGTTGTGTGCGGCCGAAGAAAACCCCACCGAGATCTTGGCGGAGTCATGAACGACGAAGAATTGGTTGCTAATGGCCAGAATTGCCGATTGGACCAACCTTATCTCGCATTTTTGTTCCTCTCGAGGTGTTCGACGTCATGTGTGTCGCTGTGGCCGCCATGAATGGCTTTTGGTCGCCATTTCAACTCCTCCTAGCACCACCCGCCATGTGCTGTCATTTTCCATCGCCACCAGCCACCGTGGAAGGTGGCTGTGTGCGTGGTTTTGATATGTGTTTAGTTGTGTGAGTGTGTGTATTGCTGCTGTATTTCATTAAAGTATATGGTTTGTGTAAACTGGAAGCAAAAGTGAACCACCACCACCACTGTGGGGTGGTGGCTAGCACCTTTCGACCACCTCCGGCTGCCACAGTGCAGCTGTGTGTGTATTTTTATTAGTATGTGTGTGTGTTATTTGGTTTGGGTTGTAAATTCTAATGGTGCCCGAAATAATAATAGAAAATCCATAACCACCACCGTGAGGTGGTGGCTACCGTCTCCTGCCGCCACCGACCATCGTGTCGGTGGGGGTGTCCTTGCCTTGTTGTGTTTGACTCATTAGGGGATGCTAGGTTAAAGTGGGCCCAAGGAAACCCAAATTAATATAATAAAACCCTAATGGGCTCAATGAGACCCAAAGTGACGTAAAAGCCCAACCACTGGAGTAATGTGCTAGTATTGGGTTGGAAACCCCAATTAGGGTTTGAAAAACCCTAATGGCATAAAACCCTAATTTTGGGAATTTATTATGACATACATGGGAATTATTTAATAAACTTAAAACATTAATTGATGGTCAATTAGAAGTTAACCTGAAGCAGTATTAGACTTAATGTATTAAGTCCTTAGTGGGTTAAGTAGGAACACTTAACCCTAATCGTCATTTCATGTGAAAGCCCTAATTTCACATGAGCCTTGAGTTGGGCCATCTTATTGAGCCTTGGCAATTGGAATATTAATGGGTTTCCAAGAAAATTGGGCCATAGATCGGCCATAACTGGGCCATCTTATATGGGTTTTAGGACAAGGCCTATGTGAGAGTCTTGGGTTGGATTTGGAAAATTAGGCCATAGATCGGCCATAACTGGGCCTTATGATTATGTAATATTGGGCCTTGGGAATGTAGAGAGTTTGGACTAGAATTAATGGATGGGCCTTAAGATAAGAGCATGTAGAGGTCTGGGCCCAATTTGGAAAATTGGGCCATATGTTGGGCTTTAGTCCATTGGTTTACTATTGAGCCTTTGGAGAGTGAGTTGGGACTTGGGCTAGGAACCCAATTATTAATTGGGTGTTGTTTGATGTTGACAGCTTGAGAATCTGTCAAACAACAGCTGGAGTTTTGTCTGTAATACTTCAACAGTGCATCAGGTGAGTTTTCCTCACTATACTCAAGGGGCTAAGGCACCAAGGCCGGTCCCTTGAATTGTTATTGGCTATGCTAGTATGATCTATTAGATCGGTATCTTAGAGGGTAGGATGATAATATGTGATATGTGATATGACATGTTTGTTAGATATCCTAGAGGGTATGATAACATTATATGTTATGTGGTTTGATTCGGCAGTTCAGTTTGTTGTCTATATACTGTTATGTGATTATCTATTATATGTGCACATGTTTTGTTTATTGGTTGAGGCTTATCTGCTTTGTGCGAAATCCAATAGACCTGGGCATTCCAACCTGTTAGTTGTGGGCCTGGAGTATTCCATCCTGAGGATGACTGGACTCATAGTATGTGGGCATTCCAGCCTATTGGTTGTGGGCCTGGGTTATTCCATTGTGAGGATGACTGGACCCATAGTATGTTGGCATTCCAACCGGAAGGTTGAGGGCCTGGGGTATTCCAACCCAATGGTTGATTGGACTCATAGTATGCTATTTATGATTATATGTGTATTATTGTGGGTATGAGTATTTTGGGGGAACTCACTAAGCTTTCGGGTTTACAAATTCAGTTTGTTGTTTCAAGTGCATCAGGGGATCGTGGCAAGGCAAAGGCGTGATCGTAAAGCTCCTCATAGTTCATGATTTTGTGATTTGATTCTGGGGATACTCTGATGATTAAACTTTTTTGAAAACAAACTATAATAACTTAATGGTTTTAAATGTTCTAAAAAGTTTTAAATTGGCATGAATTTGATGGGTGTTACAGAGGAAGAAATAGGAGAAGAAGGAAACGGTTAAGAACATAGACCATTATGTTGAAAGGCTAGAAGAAATGAGAGCTGGGACGAAAGGGATGTCTTTGGTTGCTAAGGGAAGTGTTGATGGGGATGGAGCTTACCAAATCTAGTCATCTGGATCAGATGATGAAGAAATGCGAAATCCCTCTCATGGTGCAATGCATGCAAAGTTCGAAGAGGAAATTAAGGAAGAGGAGAATGTTACTGGAAGATGATTCATTTCTACAAGCACACACATGTCCCCAATGACTTCGAAGGTACATTCTCTTCTTGAATCCTTTAATATTCCTTCTAGTTCATATGATTATGTTATATCAGATTTTTATAAGACTATTACGTATGTTAATGACTTACTCATTTTTGTTAGTAGTGATGCTGATCCATTACAAGAAAAACAACCTTTTACGACGCGCAATTTACGACACGTGCTGATTAATGATACGCAAAAGTGTGTGCCCTAAAAAAGTTGTCAGATCTTTAGAAATTTGAAGAATTTTGGACGCGCATTTTTGCGTGCCCCTAAATTTGTGTCACAACAAAAAAAAGAAAAAACACGAATGGCACTTATTAAAAAGAGCGTGTCGTATAAGCATGTTGTTTTGTAATTTTTTAGGAAACACGCGTCTGATAATAACAAAGGGGGGAAACGAAATCCCAAAAGTTAAAAACCCCGCCTTGTGTTCTTTTCTCCCTTGTTTTCACCAGTCAAAAATCCCTTCTCCTTACAAGCCCTACATTCGATTGATGCAAAAGCAGGTTCGATTCTTCTCTTATATGTTATCTTGAGCTTGATTTTCGATATTAGAATAGAATGCAGGGGTTATTTTTTTAACTATCCTAAATTCCACAAAATCGCAGGAACCATTATTGCTAGGGCTTTTTTCAATAACGAAGCTCTTGGTGTTCTCTGGCGTCTACAATAATCATCGATCATGACTGTGCTTGAATAGTTGAATGTACCACTCTCTCAACACCCTTTCTTGCTTATATCTGTCTTTGATTATCCCTCATGACTTCCACACACAAACACTATCGATCATGAAACGTCTTCAAGGTAATCGTCATTCTCCCTCTTGTTCTCTATCCTCTTTTGTTATGGCCGAGCAACCTATCGCCTCCTTTACCGCCATCACACCCTTCTACTATGATCTGCTTCCATCACTCTATGAGAAAAAACCTAAAACCTTCTACCGCCATCACATCGATGCTTCACCTGCTGAATCAATAGTTACGACAACTACCTCGTCATCCAACGATCCCAAGAAAAACCTAAACCAAGTCATCAGTTCAATTCAGAAAACCCTAGGAACCATCCATCGACTCTACCTCACTGTTTTGATGAGCAGAGGGTTGTAGTTATTTGTGACTAGGAAGGTATTTTGTACTTGTTACATTCCGCGGGTTGAGTGGGAGAGTCTAGCACATGAGTTTTTAGATTTGAGGTTTGAGGGTTTTGCTCGGGGCCGGAATGCGAGTCACAGGGACTCCGAAAAAGGAGTGATGATTATGTCAGCTGGGGATTTGCAGCTGGAAGTAGAATGGTTAATAGATGGACTAGAATGTTGTTTTATAGGGCAAGGATTGTGCCCTTTCAGTTTTCGAACTCAAAGGAGTGAGCAGACTTGGGAACCAGGATCAGGTGGTGTTCCAGCTCGGGTCAGATAGTCGCAGGGGTTGGCGACATCATTTTAGCGCTGGTGAGGGCAGGTGGGTTGATATGGCATGAGTATCTTGTGGAGCGTACGCGATTACTGTCCCGACCCATAGGAGCTAAGATCCGATTTTCCTTGGATCTCTTGTATCGGTCGGTAAGGATTGATTGTGTGACCTATTTCACTTTTGGGATTGTAGACTATGTCTTGGGAGTAGTTTGTAGCCCGGTTTAGGGCAGAGGTTGCTTCAGCTACTGCAGTTCATTTGTGGACGTTGAGCTGGTGAGCGAATCAGGGTGCGAGACCCTGAAGGATATAATTTCTAATCTCGAGAATGGGAGATTTGTTTGGAGGACCTTGTGAAGAAGGTTATTATGTGGGAGGTCTGCGGACCGGGTCCCACAAGATGGTTATTCAGCATTGTCAGGATTCAGTAATTTAAGTAACCGTTATTGATTGGCGGGGGAAAGTGCCAAGGGAAGTAGCTCGTTGTCGAGACTTTGGTTGGAGCATATATATTTGGACTTCAAGATTTGGGAGTGGGATCATTAGAGCATTAAGGACTGTTGGCTTCCTGAGCGTTCAGAAAGTGTTCATCTAGTTGTTACAAGCGTGTGATCATTTGGGGTTGGCTAGTAAAGGAGTACCAGTTGGAAAGGTCTGGATGTCATCAGATCGATCGTTGGAAAGTGAAAAGGATTGGGAATTCTCAAATTTTTATGTATTGTGAAGGCTTAGTCGAATCAAAGTGGGGAAGAGTTACCTCGGGATACAGAAGCGGGAGTGGTTTTGAAACTGGGATAAGTTTCGCCTCCTTGCAGGAAGAAAGGCAGCCCAAGTGGTTGTTGGGTTGAGAGTTGTGTAGGTTGGGAGTTCGGTAAAACTCACTGTCATGTGTATCGGGTCCTCTCGGTGTGGATAGCAGAATTTGGGGAATCAGGTTGAGATTCTAACCATGAATTAAGTTAAATTATGTGTTAGGTCGAGTGCGTATTCGATCGGTATGGAAAGTGTTATAAGACTGCGGGGGTAGCTGTAGCATTCACTAGCAGCAGATAATGATAGAGTGATGTAAGTATGTGGGTGTAGCAATTACTTTTAGGGTTGGATTTGGTGACGTCAGGCTTTGCCGCATAGACCCAATCATTTAGCTCAGATGGTTATTAGAGCCTCAGTGACATGATAACTAGTGGCAACTAGTTCCAGGAAAGGATTTAATTCGGTAGTTCTGTGAGGCAACTATATGGGAGTCGTTAGCTCCGCGACCGGGCTGGGACCCGGTATGTCAGATGATTTGTGAACGAATTCAGACAAGGGAGGTCTCGGGAGATTTTGGAAAGGAGCCATATGGCAGCATACCGCTTCAGGCAGATCAGTGTTCAGACAGTTTCCGTGTTTAGGGCGGTATCGATGAATTGGGTCTTCAGGTGTATGAGAAGTATCTAGATGTTGGAACCCCCATATATCAGGAGTTGAATAGTTAGAGGAGGGACAAGCCGTCTGGGCTCCACAATAATGACTTGGTATGAGAGTTTTGGCAGGGAGCCAGACCATGTCGAGAATTTAGGTTTCAGATCGAGTAAATGTTATCATATTGCAATGGATTCGTTTATTTTCAGTTTTTAGAACCATGTGAGGGTTGGTTATGGTTTCCTGGGAAAGGCTAGGGTTATGCTCGAGATTGTAGTTGAAGCTGTTTGGCGTGTATGGAATGAGAAGAAATGATTTCAAGGATGAAATCAAACTTAAGTGGGGGAGAGTTGTAACATCCATTTAGAATATAATAATTAAATAATAAACTTGGAACCCGAGAAGCAATTTGTATTATTATTATATGTTATTATAGCCCAAAATCGAGTAAGAATTAGTTGGGAGTTGGTTTCGGGAAGTGAAATGTCAAGATTTGAACCTTCAGGGGTTAAAGTGTAATTTCGGACTTAATTTGTAAAGATTTTCATAAGTCAAGGTGTGTTTGGAATTATATGGACTTTATATGTAAGGATTTATGGAAAGAAGGGTTCAAATGGTAAATTTTAGGATTTGAATGGAAAAGAATAATGGAGGAGGGACTGAAATAAGGGTTCAAATGGTAAATTTTAGGATTTGAATTGAAAAGAATAAGGAAGGGTTCAAACCACCTTGTCTCTCCAGCCGCCACCCTATGAAGCCCCTCTAGCCAACTTTGTCATCAGCTTAACTGATGCCTAGAACCACCTAGCATTCACTGACGTTATTCTTGCCGGCAACATTGAAGACCGACGGAAACCGCAAGGAGGTCACGATATAATGAAGAGCGGAAGGGCCATACCAGCGTCGTAGCGCTGCTGCATTGCCAAGGACGACTACCACCGGTGAAGTTGTGTGCGGCCGAAGAAAACCCCACCGAGATCTTGGCGGAGTCGTGAACGACGAAGAATTGGTTGCTAATGGCCAGAATTGCCGATTGGACCAACCTTATCTCGCATTTTTGTTCCTCTCGAGGTGTTCGACGTCATGTGTGTCGCTGTGGCCGCCATGAATGGCTTTTGGTCACCATTTCAACTCCTCCTAGCACCACCCGCCATGTGCTGTCATTTTCCATCGCCACCAGCCACCGTGGAAGGTGGCTGTGTGCGTGGTTTTGATATGTGTTTAGTTGTGTGAGTGTGTGTATTGCTGCTGTATTTCATTAAAGTATATGGTTTGTGTAAACTGGAAGCAAAAGTGAACCACCACCACCACTGTGGGGTGGTGGCTAGCACCTTTCGACCACCTCCGGCTGCCACAGTGCAGCTGTGTGTGTATTTTTATTAGTATGTGTGTGTGTTATTTGGTTTGGGTTGTAAATTCTAATGGTGCCCGAAATAATAATAGAAAATCCATAACCACCGCCGTGAGGTGGTGGCTACCGTCTCCTGCCGCCACCGACCATCGTGTCGGTGGGGGTGTCCTTGCCTTGTTGTGTTTGACTCATTAGGGGATGCTAGGTTAAAGTGGGCCCAAGGAAACCCAAATTAATATAATAAAACCCTAATGGGCTCAATGAGACCCAAAGTGACGTAAAAGCCCAACCACTGGAGTAATGTGCTAGTATTGGGTTGGAAACCCCAATTAGGGTTTGAAAAACCCTAATGGCATAAAACCCTAATTTTGGGAATTTATTATGACATACATGGGAATTATTTAATAAACTTAAAACATTAATTGATGGTCAATTAGAAGTTAACCTGAAGCAGTATTAGACTTAATGTATTAAGTCCTTAGTGGGTTAAGTAGGAACACTTAACCCTAATCGTCATTTCATGTGAAAGCCCTAATTTCACATGAGCCTTGAGTTGGGCCATCTTATTGAGCCTTGGCAATTGGAATATTAATGGGTTTCCAAGAAAATTGGGCCATAGATCGGCCATAACTGGGCCATCTTATATGGGTTTTAGGACAAGGCCTATGTGAGAGTCTTGGGTTGAATTTGGAAAATTAGGCCATAGATCGGCCATAACTGGGCCTTATGATTATGTAATATTGGGCCTTGGGAATGTAGAGAGTTTGGACTAGAATTAATGGATGGGCCTTAAGATAAGAGCATGTAGAGGTCTGGGCCCAATTTGGAAAATTGGGCCATATGTTGGGCTTTAGTCCATTGGTTTACTATTGAGCCTTTGGAGAGTGAGTTGGGACTTGGGCTAGGAACCCAATTATTAATTGGGTGTTGTTTGATGTTGACAGCTTGAGAATCTGTCAAACAACAGCTGGAGTTTTGTCTGTAGTACTTCAACAGTGCATCAGGTGAGTTTTCCTCACTATACTCAAGGGTCTAAGGCACCAAGGCCGGTCCCTTGAATTGTTATTGGCTATGCTAGTATGATCTATTAGATCGGTATCTTAGAGGGTAGGATGATAATATGTGATATGTGATATGACATGTTTGTTAGATATCCTAGAGGGTATGATAACATTATATGTTATGTGGTTTGATTCGGCAGTTCAGTTTGTTGTCTATATACTGTTATGTGATTATCTATTATATGTGCACATGTTTTGTTTATTGGTTGAGGCTTATCTGCTTTGTGCGAAAGCCAATAGACCTGGGCATTCCAACCTGTTAGTTGTGGGCCTGGAGTATTCCATCCTGAGGATGACTGGACTCATAGTATGTGGGCATTCCAACCTATTGGTTGTGGGCCTGGGTTATTCCATTGTGAGGATGACTGGACCCATAGTATGTTGGCATTCCAACCGGAAGGTTGAGGGCCTGGGGTATTCCAACCCAATGGTTGATTGGACTCATAGTATGCTATTTATGATTATATGTGTATATTGTGGGTATGAGTATTTTGGGGGAACTCACTAAGCTTTCGGGTTTACAAATTCAGTTTGTTGTTTCAAGTGCATCAGGGGATCGTGGCAAGGCAAAGGCGTGATCGTAAAGCTCCTCATAGTTCATGATTTTGTGATTTGATTCTGGGGATACTCTGATGATTAAACTTTTTTGAAAACAAACTATAATAACTTAATGGTTTTAAATGTTCTAAAAAGTTTTAAATTGGCATGAATTTGATGGGTGTTACAGAGGAAGAAATAGGAGAAGAAGGAAACGGTTAAGAACATAGACCATTATGTTGAAAGGCTAGAAGAAATGAGAGCTGGGACGAAAGGGATGTCTTTGGTTGCTAAGGGAAGTGTTGATGTGGATGGAGCTTACCAAATCTAGTCATCTGGATCAGATGATGAAGAAATGCGAAATCCCTCTCATGGTGCAATGCATGCAAAGTTCGAAGAGGAAATTAAGGAAGAGGAGAATGTTACTGGAAGATGATTCATTTCTACAAGCACACACATGTCCCCAATGACTTCGAAGGTACATTCTCTTCTTGAATCCTTTAATATTCCTTCTAGTTCATATGATTATGTTATATCAGATTTTTATAAGACTATTACGTATGTTAATGACTTACTCATTTTTGTTAGTAGTGATGCTGATCCATTACAAGAAAAACAACCTTTTACGACGCGCAATTTACGACACGTGCTGATTAATGATACGCAAAAGTGTGTGCCCTAAAAAAGTTGTCAGATCTTTAGAAATTTGAAGAATTTTGGACGCGCATTTTTGCGTGCCCCTAAATTTGTGTCACAACAAAAAAAAGAAAAAACACGAATGGCACTTATTAAAAAGAGCGTGTCGTATAAGCATGTTGTTTTGTAATTTTTTAGGAAACACGCGTCTGATAATAACAAAGGGGGGAAACGAAATCCCAAAAGTTAAAAACCCCGCCTTGTGTTCTTTTCTCCCTTGTTTTCACCAGTCAAAAATCCCTTCTCCTTACAAGCCCTACATTCGATTGATGCAAAAGCAGGTTCGATTCTTCTCTTATATGTTATCTTGAGCTTGATTTTCGATATTAGAATAGAATGCAGGGGTTATTTTTTTAACTATCCTAAATTCCACAAAATCGCAGGAACCATTATTGCTAGGGCTTTTTTCAATAACGAAGCTCTTGGTGCTCTCTGGCGTCTACAATAATCATCGATCATGACTGTGCTTGAATAGTTGAATGTACCACTCTCTCAACACCCTTTCTTGCTTATATCTGTCTTTGATTATCCCTCATGACTTCCACACACAAACACTATCGATCATGAAACGTCTTCAAGGTAATCGTCATTCTCCCTCTTGTTCTCTATCCTCTTTTGTTATGGCCGAGCAACCTATCACCTCCTTTACCGCCATCACACCCTTCTACTATGATCTGCTTCCATCACTCTATGAGAAAAAACCTAAAACCTTCTACCGCCATCACATCGATGCTTCACCTGCTGAATCAATAGTTACGACAACTACCTCGTCATCCAACGATCCCAAGAAAAACCTAAACCAAGTCATCAGTTCAATTCAGAAAACCCTAGGAACCATCCATCGGCTCTACCTCACTGTCTCTTCCTTCAACGTTTCCTCCCAACTCCCGCTTCTCCAACGCCTGTAAGTTCTTTACCTGTGTATTATCAATTTGATGTTTTTTCTAAACACGAGCGTGTTTCAAGATTGCGATACTGACTCGCTATGTCAAATAAATTCTTAATCAAATCATCTGCTATTACTTATCGAATCTGGATAATTTTATTTTCTCTATATGCAGAAACACACTTGTTATGGAGATAGATAATATGGCGAAAGTGGTACCTCTCTCTGTCTCTGCACATAAGGTGTTTGGTAAAATGCCCCAGAGAGGTAATTCACGCCACTATGTCATGCCTTCTCCTTGATTATGCTCAATCACTTTTCTATGCGAAGCAGATCGGAGTTGGTTTCTCTCTGATCCCTTTGTATCATCATATAATTGATCCTAGGTCTCCCCATCAATAATGTTTTTCAATATTAATGGAATTTCTTTCCAGTTTACAGACGCATGACAAGTGCTAAATGAAATACCTGAATAGATTGTGTTCACAACTCCTCCCTTTCATTTCTCCTCCCGTCACCTACACCATTGAAAACGGTAACACACACTCTTAGGTGTAGTTTTTTTTTTTAGATGTAATTTTTTATTTTTGGTCTTGTATGTTGTTCTTGGGCTTTTGATTTAATTATGTGTATCTACTCTGTTTTTTCTAAAATTATCATATTTTAGGTTTTAAATGAATGTTTTTTTGGGATTGATGTTTAACCTTCTTGGTGGTGGCTATTGAAACTCTGAAATGAGTTCTGCCCCACAAAAACCTATTGAAGCTTTTCTCTTCCTCTCTACTCTCAAACCACCTTTTTCTGTTAATGTTTGGTAAGATGGGGAAATTAGTTTCGAATTTGAAGTTCTGTGATTTTAGCCTAATTGTATTTATATATTGAAGGTTTTATCTTCTTAGCTTAATTTATCTTTTCCTTTAAAATTTAAGAAATTTTCACACGTTTTGATGTTGATTTGAGTTAAATGTTGATGATGCTTATATGTGGTCTCGATAACTTGATTTTTTTTATTTGTGTCTTGTATTATATATGTGAGTTAAAACAGCTTAAATAGGTAACCAGATTCGTGGTTATTATGTATTTGTATTAGTTGGCTAGTTTTACAAATTTACTTTTCCATAGAATATATATAATAGCCATATAAATTGTAAAGTTTAAAAGGTAATTGCTTGGCTTCAAAGTCTTAAAAACTTCAAAGTTAAAAAAGTAAATATTTTGAAAGCAATAAAGAGAGTTCAAGGATGCACGGGTTCTCTATTTTTTACTCTTTGATATTAGAGATAATTTTGTTGTATTAGTACATGTAAGGGGATGTTTCTCTTTTACTTAATGAGCTTAATGAGTTGAATTGACACTTTACACTTACAACACTTAATAGGAAAAAAACAACCCATAAATATTAAAGCTTATGTTTGTAACTCTGATCATATTGTTTCTTTTAGGAGGGGATGGAATTACCAAATAAATTTTACATGAAAAGAGACAGTAAGTAATATAAGCCCTTTGTTACATCCTTGTTTCATCTACATTTAAATAATGGGCTATTGATAGGTAATATACATTTTTGGAAGCGAACCTCAGAATGTAAAAAGTATAGTAGCTGAAACAGTACCTCTGGTTACTGCTCATGTCATTGTAGGTTACCTACCTTAATAACGTTATTTATAAATTTGGAGTAGTGGGTTTGAGGGTAACTAATCCTTATTTTTGTTCTTTTAGTTAAAAAAAGAAGAGACTAAGAAGTTGTGTAATTGTTTTTTAATGCAAGTTTTAGTAAACATGAATACTGCTAGTGCAAGTGAAATAGTGATACAATTTTAATCAGCGATGCTCTGCATACATGGCGAAGATCATCCATTGATACAAAAATATAAACAATACGCATAGGTGTTTCCTTTGTTGCATCAGCTTTTGAATTTTTGACCAATATCTTGACCAGAGCCCATTTCTTCAGTAAGATATCCTTGAATATTTCCAACACGCCATCAAATTCTACCTCAGCTCGTGAACTTCTTATGAACTTCTCCCCATTAGCCAACAAGGGCTTCTCTTGGTAAATGGTCTTCACAGGCGGAGTCAGTTTCTAGTCCCCACAATTCTTTTTAAGTATATGAGAATAATTACTTTTGAGTAGAAGAATAAGAAAATAAAACTTTTCTAACCTGAAAACAACAACGTCGTACGTGCCCCGGTAAAGAAACAGACGAAGGTACATAGAGAGGTTGTCAATTGTGTTATGATCGAAAGAGAAATGGTGGAGGTGCGATATGGTGGTATCTCACCAGGGTGCTGGGCTGACTTTCTCGCTGTAGATTTAATGAGGTACGGGCTTAAGTTTTTATTAATTGTCATACCTGAGTCGAGGTCTATTATCTGATCCGACTTTGACCCCAACACTCTCATTTTGGCCCCATTATTCTTTTTAGGCCCACTACAATTGTGGCTTATGTGGAGATGGTGGGGATTTTGATATGCAGGTCAGATTTGAGAAAATTACATAAATGGTCCCCTGTGCTTTCTGATTTTTACCATGTTTAGTCCAAAAGATAATAGATGAATCAGTTTCTTGTGTTTCTCTTATTTCAGATGCTTCCGGAAGGTGATTGGCATTGTCCAAATTGTGCATGCAAATATTACAGTAAGGACAGTGGTAGAACTGGAAGTTCACTTCTTACATGCCGCCTTTGTGAGAAAAAAGCAAGTTTTTTATTATTTTAATTTTTTTATGTTTATAATCTTGTTTTTTAGGGTTTTAGGTTTTGCTGAAAGACAACTGTTTCTCTTCCAGATAATAACATCCTCAATTGTCTAGAATTTTCAATTAGCTTCAAAAGGTGAAGAAAATTTGTTACTTTCCACTGCTCATCTGCTCACCATCCCCGCTTGTCTTCCGCCACTTTGCTTCCTTTGTACGAGCAACAGTCGTTCAACTTCACAAACATCATAAGGTAATTATGGAACTCCAAAGTCGATTACTTTCCCACTATTTCAATAATTCCATTAGTCTATTACTTTCATGATTAGACTACTTGATTTCTAGATATGAGTTGGTCCTCAAAGGAAATACAATGTAGAATGAGAATGATGTTACATAACGTAGGGAACACGTTTTTTTATGTTTAGGCACAAGTCAATGCTAAAGATGTTACATAACGTAGGGAACACGTTTTGAGGCTAATGAAGAGATGTGTGGGGATGATGAGGATAGGGAGGCTTTGCAAGAGACAATAAAGAATATGCAAGCCAATACAGAGCTCGTATTCAGGTCTATTTAAGTTTCTCTGTTCTCTATGAGCCTATCTTCTATATCGAGTGTTAAAGTCTCTCTTTTGAGGACTACACTTGACAAGAGAAATGATTATAGCTGAAAAGATTATTGTACATGTTATCATGTGATACCACTACACCCACCCCCTAGTGATACTTCAACAGAGAGGATTGTACAGATAGATGGATCCAGTGAGCAGATTGAGGCTGGAAAACAATTGGTTAATGAAGTAATCAGTGAGGTATGTGCAGTTTTACAAGGAGACCAAGCATCAGCTTGGTTTCAGAAACTGTATGCTAGATTGCACTTGCTTTTCAGTATACATAGCATCTTTATTCTTACTTGGATAACATAGTTTACTTTGATTGCTCAATATGTGAATCCAATGGCTACATGATTCAAAATCAAAATCTTTAAAATGAGGTTTTTTTTAAAGAACTTTCTGCTAATTTAAGACAAATTGGGTATCTTTTAGTTAAAGGTTCTTACACCTCCCATTTTTGCCTTCCATCTTTGGTCTGTTATGGACATCCACCGCCACAACAGTCTCCTAATGCTGCCCCACAAGGTGGTGGCTATGCCCAACCAGCTCCTTATAGTATACTTTTATTACTCAATAAATAATCTAATAATTTAATTTATGTTTCTCTTTTTAAGGATAAACTAAAGAGGTTCATATGGCCTTCCAGTTGGAGAAATAAAGTTAATCTTGCATTAGGAGATATACATGTTGCAAAGTGTATAAAGTCTGACTACCCATGTGACCCATTGGAGGAAGCTCAAGGTTCTTTGCTTTTCTTACAATGTAATAATCCATCTTCACACTTATTTTATAGTTATGTTTTTATTATTTTTTTTATTTGTTTTTGCAGGCAATATAGATACTTTGAGCAAGTTCACACATTTAAAAAGATCAACACAAATCTTGTTTACAGTGAGGCATACATTAGGTTATTAGAACTATTAGTTTGTAAATTTCTGTTACAACTGTACTGATTTGTTTTATCTTTTTATGGAACGATTATTTGTATGACATTAAATTTTATGAAATGGATTGTATTTTTTGTATATGATATTTTATTTTCTATTATGAGACATTGAATACAAATTTAATTTGAAAATTAGTAAATCTATAAATAATATTTTTTTTAAACATTTAAAATTATGATACGCAAAAATGTGTGTCATCTTCAATTATGACATGGCCTTTCTTGACAGCGGCTTTCTTGATACGCATTGCGTGTCATTAACATGCGCGTCGTAAGGTTACGACACACGAATGCGTGTCGTCTTCCTTTATGATAGGGTCTTCCTTGATACGCATTGTGTGTTGCAAACGCGCGTCGTAATTGCGCGTCGTAAATGAGCGTCGTAAATGCGCGTCGTCTCTCTTTATGACAGGGCCTTCCTTGACGCGCATTTGCGCGTCGTCTGAGCCTTTTACGACGCACAATGAGCGTCGTAAAAGGCTGTTTTTCTAGTAGCATGAGAAATCAAAATTTTACTAGTAGAAACTAAGAGAAGGTTAGAGTCGAAGAGGAATAGAATATATAGTCTTGAATTACAACCGAAAAATGTTACTAGTGATAGGAATCTTATTAGATAAGACAATATACTATTGATGAAAAAACGTAACATATATTGCAATTCGCCTAAGTGATTATATGCTAATCTCACTGCTTTACATCATTCCACTAACATACGTAAAGAACAGTATAAGGAACTATTGCCTTTCTTAACATTCGAAAGGGAGAAAATAGATTTGACTTCCTATGACTGTGAGTAAAAGATTTCTGAGTTTGACAAGGTCCCAAATGACTCATATACATATGGTACTGTTAAACTAGATGAATGTTTTAATGCTGATGATTTAGTTCATATTGTGAATGAGACCTTGACCAAAACCGAATAAATTAAAATTTTGAAAAGGACTATGAATTCAACATCTAACTCTCAAAATAGTTTTGCTGATGTCGAAAATGAATCTGACAATATCAGTGAAATAGTGGTAGAAGAAAATGTTCCCATCGAAACAACGATACCCAGGGTTGTTGTTGATCAAGTCTATGAGGAAACAGAGAAGTTGAAAAAGGCGATGAAGGAGAAAGGTCCTCATTATCTTGAATCAAAGTCAGTTGTTTATCCAAATTTCAAGTGTACAGATGATGTGGTGTTTCCAAATCAGGTCTTTGTCATATCAGGAAATGGAGACAAAGTGAATCCTCAAATCAACAAAAATTTTGTTGAAGACAACAAAGAAGTTTCTAAAGAAGGGTTTTTCTCAAACCAAAGCACAAATAATCTCAACAAAAACTCATGCACTTTTCAAAGGCAAAAGCCAAAAAGAAATTGGGAAGTTAAAACATAAAAAGTTAATGATGACAATCAACTGAACCAAATTCTCAAAATCAAACATAAAAGCTACGATTTTCTATAATCAAATTTAAAAAGATTTTAAAAGATGAAGGTATTTCAACGTCGAAAGGAAGGAAAAAGGCTTATTGGCAAAATGTCGTGTCTTATAAGAAACAAAAAGTTTTGTCAACTAAATCATCTAAACAGAAAAAGGTTGAACCGGTTAAGACTTTTTTCTCAAAGTAAGAGTTTTGTTCTAAAGAAATCGGCTAAAAAACAAAATGATTTTTCTAAAAGTCATTCCAAAGTTCACAAGCCAATTCAAAAACCGAATCTTAAAAAACCAACGAATGAGAATTTTGTTCAAAATCAACAACAAAGGAATTTTCTTCCTAATCGGAAAAATCAAAGGTTTTCACAAAACTATTTTCATAGAATGGTTTTTGTCATAATGAACAAAGAAATTATTGTCAATTTCAAACTCAAAGAGGTTTTTCGAATGGACAAAAAAATTGTAATCGAACATCGGTTGGTTATAACAATTTTTTCCAAAACCGTTTTCAAACTCATACAAAACCATCATTTCCAAAAATAGATTTCGAAAAATTAAATGTCAAAAGCACGAGAAAAGTACCTTTTACACCTAAACAACCTCAATTTCCCAATCCTATTTCGAAGCAGCCAGTCAAAGCTTCATTCACAAAAGGGAAGACTGACACAAAGAACATCAACCATTGGCCTGAAGGAATCCAACCCTTTTTGGAAAGTTTGTTCCCAAAACAAAGGTTGAGTAAAAATGAAATGATGTTGGGAAAGGGAAAGTCGGTATCGAATCTAAACCAATGAATGATTTCATTTCAATACCAAAGTCAATGGAACTTGACTTAATCGATAGTTTGAAATCCAAAGTTCGTAATTGGTTGTTAGGTTCTTCATTTCATAATGCATTTCACTGTAATCACCAAGGACCCAAAAATCCTTGCGGACTTAACTTCTTTAATTAATCGTCAGTGTTAAGTGACAAGCAATATGATGAACACTGGTACATCGACATTGGTTGCTCTCGTCACATGACAAGAAGAAAGGAAAACTTGTGAGATTATCGAAGTTTAGAGAATGCTGGAGTGGTGAAATTTGGAAACAATCAGAAATGTCAAGTTAAAGGCTATGGGAAAGCAACGAATGAAAAGTTCACTGTAGATCGAGTTCCATATGTTGATGGTCTTAAACATACCTTGGTTAGTGTTTCAGAACTTGTTGTAGGTAGTGGTAGTCAAGTCGTTTTCAATGAGGAAGGAAGCATGATTTCAAATAAAGAAACTAAAAAGGTTTTGCTCGAATCTAAGCGAAATGGAGATATGTTCACCCTTAACATCAAGTCGATTGTTGGTGTTCCCTCAGTCTATTTACTTTCAAATGTGTCATCTGATACGCATTGGCTATGGCATCGAAGGCTATCTCATCTGAATTTAAAAAATTTGAATAAATTTGTGGTAAATGATCTTATTCGAGGCTTACATGTTTTAAAATTTGATAATGATTCGTTATGTGCAGCATGCAAAAAGGGTAAGCAACAACGTCAAGCTCATCCAATAGTCATTGATTCGAAGATCATTGAACCTCTCGAATTTCATCACATTGACCTTTGTGGACCTTCAACTGTTGAGACTCTCAACAAGAAAAGACACATATTGGTCATTGTTGATGATTTTTCACAGTTTAATTTCTTCAAATGAAGTCAAAAACAACTCAAGTAATTTTTGATTTCATCAAGCACATTGAACTAAGTTTGAGGAAGAATGTCAGAAAATTCAAAAGTTACAATGGCTCAGAATTCAAGAATCAAGTTCTTAATTCATTTTTATCTGATTGTGACATTACACATAATTTTTCATCTCCTTACACACCACAAAAAACGGTGTTATCAAAAGGAGGAATAGGTCTCATTGCGAAGCAGCAAGGAACATGTTCACATATGCGAATCTTCCATAATATCTTTGGGCTGAAGCGGTTTCGACAACATGTTTTATTGAAAATAGATCTTTTATTCATCATCATTTTAATATCACGCCATATGAAATCATTAACAATAGAAAACCAAATCTCAAATTTTTCCATGTTTTTGGTTGCAGGTGATTTATCGTGAATCTTAATGACAACCTTCCGGAATTTCAGTCTAAGGCTGATGAAGGGATATTTTTGGGATATTCGAAAATTATGTTGCATATAGGGTGCTGAATAAACGAACAAGGAAGATTGAAGAAAGTTTTAGTCTGAATTTTCATGATCATTATGTCAACCGAGTTGAAAAGAATTTTGAACAAAAGCTAATCATCACTAAAATGAATGATGAGTCCCAAAATTTGAATTCTTTAGATTTTGATTAAGATTTAACTTTTCCAGAAGCATATGCTGCTGATAATCAGATTTCTGAAGCATCAAAACATGTGGATGAACCGACAATCACTCAGGATGATGCTGATTTAAACTCATCAACAAACACTTCAACACATAAGGAAATTCAACAAGTATTGCATGGTGATCAAGTGGAGGGGAGCACTTGAGTTTGAATGATGATGTTGAGGGGGAGCATTCTTATTCTAATGTTGGTGTTGAGGGGGAGTATGGTGGTTCGACTACAGATGTCGAGGGGGAGCGTCAACATCTCAATTTAAATGACAAGGGGGAGCAAACTGGATTTATTCCTCTTAATTAAAATGATCAAACTGATGTTTTTCATGTTGTGAATGATAATGTGTCTACTGAAGGTGAAGAAATGGGTGAAATATTTGAAGATGCACCATTGGATTTTGATCTTGCATATCCACCATTAGAAAGTTGGATGCACAATCATCCAATAACAAGTTCTTGGTGGTTCTCAAGTTGGAGTGTGAACAAGAGCTCAACTTCGTGCTAAGAATTAGGTACTAAATGTGCATCAAGAATTTTGTATGTTCAATATTTTTATTTAAACCAATGTCCGTAAAGGATGCAATGGAAGATCCTGATTTTATTATTTCCATGCAATCCGAATTGGTTTAATTCAAAAGAAACAAGTTTTGGAGACTTGTTTCAAAACCCGAGGATGTATCAGTTATAGGCTTAAAAAGCATTTTCAAAAATAAAACTGATAAAGAAGGAAGTATATTGCAAAATAAAGAATGGTTGGTTGTGAAAGGATATTCACAACAAGAACGTATTGACTATGATGAAACCTTTTCCCCTGTCATAAGAATCGAGGCTGTTCGAATATTATCTGCTTATGCAGCACACAAAGATTTTGATGTTTATAATATGCATGTCAAGTGTATTTTTCTCAATAGTGTCTTAGAGGAAACTGTGTATGTTGAACAACTTCCAGGTTTCGTAAATGATAAATACCGTGATCATTGCTATATTATAGATAAAGATATTTATTGACTTGAACAAGGACCTCAAGCCTGGTATGCTACTGTGACCAACTTTCTAAAACACTCGAAATTTAAAAAAGGATCTGTTCATCCCACTCTATTTCGAAAGAAAGTGGGGAATCACTTGATGCTTATTCAAATTTATGTAGATGATATTATTTTTGGTCAATTGGCCCTTCATTGACTAGCGAATTTGAAAATATGATGAAAATTCAATATGAGATGAGCATGATGGGTAAGATAGATAATTTTTTGGGATTGAAAATTCATCAAAGTAGAGAAGGTATTTTTGTCAATGAATAGAAGTATTCTCATAATCTGCTTGAGAAGTTTGGAATGACGAGTAGTTCAAAATTGCGAGTAGCAATAGCCGACGACACACACTAAGGTCCTTCATTGGACAAGTCTGTTGTCGATATTACTTTCTATAGAAGCATGATTTGTTTGTTACTTTACTTAACTGCTACTTGACTTGATCTTATGTTTGCTATTTGTAATACTGCCAGATACCAGTCTGATCCCAGGGAACCCCATCTAACAACTGTTAAGAATAACTTTTTCTATCTCAAAGGGGCAGTTTTGTTAGGTTTGTTGTACCCTTCTAAAAAGGGTTCTTCCTACTGACGTTTTGCAATGCAGAACTAGGAGGTTTTCAACTTGATAGAAAAAACACAAGTGGTGGATGTAAACTTTTGGATGGGAAAGCTTATAAGCTGGCAATAAAAGAAACAAACTTGTGTTTTGATTTCTAAAGAAGAAGCAAAATATGGTGCTACTGCAACTAGCACTTCTTAAATCATTTTGATAAAAGGTCAACTTCATGATTATGCAATCAACAGGAAAAAGATACCATTGTATTGTGATTCACATAGTTCCATATGCATCTGCTGAAATCCAGTGCAACATTTGAAGACCAAGCATATTGCATTGCGCTATTATTTTATGAAAGATCATGTCGCAGAGGGAAATATAGAGATTCATTTTGTCAAAACAACAAATCAACTTGATGATATCTTTACCAAACCTTTGGATGAAAATACTTTTCTAAGGATCTTGTCGGGGTAAGGAATGATTGATGAAACTGTTGTTCCTAGTTTTACTTCGTCATGAAATCAAGAAGAGTCAACAGACCCATGAATGATCCAGAAGTTACTGGACATGCTTCGTTTTTGACCTTCCTCTGAATGATTCAGCACATACTTTGTTGTCTAAGGAGACTTGATGTTTCGAAGTCCATGTCACAATGTCGATGATCTTCATTTCGTTTGTCTGGTAACATTTTTTTGTTTTTCATTGCAGGTTTATTAAAATCAAAATACCAAAAAGATTTTGTTACTTTTTCTTTTCAACAATTCTGAAAATTCAAACATATTTTCTTTCTTTTGTTTTTACATTACAAAAATAAAAATTCCAAAAAGCTTTTTTTTTTTAATTTTTATAAACCAAAAATCCATTTTTTTGTTATTTTATATGTTTACTAACTGTTTGTAGTGTACAATCGACATATTTTGGTGGATTTTGCATCGACTCATGGGGAAGGTTTACTTTCGCATCTTTGCACTAGATAGGCGTCCCTAGAAGCATGTTGTTGTATATCGACCTAAGCTTCAAAGACTCAATGTGTTTCAAAGCCTTAATGGATACCTCACTATGAGTGATCCTTCCCAATTAGGTTGTATTCGCATTAGTCGACGAGTTGCCTTTTCTCTTCTTATGTTGAGTAAAGAGAATTCTGCATTGTTCTTATCATTTGCAGAGGTAGACTTTGTTTCTTAACAAATCTATTTCATCAACTTAATTCTTCACAATTCACACACTTCACTTGATTAACCTCAACATCTCCGATATAAACCAATCAGAATGTAGATGCTGTATAAGTTTATGTTAATGATCTTGATTCATGAGTCCGCGATGATAGTGAAACCCAAAATTTCTAACTATTGAAGGAACTAACAGTGAACTTTATGTTCAAGGTTTTAATGAAACACTTGTCTCAATACCACACTTCGATATTCAAAATCATATTCCTTTACTATACGTGATCTTGATAAAATTCTCTTATCCAAGACATTTTTGCCCAACAAGGTCTAATAGTTTAAGGTTTTTTTTTTCAGGGATATGATTGTCGTCTAAATATTTGTTTGATCTTTCATTACTTTTAAAAGTTTTCAAATGTCCCTTTTCACTGACTGCACTGGTCAAACAAGTAATTTTTTAGCCTTTCGATACTCCTCGATGAGTATTCGATTGTAATTCATGTGAAACTACACAAGCTGTTCGACATCTCACTTGATGTAGAACGAAGCGATCTTTTCTTGGGGTCTTACTGACTTTATGTTAATTTGTTAATTGACATCACCGAACCAAAATATTTTATTTTTGTTCTCAACTCACTTTTTGGCACACATTTGCACAGGGAATCATTGAGGTCTTGCGTACTACTAACTCAAACCTAGAGTTTGAAAGTTTGGCTATGATTTTGTTTCTCATCCTAAAAGTGAATGAGGCCTGCCTCAAAACAAAGGTTCTTTGACGGTTCTTATCCTCCTGGGGCAATTGAAACGATTGATTGATGTGATGATTTGGTTGCTTCATGGTTTTCAAGGAAAAAATGCTCATTACTTTTCAGACGTGGAGACTTTTACGACTACAAGTCCGTTTTTCAAGGATACACGTGGCAAGATTTCATTGATAACCGCTTCAAATTCAAACTGGGTCTTAACTATATAAGGATTTTGTGGTATTACAGTTAAACTTTATGCGTCCAGGTTAAATATTTCCCCAAATTATATTTCATTATGTTCATATTTTGTCTCAAACCTTCAATCCCTAAAAATGGCGGCTACTGATGTTCATGTTGATTCTTCTCAAACCATTGATGATTCTTCATCTTAACCTGTGTTGAAGATCCAAAGTACAAATAATCAAGTTCAACCCGATGTCTCAAAGTATCCAAAGAAGTTGAAGATGCTCCTTGTTGCTCCTAATCACTCTGTGATTTCAACGGTGATGACTTCCTCATTCTCTATTCCTATGCTCTGGTTGTCTTTAGCCGATTTAACTGTTGTGTCAAACAAGGTATCAAAGGTTGTAAATTTCCAAATCACAAATGATAAGAAGAATAAACTTTCCAAGAAACACTTTGCTCAAATCTTGAAAATTCCCAATGTTAGACCTTTCTATGAGGTTACGAATGAATAAGTGATTTGCATGTTTAATGAGATGGGTCATCAACCCCCAGTCACCAAGATTAGTAAGTTCAAGAAGTCCTCTTTACCATGTATTGTTGGGTTTTAGTTCAAAAATAGTTTCATAAAGTTGAAAAAATGGCAACGGAAGATTTTAATTTTTTCTTGAAATAACATAAACAATTTATACCCACCAAGCATCTTCTTGCATGTTTTAGAAATATTAAAACAACAACCAAAGAAGAAGTGAAGAAATAACAACCTTTGTAGTTCTTTGGTTCCTCTTGGGAGGCTTGGAAGTTGATGTAGAATGTGGAACCATTGAGACACCAACAATGACTCAACTTGATGTGGAATTCTAGTTCTTTGTATAAAAGTGTTTAGCTTTGAGCCAAACCCAAGTATGGTTCAAAGAGAGCAAAATGCAGACATCAAATCTTCAAAAGTGGAAGACTAGAGAAGAAATGGAGAGGGAGGGAGAAATTCTTGGCAATAGCAAGAGAGAATGGGGCAAGAACTTCAAGAGTGGAAGCCTCATATTTATAGTGCCTAAGAGTGATGTTATTAACCATTGGTTCCTTCAACTTTAGACAAACTTGTCTCCGTGTCATAAGTATGTCTCCCAATGCCTTTAAAGCATGATCAGACAAGTCATACATTTCTTCTTTTTATGCATATCACGAAAATTGCATAAAAAATAAGAAAGAAAGTCAAAGTTTTTTAAACACTTTTATAAAATATAAACCTTGTCTTCTAGGAAAAAGTCAAAAGGATTCAACTAGTCCAAA
This sequence comes from Lactuca serriola, assembly GCF_051521515.1. NCBI lineage: Eukaryota > Viridiplantae > Streptophyta > Magnoliopsida > Asterales > Asteraceae > Lactuca > Lactuca serriola. The sequence continues at coordinate 66,294,756 of NC_136409.1, forward strand.
AGTTTCCACATGACTTATAAATCATACAATATGATATATATTAAGTTACTTGCTAATGGAATTTATTATTTACATGAAATACATAATTTCCAATATAATTATAAGACTATTTTTGAATATTTATTAAAATCAATTTCTAATAAATAATCAATTGTATCAAGTTGTTGTTAGTGTGACCCATTAGTATCATATGTTATTTAGTAATATCACTTAATATGACTCTTAAGCATACTAGGACTTTCAATCTCCCACTTGCGCAAGAATCATATTAGACTAATATAGACATTGGTGAATGTCTAGCAATATTTCACTGCCCCTAAGACTATACGGCTGTTTGTGGCATTCTATCAACGCCCAATTCCCAAAAAGCTCAAAGCTACAACTGGTGTATAAGGTAAGTTTATTAGTTATCCCTTTGCTATAGACATCATGTTGAACATGAGATTCGGATTGTGATAAATCTCACTAGTTGTTCAACTTTTGGTAAGGCGCCTTAGATTTCTAACTCTAAACACATAAGAGGAACAAATCCCATCTTGACTACATAAGCCTCCTACATAGTTCACACCATACCTAAAAATGACTTCTATAATTGCCCGGTTAAGGAACATCATTTGACCATTATCAAACATAGTACTCCCTACACTTAAGTCCCACTATGTATCTCAGGTGTTAAGGATACAAGGATAGTACCTTATAATCAAGTATCATTCACGATAGTGATCCATGAGATGATCTTGATGCGGGTCAGCTCAATACTAGTTCTCTGATAAGTACCTATGAAACTTGGTTACAACCACTTGCCTACTTTCATCTAGTGGTCACACTTCAGCTTTAAGTCAAAAGAATGACTTAATTGGCAAAGAGTCTCTTAGCTAGACTAAGTATACTGTCGAATTCACAAAGATTTTTATGTGATCCTTGATTGGCAAAAATCAACATAGTTTTTCAATGATCCCATTCATCTAATCACATTTTGAATTCAAATTCTAAGGCAGTGTATTCTTATTTTGTAGTAGATTGTGCCATCATGTTTTGCTTGGACCACATTCCAGCAAAACTTACCTTTCATTCCATAATGAAGTCAAATTCCAATTATAATTTATAATTATTTATATCTGTTGAAAACTTAATATCTTGTGTTTCACTTTCCATAAAGATTCTTTCTAAACTGATTGTCTCATATACATTCTCTTAGTTCTTCTAAAGCACTCTTGGAATGTTCTCTTAGTCATCTAGTGACTTAACCATGTATTCAATTAGTATCCTACCACATGCTTACAACATGATCAAATATCATGTCTCATGCATAGTATGTCATAAATGATGAATTCATTTGCCAAGAAAATAGAATATAAATCACTTCATTTAGTTTAAGCCTATGAGCTATGTACTTTTGGGGCTAGCTCAAAATGGTACCATAAGACAATGCCAATAATTCTCCAACAGAATCTTGTGTCTTGATCCCTATTAAGATATTGCCAATATATATATATATATATATATATATATATATATATATATCAAACCTCTAGCATTCATTTTATCAATGTTTGCAGAAATCGAGATTAATTGCTTAGCGTTCTCTAACCGTCGAGGATTAGGGTATTAATCAGAATTTTTGGAGTAATCGGGTTTGGTGGGATTAATCGGTCTTGGAGGGATTAATCAGTCAACAAAAGTCAAAAATGTCAAAAAGTCAAAAAAAGGTCAAAACAATTTCAAAAAAGATCAAAAAACTAATTTTTTTTACTCCAAAATTTATAATATTATGCAAAAATGTTCATATTTCCGTATTTTCAATTTTTCATATTACAAATTTTCTTATTTTCCAATATTGTAGTACTTATTTTTCTTATGATATATTAATATTTGATTAATTTTAATATTTTATTAATAATTTATGGTCTCCGATTAATCGTCGCCAAGACCGTTTAATCCCTTAACACCAGTCGACCTTCGAGCATCCGTCGAATGATTTTTACAACCTTGATTTTATCTATCCCTTATATATTTTACATTCCAAGAATGTATATTTTCCTTCCTAGGTCTTTCATTTTAGAGACACTTTCCGAGTAAAGGTGAAAACGAACTTGCTTAGATAGAATGTGCTTTCAAATGATTAAGTATGTCTTATTCATACAAGATTAAGAATTTCACTATGATCCCACTAGTTCTTAGAAAACACACATGCTCTATTCATTTTTATATAAAAACATACCTTGTGGTTTTATATTGAAATCATGATTGCAACATTGAGATGTTTGCTTTATATCCACATGTGGATCTCAAGCTCTACAAATTTTGTTAGGATAACAAGGATCAAGAAAACCTCCAAGCTAATCTATATAGATATCTTCTAGTTGATGTCTATTAAGAAAAAGCAGTCTTTCTTGGAATCTATTTACTACATCTCATATTAAGAATACAAATTTATAGTAAACAATATCCTTATTGATCTAGTCATAGCTACTTGTTAGAAAGGTTTGATCATAGTGAATGTTATGAGTATGATGAGGACCATAGTCAATGACATGAGTATGAGAAAATCCTTTTATAACAAGTCTTGCTTTAAATGTGTATGGTTATCCATGCAATTTATTCTTTCTAGAAGAATTATTTACTCCTTCTAGCCTTTCTACAGGGATAAATTTTAATCAAGCCCATGGATTATATCTCATGTTCATGACTCTAATTCATTTATCAGATTCGAGATCTGACATATCATCTTGGTATTTGATGGATTTTCCAGAAACCATTAATAAAAGCTCATCAATGAGAGTTTCCACATCTCTCAAGTCATGGATGAATTCTACCATTAATGTGAACAATTTGTGTTTGTGAATAGCTATTATTCAATTATAACAATCCTTGTTAAAACTAGTGCCAACTATTAGTACATAAGGTTATGGTTCTTGAGCTGCTTAACGTTCCATGTACCTCCTACTCGCTTTGTCATCAAATGCTTGCTTTCTACTAACTTAGCTTTCACAAGAATAAGAGGACATATTCTTGGTGGGTTTACATATAATAATCTAAGCCACATTTAGAGTGTTATACAAATTTGTATTTAGTAGCTTTTGGGTTTAGAAGCTTTAGTCCAACATCAGCCTCAAATCCATAAAACATTTAGTAAGATAAGGACGAAGCCTTCCCATACTAAATCTTATAAAGTGTTTAATCTACTTATTAGTTGGTATTTTTATTGAAGATACAATTCATAGTGATTGAAGTATTATCCTAAAAAGATTAAAGGAGGATATATCTACCGATTAGATAGTAAATCATACCAAGTAATATTTAATTCATCCTTTATTATCATTAAGGCCTTAGATGGTTCTTACCATTTTGTTTCTCAACTTTTGAAACCTTCAACAAAGATTTCACAATTATTTTTTACCACGTAAAATATGATTAAAACTACTATAATTCTTAAAGTTGACTTGGTATCTTATGCTTAATCTCAGACATTCTTTAGAAAGGAAGTCATACACCAAATTGTATAACTCCTTAATTATTTTCTCTACACCTTAGTGAAAATTTCATTAGGAATCCTTTACATATAAATAAGGTTCACATATGTCAAATAAACTACATTATTTTCCTTCAAAGATCCCTTTCTTGAAGTAGGAATATGTAAATGCCATTTATATGATAAAGATAACAATGTCAAAGATAGGTTTGATTTAAAACAAGATTAAGTCAAAAGTACTTGTATATAGAACATGATTTTATAAAATGTTGATATTTACTCTACAGTTCTATTAAGAGATCTAGTCTCATAAATAGAAGTTAACATTTCAGAATATGAATATTATCGTTATGACAAACAATTAAGTAAATTATCATACATTTGAATAAAATAACCGAGACCTAAATTTAGACATGGTAAATTAAAACACACATTGTTCCAAAACAGATACTAGAAATACTAGTCTCTTCTAGACTTTCTTTCCAAATAAGAGGAGTAAATCCTCTTCCAATGTCCAGTTTCCTCACAAAAGAAACAAGATCCATCAATGTGGGCTTTAGTAGATTTCTTGGGCCTAAAGGTGTTCAATCCATAAAACATGAGCCTCTTATATCACACAAGGTGATTCTTTTAACCTTGCATTATTCCAATGTTTTAAACTAGCTTTAAATAAAATATCATTATATTTATTGGAATATTGCTTCACCTGTTATATCATCATATATATTTTTAAATTATCCAAGACTTCCTAGAAGTCATGAATAACTATTCCTAGCTTGATGTTAGAAACATCTTAAGCCTCACAGTGATTCCTTTACTAGGTATCATGTTTAGGTTCATTACTAAAAGCAAATAGTTGTATACAATTTCATATCTCTCACGAGATTGTCTCTTAAGACATGAACTCATTCATTAAAGTTGTATCTATTGAATGTTATTGTTTCATTAATTCATTAAAGAAAATGACAATACATGATAATGAGAATGGATTACTTAGCTACAATTTTTTTTTAGCAAAAGTCATTTAGTATTTTCAATATTTAATCTTTAATAATTAATACCCTTTAGCCCATCCATTTGAATTCAACTCGGTGGATATTGATTATCAATTGTATCTTGCTATATAATTCCTAGTTTTATGGGATCGCTAATAACAAATTTATTAAACATGTTTGATCCCATATATGCCTCGTAACTCTCTTGGTTAGGTATCCTTTATCACATAAGATTTCCGATCAAATCGTCTAATTTGAAAAACTTGTTTAATCGGCTTATAACTTGTCTATAGAAATCGTGAATACACCCCATCCATCAAAAGATAACAATAAGCGGTTAGGAATCTTTTATCCAACTAGTGCATACAAGAGACGTGTCAGGGTTCTTCAAAGGATTGCATTGATTTGAGGTTTGTAAAAGGGTTTTTATATGTTTTATAATTGCAGTTTAAAAACAAATGATATCATCGTTATTATATGCATATAATAAACCATCGTATCATTTCTCAAAAGAAAATAACTTTTAATGGTTCTATATAAAAGTTAGTTTTTATATAATTAGACGCAATTCAATTTTAATAAACGGTATAAAGTTTGAATGCATTTGAACCTTTCATATCTTTAATAAAACTTCATTTTATTACTTATATATTTGGAGTTTGTAAAAGTTATAAAAATCACAATTTAAATACTTATAATGGAGCATTTCAAAATTTGCCGTTATTAACGATTTTATAAAACCGGGTTTTATTTTAAAATAATAACTTGTTACATCTTATGTCCAATTTTGAAAAACCCAAACTCCATGTGATGTTTATTTTGTCCAAAATTATTTTTGCATGTGAAAAACTAATTTCATCAACCACACAAAATAATGCATAAAATAAACAACACAAAACATGCATAAAAAGATATGTGCATAAACATAACCAACTAATGACATTTTTGTGAGCCAACACAAAAATCCCATGTCCATTCCTAAAGGCACTTTTAAGAGGACCAAAATTCTTCTTGTAATGTTGTTGAAGAAGCTCTCACTCGAGTAAACACCCATTGCTTGCTAAAGATTTGAAAAGTTTCTTTAAAGGAAAGACAACAACTTTCATGACACTTTTCAGAAAGTGTCATCTTCTGCCAGGCACATGTTGAACTCGAAATTTTTTCCTTTTGTCTTAAAAAATGGTTCAAATTTCATTTCTTGTAACATCTTTGTACAAATAAATTATTTCTAAAATCTAATCTATTACTTTACAAAATAAACAAGAAAACTAATATATTTAATTTATTGCATACCATATGAATAAATAAATTATTACAACCATTTTATAATAAAATAGCCGACACAACAACATAACAACATATTGGTCCTTGGCTAGTTTATGCATATCATATACATCAATACACACATCAATCAATTTTTGTTTTTCTAAGACAACTTTAAATGACAAAAGATGCATCAAACTTTTGTCACATAAAATAACAAAAAAGTTGTCATAGAAAATATGTATGAACTTATTTTTATACAAAAACAAGTTATCTATATTCTCCAAAAACTAAGATTTCCAAAAATAAAAAAATCTAACCAAACATACAAAGCGACTTTGATGCCAATTGTTGGGTTTTAGTTCAAGAATAGTTTGATAAACTTGAAAAATATGGCAACGGAAGACTTGAATTCATTTCTAAATAACATAAATATTTTATACCCAACAAGGATCTTCTTGCAAGTTTTAGAAAGATTAAAACACCAACCAAAGAAGAGTTGAAGAAGTAATAACCTTTGTAGTTCTTTGGGTCCTCTTGGGAGGCTTGGAAGTTGATGAAGAATGTGGAACCTTTGAGACACCAACAATGACTCAAATTGATGTAGAATTCTAGTTCTTTGTATAAAACTCTTAAGCTTTGAACAAAACTTAAGTATGGTTCAAAGAGAGCAAAATGCAAGCATCAAATCTTCAAAGTGCAAGACTAGAGAAAATATGGACAGCGAGGGAGAAACTCTTGACCATAGTAAGAGAGAATGGGGCAAGAACTTCTGGAGTGGAAGCCTCATATTTATAGTGCCTGAAAGTGAAGTTATTAACCATTGGTTCCTTCAACTTTATAAAAACTTGTCTCCATGTCATAAGTATGTCTCCCATGCCTTTAAAGCATGATTAGACAAGTCATACATTTCTTCTTTTTATGCATATCTCGAAAATTGCACAAAGAATAAGAAAGAAAGTCAAACTTTTATAAACTCTTTTATAAAATATAAACCTTGTCTTTTAGAAAAAGACAAAAGGATTCAACTAGTCCAAAAGCTTATACATGACTTATAAATCATACCATATGATATATATTAAGTTACTTGCTAATGGAATTTAGTATTTCCATGAAATAAATAATTTCCAATTTAATTATTAGTGTTTTATTGAATAATTATTAAAATCAATTTCTAATAAATAATCAATTGTATCAAGTTGTTGTTAGTGTGACCCATTAATATCATATGATATTTAGTAATATCGCTTTAATATGACTCTTGAGCATACTAGGCCTTTCATGTATTTGGAACTTTGTTTTTGGAATATTTCTTGGATGCTTAACAGGTCGAAATGTTGGTTGTGATAAATCGAAACTAGAGGTGTATGGTATGATTGCTGGTCTTTATTATGACCTAACTATGCATTATGCTACATAGCCGTGGGAGGAGATTGGTGCCAGTATTTCACACACCAATGTTGCAAATGGTGTTTCATGTGCAAGATATTAGAGTTTGATTTTGAAACAAGTATGTGAGAAGGAAGGAATTATGGTTCTAGATAATGTTGCAAAACCTGAATTTTCTCTCTATCAACATCCGAACACTGTTAAAGATGATTCAGATATATTTCCTTCAGATGCATGAATTTCGGATGCCATGCTTCGTAAGCTGGATTCATCAAACCCAGTTCTTGTTACTTACCTTACTACTATTAATCCTACTATCGAAACATGAGTTTTATTGCCGAAAGGAATAGAAGGACCTTTTAAATGGGGGAAAAGTTCCAAAAAGTCTACCAAGGTTGAAAGAACGAAGAAGCCAAAAAGTCTTCTGCAGGATGTTTAAAAGGAGGTGGTGCCTTCGAAAACTGGTGTTTTGAAAAGAACGAAGAAGCCATCCAATAGAACTTGTCATTCACCTGAATAGAGGCCAATTATCGAAGATGTTGCTGAGAAGTCTATTTCTTCAACAAAAGGGGATTTTGTTTGCAAGTCAAAGAGGATTTGTAAGCGCCAGCTCAGTCGAAAGGGTATTTTTATTCATGAAATTCCAGCTGCAGTTTCTCTCGCTTCAAAGAAACAAAGAGCTCGTGACATGGTCAAGAATATTCAGAAGAACAAAAAGAAATTACAAGATCCTCTTGATGAGGTTATGGTCAATACCGACTTGGAAGATGACAGTGGTCACTTACCGATTCGCGATAACATTGGCTTCAATTCACCCCAGAGGGACTCTCCGGGTATGTCGAATTTTGAGGCGACTCGATGTCTTCGGGGCTCTGTGAAAGCATCTCATGTGGACACAACTACTAATTTGGGTGATTCATCTACCTTTTCCATCCCTAAGAAGACTTCAGTCATATCACCCGAAATTTCGATTGCCAAGTCCATTATGGATGAGGTGCGAACTATAGGCATGATTGTGGACATATCTTTATATGGACACAAATTTCAACATGGGTGATGGGATGTCAACTCATGATGCCCAAGGTACTTCGAATATTTCTAGTTCATCTGTTCCGTTTTCCATTGTTTTGTCATCCATATTCGAAACAACCATTATTGATACTTCTACTTCCTTACCACCATTCATTTCTCTTACACACACTTTGTTACCTACTTCAACTTTGTCACCTAAATTTTCCAACATTATGGATCAACATCTGAAGACTGAGGTTGATCAAGAGGATGATGATTTCATGGTTTCATTTGGTGATATTCAGTTTGTTCCCGAGGAGGAGAATATTCCTGATCACTTGTTAATGTCTGGAAAACAATTAAAAATCTTGAATCGCAAGTTGAACTCTTTGCTTCAGATTCAAGTTGATACAAGAAGTCCAAACACGGTATTTGGGATTAAAATTGATGTGCTTTTGAAATATCAAGAGCATAGGTTGAAGGCTCAAATGGAACACATTGAAACGAAGCATGAAGAGTGCTTGAAACTTTGTGTAGAGAATTTTCAATATGAGGTCAAAGAGCTTCACAAAGTAGCCAAAGAACGACTTACTGTTTTTGAGGAAGAAGTCCATAAAATAGAGCAGGCTGTTAATATCAAAGTCAAGTCCCTAAACTCAGACTTCTCAAAGGAGTTGTCTAAGCTAAAAAGAAAGTCATTCTTCTATTGAATAGATGTTGGATATTATTCTTGAGGCTATTCAAAAGCAAGTTGAAAATTTTACTGCTTTGTCATCAATTGATTTCCATGTGTTTACCAAGATGGAGGATTTTTCAACAAGCCTAAAGGAATCCATTTTGAAGCTTGAGTCCTCTCCAAAGTCTTCGGCTTCTTAGGAGTCTCCATCTCAAATGTTATCATCCTTTGAGTCCACTCTAATGGCTGAATTGGCTCCTCTTCTGAAGCTTATTTATTTGATGCCAACTGAAGCCCCGCCTGCTAAAACAGGGGTGCAAGGGGGAGAGAACAATGTTGGATCATCAAAGTACGTGGATAAAGGAAAGGTGTTTGGGATGGTAATGAGTACACAAATTCCAAATTCGTTGCGTAACTCCACATTATCAACAACGTCAACTACTGTCACTTTGAAGCCATTGACAAAAAACATAGTCATTGGTTCGACTGCTAGGGGTTCAAGTTCTAAGCTACCAACTTTGAATCAAGCTAAAGGTGATAGAGGGAAGGGTATTGCAAATGAAGGTTTAGAAGAAGAAGAGAAACAGAAGAATATTGAAAAGGAAATTGAAAGACAAAGAAAAATCAACAATATTTTAAGGAAAAGGCAGGTTGATCCTCCTGGTCTTGAGAAGGGATATCCAACCAAACATTACTATTACAAAAAAATCAAACATATTCTTTTACTTAGTAACATGTATGATTTTTTGAAGGTTGCAAAGAAGAGCTATGAGATCGAAAATTCAGATTTCAATCAACTGGATTTTCCTATCAATCATATGATGTTTTTCTCTGCTCAATATCAGTTGTTTAATACATTCGAAGACAGAGAGGAGTATAAGAAGATGAAATTGAGATTTGATGCGGTCCTTGCAAAAACGGAAGAAAATGTCTGGTCCTTATTGAAAATAGTTAAAGTGTTGGGTGTTGCCAAGGATCAACTTGTCGAAGGTCTTTTGCAGAACTTTCGTTTTCATGTGGTTCAAGCATTTAATCTAGCTTTCGATTTCATAGTTGTAGACTTTCCGTTCATGAATCTCAATGATCTAATCAATGTAGTGAAAATCTTGAGTGGAAGGTAAAGGAAGCTTGAAGAATTTTGAATATGGTGAAATTTGTGTCAAACTTTTGGGAATTATATTTGTTGGAAAAAATGAGAATACTATGTTTTTGTTTAGGGTTGAGGACGTTGAAATATATACAAATTTTCAATATACGAATCTTCTTGTTCGTATAAATAATCTCAAAAGGAATACTAAAGGAGATAAAGTTGAGGTTCGCAGAATAATCATTTCGTACATGGAGATTAGAAGAGTTCTTCAGCAAGTGACGAAGATGCTAATGTGTAACGCTTGGTTCCTGGTATGCATTTAACTTATTTATCTATTTATTTTAAGAGATGGACTCGACGAGTTGGTGGCCCTGAATCTTCGAGCAGAAGGAAGATTATGCGCGGGGTTTGAGCTATCTACTCGAAGAGTCAAGAGCCCTCGACTCGGCGAGTAGATCAACTAGAATGAAAACCTAATTTTGGGATTCCTCACCCTATATAAGCTCCTTAACCCCCACCCATTATCCTCATTTACAACCTCCTTGTCCCAAACCCTAGTCCACAAAACCCTAGAGCATCTTGTGAGTGTGTGAGCCATTTATAAGCAATCCATTGTGTTATTGAAGCTTGAAGAAGAATAAGGAGTAAGAAGGCTCAAGAGGAAGATAGTAGACCCATAACTATACTTCTTTGGGTACATTTTCTGTTAATCAAGTTTCTTTCTTGACCTCTGGTTTATTACATCTCTTCCTTCCCTTTTTATGAAGGTTTTGGCCCAAGAATGATAACCTTTGGAGATGGGACGACTCAAGTGCATAATCTTCCAGATCTAGAATCTAGAGGGGCTGTTATGACATAAAGGTGCAAACTCTATGCCATTGGAGCCCCCATGAAAGCCATAAAGTATCATATTGGCCTTTTTAGCCCAAAAGACCATGCATGTGAGGAAAAGGTGGGAACTTTATGTGTCCAAGTAGTGTTAGTAGTTTATATCTGAAGTTGTAAGATTTAGTATGGTGTATGGAAGGGTTAAGGACCAAGTTCTAGCTCCAATGGAATTAGGGTTTGAGCTAAATCCTATAAAAAGTGGTATTAAGGGGTAACGTCAGAAACTTTACCCTTAAAAGGACATTTTCAGGGTTATTGTGAAGTATAAAGCTTGGATATGAAGTGTAGGGGCTTAATCCATTAAGATAGCCCAAACAGATAGGGCAACTCAGCGAGTCCAGTAAGGGGCTCGACGAGTTGAAGCTGGGTTGTCATGATTGTATGTCAGGTAGAACTCGACGATTCTATGAAGGGACTTGACGAGGTAACCTAGTTGACCACGAGTCTGAGTAGTACAGGAACTTGCTGAGTTGAGAGATAACTCGACGAGTTGGGTTAACTGGGAGTTGACCTTGAATTTGACTATTACCAGGATGTTGACTTTGACCAGGGGTATAATGGTCATTTTACCCTAAGAAGGATTATCAGATTTTGATTAAGTGTTATTTTGAAATTGATAGTCGGGGAGTCGTTGGAGCACCCGTCAGAGATTCCTCACATGAGATTTCATAGCTAGAATTTGAGGTGAGTTTTCTCTAGTAGTAACGGGTCTAAGGCCACAATGCCGGCCCGTTATATTTTAGTAGTTCCTGGCTACGGTTCAATGTCGGGGCCGTCTCGAGAAGCGTTTATGTATGCTTGATATGTTTGTGATTCTTGCATGTTATGTGTTGTGTGTTCTGGGCTTTGGTCCTATGATGGGGCAATCCCGATGTATGTTAGCTTATAGGTTATGTGTTATGTGTTTCGGGCTTCAGTCTGATGCCAGGGCAAGCCTGATGTATGTTAGCTTATATGTTATGTGTTATGTGTTCTGGGCTTCAGTCTGATGCCGAGGCAAGCCCGATGAATTTTTATATGCTTATGTTATGTGTTTATGTTATATGATATGTTGTATGTATGGCGGGGCAAGCCTGATGCCGGATGAGGTTCGATGCCAGACGCGATTCAATGCCTGGGTGAGCCCGATGCCGGGCAGGAGTCCGACGTCGGGTAAGCCGATGTCGGGTTCGTCCAGATGCAGCTGGGCAGAGTCCCAAAATTATGTTATATGTTATGCGTATGGTATGTGGTAAATTGGGGGAGCTCACTAAGATTTGTGTTTATGGTTTTCAGTTTTGGTTTTAGGTACTTCCCCTGGTAAGGGGAAGAGCTCGGCATGACTGCATGGCACACACAATTGTTTTTTGCCTGAGAGGATTCACTATGATTTATGATATTATGATTTTGATACATTGACAAATTTGATGATGTTTTTTAGATACATGACAATAATTTTTAGGTGATTGATGATATGGATGGTTTTTATTACCGATTTAAAACGAAATTTTTGGTCTATATTTTTGGGATGTTTCATAACGACTTAGGATTCGACACTGCCGACAAAGGGGAGATTGTTGAGGTCGAATTGTGTTGTGAGGTGTCAAAGTGTCTTATGTCCTTGTCAGTGACCAAGTTGGTAATATAGTATTCGCTGTATGTATTTCATAAGGGCATCTTTGTATGTCGAAGCGTATTAGATTTAGCTATTATGTACTTTTCCATTCATATAAATAGCGATAGGTACTAGAGATAGAGTACCTTTTGAGCTGTCAAGTGTTCTTACTTTAAAAGCACCCTCTTGTATCTTTAAGAAGTTTAATTGATCCAAAACAAATTATATTTACATATTGTGTTGTAAATTCAATTCATACTCTGATTTCATTTCGTTTACTCGATTCATACGAACAACATCAGTGCTCCCCGTGACACATTGTTCAACTTCTCCCCAACAAATCCGGGTCAGAAATTTTTGTCCATAAAGAGGCTCGTACATAGGTGCATCAATGACGGAATGATATCTATATTTGTATGAAAACTTAGCCAAAGGAAAGTAGGAAGCTCATCTCCCACTGAAATCAATGATATAGGATCTCAACATAACCTCGAGTGTCTGAATAATCCACTCACACTACCCATTTGTCTGTGGATGAAATCAAGTAATAATATGTAGCCGAGAACCCAACTCCTCATGGAACATCTTCTAAAACCTAGGAGTAAACTGAATGTATCGATCTAAAACTATAGAAATAGGCACACTGTGATGAGCAACAATCTCTCAAAAATAGATGTTGGCCAATTTCTTGGCCAAGGAACTCTCCTCAACAACAACGAAGTGTCACACTTTATAAAATGGTTAAAGATTACCCAAACAACAGTAAACCCTTAGTCTTCCTTGGTAGCTTCGTCATAAAGTCCATGGTGATCTGCTCCCATATCCATATGGGAAGCTCTGAAGGATTCAACTTATTTAGAGTCCTATGATGTTCGGCATTGACATTCCAACAAGTCAAGCTCCTCTCAACATACCAAGATATCTCCTTCTTCATGAAGGGCCACCAATAATTAAGTCTCAACTCCTGATACATTTTTGTCGTGCCGGGTTGAATCGAGAACTTATACTAGTACACTTCCTCTAGAAATGTCTAATGAACCCCACCGGGAACTAGAAACCAAAACCTGTCACACCGAGTCAACAATCCACTCCTATCGGTAACAAACGTAGAAATCTGACCATTCATCTTCTCTTCTTGTTGTTCTGCTTGTTGAATCCCTCAATATTTCTTCCTCTCTAATAAAATCCAATATTAGTGAAGTTATGGTCGTCCTCAAATATATGTCTCTTATAGGAGCTCTTACCTCTTTGTGACTCAAGGCATTAGCCACAATATTAGCCTTACCCAGGTGATACAAGATCTCATGTTGGTAATCCTTCGCCACATCAAGCCACTTACACGGACTCATATTAAAATTTGGTTGATCCATAAGATATCTAAAACTCCTGTGATTAGTATAGATGGTACGGCCTACCCAATATAGATAGTGTCGCCAAATATTGAGGGAAAACACCACCGCTCACAACTCTAGATCACGTATAGGATAGTTAGCCTTGCAAGGCTTCAGATGTATGGAAGCATACACAACCATTCTAACCCGCTGCATGAGTAATGCTCCCATTCATGTTATCAAAGCATCACATTATACTACACTGGAACCTCACATAACTTCTCCCTCAAGGTCTCCAATCTTGCCTGCTGCTCAGGCCCCAGTGGAAAAAAATATTCTTCTTAATCAAGCGGGTGAGGGAAACAACAATTTTGGAGAAATCTTGAATGAACCTCCTGTAGTACCCTACCAAATCTAGAAAACTTCAGATCTCAGATGGAGACTTTGGGACGTCCCACTACATCACCTCCTCAATCATGGCCGGATTGACCAAAATTCCATTTTAATTAACGAGGTATCCTAGAAATTGAACCTCAAGCAACCAAGATTCAAACATGGAGAACTTAGCATATAGTCTCTCCTTCCTCAAAACTCCAAGAAAATCCCACAAGTGCTCCTGATTTGGTCTGCGGTCTTGGAAATTAACTAGAATGTCATCAATAATTTATCAAAAATTATGGAGTTGTTGAGAGAAGAACATATGTAACATCCCAAGTTCCAAAGCAAGAGATCGGGGGTGTAAAGTGTAAATGGAGGTTTGGACTCGGCGAGTTGGAAAGGTAACTCGGCGAGTCGAGTCACGTGTGGATCGCGTGAATAAGTTACCCGACTCGGCGAGTCGGTGGCTAGACTCGCCAAGTCGGTGTTGGAATAAGAAACCCTATTTTTAGGGTTTGCACCCTATTTACAAGACATTATGTGCTCAATTCAGCCCTATTCTTCCAGAAAGCTCCAGAGAAACCCTAGAAGTGTGTGAATCTCCTTTAATTGAAGAAAGTGAAGCTTGTAAGAGGAAATTGGTAAAGAAAGGTTTAGGAATTCGAGGATAGCATCAAGAGATCTTGTAGATCTAAAGTCTACATCAGATTAGACTCATCTTTGGGGTAAGAAGTCACCTCCTTAAGCCTTTTTCCTTATTGTTCATCCATGGTGGTTGTTTTTGGATTCTTTAGCATGATTGAGATCTATTTTGGGTATAGAGACTAGATCTGAGGTTGCAACTTTAGATCTAGGTTGTATTGGAGCCATGAGGGCAGAAAGCATCAACCATGGTGCTTGATTGAGAGTAACTTTGTCCCAAAACCTTCTTCTAGCTTGGTTGGAGCTTGTTGAGCCTTGGATGCACGTAAAGTTGGAAACTTTACGTGTGAATCTGGCCCTAGGAGTCCAGATCTATGTATTGGAAGCAATGAAATAGCCTGAAATCATCCAAATGAAGATGTCACGTTTGGACTCGGCGAGTTAGAAGAACAACTCGACGAGTCTTTTCGAAGATTGCTTTCGACTTGGCGAGTCTGTTCTTGGACTCAGTGAGTCTGGTCGTGGAACCCTAACCTTTTCTGGTTAAGTATCGAATCGGTGAGTCGAGGGACGACTCGGTGAGTTAAGCAGGATGGGACTCTGAGATTGTTGGACTCGACGAGTCTTGGGGAGACTCGGCGAGTTGATTCGTATTATGGGAGTTTCTGAGTAAAGGAACTCGACGAGTCGTCGGGTTGACTCAGCGAGTAGGGTCAACCAGGAAGGTAGACTTTGAATGTGGACTTTGACTTTAACCAAGGGTTGACCAGTTTGACTTCCAAGGGTATTTTGGTAATTATTGGTATTTATTGGATTTGGTTAATTGGTAGTGTTCAGTGGTGGAGTTCGTGTCAGTGGTCGGAGCAGCGTGATCTTATCTCTTCAGTCAGCTATAGCAGGTGAGTTATCCTCACTATATCGATGGGGTCTAAGGCACCAAGGTCGGCCGTTTATCAGATGGAAATCTGGATAGTTGTTATGTTATTACTTTGCTATATCTGCATCCTGGTAGTTAGGATGGCATATGTTAGAGACCTGGTTAAGGTCGGTATCCTGGTATATAGGATGATGCTATGCTAGTGACCGGTTAGGTCGGTATCCTGGTTAGGATGATGCTATGCTAGTGACCGGTTAGGTCGGTATCATGGTTAGGATGATGCTAGGTTATGTTGTCTGCTAGATCGGTTGATTAGTTGTGAATTGCTATATAAATATATGTTTGTATGGACATGGTTGTTGGACTAGGGTTGGGTTGAGGCAGGTCCTACTTTATGTTGTAGGCCTGCATACCCAGGGCGGACCGGTTAGACCGAAGGCCCGGCGAGCGGTTCGGATAGGCTGAAGGCCCCAAGAGGGCAGACCAGACGTGCCAAGGCTCGGAGAGTGGACTAGGCAGACTGAAGGCCCAGTGCGGGCGGACCACTCATACTGTAGACTCAGAGAGTGGACCAGGTGGACTGAAGGCCCGGTACGGGCGGACCAGTCATATTGTAGACTCGGAGAGAGAGTGGACTAAGTGGACTGAGTGGACTGAAGGCCTGGTGCAGGCGGACCAGTCACACTGTAGACTCGATTTGCATTACTGTTCTATTTATGATATGATATGTGAATGGTATTGTGGTTGGTATTTTAGGGGTAACTCACTAAGCTTTCGGGCTTACAGTGTCAATGTATTGTTTCAGGTACTTCAGGAGATCGTGACAAGTTGGTATCAGAGCCTTGGTTTGAGTGAATTGGAGGAACATTCATGTGAATCTAGTGTCAAATCAAGGAGAGTTTTCAAAGTGAAATTATAATGGTTTTCAAAAAAATGAGTATAGGAGGATGCGGAGGTACGATAAGCCAGAGCCAGTAAGTAGACCCCAAAATACCATACAAGTTATTTGATTATGTGATATGTTAGAACAACATGCTAGTACTAGGCTAGGGATCTTCAGGAATTGCATGATAGAATTACCTGATTATATGATGCCTACTAGCCTAGGGTTTCCTGTTGTGTGAGGTAGTTAGCAGTTCCTCTAGAGGTGAGGATTGAGTGTTTGCCATGTGTATGTTTATCGCTAGGGTGTTGTTGTGATACTTGATATAAATATGGGTAGGTGTGGAAGGTAGTATGGGCCCGTACTACTGAAAGCACATGACCCATATGCATATCAAGGAAGTCACAACTCCTATGGTTGGGTTGGGAGTTGGTTCCCGGGTTATTGGGAAGCATCTGATGTTATTTTGGTGTGAGTTCAATATGGTGGTTACGAGGCATGTCGGGAGCGGATCCGGATCTGGATCGGGATCAGGAGAGGGCGGTCAGGGTGGTTTAGCGCCACCCGAGGTCGTTGGTCAAATGAGTACGGATGAGTTGGATATTAGGATCCGCGAGATCCTGCATGATGAGGTTGCTGCTATGTTCCGAGCTGAGTTGTCGAAGATGTTTAGGTCGATCAAGACCGCAATGGCTGAGTATTTTGATGAGCGTTATTCAGCTCTTGCAAAGACGGTTGCCGCGGCTGTGGCAGCGGCATGGGGAGGAGCCGGTCGGACTTTTCAGTATTAGGACTTCGATAATACGAACTCCGTTACTTTTAATGGAGTTCAGGATCCGATCATTGCTATGAGATGGTTGTCGGACGTGGAGGGGTGTTTCTTCACGTGTTCTGAACCTTTTGAGGCTTGGGGCGAAGGATTGGTGGACGTTGACTACGGGATCTTTTTCAGATGCGCAGCGGGCTGCGATTACATGGGATCAGTTCCGGGAGATGTTCAGTACCCGTTATGTTCCACGGGTTGACAGTGAGAGGTTGGCTCAGGAGTTCTTGGAACTGAAGCAGGATTCAGAGTCGGTGACGGAGATCATCAATATGTTCACTGAGAGGGCGATGTTTTTCCCTGAGTTTGCTTTGGAGCAGGCTCAGATGTCCCGATATCTAAGTATGCTCAAGGGGGATATCAGGCAGTTTGTGTCTACGCAGAGGTGTGAGACCTTACTGGAGTTGCAAGAGGCTGCTCGGCGGCGTGAGTTGGAGATTGAGTTGCACTTGAGAGAGCAGATACAGGCCCTGTCGCAGTCGCAGCTAGTGGCAAAACGGCCCTAGCCCATTGATTCCAGGTTGGGAGGTCAAGGTAGCCACACTTGTGAGAAGTGTGGGAATGGTCATACTGGAGTTTGTAGGTCTGGTGGTGCATGCCGCAAGTGTGGGAGAGAAGGGCATTACGCGAGGGATTGCCATCAGTCAGCCCCGATTCAGGATTTGAGGATTTTTTATCATTTCCATCAGGTTGGTCACTTAAGGGCCAACTGTCTACAGCTTGTTTCCAGATCTGTGTAGGTTCCAGCATTGACTACTTTGAGGATTACTGATGGGGGTCAGGGTGGAGCGGAGCCTCCAAGGGCCCAGGGGCGCGCTTTTCGGCTCACAACAAAAGAGGTTAGGGTAGAGCCGGATACAATTGCGGGTATGTTTTTGTTTCATTGTTGCCTAGCTATCTGCTTATTTATGTTGTCTTGTATTTTATTCGCCGTTCTGCGTGTTTCATGGTTTGGTTGGGGTGTTAGTAACTAGGAGTTGTAAGCGGTTAGCATCCAAGGGATTGATGGTCAGAATTTGGTTGTATGGTCTTGTTGTCGGCTATGGTAATTGCGATTTGAGAAGTGTTCAGCGGAGTGTCGAACTCCCTTAGAGTTCGTGATGTGCGATGTCGGGAGGTGATTTTGTAGAGGTTGCTCGTTTCAGAGGAAATAAGTTCATGGATAAGAGGAGTATGTTGAGTAGGGATGATTGATTTATGTCAGTTCAGTCACCGGTGGTTGGTAGTCAGTGCTTTAAGTGGGGAGAATTGGAAAATTCTCAGGAGGATCGAGAAGCATTAGAGGTGGATTAGCTATTTGGGATTCAACAGTGTTGCAGTCAGCCAAGAGTTTGGGCTGGTATGAGTAAGTGACAGACAAATGGGGCGGGGTACAGACCAAGGTTTTCGAAAAAGGTGATTGGTTGTTGTGAGGCCTAGGATTAGGTCGGAATCTGAGTAGATGGAATGCAATTAGAGTTCGTAACACCTAGAGTGCTAGAACAGTATGTACAGGAGAGATTCCCAGGAAGGATAGTTCAGGATGATGTATGATAGTTTGAGCGGTCCAAGGAGAATAAAGGCCAGTGGGCATACCAGTCAGGCAGAAGGCAAGAAGAATGGTCTAGACAGGATGAAGGCCCTAGAGGGCGGTCCAGACATGCTAAAGGTTCTGAGAGTGGTCCAGATTGGCTGAAATCCTAGTAAGGCGGTCAAGTCATGCTGAAGACTCTGTATGTGTTGATAGATCTATATAAGGAGATGGATTGGGTATGTTGCAATGCAATAGTAGACAGTAGGTCTGGCCCCGGGTATTGATCATGTTAGTGGAAGGAAGTGCATGGACCCGAGAGTCCTTGCGAGCTGATTCAGAGTGTGTGTGATGCATGGAATAGCGGTTACTCTACAAGGGAATAATGTAGAGTGGGGTGTGAGCACTGTGGCACTTGTTCAAGTAACAAGGTGTTCATGTAGACTTCCTTGGATAAGGAAAGGGAAAGGTATGTAACTCCAGGAGGGAGTGTTGGTTCACGGAAGTGAAAGCAGTAGTGAGAATGGATGATTGAGAGTATTTCAATTACGGTGGTTGAGCACTGTTATTGTGCCAGTGGTATGGAAGCACATTGGAAGGGATGCAAGGATGGAGCCTTGGATTTTCAGTATGGTTGTGAGTAGGAGGTTATGTATGTAGCGGTAGTTCGTCCTGGGGATGTCTGGAGGTATCGTCAGTGTGTCAGGTTTTCCATCCCGAGGACGTTGGATCAGGTACAATATGGGCATGAGAGTGTAGATGGGAGCTGCTTAGGGGTGGTAAGATGTATCATCCTGTCAACGCGGGAAGGAAAGAGTAGGATTCAGAAAGGAAGCGGAACGAGTCCCAACAGTGAATTCCATAAAAGTTATGCCAGTCGAGGAAAGGGATAGCAGTTTGGTACCAGGTCAGGACTCGGTGGTCTATAGTGATACCCAACTTTTGTAAGAGGCAAGTGATTAGGTGAGTTGGAATGATGGAAGTATCATCAGGTGATACTTAGTTGATGTGTTTATCATTAAAAGAAAGAAGCCGATGGCTGGTTCGAAGCAAGTTTCATGACTCTGTAAGGGAATTGGGTTTTATTGAGATTTGTTAACAGTATTTGAAGGAACTTGAGTCGGTTGAGATCAGGAGCTATATTGTGGGAGTATTATCTGGAATTGTGTTTTTGCAGGCTTCGAGGGGGAAGCGTAATTTAAGTGGGGAAGAATTGTAACATCCCAAGTTCCCAAGCAAGAGATCGGGGGTGTAAAGTGTAAATCGAGGTTTGGAATCGGCGAGTTGGAAAGGTAACTCGGTGAGTCGAGTCGCGTGTGGATCGCTTGAATATGTGACCCGACTCGGCGAGTCGGCGGCTAGACTCGGTGAGTCGGTTCTGGAATAAGAAACCCTATTTTCAGGGTTTGCACCCTATTTAAAGGACATCATGTCCTCAATTTGGCCCTATTCTTCCAGAAATCTCCAGAGAAACCCTAGAAGTGTGTGATTGTCCTTTGATTGAAGAAAGTGAAGCTTGGAAGAGGAAATAGGTAAAGAAAGGTTGAGGAATTCGAGGATAGCATAAAGAGATCTTGTAGATCTGAAGTCTACATCATATTAAACTCATCTTTGGGGTAAGAAGTCACCTCCTTAAGCCTTTTTCCTTATTGTTCATCCACGGTGGTTG
The DNA here is from genome assembly GCF_051521515.1 of Lactuca serriola. NCBI lineage: Eukaryota > Viridiplantae > Streptophyta > Magnoliopsida > Asterales > Asteraceae > Lactuca > Lactuca serriola. Next base: position 66,315,247 of record NC_136409.1, read on the forward strand.
TTTTGGGATTCTTTCGCATGATTAAGATCTATTTTGGGTTTACAGACTAGATCTTAGGTTGCCACTTCAGATCTAGGTTGTATTGGAGCCATGAAGGCAGAAAGCATCAACCATGGGGCTTGATTGAGAGCATCTATGCCCCAAAACCTTCTTGTAGCTTGGTTGGAGCTTGTTGAGCCTTGAATGCACATAAAGTTGGAAACTTTATGTATGAATCTGGCCCTAGGAGTCTAGATCTATGTATTGGAAGCAATGAAATGGCCTGAAATCGTCCGAATGAAGATGTCACGTTTGGACATGGCAAGTTGGTAGAACAACTCGACGAGTCTGTTGAAGATTACTTTGGACTCGGCGAGTCTGTTCTTTGACTCGGCGAGTCTGGTCGTAGAACCCTAACCTTTTCTGGTTAAGCCTCGAATAGGTGAGTCGAGGGACAACTCGCTGAGTTATGCAAGATGGGACTCTGAGATTGTTGGACTCGACGAGTCTTGGGGTGACTCGGTGAGTTGAGTCATATTATGGGAGTTTCTGAGTAAAGGAACTCGACGACTCGTCGGGTTGACTCACTGAGTAGGTTCAACCAGGAAGGTTGACTTTGACTGAGGACTTTAACTTTGACCAAGGGTTGACCAGTTTGACTTCTAAGGGTATTTTGGTAATTATTGGTATTTATTGGATTTGGTTAATTGGTAGTGTTCAGTGGTGGTGTTCTTGTTGGTGGTCGGAGCAACGTGATCTTATCTCTTCAGTCAGCTATAGCAGGTGAGTTATCCTCACTATATCGACAGGGTCTAAGGCACCAAGGCCGACCCTTTGTCAGATGGAAATCCGGATAGTTGTTATTATGTTATTGCTTTGCTATGTCTGCATCCTGATAGTTAGGATGGTATATGTTAGAGACCTGGTTAAGGTCGGTATCCTGGTATATAGGATGATGCTATGCTAGTGATCGGTTAGGTCGGTATCCTGGTTAGGATGATACTATGCTAGTGACCGGTTAGGTTGGTATCCTGGTTAGGATGATGCTATGTTATGTGATCTGCTAGATCGGTTGATTAGTTGAGAATTGTTATATGATGATATATTTATGTGTATATGGTTGTCGGAATGGGGTTGGGTTGAGGCGGGTCCTGCTTTGTGTTGTAGGCCAACATACCAAGGGCGGACCGATTAGACCAAAGGCCTGACGAGTGGTCCGGATAGGCTCAAGGCCCCAAGAGGGCGGACCAGACGTGACGAGGCTCAGAGAGTGGAGCAGACAGACTGAAGGGCCGGTGCGGGCGGACCAGTCATATTGTAGACTGAGAGAGTGGACCAGGTGGACTGAAGGCCCAGTGGGGGCGGACCGGTCATACTGTAGACTCGGAGACAGAGTGGACCGGGTGGACTGAAGGCCTGGTGCAGGCGGACCAATCACACTGTAGAATCAATTTGCATGACTATTCTGTTTATGATAAGATATGTGTATGGTATTGTTTTTGGTATTTTGGAGGTAACTCACTAAGCTTTCGGGCTTACAGTTTCAGTGTATTGTTTTAGGTACTTCAGGAGATCGTGGCAAGGCGAAGGCGTGATCGTACCGCTCCTCAATTTAATGTTGATGTTTCTGGGATACTCTGATAATAAATGAACTAAAAACCTTTTTGTAATAACTTAATGAATATGGGTTGTTTTTGAAAAGTTTAAATTGGTTGTAAATTTCCACAGTGTTAAAACATATGATTAAGAGATTATAGTGCAGAATTTAAATTAATCTCAATGATCTTAATAAAGTTCGACAATAATAACTTAATAGAATTATAGAAAAAACATACATCAATAAACATAAAATAGCTCAAAGATACTTGTTGAATCAGAAAATGTTTTGCATTTAAACACAAGTTAGTAATGATGAACAACAAAGTATATGAAAATATTTACAGATAAGAAGACATATATTTAAATGTTAGAAAATTAAAAAGGAAAGTAACATTAGATACACACTTATTGATCAACAAGATCATGTATTTATAAGAGGAAATAATACATGTCTACAACTGGATAATATAAAAATAATGATGACGTTGACGAGCATACTTCCCATGCCTAGAACTAACAAAACCAACCTGACTCTCTTTGTCAGTAAAAATTGATCATTACATGACACTGCGGTATTACAAAAGGCAAACTCCAATAATCTCTTCGCCAATTTTGCTTTAGCATCTCCATTCTTTCACAAACTCTCCGGTTATCAAAACAAGAATCTCTTCAACATGTCAACACAAAACATCTCTATGCTTCATCATCCATCTAATTCTTCCCATCCACAATAACCACCTTAGCTGTCGAGGGTCACTTACCTCGCATCTATCTTCTTCGCTTATCTAGTTTAAAGAACTTGATAACGAGATGCTATAACTTCCTTACACTGACCAACCATTTGATTCATCTTTCGATATCAAGATTTACTTCATTGGTAGTGAATTTCAATTTTGAAGTGAGCTTGAGGATGTGCTCTAGATTTTTATTGTTGCACCCGTGAAATGATTTTGCATGGAGAAAGTTATTTTTAATGTCCATGGTGATTCTAAAGATGATATTGTGATCAATGTAGTTGGTTGCACTGTAATTCATTTCATAAATCCCTTCGGTGACATTGTTGGATACTCGAATGGAAGGAGACCAACCTGATCGATACGAATTGAATGAATCTTAGAATCTATCTTTGCAAAGTCACATACAATAGGTTTGAGAAATTGGAAGCTCTCTCATATATGGGATTCTTCTTCTCATGCTTTTCAATCTTGAAGCTGAATACTCTGGCAATTGCTCAAATTTCTTTAGGATTCATTGATGCAAAGTCTGTCTGGGTTCTATAAAACCCTTTGCCAAATTGCACTAGAGGATATTAAAGGAATATTATATGCTAGAATGAATGGGGTTTATAAGTTTTGACCACTTCAAGAGCATAATTTGACCAAATGTCTTCAATCTTTTTTCCGGGCTTGTTGTGGAATTGCCATTGTTAAGGCCAAGATCCTCAATCCTATCTTGGATCCCAGATCTCAAAGATATCTAAGGATCCTTCAATCTATCTAGGATCCTATATCTTAAAGGAGTCTTAGGAACCCAAACATACATCAGGATCCTCAATATCGCCATTATTATTTCCTAACAAGCTTAACGACTATATTTCTTCATTATTTCTCATATGTGCATATATGGTCAACATAGGACTCATTCACAATGAAGAATTAGTCCAACCAGTATTAAAAACTGGGAATACTAAGTTAAAGCATGTTGCAAATACCAGTTCAGTAGGATCCTAAAAATCTTAGATTTGTAGTTACTTAACCTAGACACTAAATACACTTGTAAATCACACACACCACATACAATAAACTAGCACCTTAGACACCTTGAGCTACTAAAACATTTGTAATCATATCTTCCTCATTTTCTATGTAATACTTATTCAGATTAATAAATCAAACAAGGCATGTGATCATTATCACCTCTCATGGTTTTATGCCAGAGATCCTAGCAAGGATCAAGGGCTTTCCGTGTAAATCACTTATGCAATGTTTTTCTAACTTCTTTAATCACTTCACCTACAACACCACCGCCTCTCATGCAATTTATTTGATATCCACTTAGTCGATTTTTGACAAAGTTGATTTGGCGCCCACCGTGGGGCCGTGGTGTTCTTAATTCTCGAAAATTATGTCTACACATCCAACTTTTACTTCTTCCTCTATTCTCCAACTTCCTAAAAAAATCTTCCACCACCTCTATTTTAGTCAAAAATTACACCAATACTAATCAACCAAATTGAATGAGAGGTTGTGATGTTCGAATTATGCAATAGCAAATGATAAAGAGAGTGAGACGACGGTTTACAAGGAAAGCCCTCGATCATTTCTACCATCTCTGTCACAAAACCTTGGGAGGTAACAGTGATCACCTGTCTTGATGATTTTATTAATGTAAAATGATGATTACAGTGAATGTTTTAGTAAGAACAAGTGAATGATTTCATAGAGTAAGCATAGAGGAAAGAACAGTGTGTTGTGTGCAAGATACAAGTGTTAATTTATAGTCTAAACTAGCCAACAAGATATCTGATATTTTTGGGATCATCTATGACCAGCTTCATGAACCTTATTTGACAAAGTATTCCGAGTCTTTTGCATAGTTGAGATGATTCTTCGTTGAGAATTGGTTTTTCCTTGACTACTTCTACATTTATATTAATTATGAACATAATATAACCAATATAAATGTTAATAAAAATAATAATGGTGACAGCCAGGATCCTAAGGTAGCTGAGGATCCTGAATATGTAAGGATCTTGGCCCTAATAATTGCACCTAAGTTATTCTTGAAAATAAAAGAATCAATTTTGTATACATTAAAGGAATAAAATAAATTAAATTTAAGAGAAGAATTTAAAATTATTCATTAATGGATAGGTTTTATCTTTATCGAGATAATTGAGAAACAGCCAAATCATCTCTGTTATCTTTTTCTGGCTATATATGTGGACTTTCAGTAACTTCCTCTTTACTTCCTTCAGTTGTCATCATCTTAATGTGAAGGTAATTTTTTCTTATTACTTGTTTCCTTTTGTCCCTTTAATTCTTCTTGTCATGGTCAAGAAAACTTTTCGTTCTCAAGGTAGTGTTGTAACCTATCCCGAGAAAGATTTCAGCGATCAAGCAAATTTTAACCTATGATGAGGTTTGCTCCTTTGACGAAGAGGATATAGAATCGTGAAAATTATTGGGGCTTTTCCTTCTAACGTAGCTTTCTATCCTTTCGAAGCTACTGTCCAACCTGATTATGTATCTCCGATGTGGGTCTGTTTTCAGAATATTTACTTTAGGGTTAACCTATCCTATTATTGGCATCGTTCGTGATGTCTTTATAAGTACCCATATTTCTTATATCCAAACTATGTCAGTGGTCTGGAGGATCCTATTTTGGATCGACCGCTTAAATCAGTCCAAAAATATTGACATTGATTCATCTGAGTTGGCTGTCATTTATCATCTTTCTACTTTTGGTTCTTCTTGATTCCTGTTAAGTGTCAAGACAAACAAACCCCACCTAATTTTAAAATCTAAACAAAATGAAAATGCTTGGAAAGAAAATACTTCTTTTTGAGACGTGACTCGAATCCCGATGGGGATTCGTTGCCAAAAACATGGGTTCAAAAGGGTAGTATTTAATTTATACTTTTAAGGATCTTGAAATTTACTTCCCTTATTTTGTTTGTTTTGATGCAACATTCAAATTTAAGGAGCTTGCTCCTGCTGCTGACGATTCTAAAGAAATGATTTCCATGTTTCTTGTGCTTCCTCCACACGAGAGGTTCTTCAAGCTCGAACATTCAAGTCTCCAAGAGGGTTTCTCCACTACCACCTCTATGGCTACTGGTAACATTATTTGTCTTTGATGTGTCTTTTAGAGGATCCTAATTTAATAGGGTTCTATGGCAGGTTCTAAGACTACACTGTCCAAGGCCCATTTTGGTTTGGCAAATCTTGAAGATGATATACCAGCGGTTCTATCAAAGTCAAGTAGGAAAAAGGAGCTACTCTTCCTATTCCCAAGAGATCTCATATAGATCTCACGGTTAAGGCTTCAGGATTCCGAAAATGAAAGACTTCTGAGGCTATAGACATCAACCTAGAGAACCTGAGCATCGAGGATGTTCTTTGGATGTTATCCTCATTTTCCCAGGCTATAAGTATTCTGCACTTAGGAATTATTTATGTTAATCTATCATACCTGTTCTTTCTCATGCTGATATTTATGTTTCTTGCGGGTCTCCACTCACGTTTCCCACGTTACTAATGACGTTAGGGTTCGTATTGATAGAGTTGAGTTTGTTCTAAACGAGCAAAAGAAGACATGGAGGGTGACCAATGAGGATATTCTCCAGATGGTAGAGTTGTTGAGTAACAAAAAGTTGAGTAGGAGGAAGAGCATCTCACAGATCTCGAGGAAGTGATCATTGACACAAAGATAAGTGTTGTGATAGCTATTCTGCAGGCTAAGATTAAGCTGGCGGAGGATCTGGAGAACGCAGGTTCCTGGGACGTGGGTGGATGGCACGGGGCATTGGCCAAACTGATTAATAAGCCTGCTATCGCCAATCGGGATCCTGTGTCGTTGCTAGCCGTAGAAGGGGAGAAGAAAGATGCGGCTGATGATGACCAGGCTAAGGTCTAGGCCTGCAAATAATTGGTTTAAGTAGTTTTTGTTTTCATTAATGATGTAAAAAAATTAACTTTTTGGCTGGGCTGGTCTACAACCCCTTATTTGAATGACATTGTATCATTTTCCTTTTATATCTTTCTCCTATTTTTCTGTATTGTTGTTACAATATTAGGATCCTTAAATAATTAGGATCCTGGAAAGTTCGGTTCCTTCAAATAGTCCTGAAACAGAATTTCTTTAGTAGTTCATTTCTAGCATATTTGAATCTTGGTAATTAGTTGATTTTAGCTTAGCATATTGGAAAATTCAGGATCCTTAAACTTTGTCTAAAGTTCTTTGAGAATAGGGATAGATGGAACCTGATTATCTCCAAGTTTTTTCTCAAGCTTTGTAAGTCTTGTTGTTAGCTGAGGATAAATCTCCACTTAGGAGAGAACTTCAGTTCGCTGCTGGTAATGAGGCTCTTTACTAAAGAGGGTTAAAAAGGATCCTTACAGAAAAAGATCTTTAAATATGAGGATCTTAGATCATTCATGGGAAATCTCTCCTTAGGATAACCTGTTTAGGTTATAGACTTTGACCAAATTCTTTTCTAACACCATTGGTTCAATGGATAACATGTTAATGTTATATATTGGGGAGGATTCCGATTTGTGATATAATTCATGGGGAAGATCCTTAATTATAACAACATGAAAATGTTATGATTCGAGTGTATTCTCTGGGAAAATTCCCCACGTGTGATAACATGTAGATGTTATAGACCTTATGTAGTTTCTGGTGTAAGATAGTAATTTTTGTATAAGATGAGAATGTTATAAACTTTAAGGATCTCAACATATGTTCAAAGATAAGAGGGTTGCCAAGCCATTGAATCATGCAATGACCCCCTTATCTGTATCCCACAGTTAGATATCATGCGTCCAAGCAAGGTATATAAACCTTTGTTCGTGTAAAAGAGGTAATTAGATCTTTAAACCTTAGAGAGGATTAAGTACCCTTAAGCATAGGAGAGATGATCAGTCTCTAGCTTGTGTATATGATAGTTTAAAGATTACATCGTTAAATATAGTGGGGTTTATCATGTATTAATACCATGAGATCCTCATGTGTCAAGATCCTTATGTTTCAGGATCTTAATTCTTAAGGATCCTTACATTTTAGGATCTTTAATCTTGAGGATCCTTATGTTTCTGTATATCAAACATTAGCTAGGGGTGGGCGTTATTCTAGTTAACGCCCCTCCGAAGCTTAAGTTAGTAATGTATTTGAGGAGAAAATAAACAATGACAAAAATTTTATGATAAAGAACATGTGTACCTTGGTTTTGTTGTGGATCTTTCGACCCTACTTACAAGTAGTATTCTTTGAGGTGTAAATCATTTCAGGCTCTTGGCAGAACGTCTCCGTTGAGTGTTTCCAACCAATATGCTCCTTTTCCCGCTTCCATGTCCATGAGATATGGTCCATCCCATTTAGGAGCTAATTTCCTTTACTAGGATCCTAGTTGTTTTGGAATGTTTTCCTTAATACCAAGTCTTCTATTCGGAACTTTTTGATTTTTATGTTCTTATTGTAAGCCTTGGTGATCCTTTGTTGATGAGTAGCAATGCGTATTTTGGCAAGAACTTTGAGTTCATCAATAGTGTCAAGATCATGTGCTAGGATTTTGTCATTGTTTTCTCGATCACTCAGTAAGTATCTTGCTGTCGAGATCACTACTTTGGTGGGGATCACAGCTTCTGCCCTAAACACCAAAGAGTAAGGGGTTTGACTTGTGGCTATGTTGGAAGTAGTCCTATTTGCCCATAAGACGAAAGGAAGCTCTTCTACACATATTCCCTTGTTCTTATCCAATCTTTTCTTTAAGTTGTTTACAATGATTTTATTGTTGGATTCTGCTTGGCCATTAGCTTGGGGAAGAACAGGAGTGGACATTATCATTTTCATTCCCCAAATTGTGCTAAAGTCTTCCGTACTTTTTCTTAAAAATTAAGATCCATTGTCGCATATGATTTCAGCCGTGATCCCGAACTTAGTCCAGATATTATGTTTAATAAATGATACCATCCCTTGTCTCTTACCCGAACGAAGGCTTCTACTTCGATCCACTTGGAGATGTAATTATTCGTCACCAGCATGAACAATTTTCCTCCTAGGGCTACCAGTAATTTTCCAACTATATCCATTCCCCATTTCATGAATGGCCGAGGGGAGATAACAGGACGTAGAGGTTCTGTCGGTTGATGTAGGATGTTGCTATGTCTTTGGAAAGCATCACACTTTTGAGAATCTAGAAAGGAATCTTTCCTCATGGTTAGGCAGTGGTACCCTATTCCTAGTATTTTGGAACATTAGGGTTTGCCCCCTGTGTGATTGCCACAGTCTCCCTCATGTATGTTATTCAAGACTTCTGTAGCTTCAGGATCTTCCAAGCATCTAAGGTATGGACCTTAGAGGATCCTATTTGTTGCGATCCCTTTGAGGAGGGATCCTAGGGTCAGGATCTCCAATAGTTGCTACACTTGTCAGTTATTTAGGATCTTCTGATTTGTCAGAGAGGGTTTCTGTGTCTGGGGTTACTATGTGGGTTATAGGGATCTTTGTTTCTGGTGGGATCTTAAGTTGTCTAATGTGTTATCTTCTATGATTTCTTCTCTGGGAACTTGGGTTAGGCTAACGTTTTTGAAATCAGAAGCTAGTTTTTTTAGGATCTCTAGATATTGTGCTAATCTTTCACCTTTCACTGCATAAGATCCATTGAAGGGATTAGTTAGTAATAAAGAATCAACAAATACCTGGAGATCCTGATTTGAAGATCCTTAGCCAATTCTAGTCCCACGACGAGGGCTTCGTATATTGCTTCGTTATTGAGAGTGTTGAATTCGCAAATAACTGTATGAGGTAGGATGTTCCCCTATGGCGATTTTAGTTTGATCCCTAGTCCTGTTCCCTTTTTATTTGAAGCTTTGTCTGTGTACAACGTCCGTTTTCCCATGTGTTCATCTTCTAGGAGTTGTTTGGCTTCCGTTTCTACTTCGTTTCATAGATCATTACTAAAGCCAGCCACAAAGTCTGCTAATGTTTGTTACTTTATGGCGGATCTTGGTTCATATCTGATGTCGAACATGCTTAACTTCACTGACAGTTTTTCCATTCTTCCTGACATTTCTGGTTTTCTTATGACGTTCTTAATAGGATAATTGGTTTTTACATGTATAGTATGTGTTTCAAAATCATGTTTTAATTTAATAGAAGCAGTTAATAAGGAGAGAATTAATTTTTCGAGGTGAGAGTACCTATTTTCAGGATCGAGACGTTAGTTACTGCGTTTGAGGGTACTGAGAGGTATAGGAGGAGCGATTCTCCGTCTATGGGCTTTAGCAGTAATGGCATGGAGCGCAAGTATTTTTTGAGTTCCTGAAAGGCTTTTTCATGATCTATAGTCCATTCAAACCTTTTGTTTTTCTTCAAGATTTTGTAGCAGGGCTTACATCTTTCAGTGGATATTTAAATGAACTTGTTGAGTGCTGTTACCCTTCCAATTGGCCTTTGGATGTGTTTTGTTGAAGATGGAGATTTCAACTTAATGCTTTCTTTGATCTGTTCCGGGCTTGCCTTGATTCCTCTCTTTGTTACCAAGTACCCAAGGAACTTGCCCGACTACATCCCAAAGGGGGATTTGAGTGGATTCAACTTCATATTGTACTCATCTAGGATGTCGAATGCTTCTTTAGGATCCCTGAGATGGTCTTCAGCTTTCATTGATTTCACTACCATTTCATTAATGTAGACTTCCATGGTATCCCCTAGATTGTCTTTAAACATCCGATTCACTGGTCTCTGATATGTTACACCTGCATTTTTATGACCAAAAGGCATTGCGGTCTATCAATATATACATGTTGGTGTAATGAATGTTGTATCTTCTTGGTTGGATGTCTCCATCTGTATTTGTTGGAATCCTGTAGAAGCATCCATGAAGGTCAGGAGTTCATGGCCAGCCGTCGCATCTATCATAGAGTCAATATGTGGAAGGGGAAAAGGATCCATAAGACAATCCTTGTTAAGATCCGTGTGGTCTATACATACTCACCATTTTCCGTTTTTCTTTTATACAACAACCATGTTAGTCAGCCATCTTGGGAACTTTACTTCCTTGATCATTCCCATCTTTAGGAGCTTCTCTACTTCTTCTTAGATGATCTGATTCCTTTTAGGTCCAAACTTCCTTCTATTTTAGTGTATTGGTCTGAAAGAGGGGTCAATATTAAGTTTGCGAGTGATAATATTCTTTTCTATACCCATCATATATTTGTGTTTCAATGTGAATGTCTTGATTCAAGTTCTTAGGAAGTTTAATAGTTCATGCTCAATTTGCTCAGGCATTGAAGATCCTATGAGGAATTTAGCTTTAGGATCCTCTTTTCCTAGCTACACTTCTTTCACATCTTGTTCCTTTGTTTCCAGGATGTGATGTGCCCCCTGCTTTGATTACTATGCCTGTTGAGGTTTGGTCGTTGATTTCATGGAGGTTTTATAGGATTCTTTCGATTCTTTTTGCTCTCCCATGATCTTGACCGTTCCCCATGGAGTAGGCAATTTTACACACTAATGATATGTTGATGGAACTGCTTTCATCTCGTGGCTCCACAGTCTATCTAGTATCACATTATAAGATGATAATGTGTGAATAACACAAATTTTGTATAGAGTTTACCCCCTCTGTGTATATCGGTAGCTTTATTTCTCCAATTGTGTGTTTCGTGTCTCTGCTAAATCCTATGAGGATCGAGGATCTCTTGATTATTTCTGCTTCTGGGATGTTCATCCTTTTTAGTGCGTCTAGGAGCATGATGTTGACCGAGGATCCTCCGTAAACAATGATCCTTCTCACGAAATGGTGGGCCATGTACAATGTTATTATGAGTCCGTCATGGTGAGGATCCCGAATCCCTTCCCTGTCCATCTCGTCGAATGTGATTTCGTTTTCACTGCTTAGCATGGTATTCTTCCATGGTCTATCTTCCTTTTCTGTTTTAGAGACCTTGCCATGTCTTTTAGCCTGAGAATTAGAAGTACCACAGATGTTAGATTCGCCTGAGATAACATTAATTATCTTAGCGTCGGAGGGTGGAGATCTTGGTTACTCCGGGATTTTGTGACCACCCTGGTTGTTCTCCTTGGATTTTTCTCTTTTTCTCCCGAGGATCTCTTTGAGGTGTTCCTTACTAAGGAGGTAGCTTATTTCTTTTCTTAGGGCTATGCAGTCCTCCATCGTGTGACCGAATTCTTCGTGTTAGGAACACCATTTGTACTTATCTTTCCAACTGGTGGAATTGTTATCCATCTTTGGACATCTTGCTTTGTCTCCGAGATCCTACATAGCATGATTATACCTGAAACATCCACAGAAAAACAATAGTCATTGATCCTAGGAGGTTCCTCTTCTTCTCCTTCATCTTCGAGGGGATTGACCCTGTGGTGACCTGGTTTGGAATAGGGCTTTGAATTGTAGCTTCTTGGGGTTGAGGATTCGGTCTTCCTGTTGGGGTTCTCATATTGAATAGAAGGGTTGCTTCTCTTCTATATTTCTTTGTCCTCTTCGAGGCTTATGAACCTTAACGCTTGGCACCTGACTTCGTTTAATCTTTTGCACAAGGTCATCACAAGGTCTTCGTAGAAGGGTGAATCCTTGCTTAGTCCCATCTCGAAGGCCTCTACGGTAGTAACCATGTCATTGTTAGGGATGCTCATAGCTTCCCTGCCGAACCTGTTAACGAAATCCCTAAGATTGTAAGGGATGACTAGTGATCTTCTCGAAAGATGTACTTCGAGAATATTGGTTATTGAAAATATTGATTGTAAGGGATGATACGGTAAGGGTTGAGCCAATGCCTTTGCATAGGCGAGCTTCCTTCAAGTGACCTGGGATGGGAATGATCTGCATCCTTTCTCGGTATACTATTATGTGCTCTTCTGGATCCGTAGTTCCATCGTAAAGCTTAATTCTAGGAGTTTGGAGGCGCTTAGAAACTTCAGTATTGGGTATTGCGGGAGCGAATCTCAACATCATGTGACCATTTGTGTTAACTGATGAAGTTCCCTGGCCATGTTTGGGTTTATTCCTACATTAACGTTAGTATAGAAAGTATTAATAGTATTGTTGTTTAAAAAGTTACTAGAATCAAGATTTCTAGGGGTGTTTAAAGGCTCATTGAGATCATTGATCATGGATGCTTGGTTGTCCCTAGTTATCCCTCAGGGCGAAAACACAGTGGTTGGAACTGTGTTCTTCTGACGATTTTTTGAGGATCCTGCATTATCTAAGTCCAGGATCCTTGGTTGTACAACCGTGAGCGTTGTTTCCTGAGACTTCTGAAATTCCTCCTTCATCATATCCACTTCTTTGAGTAGTGCTCTACTCTCCTCTTGTTGTCGGGTCACCTGTTGTGTCATTTTCCTCATTATAGTGAAAAGTTATGTAGTAGTGACTAACGCAGTCAGATCTTCGAGTCCTGAGGATCCCAAACTTCCCTGATTAGCAGTGGAGGCGGTGCCTTTCTTGGAAGTATCAGGCATTTTTCTCTGAGTAGGGTCCCACTCGGAGAAGGTTGTAGGATTTTGGTTGAAATGGAAGGAAAAGAGGATGACGAAAGGATCGGTTGTGGATACATGATTTTTTTGAGGATTTTGAACACCACGACCCCATGATGGGGGCCAAATTGTTTTGTTCAAAAATTAGACAAGTACTAGTGAACCAAATTGAATGACAGGTTGTGATGTTTGAATTGTGCAATAGGAAATGATAAAGAGAGTGAGACAATGGTTTACAAGAAAAGCCCTTGATCCTTGCTAGGATCTCCGGGACAAAACCTTGGGAGGTGACAATGATCAGCTGCCTTGATGATTTTATTAATGTAAAATGATGATTATAGAGAATGTTTTAGTAAGAACAAGTGAATGATTTCGTAGACTAAGCTTAGAGTAAAAAACAGTGTCTTGTGTGCGGGATACAAGTGTCAATTTATATTCTAAACTAGCCAACAAGATGTCTGATATTTCCGGGATCCTCTATGACCGGATTTACGAACGTTCTTTGACCAACTATTCCGGGTCTTTAGCATATTTGAGACGTTTCTTCGTTGAGAATTGGTCATCTTTTGAATACTTTTTCATTTATAATAATTATGAAGAGAATATAATCGTTATAAATGTTAATAAAAATAATAATGGTGATAGTCGGGATCCAAAGGTAGCTGAGGATCCTGCATATTTAAGGATCCTAAATATGTAAGGATCCTGGCCCTAACAACCTCCAAAAGGACCTCCTTGTTAAAGGAAAACTCTGGATAACTCTAAAAAGTACACCTGTCCGATCATCAGTCATGTGAATTTGGGATCCTTGGGATTCCAGGATCCTCTTGTTCCGTAATAGCAAACTCTTCTCCATGGTGCAGATGGTAAAGAAACAACTAAACAAACAATGGGATGAAAAAAAGACTATAATCCAGGAGATGGAATGAATGTGGGCGAAGATCCATAAACACTAAGGAGCAGCACCCTGGATCTTGCAGCTCATGATCCTGAACTTTGACAATATAGGATCCTCAGGAAACCGTTGGGGGAATGGGTCCTTAGAAAACCGCTGGGAGATAGGATCCTCAGGAAATTGTTGGGAGATAGGATCCTCATCACTAACACCTGCTTCCCATTGGGTGTAACCCTAGGTGAGTAATCCCATATGATCCAGGATCCCGACGAAATCTTCATCACTCCCAATAACAAGGATCCTGGTAAGTTTCTGAATAACAATACTTTTAAGACTAACTCTATGAAACTTGATACATGAATGAGTCCCGTAATGGCCAAAGAACTTCAACAGTTACGACAGATAATCTTATGCGTGCCTCAAGTGGTCCAACCTATACAAGAGCATGAAACCTCGTGATAGAAGTATGGATCCTGAGGAACATGTAGCACAATACATGGAAAGAATGGAGATCATCCCCATTCCCTCACACCTGAAGTAAGCTTTATTGTGCAAGGATTTTGGTCTGACCCTCACAGGACTAGCCTTAAAATGGATTCTTAATGTTACTCCTTACTCAATTTCTTCATTTTCTTATTTTCTTCATATTTTTAACAATCAATTTTTTAGTAGCAGAACATTCGAAAAGATCACTAGTGAACTTTATCGAGCCGTACTGGCTCCTAAGGAATGCATTAGGGAGTTCATAAACCGGTTTGGCAACGAAGCTTTGACTATTCGTAACATTGATATGGAAATTGTCATGGAAGCCTTCAAAATAGGCCTAAAGAAAGACTATCCATTATACGCAGACCTAATAATTACTCCATCCAAAATAATGGATGGAGTTAGAAGTAGAGTACTAAGGTTCATCAGGCTGGAAGAAGATAAGGAGACCCAAAAGAAAAGCAACCCTCCAAATTCATACGATAATCCCAATAGGAAGGCTGAGACCTCGACCCAAAGATCCTATAAATCAAAACCATGTTCCAAACTGTTGGAATAGTGTCTAAGGCTACAACTATATTTGGCAAGTATTTGACCCGGTTGTGCATGGTCCTTTTGGGTTGCCTTCACCATAGCAACTTGACAGGATGATTTATAATGAGAGAAGGAATATTATTAACATATTATAAGTATAATATAAGGAATAATAATATTATTGTTTGATTGATATAAGTCATAAATTAATTAGGAATTAATTTGGTGACTTAAAGAGATTAATTAAATAAGGGGGTATAAACTGTCAATTGTTTGATAGTTACACTTTGGGCTGTAAATCCTTTAAAGTTAAGGGGTGGACAAATTCTAGGGCTTAGGATAGCCATAAATTCGTCCAAGGGCTTATCTTGGAAGGGATTTGAATTGCTTTGAGTAATAGTTATCCAGCTAGCGTTTTAGAGTGAAACTCTAGGAGGCTTACAAGTATAAATAGACCCCATGGGCAAGGGAAATCGACACCTCTGCTAAAGCAAAGAAACCCTGGCCGATTTCATCCCCTCTCCTCTCTCACATATCATCCGCTTGCTAGTTGGTGTTTGTAAGCCTTTAGAGGAGTGACATTTGTGACTCTAAAGCTCCAAGAACAAGAAGATCAAACAAGTGTTTTGAGGTAAGCTTCTAACTCTGGTTTTGTATTGTTCTTATACTCAATTAGCCATTAGAAGTCTTGGATTCAATGTATGTTCAATTAGAGAAACCTAGATCCAAGCATTATGGTTTGCATGTGCACATAGGAATGTTCATATGGCCAAAACCCATCAGTGGTATCAGAGCCTAGTTTGGTTTCTATTGAATTGATACTTTGATTGCTTGTTTGTTGCAAAAAAATTCATTTTTCTGTTCTCTGCCTGCTCTACTCGGCGAGTCCCATGGTGGTACTCGGCGAGTAGGCTCAACTCAGCGAGTCCATCAGGGTATCTGGGTACTCGGCGAGTTTGAGCGTCAGAATGTGATAACTTCGGGGTTTCTTGTTGTTTATCTTATGGAAACTTGCCTTTTCATATTAGGTCAACCCTAATCCGATTTTTTGATATATATGACTATAATCTTGATCTAATTAAAGATATTTATCAATTAATAAAATATTTAATTTCCTTATATGATAATTAATTAATTATTTTGATTAAATTGGTAAATTATTTTGCAAGAAATCATTAAATAAATGAAATATGGATAATTATGTGATTTTAGATTATTTGTTATTTGATCCTTTATGTTTTAAAAGTTTAAAACTTGCCCTCAAGTTTTGAAATTTATATTTTGTGATTAAAAGTTTAATTTAGGAAAATTTAAATTTCAAACCCTAGAATTTTACAAGTTTAAAATTCAACCCTATACTAATATAATATTAGAAGACTATATATATATATATATATATATATATATATGTATAATTAAAATGCTAGTCTTATCGTTAGTAGGTCTCATTCACGAAGCCGGTCTATAAGGTGGGTATAAGGTTGTTGCCTATAAAATGTCGCTTAATGGGTGAACACTCTCACCCACCGCTTGCTTGATCGGTGGAGGGTCGTTAGCCGAACGGGTAGGATAGGGCAACTCTCTTTCCTCATTAATAAGTACAATGAATCTATAAAGAAACTACATGTTTTCAAAAATTTCCCAATCTTAGTTACTTTAGGAAAAGTGAATTGATGCAATCCCATGAAATTACACTTTGTACCCTTGCTAAGAAGTTAGTGGAGCGCGTGTGGTTTACCGGCACACTAATTGGTTCTATGCAAAGGTGGCAAAGGGTGATTAATTGTTTATCATAGTTTGATGGAGTGTGTGTGGTTTACTGTCACACCCCAAAACCACGAACGGCGGAAACGTTCAGGGGTGGAGGACGTCATGTACAGTATCACAACAGTGTAATATAATAAAAAAGCAACAACATCATCCATTGCATTATAAGTAAAGTTTTAATACATGTGTGTTCTTTAATGTAGTAAGACACCAAATATATACAATCAAAATAAAAGACGAGACTTGACTGCTCCGTCTTCTCAAAACCTGGCCTCCGTACCTATCTACTGATGACCTGAGAATACAAGTTATTTTGAAAGAGAGTATCAGCTTTAAAGCTGGTGAATTCATAAGTATTTAAGTGTCATTGTCTTTCTTACTAAAAGCAGTTTTAAAAGTCATGCAAACCTTTAAAATAAAATGTTGATGGACGTATGAAAAACCCTAGAAAATCCCTTATTTTCTATCAGTGTGAGATGTAGTCTTCTACCAAGACCCGAATGTTTTGTTATGACTATGTAGTCTTCTACCAAGACCCGAATGTTTTGTTATGTCAATGTAGTCTTCTACCAAGACCCGAATGTTTTGTTATGTAAAATGATAGTTTTTCCTTCTATTGACTAGTACTAAAGTACTTAGTCTAACTCATCGTTTATGTGAAAGAATCACAAAATAAAGTAAACAGGAAAATGTACTACTTTAAGTGTTGTCACTGGGTACTATGACCAACACAACATCGCCTTAAGCGAAATGTATAACCTAATGAACATCCAAAGATTGTCCAATTGTCCTCTGTAGCAGCAGCAGGTGGTTGGAAGGGTTAGTCCCAAATCGATCTACCTAATATAAGTAGTAACCTTAGACCTCCGTAGATGGTCATCGACCACTGGTGCTAATCAGTGGGGTTCGGAATGGTAAGTCCCGTCTAGTTATCCCATTGAACCGGGATAGGAAAGACAATTTACACAGTAAGTACTAATAAATCATCCTCGTAGTCCTAAGTACAAGTATCCAGGTAAGTGAATACAGGATAATGCATTTATGTAAAAGTGTTCCTGTATGGTATTCATGTATGTGTGTCCATGTAACAGGTAAGTATATGTAAACATATTCATGTATCAGGTAAACCTCTGTAAGTACTCATGTATCAGGTAATGTACTAGTATAGAGTCATGAATGAACCGACTCTTGTGTGATTCTTTGTAATAGAAGTAATGTTTGATATCTTCAAATTATCCCTACGATAATTTACTGTAATATAACTGGTTGATCATGTAGGTTTATACACTCTTACTACTCAAGGGTGTGGGAACAAAATGAAAGTTGTAAACTACAACATCAATACATATATAAGAATATAGGTGTATATACATAGTTTAGTTCAAGAATGAAAAATGGTTTTGTAAGACATCTTATGGGTTTTGAACAATGATTAACAATGACCTGAGGTCATTTTAATATACATTTCAAAGGTAAAACATTTGATAACAATGTGTTTTTAAGATTTAAAACCATTTCGTGTATCACATTTTGTAGTATGTGAAATCTGTTAAATGACAAACACAGTTATAAAATACATATCAATGATTTAATAACATGTTTGTTTCTACTTTTATTCCCCCCATTAAAGCATTTAAAATCCTTTAAAACATTGATTAGGGGTATGAACTCACCTGTAGTTGGTGATTGGAATGAACTGAACGGTATAGGATTGCTAGGTGTCAAGCGAGGACTTGTGCACACACTACAATCCAAATGAACATATAATCACACATATATGCACTCAATTAGACTCAAATGACTAATTGATAATGTTAAGACATCCTAGGCATAATAAACACTTTATATAAGTGTTTTAAGCCCTAAGGATTGCATCTAAGCCATTGTGGGACAAGGTACTTGTGTTTAGGGTTCCAAAGGACCCTATATGAGAGTTTACTCCCCATAAACCATCACACATGGAGTTTACGGTTGTAAATTCTTTAGTTTACGGTCGTAAACTCCTAAATATGTGTGTTTGGTGTGTTTTGAAGTCCCAAATGCTTTCTAGAATTATTCTAACTTGGTGGCTAAATCCTTGGAACGTTTTAAGGTCTAGAAATACTCCAAATAGGAGTTCACGGCCCTAAGGCTATTTCCCTTAGAGTTTACGGTCGTAAACTCTAAGTATAGGGTGTTTTTGTTGTTTTCAAGTCTCTTGCACTTGTGGTATATGTTCTAGAGTTTTATCCCTAGCATATGAAGGCATTTGGCACACCTTGGTGCCCTTTTTAGGAGTTTACGGCCCAAGAATCATGTCTTGGCCGTAAACTCACTTTGTTAAGTGATTTTGATGTGGTTTGGTCCTTCATTTTAGTGGGAACAATTTGTTGTAAAGGTTTAGGGCTTTAGGTGTCATGAAAACACTCCGTTTGAACATTTCAATGGAGTTTACGGCCTAAGATACACTTGGGCCGTAAAATCTCCTTTGTTTGTGTTCTTTGATGTGTTTAAGGCCTTAGATTAAATGGGAACTAGCCTAGATAAAAGCCTTAAAGTTTTAGAGCCCTTAAAACACCATTTAGTGTTTGAAATTGGAGTTTACGGCCTATGATAAACTTGGGCCGTAAACTCCCAATCTTGGGTGGATTTTGGTTTGTTTTCTTGTCCCTAACACACATACATATGAGTCTAAGGCTTTATCATAACACAAAGGTCGGTTTTGGCTTTTTTTCGGGAGTTTACCGCCCAAGAACACCTTGGGGAGTAAACTCCTAGATCTAATGATTTAGCCATCTAAATCATGTTATAAGCACATATAAAGCTTTCTAACACTACTAGACAGAGTTACTCACGTTTTGGGATAAAAGCCCGAAGATCCGTGAGAGAGAAAATGGCTTTTCTCTAGTTGGAAATGTGAATAATGAATCAATTTGGTTCAGAAATCTATTTATAGTCCTGAGATATTTTGGCAGAAAATATTTTTATTCCAGAAATGATCTCTAATATAATAAAGTGTTGGAATAATAGTGTTGCACAAAACTCTAGTGCGCCCACTCTCCTGATATTTCCTGAAGTGTAAACCCTGAATTGCTCAAACTTACACGAAAAAGTCTGAAAATTAACTGTGACTGCTATAACTTCTATTGAAGTGATATAGTTTGTACAAAATAGAAATTTCGGGTTGTCGCATTTACCGGCACGTCGAATAGGTGATTGTTACAATGAAGGCACCATGTGAATTTGCATGGTAATTCACAACCACTTTGTGATCCTCGGTATCCCAGTCACAAACGAGAGGGGCATATCGAGATTTAAACATGCCATTGAAAAGTTTCAATGAATCTCATCTAAACCTAGGAATTCTCAATACATTTAGACTTAGAGTTAGGTTTTATGGTGGAGAATTAGTGAATCGTCATTCACTTACCTTCAAAATGTTTGCATGTTAGATTACTATATCCCTTTTCTAAAGTGTAAATATTGTTGTTGGATCCTAGCCTTAATTTTCTTATTGGGTTATTATTAGGGATTCAAATTCTAATCTATCTTTGTCTTTTCTATTTGTAGATGTCGAACACAAACAATGCTACTGCTAGTTCATTCACATTGATGAGCCTTTGTCAAAAGGTCACTTTCGATGGAACGAACTTTAGCGAATGGATAAGATACATTCGCACGATTGCTCGCTATGAGGACAAGGAGTATGTCCTTGATGAGAAGCTCAAGAAGATCAATTCAGAAATTGCTACTCCGGCTGAAATCATCGCTTTTGAAACTCATGAGCGTGATGCAACGTAGGTAGATTGCATCATGATAGCCACCATGAACTCCGAATTCCAAAAGTCCTATGAGGACATGTACCCGTACGAGATGCACCAAGACTTGTTGGAGCGATACCACCAAAACGCGAGACAAGAGCGTTATGAGATTTTCACTAACATGATTTCCGCAAAGATGGGTCATGCAGAGTCTCTTACCGTGCACCTGCAAAAAATGCAAAGCTATGTCGACCGTCTTCGCAAGTTGAATGTTGACTTTGGGGAAGACTTGGCGATCGAGATGGTGCTTCACTCTTTGCCTCCAAGTTACAATCAATTTAGGATGACCTACCACATGAACAAAGAGAAGGTCACCCTAAGTAAGCTCCAAGGTCTCTTAAGGGTTGCTGAAAGCAACTTCAAGGACAAGTCTGTTGCACCAACTCCCAATCCACCGCATGGTCCTGTTTTGGCCATTGGGCAAGGAAAGGGAAAGAAGAGGAAGGCTTCGTCTAAGAACCATCACAAGGTTAAGCCCCGAGATGGTGCCTATTCTAGTGGGACCAAAGTTAATCCTGCCAAACCCTGTCCTAACCCTAAGGAGGCAGAGTGCCATCATTGCCATAAAATAGGGCATTGGAAGAGAGGCTGCCTAGAGTACCTACAAGCCATCAAGGAAGGAAAGATCAAGCCGTCTTTCGCAGGTATACACACAATCAAATCTAACAATTCATCTCATGATATTTCTTGGGTTCTTGATACCGGTTGTGGTTACCACATTTGTTCTAATGTGCAGGAACTAAGAAGAAATAGAGACGTGGAGCATGTAAGAATAAATCTAGTCATGGGGAACAGAAGATCGTCGCCTGTGACCAAGATTGGAGTGTATTCTTTAGTGCTTAGGAATGGTTTAGTTTTAGATTTGAACAATTGTTGCTATTCGCCAGAAATGGCTAGCAACATCATTTCATTTCATGGTTTGTTTAGACAAGGTTTTAGATTTTCTTTATGAGAATGGTTCTATTTTGGCTTATCTAAATGGTGTCTTTTATTTTGAAGCTATACCATGTAATGGAATTTATGAAACCGTTATGATTGTAGATAACTTAGGAAATGATGTTTTATGCATGGATTCTTCCAATAGTATGGATAGAGCATCCTTGTGGCATTGTCGTCTTGGACATGTCAACAAGAAGCGTATAGCCCAACTCCAAAAGGATGGAGTGTTGGAGTCATTCGACCTTAGGGAAGATGACACATGCGAGTCTTGTTTGCTTGGAAAGATGACTAAGTCACCTTTCACAAGTACGTGTGAAAGGGGTGAGGGTCTATTGGACTTAATACATACCGATGTATGTGGACCATTTATATCAACCACGAAGGATGGCAACCGCTTCTATGTGACTTTTACCGATGACTATAGTAGATATGGGTATATCTACTTAATCAAGCAAAAGTCAGAAACTTTTGAAAAGTTCAAAGAGTTTAAGAATGAAGTGGAGAATCAATTGGGCAGGAAAATCAATATGCTTCGATCCGATCAAAGAGGAGATTACCTAAGTCTTGAATTCCACGATTATCTCAAGGAGTGTGGAATAGTTTCATAATTGACGCCACCTAGGACACCACAATTGAATGGTGTGGCAGAAAAGCGTAATTGAACCTTATTGGACATGGTTCGCTCTATGATGAGTCATGCTTCACTACCTATCTCTTTTTGGGGGTATGCCTTAGAGACTGCCACCCATATCCTTAACTGAGTCCCTACTAAGAAGGTTGCCAAAACACCTCACGAGATGTGGACAGGGAAAGCTCCCTCGTTGGCACGTATCAAGGTTTGGGGTTGTGAGGGTTTCGTAAGACGAGATACTCACGACAAGCTCGAACCTCGTAGTGAGAGATGTATTTTCATCGGCTACCCGCAGAAATCCTTTGGATATCTCTTCTATAGACCGAAGGACAATGTAGTCTTCGTTGCAAGGAGAGGAGTTTTCCGAGAGCGAGAACTCATAAGCCAAGGAGACAGTGGGAGGCAAATTGAGCTTGAAGAGATTCAAGAGTCGATAGATGAAGGAACCTCTACCGCTGGCACTCAACCCGAGGAGGAGACTCCGGTTGAGCCTATTGACCAGTCCTTACCTCTTAGACGTTCCGAAAGAGTTAGAGTTCAACCCCAGTTTTATGGATTTCATATTACTACCGAAGGGGACACGTATATTAGTGATGGTATACTAGTAAATCTAGATGAACCTAAAAGCTTTAAGGAAGCCATGGCAGGCCCGAAGTCTACAAAATGGTAAGAGGCAATGGACAGCGAGATCCAGTCCATGTATGACAACCAAGTTTGGAATTTGGTCAATAATGTGCCCGGACGTAAGACCGTTGGGTGCAAATGGATCTTCAAAAAGAAGACCGACGTGGATGGAAATGTACACACATATAAGGCGCGATTGGTTGCGAAGGGCTTTACTCAAACTCCCGGAGTTGACTATGATGAGACCTTCTCACCAGTTGCGAAGATAAAATCTATTAGGGTGATGCTAGCTATTGTCGCATTTCATGATTATGAGATTTGGCAAATGGATGTCAAAACCGCTTTCCTTAACGGGAAGTTGGCTGAGGATGTTTACATGGCTCAGCCAGAGGGTTTTGTTGATCTGAAGCATCCGAATAGAGTGTGTAAGCTTGAGAAGTCCATTTATGGACTTAAGCAAGCATCTCGCAGATGGAATCTTTGCTTCGATGAGAAAGTCAAAGAGTTTGGATTTGTACGAAGCAAAGATGAATCATGTGTATATGTCAAAGCCAGTGGGAGCATAGTTAGCGTTCTCGTTTTGTATGTTGATGACATACTACTCATAGGAAACGACATCCCGACTTTGCAGGAGGTTAAGTCCTGGCTCGGGAAGTGCTTCGCTATGAAGGATCTCGGAGAAGCTTCCTATACTTTGGAAATAAGGATAGTAAGAGAGAGAAGTAAGAGACTAATAGGACTTAGTCAGAACACTTACTTAGATAAGGTACTAAAACGTTTTAGTATGGAAAACTCGAAGAAGGGAGAATTACCGATACAAAGTAATGCCAAGTTGAGTAAGACTCAAAGTCCGAGTGCCGAAGCTGAAATAGCAGGAATGAGCCGAGTACCATACGCTTCCGCATTTGGCTCAATAATATATGCTATGACTTGTACTCGCCCTGATGTAGCCTTTGCTTTGAGCATGGTTAGCAGATATCAAGGGAATCCTGGCAGAGCTCATTGGATTGCGGTGAAGAATATCCTTAAGTACCTTCGGAGGACGAAGGAATGGTTCTTAGTCCATGGAGGGAGTGATGACTTGAAGGTGCGAGGGTATAGTGACGCCAGCTTCCAAACCGACCGAGACAACTACCGTTCACAGTCGGGCTGGGTCTTTACCCTTAATGGAGGAGCAGTGACTTGGAAAAGTTCCAAGCAGGAAACCGTAGCTGATTCAACGTGTGAATCAGAGTACATTGCAACAAGCGAAGCGTCAAAGGAGGCAATATGGCTGAAGAACTTCATTGGTGATCTTGTAGTCGTACCCGCCATAAAGGACCCCATAGAGATTTTATGTGATAATGAAGGAGCGGTTGCCTTAACCAAGGAACCGAGAGATCATGGTAGATTTCGACATATCGATAGAAAATATCACTTTATTAGACATCGTGTAGAAGAAGGACAACTCGTAGTGAAGAGGATATCATCGGAAGATAACCCAGCAGATCCGCTTACGAAGGGACTGAGTAGGGTTAGGCACTTGCAGCATGCTAGGAGTATTGGGCTGAAGGATGATATTAGTATAGATTAGATGGTAGTAGAAACATGTAATAGATAAATGTAATTAACATTTGACGATTAAATAAAAGAGTATTATTTATGAGTAATGTTACTGTCTTATGTTAATTGTTTAACTATTGTTTCATTTTGCATGTTTTGACTTCCAGAATAATTGAGTTTATTAAGAATAATCGAATTATTCGAATTTTCCACAATCGTTCATATGTTGGAAGTCGATATGACTGAAGATTGTTATGAATTGGTGTGTAGATTGTCTAAATTGTATTAGACATATCAAAGGGTTGCTGCAACGTTCATGAGTTCTTATGAACTGGTTTTGAGCATTGGAACAAACCCACGCTTGCTGGAATCACCTTATGGAATATGATATAAAAGGCTGATCGCAAGACGATTATGTCATATAATCTTAAAACCTAGATGTATGGTTGATTAATGAATAAGTAAATGCATATAAGTCGAAGTTTATCTGTTACTTTTATCCTAAGAGGTTAAAAGCGATATCTCGTCCGCTCGATGATTTGATTTGACTTATGCGTCGGGCCCGGTCAGAACTGAATTGATGTGTTCAATTAAGTTCTATGTCAAATGAATCAGAAATCGAGAAACCAAATGCTAGACAAAATTATTCCATAGAATTGTCAGCATGATATCTAAACAGAGGACTGTACGATCCCTTATTTAAAGGACAAGATTGATTAGATCAGAGTTTGACAGCGTCTTTGAGAGCTACGATTGCAAATCGAATTGTACTTGTGCATATAGTTACTAGACTTATCCAAGTGGGAGACTGTTGGAATAGTGTCTAAGGCTACAACTATATTTGGCAAGTATTTGACCCGGTTGTGCATGGTCCTTTTGGGTTGCCTTCACCATAGCAACTTGACAGGATGATTTATAATGAGAGAAGGAATATTATTAATATATTATAAGTATAATATAAGGAATAATAATATTATTGTTTGATTGATATAAGTCATAAATTAATTAGGAATTAATTTGGTGACTTAAAGATATTAATTAAATAAGGGGGTATAAACTGTCAATTGTTTGATAGTTACACTTTGGGCTGTAAATCCTTTAAAGTTAAGGGGTAGACGAATTCTAGGGCTTAGGATAGCCATAAATTCGTCCAAGGGCTTATCTTGGAAGGGATTTGGATTGCTTTGAGTAATAGTTATCCAGCTAGGGTTTTAGAGTGAAACTCTAGGAGCCTTACAAGTATAAATAGACCCCATGGGCAATGGAAATCAGCACCTCTGCTAAAGCAAAGAAACCCTGGCTGATTTCATCCCCTCTCCTCTCTCACATATCATCCGCTTGCTAGTTGGTGTTTGTAAGCCATTAGAGGAGTGACATTTGTGACTTTAAAGCTCCAAGAAAAAGAAGATCAAACAAGTGTTTTGAGTTAAGCTTCTAACTCTTGTTTTGTATTGTTCTTATACTCAATTAGCCATTAGAAGTCTTGGATTCAATGTATGTTCAATTAGAGAAACCTAGATCCAAGCATTACGGTTTGCATGTGCACATAGGAATGTTCATATGGCCAAAACCCATCACAAACTTGATCATTATAGGGTTAATGCCCTTGACGATGATATAGAGGATAGTGACTTCCCCAGGATCACTAACTATTGTTTTTCTATGGATGTTTCAGGTTTAGTTGTTGCCATATAGGATCTCATGATGCCAATGTAATCAAATTTATTTTTGGAGGATCTGACATCTGTGGAACTTCTTTTCATGCAGCTACAAGGCACGCCAAAGAATCCATGATTGAAAGGGATGAAAGACCCCGAAGGAACATGTCGATAACAAACAGCAAGGAGATCATCTTTGACTAAAAGGATAGAAAAAACACCCAGAATGATCATCATGACGGATTGGTGATAACTCTGTACATCACTTTTTCAGGAGGATCCTGGTGGATGGAGGATCCTCGGTGAACATCATACTCTTAAATGCTTTGACCAAGATGAACATTCTAGAATCCGAGATAATCAAGATATCCTTAATACTAATAGGATTCAACAGTGAAACAAAGCATACGATTGGAAAGATCAATCTGCCTGTCTACATCAAAGATGTAGGAAATGGATCATTGACATAAAAGAGGTTCCATCAACGTACCATCAATGCGTCAAGACGCCTACCCCTTGGGGGATAGTGACGATCATTGGTGATCAGCTAGAATCCAAAGAATTACACAAGACCATAATGAATCCTTCATCAGTACCAAGACAATCAAAGCAATTAAATTAGGGGGAACGAGGCATACTACAAACAAGTGAACATGATATGAAAGAAAATAACCTAAATCCTAAGGATCCTAAAGCCAATGTCCTCATAGGATACTCAATACCAGAACAAATCAAGAAAGAACTAATAATGTTCTTAAAAGACAAAAGCAAGACCTTTACTTGGAAGCATGAGGATATGACAGGTATACATAAGAAAATTATAACTCATAAACATAACATTGATCCTTCTCTCAGACCGATATATCAAAATAGAAGAAAGTTTGGACCCAAAAGGGAGCAAATCATCCAAGAGGAAGTTGAAAAACTTCTCAAGACATGAATGGTAACAGAATTCAAGTTCCCAACATAGCTAGCCAACGTGGTGGTAGTTCTAAAGATGAACGAAAAATGGCGAGTATGTGTGGACTACACGGATCATAATAAGGCTTGCACTACGGATCCTTTCCCTTTACCACACATCGACTCCATGATAGATGCTACAACATCCCATAGATTACTAACATTCACGGATGCCTAGGCTGGATTCCAACAGATATAAATGGAACCATACAATAAAGAAGATACTACCTCAATAAACCCTACACAAAAAATTGGGACACCATGGAAGGCTACATTGAGGATATGGTGGTCAAATCCAAAAGAAATGAAGATCATCTTAGGGATCTTGAAGAAGCATTCGATATATTAGATGAATACAACATGAAGCTAAACCCATCCTAAAATGGTCACCTAGAGGGGAATAAAAGTGAGTCCTGGCCAAGGATCTTTGAATTGGGAACCACTCCTCCCACATCTTTCAGTATCTTTGGATGTTGTAAGTGTTGTTCTGGCCAATGATATTGATGGATAACAGCAACCTATTTACTATGTAAGCAAAAAGTTTCTACGATCCTGAAACTAGGTAGTCTCTCCTTGAAAAAACAACACTTGCACTAGTGACAACATCTACCAAATTAAGACATTATTTTGAAACTCGTACTATACATGTCAAAGTTAACTATCCTATTAAGAATGTCTTGAAAAAACCATAAATGTGAGGTAGAATGACTGAATGGTCAGTGAAGCTCATCACATATGAGCCATGATCCTTAATAAATTCAGAAGCAGTAGAAGATTATGTGGCTTATTTTCCTGATGATCTACAACCGAAGGTATAGTTATAAATCCAATCACTTCAAGAAAAAGAAAACATGAGGGATTTGATACTATTTACATATGGAGCATCCAAATTTAGTGGAGTAGGCCTTGGGATCATAATAAAATCGCCACAAGGGGACATCCTACCCTACTCGATTAGTTGTAAATTCAAGGCGACAAACAATCAAGCTGAGTATGAAATACTTATCATGGAACTACAACTAACTAAGGATCTTTAGATTAAGGATCTTCTGGTATATGTCGATTCGTTATTAATAAGTAATGATTTTAATGGATTATATGTAGTTAAAGGTGAAAGACTAGTAATATACCTTCAAAATCTTAAAAAATTAGCCTCTGAATTTGAAGCTTTTAGTTTGAATCAAGTTCCTAGAAAAGATAATACCGAGGCAGAGACATTAGCCAACTTAAAGTGTTCGCTCATGATCTCGCCAGAGACCAGGATCCCAGTAACCCACATAATGATCCTGATGATAGAAGATCCCCCCAGAAGACCTGATGACCTCGAAGATGATGATCAGTCGACCACCATAGCATCAATTAGAGGCCCAATTCCTCGATCCTCTAACCAAGATCCCAATCCAAAGACTCATGATCCTTAGAGAAATTCAAGATCCTGGACACAACCCATCATATAGTATCTCTAGAATAGTACAATCCCAAAAGAAGAAAAAAGAATAAAGTGTTCAAGATGATGATCTCATGCTTTGTTATGATCCACAGAGTATTATAAAAGAAATCCAGAACAGGTCCAAATCTAAGACCAAGAAGCCGTGGAAGTTCTAAAAATACATACATGAAGGGGATTATGGCAACCACACTAGGGGCAGATCCTTGTGTTCTAAAGTGTTAAGAACAGGACACTATTGCCAACCATGAAAAAACCATGAAAAAACATGCTCAGAAGTATGATGCCTATCTCATTGCTTCAGAAGCAAGAATGGGGGCATATTGACTGGCTACCCTAGAAGGAAGCATCTTTCGAAGATCGTGAAATGCAATACACCTTGAAGTGTAGTTTATGTAAGTCAATTTAATCATAGTTCATCATAACTGAGTTGAGGTACCTACCTACTCCTTACCCTCATTTCCTTTCGTTCTTTATTTTTATTCTAAGAACAGTACTGACACAAGCATCATAGGAATGTTAGCCAAGCAAACACTCATCCCAAGCTAACATTTGCGACATGTAGCAACTCAAGGATCCTAGCCACTACGAATAAAGACTAATCATCTCTACTCCGATTAAGGTTACTTAATCCACTCTAAGGTTTAACGAGTTAATAACCTCTTTCATCTTGTATTCGGTTTCCCACACCTCTCACTTCCACTCGATATCTTACTATGGCATGTGAGTAAGGGGATAATTTCATGCTTTTGTGAATTGGAAAACCTCTTATTTCTGAACATATGTTAAGATCCTAAGGTTTAAAGATTTAATGACCTCTTTCTCACGAGTTTAGGTTTCTACACTTCGCTTGGACACATTATATCTTACTACATGAAGTGAGTAAAGGGATAATTTCACGCTTTAGTGACTTGGCAACCCTCTTATTTCTGAACATGTGTTAAGATCCTAATGTAAATTTCTATGGTTTATAACATTATCATGTTATCTTACGAAATGGCATTTTCCCCAGTTATTATCTAAAGTTAGGATTCTCCCCAGTTATTATCTGATGTTGGGATTTTCCACAGTACATATTAAGTTGAGATCTTCCCTAATATTACTTAAATAGGCATTTTCCCTCGTATATATTCGGTTGAGATTTTCCCCACTACAACTAAAGTTGGGATCTTCCCTTGTAGATCTTAAGTTGGGATCTTCCACGACATATCTTCGGTTTGGATTTTCCATAGTATTTCATAATTTGGGATATTCCCCAATATTTCTTAAGTTGGGATCTTCTCCAAGATTTCTTTAGTTGGGATTCTCCCCAATAAATTCTAATGCTAGTATTATCTCCCAAGAGCATATTCAGAAGAATTATCTTCAAGATGATAAGATGACAATCCTAAAGAGAAGTTCAAAGAGATAATTAAAAGTCTAATACAAATTTTAGAAAGAAGATCCCTCCAGGTTCTATATATCTTTATCTTCTATGCTTAATACGACCGATGTTTTTTGTAAAACAATTATGGCTAATCGAGGATCCTTACTAATGAACCTTTAAATTAACTATTCGCTCATCAGAAGTTATCGAAGACACCACGAAACTAAAGAATTTATCCTAGGTTTTTTTTATGTTGGGATTGATTCCCAGTAAATTCTAAAGTCGAAGCTTGAGAATCTTTTCTAAGGAAAAGAACAAGGATGAAACATGAAGCTTACGAAAAAACTCAAAGGGTGACAACCAGGTTCTGTCTATCCTTGTTTTAAACTTTTGAGAAATCTTTAAATTTTTCTAAATAAAGTTTGAGGATCTCAAACTCTTCAAGAACCCAAATAAATAATATTTCGTGGTTATCAGATTTCTAAGTTTTAAATTGATACTTTCTGAAAAAGGTTTTCAATTTAAGTATTACTTTATAACTCCATAAACTTTTCTTCTAAATGTTTACCTACTTTTCAAACAAAAACTTACCTCTTCTAATACCTCGAGATCCTGACTATTACAAGATCCTGATCAAGTAATATTTTATCTCGGATCTTTAGTATTCTAAAATGTTTTTGTAAATTCTAAACTCGTTAGGATCGTGATCATTTAAGAACCTTTAGAAAAACCTTTTTAAACCTACTTCTAAATCTAAATCAACCACAGAAGAAAAGAGATAATCCAAAGCATAAGTATAAAAGGGGTTACCCTCATACCCAACAAAAAAAAAATATTGTTTTACAGAACAATAAATTAAATTTTTTTTTACATTTATCTAACTTAATTTAAAATTTGATCACCCCCAGCTCGGATATACTCTTTCTATTTCTTCTCTTCTTCTCTGTAGGATCCTGACCAACATCTACAAGTTTGCTAGTCAACTTAGCCAGGATTTCACACCAACAGGAAATGTTCCAAGAGCATGCATTCTCCACATCCTCCGCCAACTTAATCTTTACCTCCCAGATGGCGTGAAAAACATTGCTCTTTACCTTTGCAATCACCTCCTTGATCCCCACCGCATGCTCCTCCTCTTTCCACGCTTTCTCCTTACTCAGTTTCTCCACCCTCTTCAGAAGCTCCTCGTTGATCCCCCTCTTACTCCTAAAGGATTGCTCCACCCAGTCAAGCTTAACCTTTAGATCTATGAAGGACCACGGTAAGAGAAGTGAAATCAAACAGAAGAAATCAGAAAGATCCTTACAGCTTGCAAGAAAGAGATAATCTTCCTTAGCGTTTCATCCACCAAAAGGATCTCCAAATCCAAGGTCTCATCCGACTTCCTTTTTCGGGATCCTGGACACTTCACGGTTAGGTCTATCGAGGTTCTCTTCGAAGGAAGAGAAAATAAGGTCTTCTCCGTCTTGACCACAAGTTGGCCAAAGGACATGGAGGAGTCGATATCAACAAGGGTGAACCAAGCACTAACATGTATAGCATTGGATCCTAAACATAATAAAGGAACTCAATAAGGCCAGGATCCTCCATGAAAATTAAAAGATAGACATACAAAGGATCTTTACATTTTGACATGGGGGAATAGCAGATGTACTCTCTTGAAAGCTAATTTGTTTGAACCTAAAGCATCTTTCAGTCTCAGGGAAAAGAGGGATACTCCCAACCTTCTCCTTGGTATCTTCATGAGTAGGGACGTGATCCTAGAACATGCTGCATCAAAACAAATAGAAAAAGGAAGTTCGAATTTCAGATCCTCAATGAAATAAAATAAAATCCTATCCTTTCTAACCTAATTCCATGCCAGGAGATCATCATCGGGGATGGATTCACATTTTACAAAGAATTATTTCACTTTCCAAGAACCATTGTTTTGTTTAAAGTTTAAATAAGATGTGAATTATTTGTTTTGACTTTGAGTAGGAAATGAGAATACCCAAAAGTTTAGATATCATAAACATGGGACAAATCAACTAATCCTGTGCATAGATTGGCTCAATTGATTAACCTAAAACAAGATCCTTCCAGATCATAGGAACAATTTGGATGGAACCAAACCCAAGTAGGAAAGACAAAGGCATGTTTGGCCATAGCATCAAAAAGCTCAGAAATCACATCATCAAGACAAGCTCTAATTGATTTCAAGGACTCAGTGTCGTTATCATCAAAAGAAAAAGTCTCATCGTGAGACAAAATCTTTTAATCGAGGAAGTCCTCATAGAAAATTGTAAGGATGCTCGAGCAAGAACATAGCACCTTTTTTACCCATGATCGTCAAACAAGGAAATGAGAAGAAAGGAACTGGAAATTTACCTTCAAGATAACTGATAACCCTTGAAAGAGAGCTAAAAGAAGTAACAAAATATCGGTAACCATTAAACCCTATTTATGTGGATTTCAGAGGAAAGAGAACTTTGACATCGTATTCATATCTTTCGCATAGATACAATTCTATTTGTTAGAGTTTTAATTTCAACAACCAAATCTATATTTTTAAATAAAATTATACCTTTAAATATTCAAAATTAAATTAAATTTTTGCAGGTATAGTTTGGGGAATTATTAGGGCGCAGATCCTCAATGCTATCTAGGATCCCGGATCTCAAAGATATCTAAAGATCCTTAAATCTATCCTGAATCCCAGATCTTAAAGGAGTCTTAGGATCCCGAACATACATCAGGATCATGAATATCACCATTATTATTTCCTAACAAGTTTACCGGTTATATTTCTTCCTTATTTCTCACTTGTGAAAAAAATTGTCAATATAGGACTCATTCACAATGAAGAATCAATCCAACCAGGGTTAAAACCTAGGAATACTAAGTCAAAGCACGTTTCCAATACCTGTTCAGTACGATTGAGGATCAAGGGCTTTCCTTGTAAATCACTTGTGCAGTCTTATTCTAATTTGTTTAATCACTTCATCTACAACACCACAGCCTCTCATTAAACTTGCTTGATACAAACATAGTAGATTCTTGACGAAAACAACCATATCTTTCAAAATTATACAACCATTCTACAAACATTTTGAATCCTTGGATCGAAGTGTTCTAAGACCTGAAAAGAAGTGAGCGTTAGTGCATAAATGGATATACCATAAAATATCAGTTTGCGGCATATTATAGGTCAGATGTCGGACATAGACTTCATCGAATAGCTTCCAGAATGGATTCACCCATGAGTGAATCATATTTATTCAACAATTTTAGCGGCTCTCTAGTTAGTTTTTTTCTACCATGTGATCAGAGTGTCGGTGTAGTTGTCTTCAGAGATGTAATTGTTTTGGTCAAAAATTGATCAAGTGTAATTCAACCAAATTGAATGAGAGGTAGTGGTGTTAGTGTAATGTAAGTATCAAATTGTAATCAAAGTGAGACAAATAAGTTACAAGAAAACCCCTTGATCCTTTGTAGGATCTCTGACATAAAAACTTTGGAGATGATAATAATCTCTTTCCTTAAATCTATCCTGAATCCCAGATCTTAAAGGAGTCTTAGGATCCCGAACATACATCAGGATCATGAATATCACCATTATTATTTCCTAATAAGTTTACCGGTTATATTTCTTCCTTATTTCTCACTTGTGAAAAAAATTGTCAATATAGGACTCATTCACAACGAAGAATCAATCCAACCAGGGTTAAAACCTAGGAATACTAAGTCAAAGCACGTTTCCAATACCTGTTCAGTACGATTGAGGATCAAGGGCTTTCCTTGTAAATCGCTTGTGCAGTCTTATTCTAATTTATTTAAATACTTCATCTATAACACCACAACCTCTCATTAAATTTGCTTGATACCCACATAGTAGATTCTTGACGAAAACAACCATATCTTTCAAAATTATTCAACCATTCTACAAACATTTTGAATCCTTGGATCGAAGTGTTCTAAGACCTGAAAAGAAGTGAGCGTTAGTGCATAAATGGATATACCATAAAATATCAGTTTACGGCATATTATAGGTCAGATGTCGGACATAGACTTCATCGAATAGCTTCCAGAATGGATTCACCCATGAGTGAATCATATTTATTCAACAATTTTAGCGGCTCTCTAGTTAGTTTTTTTCTACCATGTGATCAGAGTGTCGGTGTAGTTGTCTTCAGAGATGTAATTGTTTTGGTCAAAAATTGATCAAGTGTAATTCAACCAAATTGTATGAGAGGTTGTGGTGTTTGTGTAATGTAAGTATCAAATTGTAATCAAAGTGAGACAAATAAGTTACAAGAAAACCCCTTGATCCTTTGTAGGATCTCTGGCATAAAAACTTGGGAGATGATAATAATCTCTTTCCTTGATGTGTTGTATTGATTTTAATTTGAGGTTACAAATATTATGAAAGTAATAAGAGTGAAAGAGTAATGGTAGAGCTAATCGTGTGTGTTCGGTGCTAGATACATGTGTTAGTTATAGTCTAGTGTAAGTAACAAGAAGTCTGATAGTTCTGGGAACCTCCAAAATTGGCATATGAACGTTATTTGACTTGGAATTCCTGGTCTTTTGACTGTTTGAGATGACTCTTTTTTTAGAATTGGTCTCGTGTTCACTAGTTTTGCGCATGTATTAAAAATAAATAAAGAAAAATATAGCCGTTATAAGCGTTAGGAAATATTAGGGATAATAATCAGGATCCTGGAGTACGTCTAAGGATCCCAAGGCTTCAGAAATATTTGAGGATCCTGAACACAATTCAAGGGTATTACCTATAATAATTGCCCCTAAATTATACCCGTGAAATATAACTGTTAGTGTTTAGATATTTTGAGGTATAGTTTTTAAGTAAAAAAAACTAAAAATCCCTAACAGATGGGGTAATTTGAATTTCATCCGCTAGATTTCTAGCTATTGGAATTGGTCAATCATCCATCTACCTTTCAGTGATTTTTGTATAAATAGGACCTCCAACTCCTAAGTTTTATCTCATTCTTCCATCTTTCATTCAGTCGTCAGTTGAATACCATCGAAGGTACTAATCTTGTTTCCTTTTTTCCTTCTTATCTTTAGTCATGTTCAAAAAATCTATTCGTTCTCGCTTCAACATCATCCTTGTTCTTGATGAGGATTTCAAGGACTATAAGATTTTATCTTACGAGGAAACTTGTACCTTCAATGACAATGACATCGAGGTCGTGATATCGGCTGGAACTTTTCATACCGACACCATCTTTAGGGATTTTAATGCTTGGATCCAACCTGATTTTGTCTCTCCCTCTTTAGTTTGTTTTCCTGAATATCCTTTCACCATAGGACTTTCTTACCCTTCTTTGGAGTCATTTCTAAATTTTTCGGGATCACTAAAATCTCATACTTTCAAGTCGTGCCAACAGTTTGAATGATCTTGTATTAGATCAATCATTTGAACCGCTCAAGCAATCGTATCAATAGTTTACGTGAGCCAACATACATCTATGATCATTTGAAGGTCAAAATCAATAAATCATTCCTTGTATTGAAATCAAAGCGTAATGATGGTGCTTGGAAAGGGAGATATTTGTTCGTGAAACGCGACTGGATTCCTGATGGAAATCTTCTATCAGAATATTGGATTAAAAAGGCCAGGGTTTCCTTTTTTGTATTAAGAACCCTGAGATTCACACTTCTTGTTTTTTTTATGTTTTTCAACCTTCAAGTTCGACAAGCTAGTTCCTCCCGTAGAAGATATCGAGGTTAGAATCAAGAGTTTCCAAACTCTGTCCAAGTTAGAGAGGTCATTTAGTCTTGCTCAGTTCAATCATCAAGAAAGTTCCTCTACAACTATCTCCATGTCTAAAGGTAAGGATCCTTCCTATATTTTTCCTTTTCTAATGAAGGATATTGAATTCATAATGTTTCTTTTGTTATGCTCAAGATCCAAGAGTACACACTCTGGTGCCCATTTCTCCCTTGTTGACCTGGATACGACCTTGTCCAATAGTCAAATAGTGGTGAAGAAAGAGAAGACTTCATCCTCAGTTCCGATAATAAGAGGTCTCGTAGATCTAACGGTGAAAACTTTGGTATATAAATATAGAAAGAACACCAGTCCTACGAATTTGAGCTTGGAGAATCTTGGGGTGGTGGATGCACTTCGGAAGCTGGGTTGTAAGTACAAACATCATTTTTCTTTTCACATTTTCCTCTTAAGTTCTACTAATGTTTTTTTGTTTCAGGTCTATGACCATATCTATGATGATTTGAGGATTCGACCTGAGAGGGCTAAGCATGTACTCAAAGAGAAAGAGAAGATGTGGAAAGCACCCACTGAGGACCTCCTAAAAAGGGTGGAACTCTTGATTAAAGATAATGCCAGGAAAGAGGAAGACCACGAGGCGGAGATGGCGGACGTGATCGCCAAGGCAAAGGCCAACATTGCCCTGGTTGTTTGGGAGGCCAAGATCAAACTATCCAAAGATGTAGCCAACGCAAGATCCTAGAATTTGGCTAGGTGGCAAGCAAACTTAGCTATATTATTGGGTGATCCTGCCAACACCAATGAGGATCCTAATGGGTCACAACCGATAACGAATGAGGAGGAGAACACCCTAGGAAATGATGAAAAAGCCACGGTCTATGCATCTTAGCTAATAATATTTTGCATGCTTTTGTCCAAGACAATGTTTGTTTCTTATGCAATTTATGTACCACTTCTTTGTTTTTGTGTGATTTTTCATACTTCTCTACTTGCATGGTTAATTTACTTGATATGGTTGTAGGATTTCTAAGGATCCTTACTTCGTAAGGATCGTGAAAAGTTCAAACCTTATAAGAACCTTTTAAGATCTGATTAGCCTGAAATGATTAGTCATCAACTGGGATCTTAAACTAATCAATATATTTTAGGATAATAAATCTGTTTTATGTTGGAAAAAATAATTTTAACGGATAGATAAGACTTGGTCATCCTAAGGATTTTCAACCATTTCACTAATGATAAGTCTTGAAGCTTTTGTATGGAAAAGATCTTTGCTCTAGGAATTCATCAAGGAGGATCCTTAACTTAGTGAACCGAGAAGGATCCCACCTGAAGAATAAATTGGAAATAACGTCACCTTGGAGAAAAAAACCCAGAAAACTCTTGTTTTGTATGATAATGTCAAAATACTTGCATATCTTTAAGGGGGTATCCCAACTTTAGTAAACATATTAATGTAATAGTTTTCAACAGATCACTGGGGAAAATCCCAATTTTAAGGCAACACGTTACTGTTATAAGATTAATAAATGATTGGGGAAAATCTCAAATCGGATGATAACGTGAAAATGTTATAGGTCTTAAGTTTTTTTCGGGGAAGATCCCAACGTTTGATAACAAATATGTGTTATTAACCATCAGAAATCAATAGACAAGAACCTAACTTAGGATAATATGTAAGTGTTATCAACCTTAATGAATCATTGGGGATGATGCCAACTTAGGATAACATGTAAGTGTTACAGACCTTATGTTTAAACATTAGGATATTGATATATGTTCAAAAATAAAAGGGTTGCCAAGTCACTAAATTGTGAAATGATTTTCTTATTCACATCCCATAGTAAGATTTTGTGCATCCAATTATGGTGCAGAAACCTTAAATCGTATGAAAAAGGTAATTCACTCTTTAAAACATAGACGGGGGTTAAGTACCCTTAGTCGTAGCACATATGACCAGTCTTTATTCATAGTTACATATTGCACTCGACAAGATTATAGAATCATGTATTTATTGGGATCCATGAATGTTAGGATCTTCGAATGTCAAGACAAATAAACATTAGGATCCTTACATGTCAGGATACTAGGATCCTAGGATCCTTATTTGTTAGGATAGTTGATTTCCAACGCATAGAAAATGTTAGCTTGGGGTGGGCGTTAGCTCGGATAACGCCCCTCCGACGCTTTGGCCAGTATTGGCTTTCGTAATAATAAAAAGAATCAGATAAGAGTAGAGGGTAAAGAGAGTGTACCTTGTGTTTGTTTGAAAATGATCGATATAACTTACATCAAGTATGTTTTTAGGTGGATGACATTACAGGTTCTTGGCAAAGACGTTACCTTCAAGGGTGCCTAGCTAATATGCCCCCTTTCCCGCTTTATAATCAATGAGATACGGTCCATCCGATTTAGGTGCCTATTTCCCTGTACTAGGATCCTTGGTATTTTGGAATGTTTTCCTAGGTACCAAGTCACCTACATGGAACTGTCTAACTTTAATGTTCTGGTTATATGATTTAGTAAGCTTTTGTTGATGAGCAAGAATGTTGATCCTGGCAAGAACCATGAGTTCATCTATAGTGTCAAGATCCTGGGCTAGGATCCTATCATTACTCTCCCAATCCTATAAATAATATCTTACTATTAGGATTACTACTTCATTAGGGATCACTACTTATGTTCCAAACACCAAGGAGTATGGAGTTTGCCCAGTGGCTGCCTATGAAGTGGTCTTATATGCCTACAGAATGAGAGGAAGTTCCTCTACCCATCTTCCTTTCATCTTATCTAACATTTTCTTTATATTTTTTACTATGATCTTATTGTTGGATTCAAATTGACCATTAGATTGAGGGTGAACAGGAGTGGACATTATCATTTTGATCCCCCAACTAGTGCAAAAGTCTCTCGTCCTTTTGCTTATGAACTGGGATCCATTATTGCATATGATTTCTGAAGAGATCCTAAACCTAGTTAGAATATTACGCTTGATAAACGAGACCACTTCCTTGTCTCGTACTTGGACAAAGGCTTCAGCCTCTTTCCATTTCAAGAACTAGTCCACTATTACTTGCATGGACACCTTTCCACCAGGATCTTTTGGTAACTTGCCAACTATATCCGTTCCCCATTTGAAGAATGACCAAGGGGAAATGATAGTATGCAATGATTCTGCAGGTTCATGAAGGATGTTGTTGTGTCTCTAACAAGTATCACATTTTTTGGCATGCAAGAGAGCATCCTTTTTCATTGTTGGCCAATAGTATCCGGTCCATAATGCTATAGAGCATAAGGATCTGCCACTAGTGTGGTTTCCATAATCTCCTTCATGTATATCTTTTAGGACTTGTACA
The DNA here is from genome assembly GCF_051521515.1 of Lactuca serriola. Taxonomy (NCBI): domain Eukaryota; kingdom Viridiplantae; phylum Streptophyta; class Magnoliopsida; order Asterales; family Asteraceae; genus Lactuca; species Lactuca serriola. The sequence continues at coordinate 66,353,793 of NC_136409.1, forward strand.
ACTTCATGATCTTCTATGCATATTAGGTATGGACCTGCCATGGATTTCTTTTAATGTCTTCCTTGGATCATCACAAATCATGAGACCCTCATCTTGAATTATTCTCTCTTTTTTCCTCTTTGGGAGTTGTGCAATTTTGGAGATATTCCACTATGGGATGGATCTGATGAATATGATCCCGTGGAAACGGTTGAGGGTTAGGATCCTCGATTATTTCCACATTGGTTGTTTGGCCATGGTGACTAAGATCATCTAGTTTATTGGAGGGATCTTCTATCACTAATATTAGTATATGGGTTATAGGGATGCTAACTTCTGGCGGGATCTTAAGGGAAGATCCTATGTTTGCTAGTATGTCTACCTTAACACTTTGTTCTTTGGGAACTTGGTTTAGGCTGAAAATTTTGTATTCGGAGGCCATCTCTTTAAGGATTTTTAGGTATAATACTAGTCTTTCACCTTTCACTGCATAAGATCCATTAAAATGATTAGTGAATAATAATGAGTAAACAAATACATGAAGATTCTTGATTTGAACATCCTTGGCTAGGTTTAATCCCATGATCCATTCTTTGTATTCACCTTTCACTGTATGTTGTCCCCCCTGTGTTGATTTTAGTATGATCCATATGCATGTTCCTCTAAAGATTGATGATCCATCAGTGAAGAGTGTCTATGTTCCCATGCCTTCTTCTTTTTGGAGTTCTTTGCTCTCCAACTCTTGTTCAGGTTGTAGATCTTCACTAAAATCAACCATAAAGTCTGCTAGTACTTGTGACTTTATTATTGATCTTAGTTCATATTTAATGTCATATGTTCATTGTTTCATGGACCACTTCGCCACCCTACTTGTGACATTTGGTTTTCGCCTAACATTCTTGATAGGGTAATTTGTTCTAACATGTATAGTATGTGTTATAAAATATTGTCTTAATTTTCTGGAAGAAGTTAGAAATGAAAGTATTAGTTTTTCTAGATAGGGATACTTGGTCTCGGGATCCAAGAGACTTTTACTTACATAGTATATGGGTTGTTGGACCTCATTGAGATCATTGGCTAAAACTGCGCTTACAGTGTTAGAGGACACTGAAAGGTATATGAGGAGTGGTTCCCTATTTAATGGTTTCACTAGCAAGGGTGTAAAACTTAAATAATTTTTAAATTTCTAAAATGCATCTTCATTTTCTTTAATCCACTCAAACCTTTTGTTTTTCTTCAAGATATCTTACAAAGGCTTGCACCTTTCTGAAGATCTTGAGATGAACCTGTTAAGTGTTGATACTCTCCATGTTAGTCTCTAAATATCATTTTTGGAGGATGGGGATCTTAAATCGATAATGGCTTTTATTTCCTCCACGCTTGGTTTTATTCCTCTTTTAGTCACTTTCATGTATCAACAATTTCCCCTAAGTGACCTCACATCTATCTTTTTCACTTATCAAGTTTAAAAAACTTGACAACAAGCCTCCACAACTTCCTTACACCAAGCACCCATTTGATTCTTCTTTCGATTTCAAGCTTTACTTCATTGGTAGTGAATTTTGATTTTGTTGTGAGGTTGAGGATGTGTTCTAGATTTTTCTTGCTACACCCGTGAAATGCTTTTGCATATAGAAATTTAATTTCAATGTCCATGGTGATTTGGAATATTATATCGTGATCAATGAAGTTGGTTGCACTGCAATTGATTTCTTAAATCCATTCGGTGATCATTGTTGGATACTTAAATGGACGGAGACCAACCTGATTGACAAGAATTGAATGAATCTTAGAATCTATGTTTGCAAAGTAACATATAATAGGTTTTAGAAAATTGGAAGCTCTCTCATACGTGAGATTCTTCTACTCTAGGTTTTCAATCTTGAAGTTTAATACTCTGATGATTGCTCAAATTTCTTCTGGATTCATCGATATGAACTCCGCCTGGGTTCTATAACACTCTTTGCCGAATTGCACTAGAGTATGTTGAAAGTGATGGGTTTTAGCCTTAAGAACATCCTATGTGCTCACACAACCCTAATGCTTGGATCTAGGTTTCTCTATTATACATACAATTTATCCAAGACTTTAAACCCTAGTTCTAGCATACAATTAATTATATTAACATAAGAAAGAGGTTTAGATCTTACCTTGATTGTTATGTAGCAATAACAATCTCAAATCCTCCTTGTAATGACTTTATAAAGCTTAGAGTCAAAAGTGTCACTCCTCTAATGGCTTACAAACACTAAGAGCAAGAGGATGAAGAATAAGGAGATAGGAGGCTGCCCAAAATGTGTGGAAACCCTAAGGAAGAAGTTCACCATGTTTTTGAGTCTCAAGGGTCCTTTAAATAGTTAGGCTATTAGGGTTATCTAACATGGAAACCCTATTTTGGATGCTTAGGCCCTAAGCAACCCATGGACTCCCTCCTTAGAGGCCTAGGACTATTTCTAATGGGTTTCCCCATAGAATTCGTCCACTCCTCTAATATGGAGTCCATTAGCCCAATATTCAACTATTACACAATTGACAGTTCTAGTCCCTTAAGTTTAATTAACGTCTTTTAGCCACAAACTTAATTCTTATTAATTCTTGACTAATATTAATTAAACAATATGATTTCTCCTTTAATATATTATTTTCATAATATATTAATAAATCATAATTAATCCTCTCTCTCTATAATTCATCCTATCAAGTTGCTTTGGTGAAGCCAACCCAAAAGGACCATGCACCATCGGGTCAAGTACATACCAAAATAGTTATGGACTTAGACACTAATCCAATAGTCTCCCACTTGGATAAGTCTAATAACTATTTTGCGTATGACTTCAGATCCTGATCTGCAATCGTAGCTTTCCAAAGCCGCTGTCAACTATGATCTTATCAGATACGCGTGTCATTTAGATAAGGGATCATATATTCCTCCATTCTAGATATCATATCGATATAAGACATGAATTCTAATCATTCTCTCTATACTATTTCCCGACTTTCAATTTATGACAACTAACAACAGACTAAAATTTATCACAGCAAATTAGTCGCGGCTCGGCCAAGCGATTAGGTGTCATCACTAAATCATCGAGGGGCCCAAATATATCGCTTTTATCCTACTTTGGATAAAAGAAACGGATAAAATTTGACTCAATGCTCGCTTGCACTCACTTACCGAATTAAACACAACAATATGTTTTATAACACCAAGTTACTGGTGCGTTTACATATTATCAATGTGCAACCGACTCGCAAGATACAACTCACACATCTCGGTTTCAAGAATATAAGATGTTATCGTCTCACCAATCACTCATGATAAAATCCATGAAGTGATCCAAGTGAGCATGGGTTTAATCTAATGCTCAAATTATATTCATAAGCACTCATGAACGTTGCAGCAAACAATTGCTTATGTCTAATACACTTTCGACAATCCACACACCAATTCACAACAGTCTTCATTCATACCTACTTCCAACATATGAATGACTATGGTCCGTTCGAATAATTTGATTGTTCTGAACCAATTTGATTGTTATGAATGACTATGGTCCGTTCGAATAATACTAATCCCATATGGCCCCAAACTTTTGAGTATAAATAAAACACCTTTTATCTATCACCATATTGATTACACATTATTTGTTGTTTCGGGTAATCAACTTCTTACTTGGATTATTACTACACTTTTCCCATTCTCTTAGCATGCACACAATTTTTACCTACGGTTCTTACTTTGTGAAATAGATCAAATGAACACATTTCCAATCATACTCATTTCACAACTCCTAATCCTTTTTCACAAGTGAAAGAATATCAAATTCTTATGCTAGATTCTAACATTTTATGCAATGATCCTTTCATAATGTCATAGTACAAAAGTCACAATGACTATTGCCAATGAAATTACAAAGTCCTCTATCTGAGATTGTTACAATACAATTCCATAGACGTGATGTCTCTTACTCAAAGTACATTCCTTAAACATCCTTTTGCATAAAATTTTCTAATCTAGACATAGACTCTCAATATCTAACTCCTAATATGGAACCATTTCCATATTTTCCATATGAAAACTCATTCTTAATAGAATCTTATCTATTCATAATAATGTCGATATGGTCCATCCAACACTATACTTCCAACTACTCACAAGCTACCAATCCTCGGCGAACTTTGGATCGTCCTTTGATAGTTGTTTAATTATCTTAGTCAAAACCAATTCTTGTCCTTTTTCCTTCTAAATGCACTAGACATTTGGAAAATTTTAGAATGGTCAAATATTATAGTATCTGTAACCGATCCTTTACCCGAAGCGTATGGGATACGATGCATAATGTCTTACATAAAGATACGATACTTTATCAATCTTTTGCCATAATATTTTATGTGTCACATTTTCGCAATTCGAACTATGAAGAGGGATGCCAGAATCATAATCAAAATTTTGAGAACGCACTATGTATCCTTGACTAAATCTATTAACATTCCACAACCTAAGCCTTTAGATTTGACATGAAGTATAATATTATCTCCCTTAATTATAGCAAAACAACTATTCAACCCTTACGACTTTGCAAAGTATAACTCTTGTTTTTCTATAATTAATATTGCTAACTTGCAATACTTGTATTAATAATCACACAAGCATAATATTTATTCTCCCACTACCATGATGATTATTATTATATAAGAATAACACTTATGCTCCCACTAGCTTTGACATGTTTTAGAAAACAACTGAACTTCCAGAAAATAATACTTATTGAATTTCTGAAGTTCATATTTCTAATACCTAATGCTTTGATAATCTTTTATCAAAGCTTCTTAAACTTATACACCTTTTCCTTAGATAGCTCATATGTGTGTCTTAAACAATTCAGGCTAATTGACAAATCTCACAATTCGAATTATGGAAAGGGATACCGTAACCATAATCAAATTTGAGAATACAATTTTACAATCGCAATCTTCTTAAAATCTCTCTTAGTGAAAGCATTTCCTCACAATCATCTTCATGAAGGAGAAAATCTTATGACACTTAGATTTTAATGGTGTATGTGTTCCTATCCATGCGAATTGTCAAAACCAAAGATTGCTACAAATCTAAACCCTTATGGACCGAACTTTCTTAATCTTGATCTCTTGCCTTATGGTAACACGGTTGCCCACCATGTCTTCCAGGTAGTTAAGCAGCTCACCCTTTTCTTATCAATGTACTTTTCATTGATCAAGGTCCTTGCCTTTTATGCATTTAAATGAGAACTCATAGAACTCACATGCATAATTAACTCAATTGGAACGACACAGAAACAAGATAGTGTCAACACGATAGGTTGTAAACCTCAAGTCGTGTGCTAGTGATGTTCGATAAGGTTTATTCTTGATTTGTTCTTGAAACCTTTCAAGACCATTAAGACTCCCGCTGACTCCTTGACATATAAGATTCTCTTGTCAATAAACATTTCTTGACAAACAAATATTCAAGAGTTAGTGTAGCTTTTATCAAGACAAAACACTTCATAAAATTGGTCCTAGCTGGTCTTTGTCTTATCCAAGACATCACAACTTTCAACATTTGATGATTGTTATAAACCTTCTTAAGACTTGTCACTCAATGTCACAATCTTAACTCTAAGACTTGTTTTTGGAACGAACTATAATTGACTTCTTAGTTTAACCATTTCTTCAATTCTTGATTCCTCTTCTCAGGCACAAAATTGTACTAAGACTCACTTAGAGGATCAATTGAAATATGGTTCTTAATCATTAAGACCTATCATAAAAGGTAATAAAAGGTACTCTCCCTTATTCTCAGAATAGAGAAACTTTTATCTTTCTGCCTACTTGATTCTTATTATTTGTTCTGCTATTGATTTAAACTCTTTCAATCAATTCAGAATTATACTCAATCTTATAAGTATAACCATATTCACTAAACCTTTATTAAATCATCACAAATATCTTTGTTACTCTTGTGGTGGACTTGATCAACACACAACCTTGTGTACTTGATCTCCTAGTCCTTCACTTGACACTTTGTCAACAAATTAGTCTAATTTCCAAATATGAAATTTCTCATTGATCATCCAATAGTTGTTGTATGATTCCAAGTTTCTATCCAATTGATACTTGGGCGATGAGAAACTTTCCCTATTTGGTAAATTCTTGATGTTTTCACAAATAACATAATTAAGAATCAAATCCATTATTGCTAATAATAGAAACTTATAAACATCAATTTTTCATACACGCCATTGCAAGGATAAATAAATAATATAAAAACAAATTTTATTTTATTGCGGAAAAATTTGTCCTTACAATGCAATTCAATTGAAAAACTATGTTGTTACATATTCCTAAGCAATCTATTCTAACTCCAAGTAGTAGCTTAAGAATCTAATCTTCAAGCAATGCGATTGAAATCCATTTCTTCACGATTAGATTCAGCTCACTTCTTCCCTAACCTTCCTTTCTTTTCTTCGATCCTACAAAACATTGAAATGTAATCTTATCACATCATGTATTAAGAATCTAGAATAGGAACTTAAAAGAGTTAGTTAATGGAATTTACCTAAAGTAGAGCCATGCGTTTTGACTCTCCCATCTCTTAGATCTCTTAGGTAAATAGGGTAGCTTCGTCTCCAATGCTCCATCTCTTGGCAATAAAAGAAAATTGACTCTTTTGGAACAGCACATGGAACTACTTCCGACTTTGCCTTTCTCTTATGATCAAACTTTTCGATCATGGCATGCCTTTCGTTGCCATTGCCTACATCCATAGAGGTCTGGAAGGAAGATCCACCAATCAACTTTGTTTTTCCAGTGCGCCACATCATTGTTGATTTAGCAGCAATAAGCATATAGGTAAGATTAATGAGGGTTATGTCGTGGTTCATCATATAGTACTCTCTTATGAACTCACTATATGAGTCAGGAAGTGACTGAAGAACCCAGTCAACAGCCAACTCCTCATAGACAACAGATCCCAACATTCTTAACCTATCAATATATGACTTCATCTCTAGGACGTGTGCACACACTGACTTTCCTTTTTCATGTTTACATGCCAAAAGGGATTTAGTGACATTGAACCTTTCAATTCTTTGATCTTGTGGGTTATGGAGAACAACGGGAGGAGGAGGAGGAAGTGAAATAAAACTAGTCCACCTTGATTCTTCACTTGAATAGCGGAACAACTTATTTTTAGCAGGAACACCTTTTCCTTGAAATCTGGGAAGACCATGATTCTCATACTTTGACATCTACAAAATGGGAGAAAAACAAATTCAAGTTATTCGATTTATTGAGTCCTTAGGAAATCACCCAAATGATATACTAAGGCTAGGACCCAACACAATATTCCACAACTCGGGTGAGGGATGTCGTAACCCAAATTGCAGAACATTTGAAGGTAAGTGAATGACGAATCACTAATTTTCCACCATGAAAAACGAAAAATAGTTTAAGTTTTAAATGTATTGAAAACTCCTAGATCCTTTGAGATTCATTGAACTTTTCAATGGCATGTTTAAATCTCGATATGCCCCTCTAGTTTGGGACTGGGATGCCGAGGATCACAAAGCGGGTGTGAATAACCATGCAAATCTACATGGTGCCCCCACATGTTACAGTCATCTATTCGATGTGCCAGTTAACCACACACGCTCCACCGAACTATGACAAACATTCAGTCACTGTTTGCTACCTTTTCTTAGAACCATTTAGTGTGTCGGTTAACCACACACGCTCCACTAACGTCTTCGCAAGGGCACAAAGTGTAATTTCATGGAATTGCATCAATTCCCTTTTGCCTAAAGTAACCAAGATTGGGAATTTTGTAAAAAACTTTTAGTTACTTTATACTTCATTATACTTTTAATGGAAGGTCTGTGTCCTATCTTACCCGTTCGGCTAACGACCCTCCACTAGTCAAGAGTGCGGTGGGTAAGAGTGGATACCCATTCAATCGCCATTTTATAGGCAATTTCCTTAAACACCCCTTATAGACCAACTCCGTAAATGAGGCCTACTAACGGTAAGACTGACTTTTACTCATACATATATATAATGTTAGACTTTTAATGTTATATATAGTATAGGGTGTATTTTACACTTTTAAAATACTAGGTGGTCTGACTGAATAAATTTCACTTTTAATTTAACTAAATGTAAACCTAAACTTTATGGATTTATTAAATCTCCGTTAATTACAAACCTTAATTAATTAATAAAACCATAAGGGTGAGATTTGAACTTTTCAAAACAATACTAGTGTTTTAGAATTTAACATCTCTAAATTAAGTTTTAATCAACTTTTAAATTCCAAAACTTGAGGGCAAGTTTTGAAACATTTCAATACATCAAGGATCAAATAGCAAATAATTTCAATTAAACAATTAATTTAATAATTATCTAAATTTGACTTAATTTCAATTTCTTGCTAGATAAGTTACCCAATTAATATAAATAATCAATCTTTAATCATATAAGGAAGTTATGATCTAATCAATTGGTAAATATCTTTTGTTTAATCAAGGAAATACTCAAATATAAGATAAAATTCGAATATTAAAGACCCAAAACAATTAATGCATGTATCCTCAAGCAAAATAGCAAGAAATCCCGAAACTGCCTCCTTTTGACGCTCGAACTCGCCGAGTTCCTCTATGGACTCGCCGAGTAGGAGCAACTCGCCGAGTCCACATTGGAAGTCGCCGAGCTCATCAGTCAGGAAGCCAAAAATCGATTTTGGAAGCTTGAACAAATAACCAAAGTATCAATACAATAGAAACCAATCAAGGCTCTGATACCACTGATGGGTTTTAGCCATAAGAACATCCTATGTGCTCATGCAACCCTAATGCTTCGATCTAGGTTTCTCTATTGTACATGCAATTTATCCAAGACTTTAAACCCTAGTTCTAGCATACAATTAATCATATTAACAAAAGAAAGAGGTTTAGATCTTACCTTGATTGTTATGTAGCAATAACAATCTCAAATCCTACTTGTAATGACTTTAGAAAGCTTATAGTCAAAAGTGTCACTCCTCTATTGGCTTACAAACACCAAGAGCAAGAGGATGAAGAATAAGGAGATAGGAGGCTGCCCAAAATGTGTGGAAACCCTAAGGAACAAGTTCACCACGTTTTTGAGTCTCAAGGGTCCTTTAAATAGTTAGGCTATTAGGGTTATCTAACAAGGAAACCCTATTTTGGATGCTTAGGCCCTAAGCAACCCATGGACTCCCTCCTTAGAGGCCTAGGACTATTTCTAATGGGTTTCCCCATAGAATTTGTCCACTCCTCTAATATGGAGTCCATTAGCCCAATATTCAACTATTACACAATTGACAGTTCTAGTCCCTTAAGTTTAATTAATGTCTTTTAGCCACAAACTTAATTCTTATTAATTCTTGACTAATATGAATTAAACAATATGATTTCTCCTTTAATATATTATTCTCATAATATATTAATAAATCATAATTAATCCTCTCTCTCTATAATTCATCCTATCAAGTTGCTTTGGTGAAGGTAACCCAAAAGGACCATGCACCATCGGGTCAAGTAGATACCAAAATAGTTATGGACTTAGACACTAATCCAACAGAAAGAATACTACATCTTTGAATGAAATAATACTACATCCTTGAATGAATGTTGTTTGTAAGTTTTGAATGCTTTAAGAGCATCATTTGAGCAAATGTCTTCGATCTTTTTTTCATGCTTGTTGTGGAATTTACATTGTTAGGGCCAAGATCCTCAATCCTATATAGGATCCCAGATCAGAAAGATATCTAAGGATCCTTAAATCCATCCAGGATCCCTAATCTTAGAGGAGTCTTTGGAACCCAAACATACATCATGATCCTAAATATTGCCATTATTATTTCCTAACAAGTTTAACAACTATATTTCGTCATTATTTCTCACATGTCCAGAAATGGTCAACATTGGACTCATTCACAACGAAGAATCAGTCCAACCAGGATTAAGACTTGGGAATATTGAGTCAAAGCACATTGCAAATACCAGTTCAGCAGGATCCTGAAAATCTCAGATTTGTAGTTACTTAACCTAGACTATAAATACACTTGTAAATGACATGAAAGAACACAATAAGCTCGAACCTTAGACACCTTGAGCTACTAAAGCATTTGTAATTGTATCTTCAACATTTTCTCTGTAATGCTCATCCAAATCAATAAAATCAAAAAAGGTAGGTGATCATTATCACCTCCCAAGGTTTTATGTTAGAGATCCTAGCAAAGATCAAGAGTTTTCCATGTAAATCGCTTGTGCAATCTTGTTCTAATTTATTTAATGACTTCACTTACAACACCACATCCTCTCATGCAATTTGGTTGATATCACTTAGTCGATTTTTGACCAATACGATTTGGTTCCCACCATGGGGTCGTGGTGTTCTTAATTCTCGAAAATTATGTCTACACAACCAACTTTATCTCCATCCTCTATTGCTCCGATTTCATCAAAAAATCTTCCACCACCACTAAAAGGACCTCCTAACTAGAGGAAAACTCTAGATACCTCTAAAAAGTACATCTCGCCAATCATCAACCATGTGAATCCGGGATCCCTGAGATTCCAGGATCCTCCTATTCGGTAACAGTGAACTCTTCTCCATGATGAAGATGATAAAGCAACATGTAAACCAACAACAGGAGGAAAACAAGACTATACTCAAGGAGTTGGAAAGAATGAGGGTGGAGATCCATAAACCCTAAGGAGCAGAACCCTCGAGCTTGCAACCTTTGATCCTGAACTTTGACAATGTAGGATCCTCCTGAAATCGTTGGGAGACAGGATCCTTAGAAAACCGTTGGGAGATAGGATCCACAGGAAACTACTGAGAGATAGGATCCTTAACACCAACATATGTGTAACACCTGGTTCCTGGTAGACATTTAAATTATAATTAATTCATTTTTGCAGAGAAACTCGACAAGTTGGGAGCCCAAAACTTGTTGAGTAGAGACCAGAAGTGACGCGCGATTTAAGTAACCTACTCGATGAGTTGAGAGCCCTAAGCTCGACGAGTAGGGCTTCCAGAATGAAACCCTAATTTTGGGCTTTTGCACCCTATTTAAGGACCTTAATCCCCACATGCAGGCCTCATTTCCAACCTCTAAGTCCCAAACCCTAGATTCAGAAACCCTAATGCATTTATGAGCATGTGAGCCATTTTTGAGTGAAACTTTGTGTGTTTTGAAGCTTATGAAGGAAGGATAAGCTTTGGGATTCAAGAAGAAGTTAGTAGATCGAGAGAATCCATTTCTTTCTCATCGTTATCTGGTAAGCAAGTCTCAAACTTGCTTAGTAACTTCTTTGATCTCTTTATTATCATTTTATTGTGTTTTTGTTCCAAGAAACTTGATCTTTGGGATATGGACGTCCCAAGTGAGTAAACCATCAGATCTGGAATCATGGAGAGCTTTCATGGCATAAAGGTGCAATCTTTATGGCCACTGAAGCCCCATGCAAGGTATAGGATGTCATTTTGGCCTTTTAAGCTAAAAAAGGCCATGCATGGAGAGAATGGATGAAGCTTTACGTGTTTATGTAGTGTCTAGGGTCCAGGTCTTGATTTATATGCCTTGGTTTAGAGTATTGATGGCTTTAGGATCAAGATCTAGTTCCTAAAGAGTTAGGGTTTGGGCTAAACCCATTAAGTGAGGGTATTTACGGGTAAAGTTGGAAACTTTACCCTTAAAAGGACATATTTAGTATATATGAGAAGTATGAAGCTTAGATATGAAGAGTAGGGGCTTAATCCATTAATATGTAGCAACAGACTCGCCGAACTGAGGAACTCGACAAGTCAAGAGAGGAACTAGACGAGTTGTGTCTATTTGTACTGATTCTGTAAAATGTAGAACTCAACGAGCCTGAGGAGGGACTCAATGAGTTGACTCGATTTATCACGAGTACGATTAGGAAGGGAACTCGGCGAGTCAGGGGGATAACTCGACGATTTGAGTCAACTCGGAGTGTTGACTTCGACTTTGACCGAGCATTGACTTTGACTTTGAAATTGTCTTTGACCAACGTTGAGCTGTGAAGGGGTCTTGAGTAAGGACTGGTATCTAAGAGGTAGTTTTGTATCGGGCATGAGTGGAGCCAGTTCTAGGAGCAGAGACGTTTAGCTACTTCACCCGACATTTGAGGTAAGTTTTCCTCCAGTAGGAATGGGTCAAAGGCACCAATGTCGGCCCGTTTGTGTATGTTAGCATATGTCGGACATAGGTTCGATGTCAGGATGTGCCCGATGTAGGTCTATATTTTTCAAGACTTCGATCTGATGTCGGGAAAGTCTGAGGAATGTTTCTATGCTTGATGTCTCCGTGATTCTTGCATGTGTCTGTTTGAATGTTTTCGGACGACGGTCCGATGCTTGGGCAAGCCCGAGGAATGCTTATATGTTAAGATCATGTGTTATTTTTATATGTACCTGTTGTTATGCTTATGTATACTGAGCTTTCCTCGATGCCGAGTGGGGCTCGATGCTGGATGGGGCTCGATGCCAGATTTTGGTCCGACGCTGGGCGGGGCCCGATGCTGGACATTGGTTCGATGTCGGGCGGGGCCTGATGTTGTGGGCTAGGCCCAAGTTATGTTTCTATGTGATTATGTGATATGTGTATTGTATGATTGTTTGGGGAGATTCACTATGCTTCGTGCTTACAGTTTTCAGTTTTGGTTTTAGGTACTTCCGCTAGTAAGGGTAAGAGCTCGGGATGACTGCATTGCCTACACTACAATGTTTAGCCTGGGTTTATTTACTCTGATATTTGGACATGTGATTTTGATACAATGTTTTGATATAATTTTTGAGATACTATCACTGATGTTTTTATTAGATTATTTGGGTTAGTATGGTTTTATTTATAAATTAAAAATAAAATTTTTGGACCGTATTTTTATTATTTTTCAAGTTGGTATCAGAGCCTTGGTTTGAGGGATTTGGGCACACTCTCGGGTGTTTCTGAATTCAAACTGAGGACTTGGGATAAATTTTTTAAAGAACAACCATTTTTACAAAAATGATTTTGAAAACAGAAAAGGGGTGTGGTGCATGCAATCAGCTGAGCTCAAGTAGATACTCCCAAATTACCCATACAAGTTTATGTTATGATATGCTTATGAGAACAGCATGCTAGATTATGGCTAAGGATATAAGAAGGATTCCTTATGTGCCTGTTATATGTGTAGTTAGTGATATGATAGCCTGAGTAGAGGATGCTTGATTATGTTTACTTAATGCTCAAATGTTGGTTGCTTTGTGCTTTTAGGAATTCTAGTTATCTCTAAATAAATAGTAAATGAATATTTTAAGTTACATATTACGAGGACTAAATAATTTCAGAAGCTTAGGTTTAGCTCTATTTCACAGCTCTTGGTTGAGTCCAACCGTTGTAGGGTAGGACCTGCCATTCGAAGAATTATCTAGTCGGAGTGATATGTAATGGTATTCACAAGCCAGTTAGGGAGAGATAACAAGGACTTCTTATGCAACTGATGACAGAGAGTGGGTTGGTGATTACCCTAGGGAAATCCTAGGATTAGATTAACATGAGAATAGTTGTAGTAGTAGAAGTGACTTGGTGGAGTGAAGGAAGTTCTTGAGGGAAGTACAGGTATATGTGGAAGGTAGTATGGGCCCATACTACTGAAACCAGAGGATGCGTACACAAATCAAGGATGGCTAAGATGAACCCAATACACTTGTAGTGTGTTAGATCCCTCGAGTTATGATGTATATACTAATGTTTGCTATGGTGTATGTTCAGTATGGTGACGCCATGCAGTAGGCCAGTCGGCAGTTCGGGTGCCGGTGAGGGATCAGGCTCGGACTCTAGAGCCGATCAACCATGTGTACAAACCGATGTTGGACTGATCTGTGATAGTCTTCATCGATTATGTGTTGGTTTATTGCAAGACTCAAGAGCAGCATGAGGAGAACCTGAGAGAGGTGTTGGAGACACTGAGGAGGGAGAGACTTTTCGCAAAGTTCTCCAAGTATGAGTTTTGGTTGCACGAGGAGCAGTTTATGGGGCCCCTTTTCAACCAGAAGGGTATTCTGGTCGATTCGGCTAATATAGAGGTCGTGATGCAGGGGGAGGTTCCGAGGTCTCCATCATAGATTCAGAGTTTTCTTGGTCTAGCAGGTTACTATCGGAGATTCATACAGGATTTCTCTAAGATCGTTATTCCTCTTATTCGACTGACGAAGAAGTCGGTGACATTCTGCTTGGGGTCTGAGCAGTAGGCAGCCTTCGAGACTCTCAGACAGGGGTAATGCAAGGCATCGATTCTGACTTTGCTACAGGGCGTCGACAACTTCATGGTTTACTGTAACGCCTCAACCATGGGCATGGGTGCAGTGTTGATGCAACGGGGTCACGTGATAGCATACACTTGAAGGCGGTTGAATCCTCACGAGACGAACTACCCATCGCACAATTTAGAGCTGAGGGCTGTAGTTTTTGCCCTCAAGATTTGGCGGCATTACCTCTATGGGGTCCGTTGTACCATTTACACGAACCACAAGAGTTTGAGGTACCTCATGGATCAGCCAAATCTGAACATGAGGCAGCGTCGGTGGTTAGATGTGGTGAAGGATTACGACTGTGAGATCCTTTACCATCCAAGCAAGGCTAATATGGTAGTCGATGCTCTTAGCACAAGGCAGTGGTGGCTCCAATTCGAGGCATATGTCTAAGGATGATAGTGATTACTTCGTTGTTAGAAAAAATCCGAGAGGCGCAGGTTTAGGGTTTGAAGGAGGAGTGTCGAAAGTGTGAGAGGATCATAATCTAGGTGGCCTCAATTGATTATGAAAGTCATGGTTTGTTGACACTGCATGGAAGAGTCTGGTTTCCTTACTGGGGCTGAGTATGATAGGTTGTGATGGATGAGGCCCACAAGTCGAGGTTCTCCATCCATCTCGGGGCGAATATGTACCCGAATCTATGCCCTAATTATTGGTGGATCTGCATGAAGCGGAACATAGCTTGGTACGTGGAGAGGTGCTTGACTTGTAGGAAAGTCAAGCCCGAAGACTAACAACCACACAACAAAATGAAGCGATTAGACTTTCCCGTTTAGAAATAGGAAGATGTCACTATGGCTTTCAGCACAAAGCTTCCCAAGACCACACATAGAGTAGAATCGATATGGTTCATCGTGGATCGGTTGAACAAGAGTACTCATTTTATCCCGATCTAGGAGAGTATATCAGCCGAGAAGTTGGTCGAGATCTCCATATGTGAGGTAGTGGCACGTGATGGAGTGCCTGTTTCGGTGGTGTCAGACTGAGATGTACGTTTCACTTCCAAATTTTGGAAGCGGCTTCACGATGAGATATGTACTTGTCTCCACTTCAGCACCACTTTCCACTCTTAGATGGATGGGCAGAGCGAGAGGATGATTCAGACACTCGAGGACATTTTGGATTTCGGTGGCAGTTGGGATACGTATCTTTTGTTAGCGGAAATTTCGTATGACAATAGTTACCACGCCAGCATAGACCGACCTCCCTTCGAGATGCTCTACGGGAAGAAGTGTAGAACCCTAATCTGTTGGGGTGAGATCACACAGAGGGTCAAATGGAGTACTGAGGTAGTACTCAAGACCACTAAGAGGATCCAAGATGTCTGGATGTAACAACGTAAATTGTGAAAACAAATTTTCCATTCCAAAATATCATAAAATTCATATGTAATATCAAATCTATATATCAACATCATCTCGATAAACGAATCCCAAGATCCCAATGTAAATAAAACTCCATCTGTGTGTGTACGGTCATGCCGGCACCTTCCCGCAATCCTCACTGGTACTTGAAACACATAACAAACAACACAGTAAGCATAAATGCTTAGTGAGTTCTCCAAAATACCATAAACAACACAAATGCCACTCGAGGCTACAGTACGACCCCTCGGTCGAGGTGTCTTAGCGGGACCCCCTAGTCTCGTAGCACGTTGGACCCTCTAGTCCGGTCATAGCGTGTTGGACCCTTCAGACTGGTCTGTATCGTTGGACCCTTCGGTCCCGTCTATATCGTTGGACCCTCTGGTCCGGTCTATACAACACATAGCATACATATATCACAATGCACGTAATCTCATACATACAGATAACACATAAGACCCTCTGGTCTACACATAGATACCAATCTAGGTAATGTATAGTGAGAATACTCACCTCGGGTAACTCGGATAATCTTGCACACGAATATACTGATCTAGCCCCCGCCTAATCACATACAAAATATCCACAAATAAATAATGGCTCCCAAAGGCTCGATTAAATCCCTTTCTATAATCCCACAGAAGAGTAAAAGACCATTTTATCCCTCCTTGACCCAAAAGTACAAATGTTAACTAAAACCCTAAAAGTCAATAAAAGTCAACAGGAGGCAGTACGCATGGCGTACCAACTCGTGTACGCGGGGCATACTCCCGGCTAACGAGAATCAAGGGACTCAACCCCCTACGCGGCGCATACTGGGATTACGCCCAACGAAAGTCCCAGTTTCACATTCTCAAAAGTTTTGGTCTGAATCGATTAAAACAAAGGTACATATCCCAGATCTAGGCACTCTTCTGCCTCCTAAACCATAAAGTTGAAACCTTTAGGCCTTTGCATGGCTGAAAAGATTATAACTCCTTCGAACCTCTTATCCCCTTTTCTAATTAAGACCATAACTCATGCATGACTCCATAATGACGACCAAGTTTGGATTTTTATGCATCTACAACACATCCAAAGCTGAAAGGGGAGAGATCTAGGCTTATGGAGACCATTTACTCATAAAGTCTCCATCTTGGGACAAAACCCTAAGAAATTGGACCATGAAACACAAAACCAAAATGAAGGGGAAAGTTTTGAGCTTTTTACTTCCGAATGATGCTCCCACCCTTGCAAAGCTCAGATCCAAAGCTTGCACTCCAAGACTAGCTCCCACAATGATCCTCTCTTCTTCCTCACAAACAAATAAAGGAACTTCCTAGCTCAAAAGCACCCACACAAGATAAGAACGAAGGGTAGCTCTCTCTTAGGGTTTGACTCTCGGAAATGGTAATGATCCTCTCTTCTTCCTCACAAACAAATAAAGGAACTTCCTAGCTCAAAAGCACCCACACAAGATAAGAACGAAGGGTAGCTCTCTCTTAGGGTTTGACTCTCGGAAATGGTGGCTGCGGATAAGGCCATAACATTCTCTATAAAGGGCTCAAGCCACAATTAGGGTTTTGCATCTGGGCCCGTTACACCCGGCGTAACCTTGGTACGCCCAGCGTAACCAACTTGGTCCGCGTCCAACTTAAGCGCATGAGTACACACAACGTACTCTTCAGTACGCCCAGCGTACTCATTTGCCATAATCTTCTTTTAAGGGTTAATCTTGACAACTTAGAAAAGAAAAAGCGTTAAATAAATATACCTGAATTTCAGGATGTTACAATTCTCCCCCACTAGAACCAGACTTCGCCCTCGAAGTCTCATGCCGCAAACAACTCCGGATGCTGCTCCCGCATCTTTGACTCCGGCTCCTAAGTCTACTCGGACCCTCTCCGATGTTGCCACTGGACCTGAACCAGGGGCACCTCCTTATTCCTCACAACCTTGATCTTTCGATCCACAATCGCGATTGGCCTCTCAACATAATTCAGACTCGCATCCACCGGAATGTCCTCTAGTAGTACCATTGTCGTCTCATCAGCAATACACTTCCTCAACTAAGACACGTGGAAGGTATCATGAATCCGGCTCAGCTCCGCAAGTAGCTTCAAATGGTATGCTACCCTACCTACCCTAGCGGTCACCCTGAAAAAACCAATGTACCGGGGTTCCAGCTTGCCCCTCTTCCGGAAACAGATCACTCCCTTCCAAGGAGATACCTTCAGGAGTACGAAGTCTCCTACCTGGAACTCGAGCTCGGACCGTTGCCTATCCGCATAACTCTTCTGGCAACTCTGAGCTGTTAACTGTTTGATAAGGTGTCTATGTCCATAACTAGTTTTGGTATGTACTTGAACCAACCCGGCATGGTCCATTTGGGTTGCATGGCACCATGCAATTAGATAGATTAAATGAGAGAAATAACACTTCTGGTTTATTAATATATTATAAGTTCTAATATATTAATAATATTATTTAATTAGTTTTATCAATAATCAATTTAGAATTAATTAAGTGATCAAAAGATAACTAATTAAATATATGGGTTGATTATGTAAATCATCCATACTTGTATAGTGGGCTAAGAAGCTCCACGGATTATCAAGTTGAGTTCCAACCATAGGATGCTCCATGGGAGTTACAAACCCATGGGTCATGGAAATGAAGAGTCATGACACAGTAGGGTTTACATGATGTAACCCTAGATGTGTCAACACTATATAAGGATCATATTCTCCACCAAAATCGGCTACACATGAACAAATGAGGGCTAGGCCGATTTTTTCAAGTGTAAGATTCTCTCAAAGTTTACTCCTTTGCATTTGGTGTTGTGTGGAGCATTTGAGGCATCACACTTAGGGTGCTAGGCTCACAAGGTTTCAAGGATCACAAGCAACAACAAGGTAAGTTATTTTATCTTCCATTAAAGTTAAATATTGTTCCCCATGTATGCTAGATAGGAATATAACATTGGAATTCAACTTTGCATGATAATTAGACAAACATTGATCCAAGGTTATTAGGGTTGCATGTACACTTAGGAAGTGTTAGAATGGTCAAAACTCATCAGTGGTATCAGAGCCTAGGCTTGTTTGTTGATTATTTTTACAAACTACTTGAAAAAATCGTTTTTCTGCTTTTTGCTCGTTTGAACTCGTCGATTCCATGGGGGGACTCGACGAGTCCATGACAAAATGCAAGCTACTCGTCGAGTTTGTTCTTGCACTCGAAGAGTAGAGGCTGCAGTTTTCAGAATTTCGATTTTAGTTGCTGGAAATGGACTAGAAACATTACCCTAAGTTGTTTTGGTACTTGAAAACATGTTTTTGATGGTGTAATGTTTATGCTAATCCATTTACAA
Source organism: Lactuca serriola (assembly GCF_051521515.1). NCBI lineage: Eukaryota > Viridiplantae > Streptophyta > Magnoliopsida > Asterales > Asteraceae > Lactuca > Lactuca serriola. The sequence goes on from NC_136409.1 coordinate 66,372,849, forward strand.
TGACAATTATGAAAATTACAAGTTTTAAGTGTAATTTTTGATTCTTGAAAGTGTTCATATTCATGTTCTTGTTCTTATGATGTTTAGATGATCATAGGAATTGTTTGTAACTTATGTGGTAGATTAATTCATGATCATTATGTGTTTTAATGGAGTCCATAACTTGTCCTCAAGTTATGGAAAACCAAAAGTCACTTTGTTAAAAGTCATTAAAAGAACACATGAGTTATAAAAAATGAAGAGTCTTCATTTTTAATACTCTATTAACTCATAAGTTACAAAACTTTCCCTCAAGTTTTGGAACAAGTAAAATCTTAATTAAAACTTTAGTTCAAACCCTTAGCATTTTAAAAGTTAAAATTCAATCCTTTCACTTTATAATATTATAAGTTAATAATATATATATATATATATATATATATATATATATATATATATATATATATGTATAAGATCAAGTCGTCTTACCACTAGTACGCCTCATTCACGAAGCCGATCTATAAGGGGGGGTATAAGGTTGTTGCCTATAAAATGGCAACTTAATGGGTGTCCACTCTCACCCACCGCTTCCTTGATTGGTGGAGGGTCGTTAGCCGAACGGGTAAGACAAGGAATTATAAATTCTCATTAAAAGTATGATGAATATTATAAAGTAAATAAATGTTTTATTAAATTCCCAATCTTAGTTACTTTAGGAAAAATGTGAATAAGGTGCTAATCCATGAAATTAAACTTTACACTTTGTTTAAGTCGTTGGTGGAGCGTGTGTGGTTAACCGGCACACTAACTTGGACTTAACAAGGTAGGTAAAGGGTGACTTAAGGTTTATCATAGTATCGGTGGAGTGTGTGTGGTTTACCGGCACATCGATTGAGTGATAAACTTTAAGGTTACCAAGTGACTCTAATGGTTACTTCACACCTCTTTTTTTGATCCTCGGTATCCCAGTTACAAAAACTGGAGGGCACACTCGAGATTGAAACATGCCATTGAAAAGTTCAATGAATCTCAAAGAATCTAGGAATTTCTAATAACCAATTAAAAACCTAATAACAATATTTCGTTTTTCATGGTGCACATTCGTGAATTGTCATTCACCTACCTTCCAAATATGTTATAGCTTGGATACGACATACCTCTTCTAAGTTATAATATATTGTGATTGAATCCTAGCCTTAATATTACATTTGGGTGTTTTATTAAGGACTCTCTTAATATCTAAACTAATCTTGTCCTCTTCATTTAGATGTCTTCAAACAACGCAACTTTTGGCTCTAATCCTAATAGCTCCTTTACCTTTAGGTACTTGTGTGGGAAAGTCACTTTTGATGGATCCAACTTCAATGAATGGATCAGAAAGATTAGGATGATTACCCGCTACGAGGACAAAGAATATGTCCTTGATAACGAGCTTAAGGAGATTGATGAGACCACTGCAACTCCTCAGGAGATCGCTGACTTCCAGGCACACGAAAGGGATGCTACCAAAGTGGCAGGCATCATGTTAGCCACCATGACAGCGGAACTCCAAAAGTGTTATGAAGACTTTTACCGTTTTGAAATGCATCAAGATCTGATGGAAAGATACCATCAAAGTGCACGGCAAGAGAGGTATGAAATCATCTGCTCCACGATAACAACCTTGATGAAGGACGGAGAGTCCGTCACGAGCCACATGCAGAAAATGCAAAGGTATGTGGATCGGTTGCTGAAGCATAATGTGAACTTCCCTGAGGAGCTTGCAATAGATATCATTTTGCACTCCTTACCATCGTGCTATGATCAATTCCACATGACATATCACATGAATAAGGAAGAGATCACACTCAGCAAACTTCAGGGACTTCTCACACTCCGCCCCGGTTTTGGCAATCGGGAAATGTCGAGGGAAGAAGAGGAAGACTTCTTCGAAGGGTACCAAGGCTAGGACCCTTGATGGCTCCTCTTCAAGTGGAACCAAGAAAGGTTTCGTCACTCCTTCTTCTGACCTAAAAGAGGCTGAATGCTTCTATTGCCATGAAAGGTCACATTGGAAGCGGAACTGCCCGAAGTACCAGCAAGATGTGAAGGATGGGAAAGTTAAACCCAACCATGCAGGTACTTACACTATCTTATCTAATAACTCGCCCCATTCTAATTCTTAGGTCCTTGATACCAGTTGTTGGTCTGATTTGCAGGGACTAAGAAGAAGTGAGAATGTGGAGCAAGGAAGAATAAAGTTAATCATGGGGAATAGGAAAGCTTTACATGTCACCAAGATTGGAGTTTATATTTTATCGCTAAGTAGTGGGTTTAATTTAGATTTGAATAAATGTTGTTATTCGCTAGAAATGGCAAGAAATATTATTTCCTTGTACACATTGTATAAACAAGTTTTCACCTTTTCATTTGATAATGAAGTTGGTTCGATTAATGCTTTCTTTAATAATGTTCTTTATTTTAAAGCATTACCTTGTGATGGTGTGTATGAAACTGTATCTATGGTTGATAACTTAGGAAAAAATGTTTTGTGTATTGATTCTGTTAATGATAATAACTTGGATAAAGCGTCATTATGGCATTGTCGTCTTGGACATATAAGCAAGAAACTCATAGGCTAACTGCAAAAGGATGGAGTCTTGGAGTCATTTGACCTTAGGTCAGATGATAGTTGTGAATCATGCTTACTTGGAATAATAACAAAGTCACCCTTCACAGGTTCTTGTGAGACGGGTGAAGGTTTGTTGGATCTTGTACATACGGATGTGTGTGGGCCCTTCAAACATGCCACAAGGGATGCTAATCATTATTATTCGACTTTTACTAATGATTATAGTAGATATGGATATGTCTACTTAATCAAGCATAAGTCAGAGACTTTCGAAAGGTTTAAAGAGTTTAAACAGGAAGTCGAGAATCAATTGGGCAGGAATATTAAGATGCCTCGATCCGATCGAGGTGGTGAGTATCTCAGTTCAGAGTTCCTCGACTATCTTAAGGAATGTGGGATTGTCTCACAATTGACACCTCCCAGGACACCGCAGTTGAATGGTGTGGCTGAGTGGCGTAATCGGACCTTGTTGGACATGGTTCGTTCCATGATGAGTCGAGCTTCGCTACCAATCTCATTTTGGGGGTATGCCTTAGAGACTGCCGCCCATATCCTTAATCTGGTCCCTACAAAGAAAGTTGCCAAAACTCCTCATGAGATGTAGACTAGTAAAGTACCCAAACTAGACCACATCAAGATTTGGGGTTCCGAGGCTTTCGTGAGACGCGAGACTCATGTTAAGCTCGAACCTTGAAGCGAGAGGTGTATTTTCATCGGCTACCCACAACAATCCTTTGGTTACCTCTTCTACAGACCTAGTGAAAATGTGGTCTTTGTAGCTAGGAGAGCGTTCTTTCGAGAGAGAGAGTTCATAAGCCAAGGAAACAGTGGGAGGCAAGTTGACCTTGAAGAAAGTCAAGAGGCAAGCGGTGAAGGAACTTCAAACCCTAGCACTCAACTTGAGGAGGAAACTCCTGTTGAGCCAATTGACAAGTCTGTACCTTTGAGGCGTTCCACAAGGGTTAGGAATGCACCTGAGCATTACTATGGATTCCATATTACTGCGGAAGGTGATACACTTATCAGTGATGAGACACTGATAGGTCTGGATGAACCTAATAGTTACACGGAAGCAATGGAAGGCCCTTAGTCAGCCAAGTGGAAAGAGGCAATGGACAGCGAGATACAATCCATGTATGACAATCAAGTTTGGAACTTGGTTGAGAATGTACCTGGTCGTAAGACTATAGGGTGCAAATGGATCTTCAAGAAGAAGACCGACATGGATGGTAATATACACACTTATAAGGCATGACTGGTTCCAAAGGGTTTCTCGTAAACCCCGGGAGTTGATTATGATGAGACCTTTTCTCCAGTGGCCATGATTAAGTCTATTAGGGTTCTGTTAGCCATAGCTACATTTTATGACTATGAAATTTGGCAAATGGATGTCAAAACTGCTTTCCTTAATGGATAGTTGGCTGAGGATGTTTACATGAGTCAGCCAGAGGGTTTTGTCAATACAGAGTACCCTAATAGACTGTATAAGCTTGAGAAATCCATTTATGGGTTAAAGCAAGCACCTCGCAGATGGAATCTTTGCTTTGATGAGAAAGTCAAAGAGTTTGGCTTTTCTAGGAGTAAAGATGAATTTTGTGTATATGTCAAGGCTAGTGGGAGTATAGTTAGCGTTTTGGTATTGTATGTGGATGAGATACTACTCATAGGAAATGACATCCTAACTCTGCAGGAAGTTAAGTCCTGGCTTGGGAAGTGTTTCTCTATGAAGGACCTAAGAGAAGCTGCCTATATTCTAGGGATAAGGATCTTGAGAGACTGGAGTAAACGACTAATTGGACTTAGTCAGAGTACTTACTTGGATAAGGTGTTGAAGAGATTCAGCATGCAGGATTCCAAGAAAGGAGAGTTACCCATCTAGAGTAACGCCAGATTGAGTAAGACAGAAAGCCCTAGTACTGAGGCTGAGATAGCAGAAATGAGTCGAATACCTTATGCTTTGGCTGTAGGATCGATCATGTATGCTATGACGTGTACTCGACCTGATGTAGCCTTTTCCTTGAGCATGGTTAGCAGGTATCAAGGGAACCCTGGAAAGGCACACTGGTCTACGGTAAAGAATATCCTCAAGTATCTACAGAGGATTAAGGACTGGGTTCTTACCCTCGGTGGGAGTGAAGACTTGAGAGTTGTAGGGTATAGTGATGTTATGTTTTAGACTAATAGGATAATTTCCGCTCTCAGTCAGGCTGGGTCTTTACCCTAAACGAAGGAGCAATTTCTTGGAAGAGTTCCAAGCAAGAGACAGTGGCTGACTCAACTTGCGAATCAGAGTATATAGCAGCTAGCGAGGCAGTAAAGGAGGTGATATAGCTGAAGAACTTCATTGGAGACCCTGGAGTTGTACCAGCTATTAAGGAGCCAATGGAAATTTTCCATGATAGTTAAAGTGCTAATGCCTTAGCCAAGGAGCCAAGGGATCACGGGAGATGCAGACACATCGACAAAAAATACCATTTCGAAAAATACCAAAGAGGGTATCATCGGATGAGAATCCAGCAGATCCTCTCACGAAGCGACTGACTTGGGTTAAGCACCTCCAGCATGCTCAGAGCATAGGGCTGAAGGATAATATTAGATTTAGTAGTTAGATAACCTTGAAATTTGTAAAATGTAATTGACATTAGATGATGAATAAAAGGTGTTTTATTTATGAGTAAAGTGTTTCTATCTCTTATCAATCGTTTACTATATTTCTTTTGCATGTTTTGACTCCCAGAATAATTATGTTTGGTATATCATATTAATCAAACCTCCACAGTCGATCATATGTTGGAAGTAGGTATGAATCAAGACTGTCATGATTGGTTGTAGAGGTCTAAGGTGTTGGACATGGCTACAACAATCATGAGTGCTCATAAGTTCTAGGCATTGGACAAAACCAACACTTACTGGAATCACTTCATGGAATTTATCTCGAGTGATCATGAAACGGTAATATCATATAAGTCTTCAAACCTAGAGATATGATTTGTTACTTACGAGTTAGTTATGCATTGATTGTATGTAAATGCATTGGTAACTCGATGTTATAAAACGTGCTTTTGTGTATAATTCAATGAGTGGTAGAACACACATATGAGTCAAAGTTTATCTGTTCCTTCATGGATTAGAAGTTGATATTTGGGCCCCTCGATGATTTTGTTTTGACCTATGTACCGGGCCCGGTCAAAACTAAGTTGATGTGTTCAATTAAGTTCTTTGTCAAACAAATCGGAAATCGGGAAACAAACTGTTGGACAATAAGTAAGACATTGTTCCATGTATTTTTCTGGCTGATATCTCGAACAGAGGATTATATGATCACTTATCCTAAATGGCGTATCATCATCTTCTCAGTTCTGAGAAACCTTGAAAGAGGTACAAATGCTGATCGGTTCCTGAAGTCATACTTGCAGTTATAGTTATTTGTGACAACCCGATATTTCGAGTCAATGTAATGTAAAACCGATCAAATTTAGGTCAAAATGTAACCTTCCTAAAATCTTGTTCGGATTAAAGAAAGTAGTAGGAATCATATCAAGGTTTGCGTACATGAAAAGAACGTCCAAATCTGACCTCGGATGAGGAAGTTATGAATTTTTGAAGAAATTCCTTAATCACGTCATTTTAATAAATAAATAATAAAAATGATTTCGGAATTTGCCAGCGGAATCTAAACGAAAGTTGTAGATCATGGTCTCACCTTCGCGTGGATATAAAGAACGTCAAAAACGGAGTTCGTATGAGAGAGATATGAATTTTTGAAGTTTATTTATAATAAATATAAATTTAATTATAAATTCCCGGTAATATCCGAAGGGGAGTCATCGGATTGGACCGAAGTACGCCCTGCGTACCTTCGTACGCCCCGCGTACTGAGATCGAGGGTCTCGGATCGTCCACGTCGCACTATCCGAAGAGTTCTAACCCGTCCGACCCGTCCGAAGCTCCGACCCGTCCGACCCGCTGTCCCGTCCGACCCGCCGTCCCATCCGACCCGCGTACCCAGCAACCCGTCCCATCCGAACCGAGGCAGTCGAGGCTTCGGTCATGCATGACGTACGCGTACGCGCTGCGTACGAGCGTACGCCCCGCGTTCGGAGGCGGTTCAGCCTTCCTATAAATAGGATGCGAGGCTTTCCGAAAATGTTGCTCATTTCTCTCCTCTCTCTCACAACTTTGTCTCGTTTTCCGTGCCCGTTATAACCCGAAGCTCTGGTCTTTTTGCTCAAGTCCCGAGGGTCGATTTTACTCCCGAGATTCCCGAGAATCCCGAGAAAAATCCGTTTTCTGAGATGAAACTCTGCCCGGTTTTCCATCTCGCTTTCTTCAATCAATCAAGTGAGTTTCATACCCCTTAATCAACCTGTTAAATATTCTAAATGCTTTTATATGCTTTCAAAAGGGGGGAATGCAAGTTAAATACTTATAGTTATTGTTTCAATCACCTGTGATTGTACTAATCACATGTGATTAATAACTAGGGAAATCAGTGGTTTTATCACTATTCAAACTATCTATCAAACTGTTTTACTTCTAAATGTTTTCCAAACCCATTTACTTTTCGAATTTACACTGCAACTGTGATTTAAGCAAATGTTCCTTATACTTAAACTGTTTTAATCAAATCTACACCTTCAAATGGTTTTATAGATTGACATCAAGTCAATCTTTCTTTAAAAATAATACTTATGTTTCAAATGCCTTATAAATACTTATTTATGCTTTTATATTACAAATTGCATGCCCATATATGTATAGACGTATAAATAATGTTTAAAGGACTTAGGAAGGCTATCCACCTTGTTTCCTTTTCCTCGATTTGGATGTGGTCTGATAGGATTTTGGGTGACCATCCGAAGGTCGTTTCCATATTAATTATATATCAAATATACATATATAGACATGAAAGTACTTCCATAATCATATGTACCAAACGCACTGTTAACAAGTTACCATCGGGGTAACACAGAATCAAACTATTACAACTGCTAGATCAATGAGTCAGTTCATTCATGAGTCTATACTAGGAAGAGAATATATACAACTATACTACGAGAACATATACAACAATACTAGAACAAGAAACATTTCATCACACATGCAAGAATACGATAACAAATGTGATCCACTGTATCGGAGCATGCCTTAAATGTCATGGCCCGAGTTGTAGCCAGAATTCTCTTGGAGGGAGAGCGTTGAGTTTGCGTATAGATCTATACTGGATTGACTATCCTACACCTTGCTGCTAGCTACAGCCGGACCTGCAGGTCTGCGGGTGCCAAACGTCATTCCGTTATTACGACCGTTCTTTATGTCGTTGTTATCAGTCGATAGTATGGTGCAATTATCACATTATACCTTAATATAAATCCGGTTTAAGGTAGTAGTAATCAGTACAACAGTAGTTCTTATTATACAAAACTACAGTACTACAATGATTTACCCATTACATATGTTGGTGATAATCTCACTTAAGCATTAATGTACAAACTATATTTTATCAAATAATAGTTATACTTGGGTAATCACACACTTTTACAACAGACGAGTTTACAAAACAGTTAAGCCTTGGTAGAAGGTTACTTTTATAGAAAATATAGGATTTTCTGAGAGATTCAAACTTTTGCAAATACTTTTAAACATTTATTTACATTTTTACAAACTTATACATTGGGACAAGTTCAAACGTTTTTGACAATGATCATTGACACTAAAATACTTATGAACTCACCAGCTTAATGCTGATAAACTCTTTCAAAATAACTTGTATTCTCAGGTCATCAGTAGACAGGTACCGATGCCAGTTTTTGAGATGACGGAGCGTACTCAAGACTCATCATTTTATTATTTTGATTATGTTATATTTTTGGTGTCTAAAACTGTACAGAACACGCATGTATTAAAATTTTATATTTAATGCAATGGATGATGTTGTTTGCCTATTTACATTTACTGTGTTATGATTACCTTACATGACGTCCTCCGCCCCAGAACGTTTCCGCCGTTCTTGGTTTTGGGGTGTGACAGATTGGTATCAGAGCATTGTTTATAGTGAATTGAGTATATCAACCCATAAAAGATATACTAAACTATAAACCCATTGGGGATTAAACTCTGACCAAGAGCAAAAGTATTACGATTGTTAAATATCACAAGTGAGCTCGGGGATGTATGGTCAGTCCTGGGAATGGCATAGCCTGATCAACTATGCTGATCCTAGGAGTGATTAGCACATGCCTTAGAATGGTTGTGATAGGTTAACAAGTCTAAAAACTTACCAACCATACCACAAGAAGATCAATAGAATTTAAACTTAAAATACTATAGGAGTATTTTGCGCTACTAGTTACACGTATACTACATTCTTATACCTCTATTCTCGCATAGATCTTGATGGCTAGATATCCATCATGGCGACCCGTACTTTCCCAATGAAGGCAATGCCGGGTGGATCGATGAAGAGCCCGAAGTTGATCATCCAATCCCTTTGGATGATCACCTCGCAGAAGGCTTTTCGGATGGATCCGACTCCGAGCCTGAAATCAACAACCTACCGATTGTAGGTCAAGCCCCGAACAACAACCCTCGACCAGCGTTTCCAGGTGGCAAACAACCTGAACCGCTGGAATAATGATCAGGGTCAACTCTTACCATACTTTGGGGACCGAACCTTTTACAACGTCAGCGATGGTGGCTCTGCTGACCGAGCTCTGCCTGTCTTTATCCGCAGAATAGCTCGTATTGTCGAGCAAGGTAGAGCAGCCGTCGACCGGGTCATAGAGATTGATGCCGACTCAGGTGTCAACACAGTCAGCATCCGCCGTCTTGAAGAAGACATGGAACGGACCCGGAGGACAAATAAAACCCTGCAGTAGCAGTTGGCTGCCTCACGAGCTGAAATATTGGAACTTCGAGCTCGTTAGAGGACTCAGGATCGACCCATTCAAGAGGTGTTTCGTCAAGTGTCCGACCGCAGTACTCGCCCGGGACTTTCCCATCGCCGTTGGTTGATGTCTAGTACATCTCCGTCTTTTAATTAAAGGATAGCCTTTAACATCTGTGCTCCAAGTAGCACTCGTGTGTAAAATGTTTCTAACTTTCCTTACTCAAAATTTGAAATCTAAGAACTATCAAACTTTTCTATATGGTATGATGTATGACCTACTGTTAGGTCGATTTTTCCCTGAACTTATTACATCAGTAATACCAGTATTTTTGAGATCTATCTATCTGGGAAAAATCTATACACTTATGCTTTCCTTCTAATATTCCTTATTGTGGTTTCAAGCACTCTTTCAACTGTTGGACTATGTTTAGTTAGTCCGTGTGTCACTCTCACGCTGCTTACAAATTGATTCTTACCATCTTTCTTATCTTTATAAACTTTTAGCTGAAGGATGCCTCCTCGCAAATCTCCCAGGAATAGGAATAATCCTGCACCTCCACCACCTCCTCCGCCCCCGGTCATCGATACTGTAGCCCTGAATGCTGTCGTAGCTGCAGCAGTGGCAACTGCCATGGCTCAGTATCACTCTTCTGATGCCAGCAGAGGTGGAACCCCTGTGGAATCTATTCCGATCGAAATCCCTGTGCGCTCAAGGGAGTGCTCTTACAAGGATTTTACAAACTGCAAGCCGAAGCCTTTCTATGGCACCGGCGGAGTCATTGCTCTCTCGCAATGGTTCGAGAAGACTGAATCAGTCTTCGAAATCTGTTCATGCCCTGTTGCGTGCAAAGTGAAATATGCCGCCTGCACCTTTGAGGGTAAAGCCCTAACGTGGTGGAACGGCCACGTCAAAGCCCTAACTCTCGTCGTAGCCAACGACCTGGGCTGGGAAACAATGAAAGACCTCATGACTGAGGAATACTGCCCGAGGGGCGAGATCCAGAAACTGGAGCAGGAACTCTGGAACCTGTCGATGAAGGGCACCAATGTGGTCGCTTATACTGCCCGATTCAGCGAGCTGGTGGCCCTCTGCCCCAATATGGTTCCCACCGAGGGGAAGAAGATCGAGAGGTACATATGGGGACTAGTGCCTCCGTATCAGGGGAATGTGCTAGCGTCAAACCCCGCTACCTTCGACAGTGCCAAACGATTGGCACAACGACTCATTGACCATGGAGTCAAAACCCCTGCAACCACAACCACCCTAGCCATCCCGGAACCCTCCAAACCCGCCGATACTAAGCGGAAATTCTGGGATGAAAGGAAGAAGCACCAGGCTGCCAAAAAGCAGCAATTGGTGGCAATTCATGCCGCAATAACCCCTACTGCTGCTACTACTGCTCCGGTGAGTCGGTATGCTGGAAGTTCGCCCAAGTGCAACAAATGCAGCTACCACCACAACGGCCCCTGCCGTGAATTGCAGTGCTCTAACTGCAACAGGAAAGGACACACCGTCCGATTCTGTAAGTTCCCGGCACAACCTATCAACCAAGTCCCTGGCTCTGGCGCAAGCCCAACCTGCTATGGATGTGGCGAAGCAGGCCACTTTAAGAGGGACTGCCCCAAAGCGAGGAATGCTGGAGGAGCAGGGAGGGTACTGGCTATAGGCCACGGGGAAGCAGTTGCTGACCCGACAGTAGTAACCGGTACGTTCCTCCTCGATAACTCCTATGCATGCATTCTATTCGATAGTGGAGCGGAGCGAAGCTTCGTAAACCATAAATTTGCTCGCATGCTTAATCAAGCACCGCACGCACTCAAAGAACTATTTACAGTAGAAATGGCTAATGGAAAAACTGAAAATACAAGTAGCATATACTTAGGTTGTACCCTAACTCTAGATAACCATTCATTTCCAATCGACCTCATGCCAGTCTCAATAAAAAGTTTCGACGTCATCATTGGCATGGACTGGTTAAGCCTTCATCGTGCCGACATCATGTGCTTTGAGAAAGCAGTCCGTCTAAACCTTCCGTCTAACGAAACTCTTATAGTCTATGGCGACAAACCCGGTGCAAGTCTTCGCATCATATCAAGTATTCAAGCACAGAAATACCTGCGTAAGGAATACCACGCATTCCTTGCTCACGTCGTCGACACGAACCTAGAAACGAAAGAACTAAAGAACCTCCCAGTAGTGAGCGACTTCCCCGACGTTTTCCCAGAAGAACTACCCGGATTACCTCCGCAACGACAAGTCGAGTTCAGAATCGACTTAGTCCCAGGAGCTACCCCAGTAGCCAAGTCGCCCTACCGTTTAGCACCAGCCGAGATGCAAGAACTCTCTGGTCAACTTAACGAACTACTCAGCAAGGGCTTTATAAGGCCAAGTTTCTCACCTTGGGGAGCACCGGTCTTATTCGTTAAGAAGAAGGACGGATCCTTCCGTATGTGTATTGACTACAGAGAACTCAACAAACTGACGGTCAAGAATCGTTATCCTCTACCACGCATAGATGATCTATTCGACCAACTGCAAGGGGCGAACTATTTTTCTAAGATTGATCTGAGATCCGGATATCACCAGTTACGAGTACTAGGGGAGGATGTGCCGAAGACCGCCTTCCGAACTCGTTACGGACATTACGAGTTCGTGGTGATGCCATTCGGATTGACCAATGCGCCCGCAGTCTTCATGGATCTGATGAATAGAGTATGCCGACCCTACTTGGATCAGTTCGTCATCGTTTTCATTGACGACATCCTAATCTACTCCCGAAGTAAGAAAGAACATGGAGATCACCTGCGACAAGTTCTAGGGACATTACGAAAAGAGAAACTTTATGCGAAGTTCTCGAAATGTGAATTTTGGATCCGAAGAGTCGAATTCTTAGGACACGTGGTAAGCGAAGAGGGAATCCACGTGGACCCATCCAAAATTAAGGCCATTGAGAACTGGTCAGCACCGAAGACTCCTACAGAAATTCGTCAATTTCTAGGTCTCGCTGGCTACTACCGCAGGTTCATTCAGAACTTCTCACGAATAGCGAAGCCTCTTACAACCCTAACCCAGAAAGGTGTGGCCTTTGACTGGGAAGAGAAACAAGAAAGAGCGTTCCAAACGCTCAAACAAGCCTTGTGCACCGCACCAATACTATCCCTTCCCGAAGGAATAGAAGACTTCGTAGTTTATTGCGATGCATCAAACCAAGGACTCGGATGTGTTCTGATGCAGCGAGGAAAGGTCATCGCCTACGCCTCAAGACAATTGAAGACACACGAGGTTAACTACACGACCCACGATCTTGAGCTAGGAGCAGTAGTGTTTGCTCTGAAGATCTGGAGACATTACTTGTATGGAACGAAGAGCACTATCTTTACCGACCACAAGAGTTTACAACACATTTTCGATCAGAAGGAGCTCAACATGAGACAACGACGATGGGTCGAGCTACTCAGTGATTACGAATGCGATATTCGTTATCATCCGGGTAAAGCCAACGTAGTAGCAGACGCCCTAAGTCGGAAGGAATATTCTGGTCGCAAGGTCAAGTCGTTGTCAATAACCATCCATTCACACTTGTCAAAGCAAATTCAGGAGGCTCAACTTGAGGCCATGAAACCTGAAAATGTGTCAAGTGAATCCCTTAGAGGAATGGACAAGAATTTAGAAGCCAAGGGTGACGGAGCTTTATATTTCATGAACCGGATCTGGACACCGAAACACGGTGGTTTCCGAGACTTGGTCATGACCGAGGCGCACAACACTCGGTATTCCGTCCACCCAGGTTCAGATAAGATGTATCTGGATCTTAAGAAGCTATACTGGTGGCCTAATATGAAAGCAGAGATTGCTACCTTCGTAAGTAAATGCCTTACTTGCGCAAAGGTTAAGGTCGAGTACCAGAAGCCCTCTGGTTTATTGCAGCAACCAGAGATCCCGGAATGGAAGTGGGAGCGGATCACTATGGATTTCATAACCAAGTTGCCCAAGACAACGGGTGGACTTGACACCATATGGGTCATCGTTGATAGATTGACCAAGTCTGCACACTTCCTGCCTATCAAAGAAACCGACAAGATGGAGAAGCTTACGAGATCATACATTAGGGAAATCGTACGGCTACATGGTGTACCTATGTCCATTATCTCCGATAGAGATAGTAGGTTCACCTCAAGATTTTGGCAATCACTACAACATTCCCTAGGAACAAGGTTGGACATGAGCACAGCCTACCATCCTCAGACCGACGGACAGAGTGAGAGGACCATCCAAACTCTAGAAGATATGTTGCGAGCCTGCGTGATTGACTTTGGGAAGGCATGGGATACTCATTTACCCCTTGTCGAGTTTTCCTATAATAACAGTTATCACACGAGCATCAAGGCTGCTCCATTTGAAGCTCTCTACGGCCGTAAGTGCAGATCCCCTCTGTGCTGGGCTGAGGTGGGTGATACCCAATTAGCCAGGGGGCAAACTTCTGGCAGTACTCTCACCGGTCCGGAGATCATTTGGGAAACAACAGAGAAAATCGTTCAGATCCGTGAACGATTGAAAGCCTCTAGAGACCGACAGAAGAGCTACGCTGATAAACGAAGGAAACCTTTGGAATTTCAGGTGGGAGACCGAGTCCTCCTCAAAGTCTCACCCTGGAAGGGCTTGATACGCTTCGGCAAGCGTGGAAAGCTTAATCCGAGGTACATAGGGCCTTTCGAGATTCTTGCAAGAGTCGGCCCCGTAGCTTACAAACTCGAACTACCAGACGCACTTCGTAACGTACATTCTACATTCCACGTATCTAACTTGAAAAAGTGTCTATCCGACGAGACTCTTGTAATCCCACTCGACGAGATTGAAATCAACGAGAGCCTCAACTTCGTGGAAGAACCTATAGAGATCATGGACCGTGAGGTCAAGCAGACAAAGCAAAGCCGTATCCCTATCGTGAAGGTTCGCTGGAATGCCAAGCGAGGACCGGAATTCACTTGGGAACGTGAGGATCAGATGAAACTGAAATACCCTCACCTTTTTGCTTAGTTATTTGTAAATTCTAGCTTGCTTAAAAGTCTAATTTCGGGACGAAATTCCTTCTAACGGGGGGATGATGTGACAACCCGATATTTCGAGTCAATGTAATGTAAAACCGATCAAATTTAGGTCAAAATGTAACCTTCCTAAAATCTTGTTCGGATTAAAGAAAGTAGTAGGAATCATATCAAGGTTTGCGTACATGAAAAGAACGTCCAAATCTGACCTCGGATGAGGAAGTTATGAATTTTTGAAGAAATTCCTTAATCACGTCATTTTAATAAATAAATAATAAAAATGATTTCGGAATTTGCCAGCGGAATCTAAACGAAAGTTGTAGATCATGGTCTCACCTTCGCGTGGATATAAAGAACGTCAAAAACGGAGTTCGTATGAGAGAGATATGAATTTTTGAAGTTTATTTATAATAAATATAAATTTAATTATAAATTCCCGGTAATATCCGAAGGGGAGTCATCGGATTGGACCGAAGTACGCCCTGCGTACCTTCGTACGCCCCGCGTACTGAGATCGAGGGTCTCGGATCGTCCACGTCGCACTATCCGAAGAGTTCTAACCCGTCCGACCCGTCCGAAGCTCCGACCAGTCCGACCCGCTGTCCCGTCCGACCCGCCGTCCCATCCGACCCGCGTACCCAGCAACCCGTCCCATCCGAACCGAGGCAGTCGAGGCTTCGGTCATGCATGACGTACGCGTACGCGCTGCGTACGAGCGTACGCCCCGCGTTCGGAGGCGGTTCAGCCTTCCTATAAATAGGATGCGAGGCTTTCCGAAAATGTTGCTCATTTCTCTCCTCTCTCTCACAACTTTGTCTCGTTTTCCGTGCCCGTTATAACCCGAAGCTCTGGTCTTTTTGCTCAAGTCCCGAGGGTCGATTTTACTCCCGAGATTCCCGTGAATCCCGAGAAAAATCCGTTTTCTGAGACGAAACTCTGCCCGGTTTTCCATCTCGCTTTCTTCAATCAATCAAGTGAGTTTCATACCCCTTAATCAACCTGTTAAATATTCTAAATGCTTTTATATGCTTTCAAAAGGGGGGGAATGCAAGTTAAATACTTATAGTTATTGTTTCAATCACCTGTGATTGTACTAATCACATGTGATTAATAACTAGGGAAATCAGTGGTTTTATCACTATTCAAACTATCTATCAAACTGTTTTACTTCTAAATGTTTTCCAAACCCATTTACTTTTCGAATTTACACTGCAACTGTGATTTAAGCAAATGTTCCTTATACTTAAACTGTTTTAATCAAATCTACACCTTCAAATGGTTTTATAGATTGACATCAAGTCAATCTTTCTTTAAAAATAATACTTATGTTTCAAATGCCTTATAAATACTTATTTATGCTTTTATATTATCACATTATACCTTAATATAAATCCGGTTTAAGGTAGTAGTAATCAGTACAACAGTAGTTCTTATTATACAAAACTACAGTACTACAATGATT
This sequence comes from Lactuca serriola, assembly GCF_051521515.1. Classification (NCBI taxonomy): domain Eukaryota; kingdom Viridiplantae; phylum Streptophyta; class Magnoliopsida; order Asterales; family Asteraceae; genus Lactuca; species Lactuca serriola. The sequence goes on from NC_136409.1 coordinate 66,388,836, forward strand.
TACCCATTACATATGTTGGTGATAATCTCACTTAAGCATTAATGTACAAACTATATTTTATCAAATAATAGTTATACTTGGGTAATCACACACTTTTACAACAGACGAGTTTACAAAACAGTTAAGCCTTGGTAGAAGGTTACTTTTATAGAAAATATAGGATTTTCTGAGAGATTCAAACTTTTGCAAATACTTTTAAACATTTATTTACATTTTTACAAACTTATACATTGGGACAAGTTCAAACGTTTTTGACAATGATCATTGACACTAAAATACTTATGAACTCACCAGCTTAATGCTGATAAACTCTTTCAAAATAACTTGTATTCTCAGGTCATCAGTAGACAGGTACCGATGCCAGTTTTTGAGATGACGGAGCGTACTCAAGACTCATCATTTTATTATTTTGATTATGTTATATTTTTGGTGTCTAAAACTGTACAGAACACGCATGTATTAAAATTTTATATTTAATGCAATGGATGATGTTGTTTGCCTATTTACATTTACTGTGTTATGATTACCTTACATGACGTCCTCCGCCCCAGAACGTTTCCGCCGTTCTTGGTTTTGGGGTGTGACATTATTAGACTTATCCAAATGGAAGACTGTTGGATAAGGTGTCTAAGTCAATAACTATTTATGGTATGTACTTGACCCGACCTGGCATGGTCCATTTGGGTGGCATGGCACCATGCAATTGGATAGACTAAATGAGAGAAATAACACTTGTGGTTTATTAATATATTATAAGTTCTAATATATTATTAATATTATTTAATTAGTTTGATCAAGAATTAATTTAAAATTAATTAGGTGATCAAAAGATAACTAATTAAATATATGGGTTGATTATGCAAATCATCCATACTTGTATAGCGGGCTAAGAAGCTTCATTGGTTATCAAGTTCGGTTCCACCCATAGGATGTTCCATGGGAGTTACAAACCCATGGGTCATGGAAATGAAGAGTCATGACACATTAGGGTTTACATGGTGTAACCCTAGATGTGTCAACACTATATAAGGATCATATTCTCCACCAAAATTGGCTACACATGAACAAGTGAGGGCTAGGCCGATTTTTGCAAGTGTAAGATTCTCTCAAAGTTTACTCCTTTGCATTTGGTGTTGTGTGAAGCATTTGAGGCATCACACTTGGGGTGCTAGGCTCACAAGGTTTCATGGATCACAAGCAACAACAAGGTAAGTTATTCTATCTTCCATTAAAGTTAAATATTGTACCCCATGTATGCTACATAGGAATATAACCTTTGAATTCAACTTTGCATGATAATTAGACAAACATAGATCCAAGGTTATTAGGGTTGCATGTACACTTAGGAAGTGTTAGAATGCTCAAAACCCATCATTAACAACCTCTGTCTGACCTGCTGTATCTGCTCTGTCATCTGAAGCACTATCTCAGTGTTGCCCATCACTTGTTGCCCACCCTCTCCCCAACAGATGGGAATCCGACACCTCCTCCCATACAACAACTCGAAGGTAGGCATACCAATGCTTGAATGATGGTTGTTGTTATAGGCAAACTCATCCTACGGAAAATACGTGTCCCAACTTCCTCCGAAGTCTAGCACACGTGCTCGAAGCATGTCCTCGAGCGTCTGAATCGTCCGCTCACTCTATCCATCCGTCTAGGGGTGGTAAGCGGTACTAAAATGCAACCTCGTGTCCAACTCCTCATGGAACTTCTTTCAGAACCTGGAAGTGAAATGTAAGTATCGATCTGACACAATCGAGATCGGTTCTCCATTTCACGATACCACCTCCCTCACATACAACTCTGCCAGTCTCTCTGCAGAAGAGTTGTCACTAATAGCAAGGATGTGAGCACTTTTCGTCAGCCGGTCGACGATCAGCCAAATTGCATCGACACCCCCCGCGGTTCTTGGCAATTTGGTTTTAAAGTCCATACAAATCTGTTCCCACTTCCATTGGGGAACCTCAAGTAGCTGCAAATTTCTATGCGGACACTGGTGCTCGACCTTGAACTTGCGACAAGTCAAGCACCTCTTAACGAACCATGCAACATCCCTCTTCATACAGGGCCACCAATAGTCTTTCTTCAGGTCCAAATATATGTTACTGGCCCCGGGATGGATCGAGAACCTCGACCTGTGCGCCTCCTCCATCAGAATGCTATGTGCCCCGCCCAAAAACGGCACCTAAATCTAACCCTGAAAGGTCAAAAGCCCTCGGCTATCGGTAACAAACTCATATAGTTTCCCGATCACCCACTGTCTCTTGTGGTTCTCCGGTCTTACGACCTCTGCGTGGGCCTCCCAAATGTTGTCCAACACCGGAATCATCATCGTCAACCTTATACAAACATCTTGTAACGGGGCACTCTCCGCCCTATGACTGAGGGCATCGGCTAGAACATTAGCCTTGCCCGGGTGGTACAGGATCTCACAATCATAATCCTTTACTACATCCAACCATCTCCTCTGGCGCATATTCAGGTTGGGCTGATCCATCAAATACTTCAAGCTCTTGTGGTCCGTGTATATCGAACACCGAACCCCATATAAATAGTGACACCAGATCTTAATAGCGAACACCACCGCCACCAACTCCAGATCATGGGTGGGATACCTCGTCTTATGAGGCTGCAGCTACCTCGATGTGTATACTATCATGAGCCCTCTCTGCATCAGCACCGCACCCAGCCCCGATATCGATGTGTCACAATACACCACAAAATCCTATATCCCCTCTGGAAGGGCTAACATCGGTGCTTTGCGGAATCTCTGGCGAAGTGTCTCGAATGAGGCCTGCAACTCAGGACCCCAACTAAAAGCCACGTCCTTCCGGGTCAACCTGGTGAGAGGAAACGGCAATCTAGGTGAAATCCTTGATAAATCTCCGATAATAGCCAGCCAACCCCAGAAAACTCCTGATCTCGGTGGGGGATCTCGACACCTCGCAACTCATCACAGCCTCAATCTTGGCCGAATCGACCAATATCCCATTCTGGTTCACGAGATGCGCCAAGAACTGGACCTCTCGTAACTAGAAATCGGACATGGAGAATTTGGCATAAAGCCTCTCCAATCTCAGAACTCCAAGGATCTCCCTCAAATGCTCCTCATGTTGCTCTCTAGATCTCGAATACACCAATATATCATCGATGAACACGATCACTGAACGATCCAGCATCGGCCTGCACACCCTGTTCATGAAATCCATGAACGTCGCCGGTTCATTGGTGAGTCCAAAAGGCATCACTATGAACTCGTAATGCCCATAACGAGTCCTGAACGCCGTCTTCTTAATATCCTCATCCCACACTCTCATCTGATGATATCCAGACCTTAAATCAATCTTGGAGAACCATGACGCTCCTTGCAACCGATTCAACAAATCATCGATCCTCGGTAAGGGGTAACGATTCTTGACCGTCAACTTGTTCAACTCCCGGTAATCAATGCACATCCGGTGTGAACCATCCTTTTTCTTGACAAAAAGGATTGGCTCTCCCCACGGCGAGCTACTCGTTCGAATAAACCCCTTCCCCAGTAGCACCTAAAGCTGCATGGATAGCTCTTCCATCTCTGGTGGCACAAGGCGATAAGGTGCATTGGCAATAGGCACCGCTCCCGAGACTAATTTGATATGAAACTCCACCTGCCTCTCGGGAGGCACACCCGGTAACTCCTCGGGAAAAACGTCCGGGAACTCTCGCACTATTGGTACGTCACCAACCGAACTCGGCCTCTCCGCGGCCACTCGTGTGTCCATCACATAGGCCACAAACCCATTACAGCCCTGATGTAGACTCTGCCTTGCTCTAGCAGCCGAACAAAACGTCGATACAAAACGAGTACCCTCGCCGTACACCGTAAGTACTCCCCCACTAGGGTCTCGTATGGTCACCATCTGTCGCTCACAGTCGATAACTGCACCAAATCTGCTCAATGAATCCATGCCTACGATGACACAGACATCCCCCATAGCAATCAGGACCAGATCTATTGGAAACTCAACACCAAAGATCTCGAGCACACATCCTCAAATCACATAAGTGGCATATGCTAATGTGCTCAGTAAAGACTAACTACACAAAAGATTGAATCGCACCTGAGTCAAATAACACTAAAGTAGGTACATAACTCACAAGAAAAGTACCTACGCATATCATAAAATAAGCATGATATCTCAAAGTCAAAATGAATAGATGAAAGAATACATAACAGCTACAACATCGGGCACTGTGCGGACCTCCTCCGCTGTCAACTGGAAGGCTCTCCCGCGAGCCTTTGGTGCCTCGGCCTTCACTAGCCGGGTCTCGGTAGCTCTGGCAGCAGGTGCAGATCCCTGCGCTGATCCGTGCAGCAGCTATGGGCACTCGACCTTCTGATGGCCGATCTGGTTGCAATGAAAGCAAACTGAGAATCCCTTGGGGAAATCCCTCGCAAAATGCCCCTCCGTCCCACACTTGTAACATACCCCAGCTCTTCACACCCCTTCATGGCTCTTTCCACACTTCCCACAAGTGCGTCCCTTCGGACTCCCAGATCTCGAATCAGCGGGCTTTACCCGCTCGGCTGCTGGCTAAGCCTGTGTCGGTTGCCTGTCCCTCCTCTGAGACTCGGCCTCCTCCCTGACCTGAGTCTCCAACTCAATCTCCCTCTTCCGGGAATTTTCCTGGATCTCAGCAAATGTTCGGTATGACGAGTTTGCCACGAACTTACGAGTATCCCTCCTCAGCATGCTCAAGTACCGACTCATACGTGCCTGCTCAGTAGACACGTGCTCAGTGCAAAACAATGCCCTCTCATGAAACATCCTCATAATCACTATCGCAGACTTAGTTCCCTGCTTAAGGGACAAGAACTCCTGGGCCAGACGTTCCCACTCCATAGGGGGAACATACTCATCTCAAAACATCGTGGTGAACCTCTCCCAGGTCACCGCGGTAAGCTCTGTAGTAGTGAAGTCCGCCGTCTCAAACTTCCACCAGCCTTCGCCCCTAAGAGAAGCTGGTTCAGTGCAAACCAAACCCTCAGATGCTCCGGACACGAGCAGGTGTAGAAGCATCTCTCGATATCAGAAATCCATCTCATCGCTGAAATCATATCCTACGTCCCATCAAACTCTTGTGGCTTCGTGTTGCGGAACTCCCGGTACAACAACGAGTCACCTCTAAGGTCTAGCAGCAGCCACAGCCGTAACCTCAGTACCCACTGTGTATCTCTCGTCAAACGTCTCAATCAAGGTGTTCTTAATAGACCCAAACATCTCCGGTATCTCTACACAGATAGCCGCAGCCACCTTATCGTGGATCATCTGACGAAGCTCCTCGTCACTCACAAGACTCGTCTCTAGTATGTGGCGTGTCGTAACCATGATGTCTCTGAAATACAATACGAAAATATTAGAGACTCGCTCGAGTGTGTAAGGTCCTGAAACGGATCTTACCAGTGATCAAATAGCAAATACAATCGATTAGCAATAAAGAACGAGTAGAATCGAGAACAAACAAGCTTGCACACGCCTTTCTATTAAAATAATGTTTGGTACAACTTGTGGTTACAGTGGCCGAGAACTTTGAGGCATCAACAACTAACAAAAGACCTAGCACACCTCTATATATACTGGACTTGGGCCGGCCTTTGGTTTATGGCCGTAAACAGGCTTACGGCCATAAACTCACTGTCGACCGTAAGCTATACACATCTGCTGCTACAAGCTATCAAATGACCACAAGAAGCTATAACATAGAAAGCCTAGACCAAACCACTAATTAGACCCTTCAATCTCCCCTTTGGTTTGGTGCTAGCTTTAAGTCAATCTTTGTCCACGATCATTACATCATCTAGCCCCATCGCTCCATTCCACATTCGCTTGTTGATGATTTCAGCATCCATTGTGGTATATTCTGTAACGCTCGTGTTTCTAGCCTAGGCATTTATATTGAGTTGAAAGTATATTTTAACCTTTGTAACTCATTTTGAAGAAATGAAAAGGAATTATGTGAATATTATGTGAATTATGTGTTTTATGCTTAATTATTAGGGCTTAATTAATTAAGAATAAAAATAAGCGTCAAAATTAAAGTGTGAGATAAGCCCAGTATCTTTACATAAAGTTGTAGTGGTCGAAACAAGGATTTCGGGGATATAAAGAATACCAAAATCCGAGTTATAACGAAGAAGTTATGACCTGTCGAAGTTTCGCGACAAAACCGGCACGGTGCTGAATGTCGTAAAAAGTGAGTTTTCGATAAACTACTTTTTAGCCTTAGTAATCTAAACGAAATTCGTAGTATTCGTTAAACCGAGAAGTTCGATAAAAAGAACGCCGAAATCTGACTTCGTATGAGGAAGTTATGATTTTTCGAAGTTTCAGCGTAGCAGTAGACAGCTAAAAACTCGAATTTTAGATCGAGCGATTTTTAGCCGACACAATCTAAACGAGAATTGAAGGTCTCGTCATTAGGAACACAACGGTAAAAAGTGAGACGAAAACGGACTTTGGATGAAAAAGTTATGAATTTTTAACGGATTTCCTGTCCCGGTCTGTTAAAAATAGAAATATAAAATTTAAAGTCAAAATTAGCCGACGAAGTCTAAACGGAAGTTGTAGAGCGTAATTTTAGCTACGCGTGCATATAAAGAACGTCAAAAACAGAGCTCGTATGCGAAAGTTATGGATTTTAGAAGTTTTGGCGCGAAAACCGAGAAATTTCGCATAGTCACACTTTGCCACGTCACCCTCGCTTAGAATGTGACACATGTCCTGCTGAGTCACCGAAGTTGCTGAGTCATGCGAAGCCACGTGTCCTCTTCTGATTCGACCGAGGAGGAGGCCCAATCCGAAGTAGCCAGCTCCCCAGCCGAAGCTTCGCCCTGCTGCCGCATGTGTCCAAGCCTCACATAGCCTAGCTCCGAGCCTCGTAGGTGCACCAGTAAGCCGCAGTCCACTTAGAAGCTGCCAGCGAGCCCTCGCAGGTGCGAGCCATGCGAGCCATGTGCGAGCCTTCACCTGCGAGCCTTCTAAGCCGTTGGATCAGAAGCTTCTCAGCCATCCGATCAGAAGTTTCCCCCTATAAATAGAAGGCTGCGAGCCTTCTCGGATATTTTTAAGAAATTGCCACTTTTAACCCCTAAACCCATATTTCTTTCATCTTAGCATCCCGCAAAGCCACGGTATCGAATGTAAAGCCCGGAATACCCCACGAAGCGCCCGAGAAGCCTGGAAAATTTATCTTTTCGGTTTCGAAGCCCGACTTTTGCAGAGCCCCGTTTCTTAATAAAACTCCCGGTTTTATTAGAAACGATCGTTTTAGGAAACGAATTGCTGCCCGATTTTCACCAAAATAAGTGAGTTTGTAGTTACTTTCAATTTACACATAGATATGAAGTATTTACCTTGAAATACGTGTTATGTGTAAATATGTTAATTGTTTATTCGAGGTGACTGTTGAATTGATGTTTTTTACAAGTTTTAAACTGTATATGCTTTTTATCTACAAAATATGTTGTGTAGAACATGGCTAGATGAAATAGTTGATGTGTGTTAAAATGGAGAGAGGGCTCGATGTCGATGTTGTTGTTGTAGTCATCTAGCGAAGTATAGATGACGACCACATACTTTCTAGATAGTCCAGTGGAACAATAGCAGGTTCACAACTTGTAGGTGTTGATGAATTAAATGTTCATTGGCGTACTTCATCCCCCTCATGGTTGCCTAAGGACATGTATGGCTGAGGAAACCCCTTAGCAGTAGTGTCCATCCTGATGATATTCCTTAGGCTAGGTCCCTTGTGATAGGTGTTTAGGGACGTAAAGTGAGGACAATGGGAATGGGTAATCAGGGTTATTGTTGATTAGTGAACTTAATAAGTATATTATTATTGTGGGTTGAAAACCCTATATGCTCACCAGGCTCCCAAGCCTGACCCACTCAGTTTTATGATTACAGGTAATGGACCCCGAGCATAGTTGGAGGACGACGAGAGATTTTTGGATTATAGGCCAGTAGTTATAAATAATTGTTGAAAGGCTTATAATGTCTTGTTTATGCTTTTGATCTGTATCGGAACATGACATCCCGAGGTTTTGATATGAAATGAAACTATACATTTCCTAAAGAAGGTTTTGATAAACTTTTATCATATTTTGTTTCGGGACCAATTCCATAACATCTATTAAAAAGATTTCTCTGATTTTATTTTAAAAAGCATAAATTAAATCAGTCTTTTCTGGCCGAGAAATTAGGGGATGTCTCATATTCTTTCGCAGCATACTCAAAAATCTCCTCATCAACCTGAATCTGAAAGTGGCTCAACTAATGAATGTCCCATTTTCTAAACTGGAACAAAGCCTTTTTGTCATATAAACGAATGCACCCCTCCTTAAGTTTGATGACAACAGATTCTGTGGTTTCATCAAACACCCAATAAAGAATAGAGCTTAGAGATCCATCCGGGTAATCTTGAAGCACAGGAATTTGTTTGACCTGATTTGTAGCAGGCCACATCACCACCTGAAGCGGAATGCCGGTCTTGGGATCAATAACATTAGTATGATCCATTATCACAGACTCAACAGTCTTCATAGCTGGAAATCCCTTCTTTACTTGGTCTTCCAAAAAGTGCTTGAAGCTTGTTGCTTGTTGATTATCAGTCGGGTTTGAGAACGGAGATTGAGATAGCTCTGAAAGATCCACTCTGGTCCAAGAGTTAAAATCATGACAATCCTTGTATAGCTCTGTATTGCCGCTCTTTCTGCGAACAATCCACATTTTCAATGGATCATCAAAACCCCAAGATATGATACCTGACCTATCACCATATGTGTCTCTAAACCTTACGGCTTCGAAATCCGTAACAGTAATAGTGGATCGATTCCCTGGCGCATTCTTATCAAAACTCCTCTTGAACAAGATTTGTCCATTCTTAGCAGCCTTTTCTTGTTTGTCTCGAATGATCTCTGAAATATGCGAAGCCTGAGCAGGCTCTTTTTTATAGCGATTTACCACTCGAGAAGTCTGAGCAGTCGGTACGGCTATAGGATGAGCTTGGGAATGAAGATCAGTTATATGCTCATCTGCGGACGTCTTATATTTATCACCAAAATCTTCTTCAAGCTTTTTCTTTAGATTAAAGTAGCTAGAGGTCAAGAGATTGAAATGATCTTGGAGCTCAGAAATTTGCTTGGACTTGATTGCTTTATCCTCTATAACATCAGAAACTTGAATCTTAAAATTAAATTCCAGTCAAGAGATCTTCAACACGAATGTTCAGCTCGATGTTTTTCTAATCTAGCACACTCACTCTTTTCTGGAGATCATAGATCATAGAGACATCTTCTCTTGGCTTCACTAAAATCTATTCTTTTGCCCTTAGAGGAGGGAGCAACAACTTGTTCTTGAGCAAGATGTCAAGCCAAGCGCACAGAGGTTGCGTCAAGATCAGTTCTTGGAGGAGAGAATCCTGACGGAACTGAGGAGCCACCTGCTTCAAGGAATGTGCTAGGGCCTTCATGTAACAGTTATGTGGTTACTATAGCGGGAGTGGTAGTTGGTGTGAACGGAAAACCCTGAGACAACCCAGAATCCAGATACCCGAATCTAGGGTCTCTTCGTCTTCTTTTGGACGGAGGCGGCACTGTCTGGTCAGTTGAAAAATCACCGTAAAGTAGCTCTGATGTAGGTGAAACAACGTCAAGGGGAGGAATCCCTGATAAAGTCACCATTAGAATTGAAGAGACAACCACTTGGTCTGTAGTAATGGGGGTTGATTCGAGAGCGTATTCTGAATCCCTACTCTTCGTTGCTGTGTGAGCAACATCACTGAGATTATCTAGCAGAGAGTTGAGGTTGACGTTTGCTAGAAATTCATCATTTGTTCCAAAATTGGTAAGAATATCATCTCTATCGAAGCCTGTGAGATCAAGATCTTCAAATTGGTTAGGCTCAGTAGTGTTGTTAGAGGACCCTTCATTAGAGTCTCCTTCTACTTGGACATTTTGTAGGTCATGCTCCTCTTCAATTGACACAACAGCAGCAGCAGTCTCTTCCCCTTCTTGATCCAATACAGTGATGACATCTCCTCCTATGATCACCTTTTCCGATGAAGTATTCTCTGATGAAATCTTGTCCGAAGAACCATGTGAATCGGTAGCTTCGTTCGGTTCAGCAAATCGTCCGAACTTGACCAAAGGATACAACCCCTGAAAGACCACCTTCCCCTTGCGGTTTTGTTTAATGAGCCAATGGTGTGGTGGCATTAATGTTGACCACAAACTCATCTATAATAAACCTTGAAAAGCTGAAGCCGATCCCCGCAGCGAGAAAAACAATAGCGCCAGTGATTCTCAAGGATATCTCGTCAGTACCGGACCTTCTGCCGAGATGCAGCTCACGAACACGTGGGCTAGAAATCTCCAATAGGGCGGCATAGGTTTCTTCATTGTTGATGGAGTGTCACCCTCGTATCCCATCTTCCTTAGAATTCTTTTAGCATCATTAATACCAATCTCCGTAGGAAAAGTCAGGAGGTCGTTGATCAACAGCATCTCTCTCACAAAGGTCTCATCAATGACAATCTTGCATCCCTGAACGATCGCATCCACAGTGACAGCTCCATTATCATGCCTTGTCGTTTTGGCAATTTACCAGAACTCACGAATCATTTTCTGGTACACAACAGTGTTCATTGTAATGGCAGAGGCCAAGCAGCATTCTCGTAGTCCGTGAATCATCGACTTGAAGTCCCCATGGTTCACCAAGGGATCAGCGAGAACCATAGCCAGGTTGTGCATATCAGCAAATTTTAGAGTTGCCATTTTATCTGCACTAAAACATACCAAGTAAGACAAGGAGAAAAATGAGCAATTAAAATTCTAAATGATTTAATTTTTACCCCAAAATGAATTAATAATTTTTAAAAATGAAAATTAGGTCAAAGTCAGAGTTTGCGGTCAACGAGGGTTTACGGCCATAAACCCTTCACCGTATACTAATGACCGCAAAGCGAGTTTATGGCCACAAAATCTTCACGGCCTTAAGCTTCGACTGTAAACCCCGACATATCGTTTTTTGTCGATTTCAGCCTCAAAACACGGTTAATCGCTAAACGAAATGCATATTCATGGTCGGAAATGAGATATCTTCAATGCTATCAGAGTAATTTCGCAAATATCAAAGAAAAAATTTTCGAGGAGAGAATGTGTGAGAGGGTTTGCGGCCGGAATCAGGAGAATGAGAAGGATTCCGGCTGTAAATCCCTTTTATTCCTAGCTTTCATTCACCTGATGTCCACACAGTATAAGGCGGGATCCAACACAATCCAATATTTTTCAAAAAATTTAAAAACAAATCTATTTGAGGATTAATATTGAAACTAAAATTAAAAATAAAATATAGTAAAATAAATAAAATTAATTCTGCAAAAATTAAAATTAGAAAATAATTGTTAGATTTTAACAGTTAATAATATAAAATTAAAAATAAAGATAAACATAAAAATAAAAATAAAACAAAATAAATTAAGATAATTCCAAATAAAATATACAGCTTAAAAGTTTAATTATTGAGAATGAATTTGTGACGCTGAGATCAAAGTTGTTTGACAACCTTATTCCACTTGTCGGTACCCTTATTTTTACATCTTCATCTGATCGATCGCTAATATTGTGGTCCACTTAAACACAAAACATTTGTGTCATAATTTTGCACAATTTACCAATAATATGACAATTTTAGCCCTTATTCGTAATTAAATTTCTGAGGAACCATTTAGCTGACGACAACCAGGGATATTGTTGTCCACCTAAATTGAGCAGCGAGATCTACAGACAATTTGTATGTGTTCAATTTTAATTGTGCCAGAACATGTTTCCCGCTTCCTGATATGCTCTAGCCATCAGGGATTTCCTGAATAATCCTTACATCGGGTGAGCAGAAAATTATTAAGAGAGAAGATAGATTTAGAATGCATATGTTGTGCATCCAGGTCGGATCTTTTCTGTGACAACCCTATTTTTCCCAAAAAGCATTATAAACACTCGAAAGCTAAAAACAACGAAATTAACCTCGAAAATAAAGTGTTCAAGTATCTAAGTTGGGATGCATCGAATATTAGATATCATGCCAAGGTTTCCAAAAACATAAAGAACGCTCAAAACCGGGTTACATTGAAGAAATTATAACCACTCGTATATTTACGACGCGACGTTAAAACATTTTTTTGACGTAAAAAGTAGAATCTCAATAAAATGCATTTTTAAGCCTTAAGTATCTAAACAAAAGTCGTAGATCTCGTTGAAAGGTGAACGTACATAAAAGGATCGCCCAAATTGGACCTCGTATGAAGAAGTTACGAATTTTCAAAGTTTCGTAACAGTAGTAGAGGGCTAAAAACTCGGATTGAAGATCGAGTGTTATTTAGCTAACGCAACCTAAACGAAAGTTGAAGATCTCCTCAGTAGTAATAAAACAATAAAAAGACAAACGAAAACCGACGTCGAATAAAGGACCTATGAATTTTTAACGAACTTTAGGAGGCCCGGCCTATTAAAAATATATCATTAAAAATAAAGTCAAAACTAGCCGACGGAGTCTAAAGGAAAGTTGTAGAGCATAATCTCACCTACGCGTGGATATAAAGAACGCGAAAAACGGAGCTCGTACGCAAAAGTTACGGAATTTAGAATTCGGAAGCAGGGATTACGCCCCGCGTACTCTGGGAGTACGCCCCGCGTACTAGACCCAGAGTCGAGTCCCATCGGCCCGCCCAAGCTACGCTTAACTAGCCAGGAGTCGTAAGCCATGACGCCATATTACGCCCAGCGTAACGACGTACGCGCCGCGTACGTGAGTACGCCCAGCGTACTCCAAAATTACGCCCCGCGTACTCACTCTTCCAGCACTATAAATAGATGGCATGAGCTCGAGTCTTTGCACACCTTTCTCAAATCCCCAGTTACTCTCACACACTTCCAAGCACAAGAAGCTATCCCGACGACCTCGGTTTCCGCACTCGAGCCCCGACGAAAGATTTACGCTGCAGAGATTTCTGAAGAGCCCGACGACGCAACCATCCGCGGACGAAGTTCTGCTCAACCCTAGCCTCTCTCTTCGAAACGAGTGAGTTCATACCCCTACTTTTCAATTCTTTTCACATTTTAGGGGGGGAAATACAAGTACATTACAAATCAAAGTATTATTTTTATAATATCGTTCTTATAGAGTGTTGATACAAAAATAACTTTATGTTTTAAAGGGATATTATATCACCAAGTTGTTATTACCAAATGGGAACATACTTTTGACAAACTATAATGAGCATAGTATTCAAGTGATTCATACATTTTACATATACATCTCGACAAATGAAATGCTTTCAAAAGAAGTACAGTCTTTTATCATCGTAAATCTGTTTATACCTAGTAATGTGAGACAGCTTCACGTACGTTCGAGTATGCATTATTAAGTCCTGTATTATATACCATAATCCCTTGTAGGGGGAGCGTGATACTTGTGTATAGATCTATACGGGATTGACAATCCCACACCTAAGCTGTTAGCTACAGCTAGGCCGGCGGGCCTGGGGTGACAAATGTCATAACAGTTCCAACGCCTGAAGAACGTTGTTACAGGCCAACAATGTCATTAGCATGGTTATAAAACTCACATAAAAGTATAAAAACAAGTTAGATTTACGAGATTCATACATGCATTTCAGTTTTCCATTTTATTGTTAATACAAATGTTATCACTATTATTCAAGCATGGAAAACACTAATGCACTCCAACACGGGAAACTTTTCAAATCATCTATAGAAAATATTGGATTTTCTGAAAACCTCGTTCATCGATTTACTATCAAAAAGGACATACTTTTCAATGCAAAACACTTATGAACTCACCAACTTAATTGTTGACACTTTTTCGAAACCACTTGTATTTCTCAGGGAATCAGTAATACAGGTAACTACCAGCTTTTGGAGAAGGAAACACTAAAGATGTTTTATTATTGAACATTTATCATCTCATTGTAATATTCTTTTGCTATTATGTATAACGCAACAACATACGTTTTCATTATATATGTGATGGTTGTGTTACTTTCTTTACAATATTCAATGGTTGTGATACTACGTGAAGTCATCCACCCCCGAATGTTTCCGCCATTCTGGTTTGGGGGTGTGACAGATTGGTATCAGAGCATTGTTTATAGTGAACTAAGTATATCGAACCACATACGATATACAAACTATAAATGCAAAGGGGACCAAAAACCCTCTGGTGAAGCATTTTCATGAACAAAATACATTCTTTTAAAGATATACATTTTTACAAGCATGCATAAATCTCGTATCATAACAAGTTTTACTAAAAAGTATTACGGCAAGTTACGACACTACGATTGAGCCTCGGGGTATGTAATCATGTCGAGAATAAATATAGCCTGATCAACTATATTTATCCTGGATTTGACCAACGTACGTCGAGGAATGGTCGTAGTGGACAACAAGCCGAAAACTTACCAAATACAAAATTGTTCTAGTTTCGCCAAGTTGAAATAGTATAGAAGTATTATTAAAAATAGTTGTACAATAAAAATTATAGTTAAAAATAATAAGTCGCTAAATAGAAATTTCTTTTCTTATAACGTTCTCATACATCTATCCTAGTACAGACAAATGGCCGGGTTCCATTTACCAGGAGATCCCTACTACCCAAACCAAGGCAACGGCGGTTGGATAGAAGAAGACCCGGAGGAAGACCCAGAGGAAATCGAAGAAGAGGTCGAGGAAGAATTCGAAGTCGAAGTCGGAGAGGAGTTCGAAGTTGACGAAGAGATCGTGGAGATTTCTAGCGGGACAGACTCCGAGCCAGAAGTGTACAACCCTCCCATCCCTCATCCTCCCGTAATCAGACCAGATCAACCGGGACCCATCCCCATCTGGGGAAGCCACCTCTACTACTGGAGCCGCCAACAAGGTGTACGCCCTCCATTCTGCATGTGTCGGGATTTTTACAACGTCAGTGGGGGAGGCTCAGCAGATCGAGCACTTCCTGTCGTCGTGAATGCTATAGCTAACCAGAACTACCAGGCGGACCAACAAGCAGCCAGAGTTCGTGAAATCAATGCTGCTACCCAAGGTAACGCCGCTGACATCTGCCGTTTGGAAGGACTACATGAGAATACCCAAATCTACACGGGAACACTTCAGAACCAAATGATAGTGGCTCTGGCAGAAATAAGAGGGATGAAGGAACAACAAGCGGATTTTGAGAGGCGACTAATGGGAGTCAAACGGTCGGATGCCGAGTCTAGCTCCAAACGCCGCAAATAGAGCTTGTTCGATGCCCAACAATTTTGTTATAGATTAGGATTTCGGATAAAAGTTTTTCCTTTATTTCCCTGTTGTATCCGTAATCGGAGATCTCTAGGGGGATCAAATTTTTCCCGAACAAGATATGTAATGTAACACACCTCAAGTGTGACCTATATGAATGAATATGAAGTATTTCTTATTATATACCTCTCAAAAATTACGAGTTTTAAATTTCTATGCCTACCTCGAAACCATAAACTAAAGTCAAAACAAATAACAACTAACACACGATTGTCAAAACATTAGAAACTTATAATATTCATTCTTATTTTTCTCTACCAGAACATGCCTCCTCGTAGATCAACACGCAGAAACTCAACTTCAACACCACCTCCACCACCTCCTCCAATTATGGACACCGTTATGTTCCAGACTGCTGTAACCGCTGCTGTAAATGCAGCAATGGCTCAAATGAGCAACAACGGATCGGGGGGAGGAACAGACAGTTTTACAAATGGCCAAGGTCAAAGCCGTTCAGGGGTATGCACTTACAAAGACTTCACCAACGGAAAACCTATTCCCTTTTGCGGGACTGGGGGGGTATTGGCTCTATCTCAATGGATAGAGAAAACAGAAGCTGTATTCGAAATCTGTGCATGTCCTGAAGAAAGCAAAGTAAAGTTCGCCGCTTTTACTTTCTCTGAACGCGCCCTGACATGGTGGAACGGCCACGTCCAGACACTAACCCTGGTGGTGGCAAACTCCATGGGTTGCGAAAACCTGAAAAGAATGCTCCTTCGAGAATACTGCCCAAGAGGCGAGATTCAGAAGCTTGAACAGGAACTGTGGAACCTCTCGATGGTAGGATCGGACATAGCTGGTTACACCAACAGGTTCAGTGACTTAATAACACTTTGCCCAGGAATGTTAACCCTGGAGAGCCAGAAGGTTGAGAGATACATTTGGGGACTATCACCCCAACTTCGAGGAAGTGTGCTAGCTTCCAGACCCTTGACTTTCGCCAGCGCCAAGGAACTAGCGCAATCTCTTGTTGATCATGGTGTCTGTCAAGGAGTCGCGGCGATTATGGCTGAACCAACCAAAGGGAACAGCAACAATGAAATCAATGCCAACAACAACAACAAGAAGAAATTTTGGAACAAAAGGAAGGGGCAAACTTCACAAGAACCTTCAAAGAAACAAATGGTTACGGTTTATGCTGCTACTACCCCCACCACAACTCCTGCTACCTCTGCGCCAACAAAACCATATGCAGGGATTCTGCCCAAGTGCAGCAAGTGCAACTACCATCACCATGGTATTTGTCGCGAGATGCACTGCAAGAACTGTGACAGGAAAGGGCACACAGCCCGTTTCTGTAAAGCACCGGCACGACCAATTACTCAGGTTCCTGGAACTGGGGTAAGCCGGGCATGTTATGGGTGCGGAGAGACTGGACACTTCAGGAGGGATTGTCCCAAGGAAAGGAATATTGGCGGTGTGGGGAGAGTGCTGGCAGTAGGACAGAGAGAAGCAATAGCGGACCCCACGGTGGTTACGGGTACGTTTCTACTCAACAACACTTATGCATGCATACTTTTTGACTGCGGTGCGGAGAGAAGTTTTGTGAGTCATAAATTCAAACACCTACTTAATCAAGAACCCCAACCACTCAATAAAATATTCACTGTAGAAATGGCAAACGGTAAAACAGAACACGCAAACGATTTATACGTAGGGTGCACACTAAATTTAAACGAGCACTTGTTTCAAGTCGATCTTATGCCCATTTCCATAAGAAGTTTCATTGTCATCATCGGTATGGACTGGTTGAGCCTTCACCATGCCGATATCCTTTGCCACGAAGGGGCTGTTCGCTTAAATCTGCCAAACAGTGAAACTCTTGTCATTTATGGCGACAAACCTAGTTCAAGTTTACAAATCATTTCCTGTATTAAAGCACAAAAGTATCTTCGTAAGGAATATCATGCCTTTCTAGCCCACGTAGTAGACAAGAAACGAGAATCGAAAAACATTAAAGATATTCCGGAAGTCTGCAACTTCCTGGATATTTTCCCAGAAGATCTTCCAGGAATCCCACCGGAACGTCAAGTCGAGTTCAGAATCGACTTAATCCCCGGGGCTACCCCTGTAGCAAAGTCGCCGTACCGTTTAGCTCCAGCCGAGATGCAGGAACTATCCAGTCAATTAAACGAGCTGCTAAGCAAGGGATTCATCAGACCAAGTTTCTCACCATGGGGAGCGCCAGTCCTATTTGTGAAGAAGAAGGACGGATCCTTTCGCATGTGCATCGATTATCGGGAGCTAAACAAACTCACAATCAAGAACCGATATCCCTTACCGCGCATAGACGATCTATTCGACCAACTGCAGGGGGCAAGCTACTTCTCAAAGATCGATCTAAGGTCTGGTTATCACCAACTACGAGTACTGGAAGGAGACATCCCCAAAACGGCTTTCCGAACACGTTATGGTCACTACGAATTTGTGGTAATGCCCTTCGGATTGACGAATGCTCCAGCAGTGTTCATGGACTTGATGAACCGAGTATGTCGTCCCTTCCTGGACAAGTTCGTGATCGTGTTCATAGATGATATACTCATCTATTCAAGAAGCCAGGAAGAACACAGCACACACCTCCGCCAAGTATTGGAAACATTAAGGGCAGAGAAACTTTACGCAAAATTTTCCAAATGTGAATTTTGGATTCGGGAAGTGGATTTCCTAGGACATGTTGTAAGCAAAGAAGGAATACACGTGGACCCCTCCAAAATAAAGGCAATAGATAGTTGGACTACTCCAAGAACCCCTACAGAAATCCGGCAATTTTTGGGACTCGCCGGGTATTACCGAAGATTCATACCGAACTTTTCAAAGATTGCCAAGCCACTTACCACCCTAACCCAGAAGAATGTGACCTTCGACTGGGGAGAAAAACAAGACAGTGCATTTCAGACACTAAAGCGAGCCTTATGTAGTGCGCCCATCCTAACCTTGCCAGAAGGAACGGAGGACTTCGTGGTCTATTGTGATGCTTCAAACCAAGGACTTGGGTGTGTCTTAATGCAAAGAGGGAAGGTCATCGCCTACGCCTCAAGACAACTAAAGACGCACGAAGTGAACTACACAACGCATGATCTTGAGCTAGGAGCAGTCGTCTTCGCTCTGAAGATATGGAGACACTATCTCTACGGCACAAAATGTACCATCTTCACTGATCATAAAAGCCTCCAACATATCCTCAACCAGAAGGAACTCAACATGAGACAGAGGCGATGGGTAGAACTACTAAGTGATTACGAGTGCGAAATCCGATATCACCCCGGAAAGGCTAATGTAGTGGCTGATGCACTCAGTCGGAAGGAGTACTCAGGTCGCCGAGTGAAATCCCTAACTATGACAATCCATTCACACCTGTTCACGCAAATCAAGGAAGCCCAAATAGAAGCCTTGAAAGCCGAAAATGTGACAGGAGAAGCCCTAAGAGGAATGGATAAGAACCTTGAGACCAAGAACAACGGAATTCGTTATTTCATGGATCGAATTTGGATACCGAAGTTTGGTGGATTCAGAGAAATCGTTATGGACGAAGCCCATAAAACACGATACTCCATACATCCCGGCTCCGATAAGATGTATCTCGATCTCAAGAAATTGTACTGGTGGCAAAACATGAAAGCCGAAATTGCTACCTACGTAAGCAAATGCCTAACATGTGCAAAAGTCAAGGTGGAATATCAGAAGCCCTCGGGTTTATTACAACAACCAGAAATACCCGAATGGAAGTGGGAGCGGATAACCATGGATTTCATAACAAAGTTGCCCAAGACAACAAGCGGACTCGACACCATTTGGGTAATTGTCGACAGGTTAACTAAGTCAGCACATTTCCTACCGATCAAAGAGACGGATAAATTGGAGAAGTTAACAAGAACATACCTCAGAGAAATTGTACGACTGCATGGTGTGCCCATGTCCATTATCTCGGACCGTGATAGTAGATTCACCTCAAGGTTCTGGCAGTCGCTACAAAAAGCTTTGGGGACAAGACTAGACATGAGTACCGCTTATCACCCACAAACCGACGGCCAGAGTGAGAGAACTATACAAACCCTAGAAGACATGCTGAGAGCTTGCGTAATCGACTTTGGCAAAGCATGGGACACACATCTACCATTGGTCGAATTCTCGTACAACAATAGCTACCACACCAGCATCAAGGCTGCCCCGTTCGAAGCCCTTTATGGCCGCAAATGCAGGTCACCTTTGTGCTGGGCCGAAGTGGGGGACACGCAACTAGAAAAAGGACAAGCAACTGACAACACGCTCACTGGACCAGAAATCATAAGGGAGACTACGGAGAAAATTGTTCAAATCCGAGAACGTCTAAAAGCATCAAGAGATAGACAAAAGAGTTACGCAGATAAGAGACGCAAACCCTTGGAATTCCAAGTTGGAGACCATGTCCTACTCAAAGTCTCACCTTGGAAAGGCTTAATACGCTTCGGAAAACGTGGAAAACTGAACCCTAGATACATCGGACCATTCGAGATCCTTGCCAGGATCGGTCCAGTGGCTTACAAACTTAGACTACCTCAGGAACTCCACAACGTACACCCTACCTTTCACGTATCAAATCTAAAGAAGTGCTTATCCGACGAGACCCTTGTCGTCCCTCTAGACGAAATTGCAATAAATGAAAACCTTCAATTTGTGGAGGAACCAGTAGAGATCATGGATCGGGAAATCAAAAGGACTAAACAAAGTCGCATACCCATTGTAAAGGTCCGCTGGAACGCCAAGCGAGGACCTGAATACACCTGGGAACGCGAAGATCAGATGAAACAAAAGTACCCGCATCTTTTTCCTAAAAATGTAAACTCTATCTTAGATTAAATTTCGGGACGAAATTCCCTTAACAGGGGGATGATGTGACAACCCTATTTTTCCCAAAAAGCATTATAAACACTCGAAAGCTAAAAACAACGAAATTAACCTCGAAAATAAAGTGTTCAAGTATCTAAGTTGGGATGCATCGAATATTAGATATCATGCCAAGGTTTCCAAAAACATAAAGAACGCTCAAAACCGGGTTACATTGAAGAAATTATAACCACTCGTATATTTACGACGCGACGTTAAAACATTTTTTTGACGTAAAAAGTAGAATCTCAATAAAATGCATTTTTAAGCCTTAAGTATCTAAACAAAAGTCGTAGATCTCGTTGAAAGGTGAACGTACATAAAAGGATCGCCCAAATTGGACCTCGTATGAAGAAGTTACGAATTTTCAAAGTTTCGTAACAGTAGTAGAGGGCTAAAAACTCGGATTGAAGATCGAGTGTTATTTAGCTAACGCAACCTAAACGAAAGTTGAAGATCTCCTCAGTAGTAATAAAACAATAAAAAGACAAACGAAAACCGACGTCGAATAAAGGACCTATGAATTTTTAACGAACTTTAGGAGGCCCGGCCTATTAAAAATATATCATTAAAAATAAAGTCAAAACTAGCCGACGGAGTCTAAAGGAAAGTTGTAGAGCATAATCTCACCTACGCGTGGATATAAAGAACGCGAAAAACGGAGCTCGTACGCAAAAGTTACGGAATTTAGAAGTCGGAAGCAGGGATTACGCCCCGCGTACTCTGGGAGTACGCCCCGCGTACTAGACCCAGAGTCGAGTCCCATCGGCCCGCCCAAGCTACGCTTAACTAGCCAGGAGTCGTAAGCCATGACGCCATATTACGCCCAGCGTAACGACGTACGCGCCGCGTACGTGAGTACGTCCAGCGTACTCCAAAATTACGCCCCGCGTACTCACTCTTCCAGCACTATAAATAGATGGCATGAGCTCGAGTCTTTGCACACCTTTCTCAAATCCCCAGTTACTCTCACACACTTCCAAGCACAAGAAGCTATCCCGACGACCTCGGTTTCCGCACTCGAGCCCCGACGAAAGATTTACGCTGCAGAGATTTCCGAAGAGCCCGACGACGCAACCATCCGCGGACGAAGTTCTGCTCAACCCTAGCCTCTCTCTTCGAAACGAGTGAGTTCATACCCCTACTTTTCAATTCTTTTCACATTTTAGGGGGGGAAATACAAGTACATTACAAATCAAAGTATTATTTTTATAATATCGTTCTTATAGAGTGTTGATACAAAAATAACTTTATGTTTTAAAGGGATATTATATCACCAAGTTGTTATTACCAAATGGGAACATACTTTTGACAAACTATAATGAGCATAGTATTCAAGTGATTCATACATTTTACATATACATCTCGACAAATGAAATGCTTTCAAAAGAAGTACAGTCTTTTATCATCGTAAATCTGTTTATACCTAGTAATGTGAGACAGCTTCACGTACGTTCGAGTATGCATTATTAAGTCCTGTATTATATACCATAATCCCTTGTAGGGGGAGCGTGATACTTGTGTATAGATCTATACGGGATTGACAATCCCACAGCTAAGCTGTTAGCTACAGCTAGGCCGGCGGGCCTGGGGTGACAAATGTCATAACAGTTCCAACGCCTGAAGAACGTTGTTACAGGCCAACAATGTCATTAGCATGGTTATAAAACTCACATAAAAGTATAAAAACAAGTTAGATTTACGAGATTCATACATGCATTTCAGTTTTCCATTTTATTGTTAATACAAATGTTATCACTATTATTCAAGCATGGAAAACACTAATGCACTCCAACACGGGAAACTTTTCAAATCATCTATAGAAAATATTGGATTTTCTGAAAACCTCGTTCATCGATTTACTATCAAAAAGGACATACTTTTCAATGCAAAACACTTATGAACTCACCAACTTAATTGTTGACACTTTTTCGAAACCACTTGTATTTCTCAGGGAATCAGTAATACAGGTAACTACCAGCTTTTGGAGAAGGAAACACTAAAGATGTTTTATTATTGAACATTTATCATCTCATTGTAATATTCTTTTGCTATTATGTATAACGCAACAACATACGTTTTCATTATATATGTGATGGTTGTGTTACTTTCTTTACAATATTCAATGGTTGTGATACTACGTGAAGTCATCCACCCCCGAATGTTTCCGCCATTCTGGTTTGGGGGTGTGACATTTTCCAATCACGCAAAGGATGAAACATATGACTAACTGAGGTTTTAGAGGGATTGAGAAGAGAATGGTGCATATACTGTGTACCAGGTCGGATTTTAAGTCACGTAAAGGAGACAATATATGGCTAACAGATAGAAAGAATTACAAAGAGAGAAGATGCAGAAAGATAGAATTGGATATGTTACAGTCCAGGTTGGATCTCTCGATCACGCAGAGGAGGTAACATATGACTAACAGACAGAAAGAAAGAAAATAACCTTCGACAGACCTATTTTATGGGAATTCCCCAGTCACCCCATCCAACCGGAATTAAGGACAGAATCCGTACATTGAGGAAAAGTGAATCCACAGTTCTAGATACGGGTTTTTTTAGTGTGTCCGGTGGATTCCCTTGTATATATCCCTGCTCAACCTATCCGAGCGTCATATTGTCAGACCAAACGGATCTAACTAGGTCAATGTTTGTCGAGTCCTTGAATTACTTAAGTTTTAACTCTTCCTACTCAAGTCCGTTTAAAATATTTCGTGCCTACCAGCGCGTCGAGCATAGAGCGTAGACAATTCAACTTAAGTACGTTACGCAAATTCAGATAGCCCGTTATCACTTGCTAATTTCATTTCCCTTCACAATACCTGCAAACAAGACTATCAGCAATAATTTTAATTTTCTGGCTTTTTATTGTTTTTGGATTTTTGAAACTTTTATTGTTTTTGTATTTTTTTTATTTCTCCCCCTAAATTTGTGCATGAGTGAGAATAAAAGTAAAATAAAATGAAATGCGCAAATTTAAATTATCCTACCTACATAAACAAAAACAAATTTTCAAAATTAAGAATAATTAAGAAAAGAAAAACAAAAAAACTTAATCCTCAAAACGAATCATTTTTAGAAATCCCACAAGCACATCGAAGCGAGCATTGTTAAAGAGCTTAGTGAACAGATCCACCACATTACTAGTTGTGGGAACCTTTTCCAGCCGGATTAGCGAATGTTCATAACAATCTCTGAAAAAGTGAAGTTTGATATCGATGTGCTTGGTTTTAGAATGTTGGACTGGATTTTTGGTAATTTGAATTGCGGCGTCATTATCACAGTAAATGGGGGTTTCTATGTAATTCAAATCGTAGTCCAATAGCTGATGTTGGATCCAGATAACTTGAGAGCAGCAAGCAAATGCAACAACATATTCTGCCTCCACTGTTGAGGTTGAAATAGTGTGTTGCTTCTTGCACTGCCACGACACTAGTCTGTCACCAAGATATTAACACCCTCCTGAAATAGATTTCCTGTCAAGCTCACAGCCTCCATAATTCAGAATTCTTCGGATACAAAAGACCCAATTTTGGGCTTCCTTTGATATGCCGAAAAATTCTTTTGATAGCAATAACATGTGAATGTTTAGGATTAGCCTGATAATGTGCGCATTGACAAACTGCAAACATGATGTCAGGTCGGCTTGTAGTAAGATACATCAATGATCCGATCATCGATCTGTAGAGAGTCTGGTCTACGGATTCGCCATGAGGATCTGGAGTCATAAGAGGTCTTTCAGCCATTGGCATCGATCCAAATTTGGCGTCGTGAAACCCGAACTTCTCAAGAATATCTTCCACATACTTGGCTTGATGTAGCAGAATTCTGGTTGAATTTTTTTGACCTGAAGCCCCGAAAACATGGTCATTTCCCCCAGCGAACTCATTTCGAACATCTTTTTCATAACAGATGCGGACTGGAGGCTATTCGTATCTTGCTTGCAAATATGCGGACTGGTCGACCCAAAGATAATGTCGTCAACATAGATTTGAACTAGAATCTGATCATTACCGACATGCTTGAGGAACAAAGTTTGATCAATAGTGCCACGAAAGTAACCATGCTCGAGCAAATGCTTTGTCAGAGTCGCATACCACGCTCGAGGAGCCTGATGTAACCCATACAATGCCTTGTCCAACTTGTAGACATGATTAGGAAACTTAGAGTCAACGAACCCAAGGGGCTGGTCAACATAGATTTCTTCCTTCACCTTGCCCTACAAGAAGGCAGTCTTGACGTCCATTTGGTAAACGGTGAAGTTCATGTAAGAGGCATATGCAAGCAAGATACGAATATCCTCCAAGCGAGCTACTGGAGCATAAAATTCAGTGTAATCAAGACCCTTGACTTGTCGAAACCCGCAAACCACCAATTTAGCTTTATTTTGCACGATAACCCCTGAATCATCCTGCTTGTTTCGATAGACCCATCGTGTGTCAAGAGACTTTTTGCCCTTTGGCAACTCAACCAACTTCCAAACCCCGAGTTTCTCAAATTGATGTAATTATTCATGCATTGCATCTACCCAGCTGGGCTCATTCAAGTTCATTTCAACATTATTTGGCTCTATTTGAGAAATAAAGCAAGAGTAAAGACACGTATTGACATCTCCACTCTGACATCTGGTTTTAACGTCGTCGCCCAGCTGACCAATGATTTTGTCGATCGGATGATCATGTTGAATCCTTATGGGTATTTCCTGGCTGATGTCATTAAGCGAGACAGGAAGATTGTGAATATTGAGAACCCCCTGCATTTGCTGATTGAGCCGCACCAGACGACTCTGCCACAAACTCATTTGAAAAGTTTTCAGGAAAGAGTAGCTCCATAAAAGTTGAAGTAGCAGCGGATGTATCTTTGGACATGAACTCTCTTTCTATAGGAGTAAGTGGTGTTGTTTCAGCATCAGGAGTATCATTCTGAACTAGAGATTTCAGACTATCAGAATATACAGATGACTCCCCTCAGGTAAAGCGAAGGACTCCCCCTCTGGCGAAGCTGGAGTCTCCCCCTCAGGTTGTGAAGAGGATACCTTTGGGGTCTGTATACCACTTCTTCATCTTCATCTTCAGAAACATTCTTCAAACCAGAGACAGATCCAGATGAGCTACCTGAAGACACATTTATGAATTTAAACAGATATGTGTAATCAAACAACCAATCCAGACCTACTCGAGCCTCCGTCTCATTTTCTTCCAACCAACGCACGTCATAATATTCTACAACTTGCTTTGTCTTCTTATTATAGACCCTATAAGCGGTGCGAGCAGCATACTCTATGAATTAACAATCTTCAGCTTTGGCATTAAACTTCGGGTTTAGACTCTAAGTGAAGAAGGGTGCAAGGGCAGCCAAATACACGAAAATGACTGACTGAAGGCTTGTGACCATATAGAATCTCGAACGGAGTTTTCATTTGAGCTTTGTTGATCAACACGCGATTCTGAATGTAGCAAGCAGTGTTTATCGCGTCAGGCCAAAAGAAGACTGGCAGTTTGGAGTCACACAACATCGTCCTTGCAGCATCTTTTAAAGTTCTATTTCTCCTCTCAGCAACACTATTTTGCTGGGGTGTGTGAGCAGAGCTGTATTGATGCATAATACCCTTTTCTACACAGAAGTGATCGAGTACAGAATTCTTAAACTCTGTTTCATTGTCAGTACGAAGCACCTTCACCCTGTTGTTAGCTTGGTTCTCAATTAACACAATGAATTTCTTAATTAGATCAGCAACTCCAGCTTTATTGGATAGAAAGAAAACCCACGTAAAATGAGAGAAATCATCAATCACAACCAGACAATAGGAATTTATGTTAATGCTGAGAACGTTTACTAGTCTAAACAGATCCATATGTGGCAATTGAAGCACCTGACTAACTGAGTTCACCTGTTTTGGCAGGTGTGGTTTTCTATGATGCTTACCTTGGGCACAAGACACACATTTCTCAAACGTGATAAAGCCCTTGACAGGAAAACCACAGACCATCTCATTCGTTGCAAGACGATTCAAGTTCTTGGTGTTAGCATGACCGAGTGTTCGGTGCCATAACATTGCATTTTGTTCAGAGAACTTTGAAAAGAAGCACATAACTTGTTCTGGAAGGTTTCTATTCATATCTATGATATAAGCATTCCCATCCCTTTTAGATTTCACAAGAATCCACTCTTCTAGGATCACAAAGCCTGGCTTGAGAATCATACATTCCTTTTCGGTGAAATATGTAGAATAGCCTTTGACACAGATCTGAGACACACTCAACAAACTATGCTTCAATTCGTGAGCAAAGTTGACATTCTCGAAGCTTAACACCCCATTTGACACGATTCCCTTTTGACTAATTTTGCCACCTTCTCCACCTGCAAAGGAGATATATCCCCCATTAAAGGATTGAATGTTGTGCAGTTGGGCAATATTTCTTGTCATATGTCGGGAGCAGCCGCTGTCGACGAACCAAGGTCTGACGACATTCCCCCGCAACTGTCCTTGCAAGATGTGCGGGTTTAAAGAGATTTGGGAACCCAAGGCATTATTTTCCTGGGTTGTCCTGATGCCTTTTTAGATCTATTATCATCTAATAACTTTTCAGAGGACATCGATGATGGATTGGAGGCTAATTAGGGCAACCATTGATAATTAGGTTTTCTAACAGTCCCGGGTGATTTTGAAATAGGTTGTTTATCAGTTTGCTTGAAGCACT
Organism: Lactuca serriola; assembly: GCF_051521515.1. Lineage (NCBI taxonomy): Eukaryota > Viridiplantae > Streptophyta > Magnoliopsida > Asterales > Asteraceae > Lactuca > Lactuca serriola. Next base: position 66,415,802 of record NC_136409.1, read on the forward strand.
TGCATTTTCTACCAGAATTGGTTGAAGACCCACTGTCGCTTCTTGACGAAACCAACCTTGAATTCGTCATGCTCGGTTTTGACTAACTGTTTGGGAGTTTGTCATGAAAAACCTTTTTTTGCTTTTGAAAAACAACCCGTTTTCTACTCCGATCATCCTTCCAATCATCATTCCGATAACGATTTTAGAGGAATTTCTAGTTAAAGATCTTCCTCTGAATTCGTTCTCTCGTCTTGAAGACTCAAAATATACTAACATACGATTTTGACAATTTCTAGCTATATGTCCACCAATACCACAATTGAAACAAATTTGTTTATTATTGTTATAAATGGTGCTACATTGATCAAATTTGTTTTCCATACCAACACCCTTACTTCTCTCACAAGAGCAAGAAAAAGAATTAGGTTGTTAGACAAGTGAGGGTACATTAGATGGAGAAGTTTGTGAAACTGGTGGTTTTTCAATATTATCATCACAAACATTAGAATTGCCAACCACATTATTCAAAACAATATCAGACACTTGAAAACCATTCAAAACAGTATCAGAAGAAACAGAAACATCACAAAAAACATTTTCACTTAAAACATCATAAAATTATTGTCTTTATTTAAAACTAAAACTTCAGGTTCAGACTCAGTTTTATTTTCAGAAACAGATCCTTCAACTTCGTGCTTCGACTGATTCAAGGATTGATCTGCAGGAGAAGTAGAAATGTTAGTACTTTCAACATTAATAAATCCTCCCGAAACAAAAACAGATGGCTTGCAACAGTCCATGAATGGTTCATTGGCAATCTCTTCTTTGGACAAGCGTTGAAACTGATATGTATGATTGAAAGGAGGAGGTACTTGATTATACCCTAGACCCTTTGACTGGTTTCATTTAAATTGCATGCAGTGATCTATCATATTGGCAACTACCTCCCAGTCAAAGGATTGCGCAACCATGGCCTTCTCACTGTTGACCTGAGCACCGCTATAACTGTTTCCAACTGCAACCATTGCCATGTCATTATTTAATCTTCTATCTGGCTGTGGACAATCACGAGCAAAATGCCCTGGCTCGTGGCAGTTGAAATACCGTAGCTTTCCCTTGCTGAACCCAACTTTCTTGTCAGTACTCATCCCCCAGTTGCTCTTACCGGTCTTCTTAGCAAACTGTTTCGCCCTGAAGACTACCATGGCGATTTGCCATGTGATATCCATCTCTTCAACATCTTCAGGGTGAATCTGATCGAGATCGGAAAATGATAGGTGGGGTGGAAGATCTCCAGCTACGAGTGCATTGTAGCAGTTGACAAGCCCTGTAGCAAGAGTGAGATTTTCATCACCCTCCTTTCCTTTTGAAGAGGAAGCCACATTGGGGAAGGAAGCAGATTGAGCAGCCACAAACGATTGGTTCTGAGAGAGAGGCATTGATGATGCATCGTGAAGAGAAGAAGCTGATGGAGTGGAGAAGGACTAAACCTGAGCTTGCCGAGCAGCAAATGATTGACCTGCAGAAGAAAAAGTGGGAGATGAAAGAGCATTGTTAGAAGAGATCATAAGGTTCACAGCTGAGTATGAGTTCACATGGTTTATCTCTCGCTGCTTGTCATCAATATCATAGGCCTTGATGACAGCCATCACTTCAGCAAGAGAGAGCCGGCTAAGATCCTTAGTCTTCTTTATAACAGCTACATTCATGTCCCAAGACTTTGGGAGAGCATTCAGTAGCTTCTTGTTTATCTCAGACTTGGTGTAAAAAATCCCGGCTACAGTCATTTTAGTGTTAAGAGATGTGAACCGCTGCAGCTCTGCTTCATGAGTTTCTCTAGGAACATAGTTGAACATATTGAACCATTGTCGCCGCATATCTTGGCGACCCTCCTTCATATCTTCATTCCCTTCATAAACCTTGATTAGGGCTTCCCACAAAGCCTTAGCAGAAGTGTACTCCCTAAAACCTTAAGCAATGTATGGAGATAGAGCCAAGGTCAAAGTGGCCAAAGCCTTTTCTTGCTCTTCAACCTTCTCGAAGTCTTCATCTCTGTAATTTTCAATCTTCTTGTCAACCACTTGCCCTGCAACAGTAGTGGTGATTCTGACAGGATCTTTTATTATGCTTCTCCAGATTTTGAAGTCCATCCTCTTGATGCACTTTTCAATCCTATACTTCTATTCTGGGAAACCTTCAGCGGACAGGAGTCTAGGAATTCGGGTGGTTGTGCCCATATAGAACCCAGCTCATCGTGGTGTTTTTGACTTTGAGAATCCATTAATATTAAATTAATATTAAATAGAAATTAAATTATTAAATTAAGTTGCTGGTCAAAACACAATCTCACAGTCAAATTAGGTTTGCAACCGTAAACTAAGTGCACGGTCAAGGAGGACTTTGCGGCCGTAAAACTTGTTCACGGTTCGGAGTTTACGGTCGTAAGGAGTTTCTGGTTAAGGTTCACGGTCCAAGAATTTATGTTTCCGGTTGATGAAAAATATTTATTCACGGCCCAAGAACAAAAGATCATGGTTCAAGAACTATGAAGAGTTTGCGGCCGTAAGTAAAGGCCGTAATCTCCCAGAAACTTGAAAAATACAATTTTTGAATGAGGATTGAAACCCTTTCATAGAAAACGCCAACTTCAGTCGCAAATAAATAATAACACGGTCAAAAATCAATTGTAGAGTGCTTTTGATGCTGGTCTTGCTCTGATACCAAATGTAAGGTCCTGAAACGGATCTTACCAGTGATCAAATATCAAATACAATCGATTAGCAATGAAGAATGAGTAGAATCGAGAACAAACAAGCTTGCACATGCCTTTCTATTAGAATAACATCTGGTACCACTTGTGGTTATAGTGTCCGAGAACTCTGAGGCATCAACAACTAACAAAAGACCTAGCACACCTCTATATATACTGGACTTGGGTCAGCCTTGGGTTTATGGACGTAAACAGGCTTACAGGCATAACCCCACTTTCGACTGTATACTACAAACATATGCTACGTCAAGCTATCAAATGACCACAATAACCTATTACATAGAAAGCCTAGACCAAACCACTAATTTGACCCTTCAGAGTGTACTTGCACTCGACAACTCAAACCTACTTGCTCCCTAGTACCGTAAGGATTCTTACTTGGACTGCGCACTGATCCGGTGTATTTAGTAGTACGAGCTCTATACTACCGTCCACACTGCATCAATATTCACCCCAAGTCCTCCTCCTAGGATCCTAGATCACAAGTACTCTAATCTCGCTATGCACAGGCTACTGTCCAGCAGACCTCTCGTATGCTCCTCGCTGCTACCTACTCACTCTCAAGCATCTCATAGTAGCAGTAATCTCCTAGGCTAAGGCATCACAAATCAGGCCAGTCTAGTCCTAATATGAATACCTAGCCTACTCTAGCATACATAACATATCATATCATATCTCATAACACATAATGTAAGGGTATTTTGGGAAATCAATGTTTGGGCGCTGGTTGATCATACACATTGCTCTGCTCTAATAGCTTCAAAACCTTTTACTCTTTTTAGAAAAATTGTTTTATTGTGAAAAATTTCTCAAATCCTCAGTTTGAGTTCAGATACGCCCGAAGGTGCATCCGAATCCCTCAAACCAAGGCTTTGATACCAAATTGTAACAACGTAAATTTTCAAAATAATTTTTCCATTCCAAAATATCATAAAATTCATATGTAATATCAAATCCAAATATCAACATCATCTCGATAAACAAATCCCAAGATCCCATTGTAAATAAAACTCCATCTGTGTGTGTACGGTCATGCCAGCGCCTTCTCGCGATCCTCACTGGTACCTGAAACACATAACACACAACACGGTAAGCATAAATGCTTAGTGAGTTCCCCAAAATACCACATACAACACATACGCCACTCGAGGCTACAATACGACGCTCCGATCGATGTGACTTAGCGGGACCTTCCAGTCCCAAAGCTCGTTGGACCCTCTGGTCCGGTCATAACGCGTTGGACCCTTCAGTCTGGTCTATTGTTGGACCCTTCGGTCTGGTCTATATCGTTGGAGCCTCCAGTCCATTCTATACAACACATAGCATACATATATCACAATGAACATAATCTTATACATACACATAGAACACAAGACCCTCCGGTCTACACATAGATACCACTCTAGGTAATGTATAGTGAGAAGACTCACCTCGGGTAACTCGGATAATCTCACACACGAATATGCGGATCTATCCCCCGCCTAATCACATACACAATATCCTCAAATAAATTGTGGCTCCCAAAGGCTAGATTAAATCCCTTTCTACAATCCCACAGAAGGGTAAAAGACCATTTTACCCCTCCTTGACCCAAAAGTCCAAATATCGACTAAAACCCTAAAAGTCAAAGAAAGTCAACAAGGGGCGGTACGCAGAGCATACCAATTCGTGTACGTGGGGCGTACTCTCGGCTAACCAGAATCGGGGGACTCGACCCCCTGTGCGGCGCGCACTGGGATTACGCCTATCCAAAGTCCCAGTTTCCCATTCTCAAAAGTTTTGATCTGAATCGATTAAGACAAAGGTTCATATCACAGATATAGGCACTCTTCTGCTTCCTAAACCATAAAGTTGAAACCTTGAGGCCTTTGCATGGCTGAAAAGGTTATAACTCCTTCCAACCTCTTATCCCTTTTTCTCATTAAGACCATAACTCATGCATGACTCCATAGTGATGACCAAGTTTGGATTTTTATGCATCTACAACACATCCAAAGCTGAAAGGGGACAGATCAAGGCTTATGGAGACCATTTACTCATAAAGTCTCCATATTGGGACAAAACCCTAAGAAATTTGACCATGACACACAAAACCAAAATGAAGAGGAAAGTTCTGAGCTTTTTACCTCCAAATGATGCTCCCACCCTTGCAAAGCTCAGATCCAAAGCTTGCACTCCAAGACTAGCTCTCACAATGATCCTCTCTTCTTCTTCAGAAACACACAAAGGAATTTCCAAGCTCAAAAGCACACACACAAGATAAGAACAAAGGGTAGCTCTCTCTAAGGGTTTCCTTCTCTGAAATTTTGGCTAAGGATAAGGCCATAACATTCCTTATAAAGGGCTCAACCCATAATTAGGGTTTTGCATCTGGGCCGGTTACGCCCGGCGTAACCTTGGTACGCCCAGCGTACCCAACCGGGTCCGCGTCCAACTTAAGCGTATGAGTACGTGCAGCCTACTCTTCAGTACGCCCAACATACTCATTTTCCATAATCTTCTTTTAAGGGTTAAACTTGACAACTTAGAAGAGAAGAAGGTTTAAATGAATATACCTGAATTTCGGGATGTTACACTGGAGCAGGCTCCAGACTACTCGGAGCCGATAGAAAAGCTATGCCGACAAGCAACGTTCAGACTTGGAGTTTTAGGTGGGCGACATGGTTCTCCTAAAGGTGTCACCTTGGAAAGGTGTCATCCGGTTCAGAAAGTGGGGCAAGTTGGGCCCCATGTAAATCGGTCCTTTTAGGGTTATAACCCAGGTGGGCAAGGTAGTGTATCGATTGTACCTTCCAGCAGAGCTCGGCCACATCCACAACACCTTCTATTTTTCTCAGCTGCCTAAGTGCTTACTGGATGACTCAAAGACTGTGCCGTTAGAGGATATACAGGTTCACGACAGCCTGAAATACATCGAGAGACCAGTATCTATGTTCGACAGAAAGATGAAGGAGCAGAGGAACAAGAGGGTGGAGCTGATGAAGGTGCAGTGATAGCATTGCAAGGACTCGAAATGGACTTTGGAGGCCGAGGACGAATTAAGGGAGCATTGCCCAGAGTTGATTCTCAAAGCAACAGACTTCGAGGGAAAAGTCTAAGACAAGTGGGGTAGAATTGTAACGTGTGGTTCCTAGTACGCATTTAAATTATAATTTATTCATTTTTGTAGAGAAACTCAACAAGTTGGGAGCCCGAAACTCGTTGAGTAGAGACCAGAAATGACGCAGGGTTGAAGTAACCTACGCAACGAGTTGTGATCCCTCAACTCGACAAGTCAGGCTGCGAGAATGAAACCCTAATTTCGGGGTTTTGGACCCTATTTAAGCACTTTAATCCCGACATGCTGGCCTCATTTCCAGCCTCCAAGTCCCAAACCCTAGATTCAAAACCCTAATACGTTTGTGAGCTTGTGAGCCATTTTTGAGTGAAACTTTGTTTGTTTTAAAGCTTGTGAAGGAAGGAGAAGCTTGGGGATTCAAGAAGAAGCTAGTAGATACAGAGACTCCATTTCTTTCTCATCCTTCTCAAGTAAGCAAGTATCAAACTTTCTTAGTAACTTCTTGGATCTCTTTTTTTTTTATCATTTTATTGTGTTTTTCGTCCAAGAAGCTTGATCTTTAGGATGTGGACTTCCTAAGTGAGTAAATCATCAGATCTGGAATCATGGAGGGCTTTCATGGCAAAAAGGTGCAAACTTTATGGCCATCAAACGGTCGTGCATGGAGAGAACGGTGGAATCTTTATGTGTTTATGTAGTGTCTAGTGTACAGATCGCAGTTTATATGTCTTGCTTTAGAGTATTGATGACTTTAGGATCAAGATGTAGTTCCTAAAGACTTAGGGTTTGGGCTAAACCTGTTAAGTGGGGATATTAACGGGTAAAGTTGGAAACTTTACCCTTAAAAGGACATTTTCAGTGTATATGAGAAGTATGAAGCTAAGATCTGAAGAGTAGGTGCTTAATCCATTAAGATGTTGCAATAGACTGAGGAACTCGGCGAGTCCAGAGAGGAACTAGACGAATTGTGTCGATTTTTTCTCGATTCTGTAAAAGGTAGAACACGTCGAGTCTGAGAAGGGACTCAACGAGTTGAATCGCTTTATCACGACTACGAGTAGGTAAGGAACTCAGCGAGTCAGGGGGATTACTTAACGAGTTGAGTCAACTTGGAGTGTTGACTTTAACTTTGACCGAGCGTTGACTTTTACATTGACATTGACTTTGAAAAAAGTTGATCTGTGAATGGGTCTTCATTAAGGAATGGTATCTAAGGGGTTGTTTTGTATATGGCGTGAGTTGAGCCGGTTGCAGGAGCAGAGACATTCAACTACTTTCACCCGACATTTGAGGTGAGTTTTCCTCCAGTAGGAATGGGTCGAAGGCACCAATGTCAGCCCATTTATTTATGTGAGCTTATGTCGGACTAAGGTGCGATGTCGGTTTATGCCCAATGTCAGTCTATATGTTTCTTGACTCTGGTCCGATGTCGGGGCAAGCCCGAGGAATGTTTGTATGCTTGATGTCTCTGTGATTCTTGCATGCGTCTATTTAAATGTTTCTGGACATCGGTCCGATGTCGGGGCAAGCCTGAGGAATGCTTATATGTTATGATCATGTGCTATGTTGATATGTATCTGTTGATATTCTTTTGTATACAGAGCTTTCCTTCATGTCGGGTGGGGCTCGATGTTGGGCAGGGCCTAATGCCGGGTGGGACCGATGTCGAGCTTTGGTTCGATGTCGGGCGGGGTCCGATGTAGTGGGCTAGGCCCAAGTTATGTTATTATGTGATTATCTGATATGTATATGGTATGTCGTAGTTTGTGGAGATTCACTAAGCTTTGTGTTTACAGTTTTCATTTTTGATTTCAGGTACTTCCTCTAGTAACGACAAGAGCTCGGGATAACTGCATTGCACACCACAAAGTTTAGCCTGGGATGATTTACTCTAATATTTGGACAGGTGATTTTGATACAGTGTTTTGATATGATGTTTTGAGATACTATCACTTATGTTTTTATGAGATAATTTGGGTTACTATGGTTTTATTTATAAATTAAAAATGAAATTTTTGCACCGTATTTTTGGGATATTTCAACCTTCTTCCACTGAGGGTGTAACTCTAAACGAGCAAGTCCATGTTATCCAAGATCCCTACAAAATCTTCATCACTCCCAATAAAAAGGATCCTAGTAACTTCGTGAATAACAATACTTTTAATACTAACTCTATGAACCTTGATACAAGAATGAGTTCCGTTATCGCCAAATAACTTCAAAAGTTAACGCATATGATCATGAGTAGTCGATGATCCTAAGGAATACCTTAGGAAGTTCGTAAATAGGTTTGGCAGGGAAGCTGTCTGGCTTATTAATGTTGTGTCAAATATGTCATGTATAGGTTTACTCATATCGAAATAGGCCTATCGATTCTCGTGTTTGTGCTTATCTTCTAGCCAAAGAATATTGCATGCATGTATTGTTAGGGTTAATGTTTTTAGTCGCCCTACATAGCTCTTACAGAAAAGTTGTCATTGAACTCTTTTAGGGTTATTTATAATCTAAGCGTTTGGCACTATTTTCATCCTTGTTCTTGTCATTTATTTCACGTTATTCACTATAGAATCTGTCGATCTTAGTTATTGTTTCCCACAATTGGTATCAAAGCAGGAGATAGTGTAATTAATTCGATAGGGTATATCGTTTTTCTTGGATCTGTTATTGGTGTCTGAATAGCTTCAATTGGTTGTACGCTCCAAATCTAGATCTTTAGTTTCACCCTAGATCTCGATTCATGTATTACACTTCTGATTCTATATCTGTTTTAGTGAATTTTTGACATCATGCAAAACGAAGATCCTCATACTCTTTCTCTCAATCTCTCTACTAGTATTGGATCTAGTAAAGGGATTCCGATACTTTTTCCTCAAGATTATGAAGTTTGGGCATTGCACTTCGAAGACTATGTTCTTGGAATTAAAGAACATGGTAATACTATATGGCACTCAATGACGGTGGAGACATTCTTTGGATAAGTACAACAAAATCATTCTTGAAAATAAAGATGTTGCTAACGATGAGAGGAATAAACTTATGTGCAACATAAAAGCCATGAGATTTATCATATTTTCTTTGCCTCCAGATATGTTTAGTCTTATGAGCTCATGTAGTACTGCGAAAGAGATACGGTAATACTATATGGCACTCCATGACGGTGGAGACATTCACGTATTCTAGTACAAGAGAGCTAGTCAAAACATTGGCTAAGTACAACAAAATCATTCTTGAAAATAAAGATGTTGCTAACGATGAGAGGAACAAACTTATGAGCAACATAAAAGCGATGAGAATTATCATATTTGCTCTGCCTCCAGCTATGTTCCGTCTTATGAGCGCATGTAGTACGGTGAAAGAGATATGGGGCAAGCTGGAGGAACGTTATTCAAGTGATGCTGATTTGGAACATTCCGTGAAAACATTACTTACGTTAAAGTTTGGAGCTTTTGTGAAAATGTCTGATGAAAAACAAGATCAGACATTTAATTGATTCAATCATTTGTTGAGGAAAATTCTAAAACACAATCTCAAGCATGAAATATGATGAGAATAAAAGTCAAATTGTTTAGATCTTTCACAGGTGTAATAATGAAGAACAAACAATTCAAATACAATACAATTATGAACACAGAATAAAATCAATATAAGGCTTATGATTCAAATATAGTCACGCCTCAGCAGAGCTCGATGAAGAACTTCCACTGTAGAGGCGAGCTAGGGTTTACAATACTTGTCAGAGAAAATAATAAAAGTGTTACCAACAAAGGACGCATGCATGCACCTTAAATATTAAAACCCTAGATTAAAATAATGCACAGTTGGACAGGCCCAAACCGGAAACCAAAACTGGGCTAAGGACCGAGCCCATGACGCAACATAATAAGCCCAACAATCTCCCCCTTTACATCAAATGCGGCGAGAGATTATATCTTTTGAGCAGGCTTCACTGTCTTCACCACCTTGAATAGTCGAGTGATGATTGCAAAAAGAGTCTATCAAAATTGAATGTACCATCTCAGCATATTAGTAAACATCTTCTTGTCGGGTGCTGAGTTCTGATTACACCTCTGAATGATCTCCAAAATGTGCTCCAAGCAAGCAATTGAAAACATGTGCTTATAAACAAGAGCGAACAGGAATTTTTGACCTTCGCCTTTGAGAAACATCACAGTGTGATATTTTGTATCAATTTTTCCCTTGACCGTTGAGTTCATTTCGCCGACTCTTCCCATTGGTTTGATCGTTGTTCGCTTGTGAATAGTTGAGGCAATTTCTTGATCCATCTTTGCTACTTCGTGAATGTAGCAAACAAGCATTCGCTTGATGTGGTCAATGATCGGCTGATACTCCTGAGGATTCGACAGTAAGATGTTGTTAAGGAGTATCCACTCATGAGGGTTGAGGTTCGGCAGATCAGCTGGGGAGAAATTGTGAACCAAGCTTTCAGAGCCTCGATTCATTTTAAATTTCAAGTTAATGAACTTCGCTGCTGTATAAGAGTTCAGTACCTTGACAGTTGTGATCTTCTGTGAACTCCAGGTCAAGTACTGGGGCTGAGCAAACTCCAAATAGAACTCTAACAGATCCCGATCCACCGTTGGGTCCGAAGAAGGGATGGCAACAGTTGAATTGAAGCAATGAAAGATAAATGCCTTTCTAGTAATTGGCATGTCAAACTGTGCATCCTTTGAGTTTTCAAGGCCGAACGACATGACAGGTTCGAGCCAATGAGTACTCAGTTCATCAATAGCGCTTCTTTGAAGCGAATCAATAGTCCATTCTAGAAAAATACACTTCTTCTTCTCCAAGAGCTCCTTTTCTTTTCTTTTCTTCTCCGGCTCAACCGTTTCCTTCTTGAACTTTTCTTCAAGCTCTTTATCAGAAAGTTTTGTTTTCTGAAAAGGCTTAGAGGGATTTTCTTCAAATACATCATCTTCATCATCAGTATCATCTGCACCAATCTTCTTTTTCTTCTTGTCTCTTTTACTGACCGAAGCTTCATTAACCTTCGGTTCAGCAGTTGACTTAGGTTCATGAGGAGGTTGAGATTTTGCCTTTGCCTTATCTCCCCCTTGTTTTGGCTGGACATCAGTCGCCAAAACACCCTCAATGCGACCAAGGATATCCAAAGCCGGTCGGAGTTTTTCAGCTAAATGGCGTTTGATGGGGATAGTCAGAATGGGATCATGTGCGTCAAGAAGGTGAAGTAGAATGGAATGAATGTCGCCTATAGAGCTTCGAATGACCTCCCTTTCAGATTTGAAGTCGTTAAGCTCATTTGTGGCAGTGCGGAGTCTAAGGTTTTGCATTTTCAGCTGAGATGTACACTTGTCTAACTCATCCATGATGCAATTTTCAACAGCCAACTCTGCTTCCAGTTGAGTCAAACGATCATTAACATTGGCGTGAAGGGTGGCATTGGCAGCTTCAATGGCCTGACGAGCAGCTTCAATGTTAGACCTCTCAGCTTGAAGAGAACGCTGAAGGTTATCAACCGAAGCATTCATTGTCTGAGAGTTCTTTTGAGCTACAACATGCAAAGAATCAAGAAAAAGTTGAGCCTCAGAAATTAGTTTATCGACTTTTGCGGTCGCTTCTTCTCATTCCTTTGTGAGAAGTAGATGTTTCGATAGCCTTGGCAGCAGTAGAAAGGGAAGCATCTTGCTCTTTAACGACCGAAGAGAACAGAGCTTTAAGAGCGGCTTCAGAATAAGCACTGGTGGAGGAAGAAGAAAGCAGCTGATCAAGATTGTCAGTAACAGCCATGAGATGGCGCTTTGTTACTGGGGCATCTTCGTTGTCATCGCTCTGGACAGGGTAGGGACTGAAATAAGTAGAGTCAAACACCAAGTCCTCACCGCCTAGAACTGTGTCGGTTTCAGTGGATTGGGTAGGAGATAGTGGTTTGGTAGTAAATGGAGGTTCGGTACACTACTAGAAAAACAACCTTTTACGACGTGCAATGCGTGTCGTAAAACACTCAGACGACACGCAAATGCGTGTCAAGGAAGGCCCTGTCATAACGAGAGACGACACGCTTTTGCACGTCCTCTATAGACGACGCGCATTTCCGATGCGCATTTACGACGCCCATTTATGACACGCAATGCGTATCACTAAAGCCGCTATCAAGAAAGGCCATGTCATAAATGAAGATGACACACATTTTTGCGTATCGTAATTTTAAATTTTTTTAAAAAAAATATATATTTATACATTTACTAATTTTCAAATTAAATTTGCATTTCGTATGTCATAATAGAAAATAAAATAACCTATACAAAAAATACAATTCATTGCACAAAAGTTAATGTCATACAAATAATCATTCCAATAATAAAAAAATGTAATACATCAAATGTGAAAGAGATGAAAGTCATCAACAAATAATAGTTGAACTACAAGAACTTGTTGCTCACCTTTACAACATCCTGAGCTACTTTTCTTGACACTATGCACATCAACAAGACCTACAAATTTGAATAATGCAACCATTAGAGTTCAACTTCTGGCTAGCACTCTAACAACCCTACTGAAAAAGGATTCGATAAAGGTGGATAATACCAACAACAAAAGCTTCAATAATCACCCTGAAATAAATATATACAAACTACTTACAGTTAAATAATTAAGGGAATCAGATATGTAGGGATGCTTGGGGGAATAAATCCCAGGTACAGATGCAACCAAATGTCTGGCAACAATGTTGAAATCAAACTTAGCTAATTCCAATATCCAATGGGCTTGATCAGGAGCACCAACTAACAAAGTTTCCATGAATCCAACAAGTTGAGCAGCAAAATCGGATTTTGAAGGTTATCAAAAGGATTACCTCATCTTCATCACCCACTATTTCAGTGCTCGGTGATAAATTGCATCACCTTTGCAATAGAGTACCCTGCCCCACAATGGAACTGCACTAGAAATCTCCCAAATGACTCCCTTAAAAGAAGAAAGAGCTTCCAACAATAGTGATTCGCTATAATACAATAAATTGGATGGTGATCACAAATTAGGAAAATTGGTAACTATCAACTAGATTCAAGTATGAAGCCAATTAAAACAAGAATTCAATCTAGTTATTTTTCCTACTTGTAATGTTCATCAAGTTTTAACTAGTTATCATTTTTTTTTCAAATACTAATAATCATCATCTAATTCTGGGGTCAAAATTACCCTACAAAATGGAAGAAATAATTAATAAAAGAAAATGTTAAAGAATAGTTAAGACAAGGTATTTTTGGCACATGAAAAATAAAGCTAACCATACATGACTAAATCACACCAAGGGTAAAAATGGAAATCCCAATTCAACGATGTTCCACTTCCATGAGAGAATGCAATTTTGAGACGCGATGCCTAAAGGCGAAAACAGGGAACACCAGTTAGCCATCTTTTAGCCTCATACATCTCATTCCATGCTTGAACTATTTCATCAATTTTAAAACCAAGACCTGAAAAACACTCATACAAAACATTCAACTTTGGACTAAATATAGTAAAAATCAGAAAAGCACAAGGAATTTTTTGTAATTTACTTGAAACTTGTCTAAATTACCTGCAGAAGTTGTCCCATTTGAGCAATGATTCTTTATAATTACTGCAAGATCTGTTGGTGATGAAACCGCAAGCTAAAATGTTTCAACAGCGGCAGCTAAATTTTTTTCCCATGTTGACAAATCCATTTTGAATTCACCAACAGATCTCTCATAAAGCAAAGTCCCCCATAAAATATACATCTGAGATCTCAAATGAGCAGCTTGTTCAACAGCTTCATCAGTAGACACTTCTTTCAAGCATATCACTAAATTAAAATTGTCATAAATGCAATAGCTTAACAAAAAAAAATAATCCATATAATTTAGATACTCAAACTTACATTTAAAAAACTTGGTACAAAGTTCTAGAATCATTTAGTCATGTGTAGGAAAGGATCTGCAAGCCTGACATAAGTAAATCCCTTAAACGGGTTTTCCTTAAATTTGGGACTCGCAGCAGGGGAATCCAGAAGCAGGGGTAAAATTGTCCAATAATCTTCAAAATTCACAATGCATTGCTTCCAAGCTACTTGTGGAACAAAACTTGGCTTTATTTCTCTACCCTCCAGTTTCCTCTAATTAATCAATTTAAACCAACCATGTTTTTTTATTTCATCACCTCCACCTACCCCAATCCCAAGTTGCCTGCTTTAATCCTTCTGTAACAACTATTTTTAGAAAAAAAACACCATTATTAAGCAACAACTATAAGAGATGGAAATTCATAGAATTTGTGCTTATTCAAGGTAATGATACATAAGTAATTTGACATTTGTCTAGATCAATCAAGCTTTTCTAGATTTGATTGTTTTGACCCAAAATACTATGAAAATCCCAATTGAAAGAAAAGCACAAGTAAATTACCTCTCCACCAAGTTAAGCTAGGTCACCCAAAGAAGTCAAAGAGGTGTCATGGAACGCCGATCTACCAAGAACCTTAATCATATTAGGCTCCACCATATGCTTCCCTCCAAGTATCTTCAGTATCGTTGTTTTTCCTTTTGTTTTAAAATTCAATAAAAACTTCATGATCGATATGGATAGAATTGAAATTGAAAAAAGGAGGACAGAAAGGGACGAACCTATCCTATTCAAGAACATTTGAAGGCATCAGGCTTAGTTGGCTACTCTGATGACTCTGTGCCTGGACTCACTAGACCATCCGCATAAATAGTGGTGGTAGGGGTGAAGACCACGGTTCTTAGTGTGATACCGACAGATTTCTTCATGAAGCATGTTAGAAGTTTTTAGGGCATAGTGCGTAAGAGGGAGTATGTGAGAAGGGTTTTTAAAGCACAATGCAAAAGAACCGATTGATATCTTGAGATAGTGTGCGAGAGATTTAGGAGACGGTGGGGAAGAGGGAGTACTAAAATTTACATGCCACAAATAGAAGAGATCGAAACCAGAGGGTGAGGAAGATCCCAACAATCGATTCTGAGATATTATGCGCCAAAAGGAAGGTCCAAGCAACTGATTTCTACTTCGATGGAGGAAGAATCGATGACTACTTCATTTTCCAATTATATAGAATTTAAGGGTTTTATGGAGATTCATATATAGAGATGGTCGTGAATGCGGAGGAGATGGAAAAGAGGTGGAGTCACCGATGATGTTTGAGGGGGGTGGCGTAGAGTATCATTCTTAAGGCTTAGGGAAAAGAGGGAAACAAAAATGGGGGAGAAAAAGGAGCGCGCATTTCTAATTTTTAGGATTTCCATCTCCTACCCATAGATACTAAAGGAGGCGCACCTTTACCTAAAAAAATTATAAAACGAAACCTAATTTTACGTCACGCAAAAATGCGTAATCTAAATCCTTTAAATTTTATTAGAGATGACGTTTTTTTTACGAGACCTACTTTTGTGTATCATACATTCGTGCGTGTCATAAATTGCGTGTCCTTAAAGGCCTGTTTTCTAGTAGTGCTAGTGACTGGGGGTTCGGTTGTGACAGGGGGTTCGGTTGTGAATGGAGGTTCGGTTGCTGAAGAACAAGCCCCCGTATCAGATATGTTGGTTCATACTCCAGTAGTGGTTGTAGAAGTGGCTTCAGTAAACATTGGAGCAGAAATAGGAATGGTAGTGGATGGTTGAAATGTACTGATAGGAAAAACAGGAGGGATAGAAACAGTAACAAAAATTGGTGTAGGAGAAGGTGCTTTGGACCGAACATGTACCTTAGGTGTAGGGGAGCGAGGCGGTGTATCACCATGAGCCAATGCCTCCTCGTCAGAGTTTTCGCTCTCTGAGTACGTGTGAGTAGAAGGTTTGGTGGTAGGAAGAACATACTCAGAATCTGAATCACTGGAAGATTGAAGAATGAGTCTCCGGGCTATCTTCTTCAACTTCTTCTGCTTGGGTTGGGAAGGAGCAACTTTTTCTGACTTTCGCTTCTTGGGAGTTTGTCCCTTGGATGGTTTAGTGACCCTCACCTCCTTCTGAGTTTCTGGTTTCTTGCCCCACTTCGCAGGCTTGTCTGCTTCCTCGATTGAGCGAATCATAGCAGGAGTGAGTTCCCTCGGGCCCGAAGAAGGAAGTTTCTTGTATTCTTGAATAACACTGCTTGCATCAGACACACATGCATATATAGCTGTTGGGATCGAGCCAATGAAGGAATACTTGGTAGGATGGGTGACTATGATCTTTGTGGTGTGAAAGGTTGCGATAAATGAAAGGAGAGAGTCCGCCATGATTGGAACATGGAGACGATCCATCGCCCACTTGGTAATAATGGACCAGTACCTTCCACATGAAATCTCTAAATGGCGTGATGAAGAATACAAACTCTGAACCGGTTGTTGCTAGATGATTGCCCCATAGTCCAAAGTAACCCCATGATACAATCAATAAAGCACAGTCATAAATGACTTGCTTGCTCCATCTGAGCCCGACGCTACGCTCAGAGAGACCTTTGAATAGAAGAGTGAAGAGGCTGTTCCATTGGGGAGGAAGGCAAGACTTCTTGAATTTGGTAATGGTGGCTAGGGTTTCAGTCTAGTCCATTTGGTAGAACATGGAGAACAATTGACCAGTAGTGATCGAATCAGGGTTTACCAGAGTGGGTTCATGAGCAAGACCAATTAGGGCACAGAAGTGGTTCTTGGATATAAAGGTCTTCTCATTGTGGAATTCAAAGTGAATCCATTCAGCAACCTTGTCATAGTAAGTGGTTGAATAGATCTGTGAGAGGTAGGACATGGGAACAACTTTGACCTTTGACAGAGCATCGATAAGAGGTGAGTACTTGAGACACTCGACGACGTACAACATGTAGGATTCATAGACGAAGGGGGTAAGATTAATGATGAGGATTTGTTGAGGCTTGATGGTGAGAAGGTTGGAGTGAACAGATGTATCTTGAACTGAAGAGGATTCTGCCATTGATGAACCTTTGAGAAGAAGAAGATGAAGAGTGAGAGAAATCACCCTTTTCCTTTGAGAGAATTTATGAGTGATAAAAGAGTAAATTGGAGCATGCGAAATCCTTTTATACGTACAAGTAGGAGAGAGAAATATCTGGCTAAAATCTTGGATTTATTTAAAACCGTGCCTGATGTGACGGAGTGAACAATTGGAAACCCTGATGATGACGCAGGAGAGAGAAATGACATTTCACTCTTACGTGCCTTTCCATAAAAACTGCCTTTTTCAAATCGTCAAAACGATTGGATAACTGCTGACTCAACCAAGAACTTTATCCCAAACGTGACCCACATATTTTACATGAACCGCCATCGCCTTTATCTTCAAAGTGCATGTGTGGCTTCCCATTAAATAACGATCAAATACTTTTTAAGAACTATTGAAAGGGCATTTTTTTGATTAAAGCTATAAAGGTTGGCTTTCGCTTCAATTCATGATTTCGATACTCGATATAAGACCGAAACTGAATGAAGTACTTGTGAGACCAATGTGGCCTCTTAAAAAAGTAGGTAGGTAAGATATTCAGTGACTTGATGACAAATGAGAAATCTCAAAAAAAAACTTAATTGGATCCTTGGGGCAAAAAAATATTGGTAATAGATATTTTCAGAAGGATCACTAAAACCGAAAAGAGATTTCATTCAAGAACCGTATCATAGTAATGATACACCGTCAATTCATTAAAGGTGTTGAATTGTAGGTTTCACTTACTACATAGTGACACGAAACTAAGATCACAAACACAAATTTTTGTATAACCATAGACCTCAGCGGTAAATGTTGAGAGTCTCAAGGGTTACATTAGTGAGATGAAGTGTAATGAAGAAACAAGGATATAGGTGATATAAGAAGCAAATGTACCTCTGCTATAAAAGAAGGACCAAGCAGAATACTCTAAGCTCAATATGAGAAGAGTAAGGTAGCTCATCATTAGAGTGAATGTAACAGCCTAGTCTGGGAAAACATGATTTGTATGTATCATGTTATTAAGGCTTCACTCAAAGTCTGTAGAGGCTTTAGTCAGCATGCAGCAACATGCTTCTAGGGACACTTAACTAATTTATAAAATAAAATAAAGTAAAAGATATTTTTGTATTTTGTGAAAATTTTTAATAAAACAAAAAAGAAAAATATTTTTGGATTTTATGAAATTAATAATAAAAATAAAAAAAACATAAAAAAATATTTAAAAGAGTGTACAAAAGAATACAATAAAAATGTGTTGTGATGAAAAAGAAGCGAATGAGTTCAGAATGACCGAACCCGAAATAGACCGAGCGTTCGGTTCATTTCGGTTCTTAGTTGAATATAAACCGAACCCGAAATAGACCGAGTGTTCGCTTCATTTTGGTTCGCTCTATTTCGCTTCTTACCTTTATTGAAGCGAATGTGATTTTGGTACTGATTCTACTTCCATCATTCCTAGGCCTTGTAAGATTTTGTTGAAACTTGCTTTAGGTAAAGCCTTAGTGAATATATCTGCCAGTTGACCAGTCGTCCTCACGAAGTGAATCTCTACGTTGCTATCTTCCACGTGATCTTTGATGAAGTGATACCTCAGTACTATGTGCTTTGTCTTCGAGTGTTGCACTGGGTTATGAAAAATCCAAATTGCACTTTCAGAGTCGCAATATAGTGGGATTTTCTTCATGTTCAACCCATAATCTCTATGTTGATTTTGTATCCATACAACCTGAGATGTGCATGAGGTGGCAACAATGTATTCAACTTCTACATTGGAGAGAGAAACACAGGTTTGTTTCTTTGATTGCCAGCTAACCAATTTGCCATCGAGAAATTGGCATCCTCTAGTGGTGCTTTTACGATCCAATCCACAACCACCTAAGTCAGTATCTGAGAAAGCTTGGAAAAACAATCCTAAGTTTGCTGGATACCATAGACCGAGAATGTAGGTTCACTTCAGATAGCGAAATATATTTTTCACGGCTAGCATGTGAGGTTCGGGTGGGTTAGCCTAGAATCGAGCACAGTATGAGACTGAGAACATGATGTTAGGTCTGCTTGCTATTATATATATTAACGACCCAATCATTTGACGTTAAAGCGTCATGTCGGCGGCTAGCTTCTCCAACGAAGGTGTAAGCTTTGTCTCAAAATCTATTGGAACTTTCACTTTGGAGTTTCCCATCATGCCAGACTTAGCAAGTAATGTCTTTGTATATGCCTCCTGATTGATAAAAATGCCTTCGGGTCCCTGTCTAATGTTTAAGCCAAGGAAAAAGTTAATTGGACCCATTGAGCTCATCTCAAATTTAGTTTCCATCAACTTCCTAAATTCAGCTGTTAAGCTGGGATTCGTGGAGCCGAAGATGATATCATCAACATAAATTTGGACTATCATAAGGTGGTTACCCTCTCTCTTATGAAAGAAGGTTGGGTCAATTGAACCTTTTTTAAATTTAGATAGTTTTAAGAATCGAGTGAGAGTTTCATACCATGATCTAGGAGCCCGCTTTAGGCCATATACCGCTTTGTCTAGTATGTAACAGTGATCTGGGTGCTTCTCGTTCACAAAGCTTGGCGGTTGCTCAACGTAGATTGTTTCTTTGAGTTCTCCGTTAAGAAAGGCACACTTTATGTCCATCTAATAAACTTCAAAGTTTTTGTGTGCAGCATAAGAAAGCAAGATACGTACCGACTCTAATCTTGTAACTAGAGTGAAGGTCTCTTCATAATCGATACCTTCCTCTTGGCAGTAGCCTTTTACAACCAATCGGGCCTTGTTACGAATCACATTCCCCTCATTGTCCATCTTATTTCTGAATACCCACTTAAGACCAACAACTGGAGCATCCTTTGGTGTTGGAATTAGACGCCATACTTTGTTTCTTTCAAACTCGTTTAAATCGTCTTGCATGGTTTGAACCCAATCAGAATGATCAAGAGCCGAATTCACTATCTTTGGTTCAACTTTGCAGACAAAAGAGTTGAACATGCAAAATTCTACTTGAGAGAAGAGTGAAACTTGTTTCGCATGGATCTGTGAACAAGTTAACACCTTTTCTGAAGATTCCCCAATGATTTGGCTTTGAGGATGATCTTTGGTCCATTTAATGAGAGGTGGGTAGTTTGGATCACATGAGGGATCTAGTTCTGCATTGATTTCTTCTTCCAATTCTGATAGTGTATCATCATCATTGACATGTGTATTCTCCCCCTTGAATGATGACACTTGTTCAGTATCTGGATCAGAATGTTCCCCTTCGTTTGGAATCTCGGTTGAGCTAGATGATTGTGACGTTGAATTCTCCCCCTGGAATGAAGCACCTTGATCCTTTGGAAGAGACGAACCCACCCCCTGGACAGAAGGACGGTCATCAAAAGGTTCGCTTAAGACTGGCCTTTCTGTTGCCTTTGTTTGATCACTAGCCATCTTCTGTGCAACATCGTCGATGATTTGCTTTAGACTATCAACTTTGTTATCTTTTGCCATCAATTCAGAATCGATAGCCGATTGAGGCTCATCAAAAAGAAGCATATATTGCTCTAAAAGGTTTGAGATAGAAGCTATAACTTGACTGGTCTTTGGAAAGACTTCCTGCATTGCACCTTCAGTTGTCTTCATCTTCTTAACATAGTTATTGTCAAAAGTGACATAGTATGTTTCTTCAATCTTCTTAGAGTGCTTGTTTGGAACTCTATATGCGTTCGAGTGCAAGGAGTAGCCTAAAAATATTCCTTCATCAGCCTTAGAATCAAACTTGTTTCGGTTCTCTTTTGAGTTGAAGACGAAGCATCTTAAACCGAACACATGAAAGAATTTCACATTCGGCTTGCGATTGTTCAAGATCTCCTAAGGAGTAATAGAGAATCTCTTGTTTAGATATGATCTGTTCTGTGTAAAACAAGCAGCAGTAATAGCATCAGCCCAGAAATACAAAGGTAAGGAAGCGAAGCAGAACATTGTTCGAGCCGCTTCACACAGAGATCGGTTTCGCCTTTCGACAATTCCATTATGCTGTGGAGTATATGGAGCCGAGAAATTATGATTCGTTCACTTCTCAGCTAGAAAATCTTCGAAATCCTTGTTCTTGAATTCCAAGCCATTGTCACTTCTTATGTTACGAACAACTTTCCTCAGTTGGACCCCAACTTGCCTTATGAAGAGCTTGAGCTTAGGAGTAGCTTCTGATTTTGCTTCAAGAAAAACACCTAGGTGAACCGTGAGAACTCATCCATTATTACCAAAGTATACTTGTTCCCACCAATGCTTTCAATAGAGGAGGGACCACATAGATTGATATGCAACCGCTCCAATGGTTCTATCACCTTTGTGTTAATAATAGAAGGATGACTTTGTCTACTTTGCTTTCCCATTTCACAAGCTGCGCATAGATGTTCTTTGTCGAATTTGAGAACTGGAAGACCTCAAACATGATCTCCCAAACAGACTGTTGGTTTCCCTCAAATTGGATTGAGGTTTAAAGGGTACATTTCCCCCTTTCGCTTCGATTTCAACAAAATGTTATTTGACTTCTTCTCAACTATCTCTGAGCCTTCATCATCAAATGAGATCTTCAATCCGGTTCCAACTACCAGCTGTGATACACTGATAAGGCTGTGCTGCAGTCCTTCAACATATGTGACCTTTCTTATTGAGAAATCACCATTCGTAATCATTCCATAGCCTTTGATAGCCTAAATGAATTGTTGTCGTACTTCACAATTCCACCATCCTTGAGAGACCGAAACTCCCTCATTTCTTCCTTTCATCATGTCATGTGACGCGAGAAACCACTATCAATATACCATTCTTCGTCAAAATGCTCATCACGTATAACATGCAAAATATTAAGCATATTTAGGAACCCAAAGTTTCTTGGGTCCTTGTGAGCCTTTTACAAGACAGGGAATAGTAAGAGAAAATATCAACCAAATAAGTTCTTTGAATTAAAGTTGTTTCATCTTTTCTCTTTATTGTGAAAACTTTAATTTTGTTTGGCTTAGATTCATTTGATGTAGGGTTTGAGATTTTGACGTCTGCATTCTTCCCAATCTCTTTCGGGCATCTGTTATCTTCTGGAATGAGCTTTCCTTTCCCCTTTAAATCTTTTGAAGGATAAGAATCAGAATGAAAATGAGAAGAATTGGGTTTAGAAGCAATATTGGATCATTGATTATTATTCTTCCTCAGTTGAGAATGAGAAGACTATTCCCTTCTGTTCGTCTGATTGAACTTAGAACCGGAGCCATCCTTTCGGTTGCTTTTATGTTGAGGACTGAAGACATTCTTTCGGTTGTTTACCCTCTGAGGACCAAAGCTCTCCCTTTAGTTGTTTGTTTGCATTGGACCGAAACCCTTCTTTCGGTTCCGTACCTGTTGCGGACCGAAACTTTCCTTTCGGTTCCTTTCATTCCAAGGATCGAAACCTTCCTTTCGGTTGCCTCTTGATTCTCCTTGTGACTTATGCGTCTTTTCATACCTTACATAATGAGGATTTTGAGACCTCCAAAACTGTTTTCTTTCTGAGAGATTTTTCTTGTATCTCAGATTTCGTTGGTGTTTTCGTTCTGCACCTGTTTTGGATTCTTATGAATGTTAGCCTTTTTCTTTGGAACTTGAGCGTAGCCTTCACTTTTTGACGAGAATGTCTCACTGGAAGTTATCACTGGTTCTCTCAAAGAAGTATTGGCTCCACTTGTGCTTGGCACATCATATCTTGTGGGCTCATTGAGTGGTTCCGGCACGTACTTACCCTTTACTCTCCATGAGGTTTTCTGAGATAGGCCTTTGGTTTCATCAGCGTTATCTATTGGTGCTGACCAGAAGAACTCTTCACACCCAGCTGCATTATCTTCTTCTACCATAGCTGTTAGTTCTGCTATTTGTTGGGGAGTAACTCCCTGAACTGTGTAGACTTGATTTGGAGTGGTTTGAACCTTTTGATGCACAATAGCTTTTGCCTTGAGAACTTTTTTCTTGTCTGTCGACGAGCGAGCGAACTCAACAGAGTTTTTAGAAATCAGATTTTTGTGAGTTTCAGGTTCGCTTTTGACAAATTCAGAGCAGTCCACCACATCCTCTATAGAGATTTCACTCATGTCATCATCCACATTAAGTTCAGATGCATTTTCAACTTCAGTTTTATTTTTTGAACTTTGTTTGGCATTCAATTAGTCAAACTTATGTACAATTTCGGTTCTTAACTTCAATCTATCATTTTCGTCTAATAGATTTTCAAGCATATCCTTATGGTCTTTAGACTTTATGTAGGACTCTATTTTGTCAAGACCAATTTTGTAGGCAGGAGAGACTTCATCAGAAGATATAACATTTTCACAATTGTAAGCTTCGGCATCGACTTCATCCTCCTTTAACTCAAGGAAGGGTAAAATCATGCGATGTATCTTCTTTCCTATTTCACAATCGAGATGCAATTGAGTGATATTAAAATAAAGTCTTTTAGTAATTAAACAAAAAAACATTTCGCTATTTTAAAAGCTTAACATTGTCTTTTTGCAAATAGATTGACTCATCCTTAGACCCAATTAACTCTTTCTCCTTCTGCTCAATCCACATCCTTCTCTCCTCACTCTTCGACGATACAATCAAAGCATTCATGGTTTTATTGTTAGCTGCTGATTTTCTTTTCTTGATCTCCTCCAACCGTCTCAAGAGGTTCGCTTCCTCATCATCCTCATTAATCTTTTCTTCCTTTTTCTTTAGCATGCAGTCATTTTCAAAGTGATTCTTGCCTCCACAATAATGGCAATCAAATCCTGAGTCACCACAACTCTTCGCCTCTTTCTTGGATTCTTTTGACTTCCAACCTATCTTTGGTTCCTCCTTCACCTTTTCCGAACTATAACTTCCCTGCCAGTTTCTGTTCTTGTTGGCTGGGAACTTTCTTTTGATGAACTTTCTAGGATTGGAAACCATCAGGGCATATTCTTCACCGGTTATATCATAGTTAGCAAGATCCAACTCGTCTCACCCAAACTCGTGTCACAAACTCTAACCTGACTGATCAAATTAGCAGGATCTGTGAGAAGGTGATTGATAACGTACAATCTATACTTCTATTTCTTAACATTCATGTTTCTTGCTATGACTCTGAACTAGATGATTTAAAGTATACTGTCTCTAATTTTAGTGATAGTTTAAAATGAGGTCGTCTATGTAATTCAATCTGACTAATCAACTTAACAAGGAGACATTTAAAGGTGAAGATAGGAGAGTAAAAGTAGAGGCCTTGGAATTAGAGCTTAGTAGGTCATATGATGATGTTATTTATCTTAAGAGAGACATTCGTGCACTTTTGAAACAAAGGAATATTTTAAATTTAATTGCTTAGCATTTATATTTTGTATCACTCAATTGCATCTTGATTTTGAAATAGGAAAAGGATTGAACAAAATGATTTTCCCCTTTCTTAAATTAAATAAGGATGAAATCAATGAAAATTGTTATAAGTGTGAATCTGTTGTTTCTTTTGATGATGTTTCTTATTCTTATGGTGTTGGACTTGAGAAAATAGAAGAATACATTAAGTCCAAAGAACACAAAAATATGTTGAAAGAAATTTTGACAGAAAAAGATAAGCAAGAAATTAAATGGACTTTAATGCAGAAGTATAACAGGTTACGCAAGAAGTTGAATGTAGAAAATAATCCTAATTCGGAGAATACTTCTGATTTCGTTGAAAGGAAAATGAGTGAGATTTCTGTAGAGGAGGAAGTTCATTGTTCGGAGTTTGTACAAAATGATGTTGAACCAAATAAAAATTTGATTTCTGAAAATTCAATCGAATTTGTTCTTATTGTAGAAAATAAAGGTTCAAAGGTTTCAAATGAAAAAGCAACAGTTTTTTCGAAAGTACAAATTGTTCCGAACCAAGTTTTTGTAAAAATCAGATTGAACAAAAATCATACTTCAGAACATATGTCCCTGGTTGATAGCGAGAATGAACAAGATTGGGATGAATTCTTCTGGTCATGACCAATCGACAATGTAGATGAAAAAAAAGGTCTTTCCGATATGACCTCATGGCAAGCAAAGGCAAAATACTTTTCAGAACCATTGAATCGTGTTAATCGTTGTTATGATAAGGTTTGTCCTAGCAGTACTAAAGGTATTTCAAGTGAAATCTCTTTGGAGCAAACTGATACGCCAGTCCAAAAGGACAAACCAAAGCCTAACATTCATAGATATGCTGCAGAATTGATTGAAAAGAAAAGGCAGTTGAATGCTAGATATAGGAAAAATCTATAAGAAAGAAAACGCTTTTATAAAAATTTGAATTCTAATCAAAATTCTGTTAATTCTGGAAAAGTTTCAAATCAAAATAAGAACACTGCTCCCATTCTGAAATCACAACCAATATCCTCTACACAAGTTAAAAAATCAACACCACTAGTTTCAAAATTGCATGTTTCAAAACCATTTGAAAAAATGAAATCTAATTGTTTTCCAAAACCATAATTTTCAAAACCAGTCCAAAAATCAAATCATGTAAAGGGAAAAAGTAGTGTTGTTTCAGAACCAAAGATTTCTCTCGAGGAATACGAAGTAAAATTGAAAAAGGAGGAAAAGGCATTTGAAAAAAAGATGGCTAAGAAACATAAAGGATTTATTCAATGAAGATATAATGTACTCGAATTTAATATTTGTGATGATAAAATGGATGTTTTCAAAATAATAAAAGAGAAGAATAATGATTTGATAAAAAGATCTTTTTGGGTTGATAAGACTAAGATTTTTCCTATTGCTAAGAAATCCTCACAAGGACCCAAGATGGTTTGGGTACCTAAATCTCTCTAATTCTTGCAGGTAAAGCGTGATGAATAGTACGATTACGAATGGTACATTGTTTTCACACCCCGCTAAAGCAAAAACACGAGGCGTGGCAGTATAAAGGGTTTCATAGCAAAAGTTAAAAGACAACACCAACCATAGTATTAAAAATCATTACAAATTTACAATGGGTTTGAACAAATTTTAAAATAAATTACAATGTAAATTGAAATACAAAACATGCAAATGCTCCTAACATCGATGTGTCCCTAAGTGCCACTTACTCGATGATTCTTGAAAAAGCATGCAAAACAAGCGCCAACTATAAAAATAGTTGGCGAGTACTCACAAGTTTATAACATAATATAGTTTGAAATTCATGATAATCTGAATATTCATAGCAGTTTCCATAAACAAATGTTCATTGCTAAAATAAATAAATAAGTTTTCATGAATAGAAGTTTGTTGCTAAAGCGAGTAATAAAGTTTCCATAAATAGAAATATATTGCAAAAATGAGTATTAAGTTTGCATAAACAAAGTTCGTTGTCATCATGAGAGATAAAGTACGTTGCTCTAATGAGATGCAATGTTCATATTCTCATGGGAAATAAAGTTTGTTACTAAAATGAGTAAAGAAGTTTCATTGCTATAATGAGCAATCAAGTTTGTTGCTACAAGGAGCAAACAAGTTTGTTACAACAAGAAGCAAGACAGTTTGTTGCTAAAACAAGTAAATAAGTATTTAGTAACAAAAGTTTGTTTTTATAATGAGATACAAAGTTTATTGCTATAATAAGTATCGAGTTGTATGTGTATGAGCAAACAATGAGTTCCCAATCAAGCCTATGACTGATGCCCTATCAAGATCTATCCTTATCGTTCCAGAGATTATACATTATCATGTTCTCCAACAATCGGGTGAATGAGGAGTTGTCAATTCCTAATAGCGCTATCCATAATGACCATTGGCTCAAAGAGTTAATGGTTGGAGAAAAGTGTAAGGGAAGGGACTTAAGACGATAAGTTCTCATGTTCCGTGTTGCGTAGACATCCATAGAGAGATATATCAAAATATAGCAATCAAGTTTGATACAAATCAATTTAAATACAACGAACAATAAATAGTTTTTCGGACATGCTTTTCCACCCCAAAACATAAAAATCGAAAATAGGGGATTCGCGAATACTCACAATATGTATTGAGATGATGCAAATGGTGCCTGGAACTACGCTCCACTCGTACCACTATTGTTTTCCTACAATAATGGTATTCACTTGTGAGTCTCTAATCAAAATCTAACACTAGTATACTTACTACTACAAATAAAATTATGCCAACATTGTGTCTAAATTTAATATTGATAAGTTACAAACATTTTTCTGTGAAAATTAAATTTCAATGAATCAATTGTTATATCACAATTTAAGTGGAAAAATTCTCATTATTGAAATGCTAATATTTAACATTTTTAAAGGTGTTCCAATGATTAAATATTGAAAAACTAAATCAGTTTAGATATAAAGTTTCCCAAACTTTGTGTTTTAGTTTCAAATGAAGTCAAGGATGTTAAGATAATTCTTCATGCATTTTTGATAGGCCTAGCTATTTTTCACCATTTTAATTTCTTGAATAACCGTAACATTGTGAAAAATAAAAATAGCTAATAAAAATTACCAAGCTTCAGATTTTGGTTCTATCTGCATTAAAAGACTGCCAGATAAATTTTCATGGATTACAGATATGCATAACCATTTTCTTATATTAAATTCTCTAAATAGATAAAAATTCATGAAAAATAGCAATCAGTTAACACAATTTCCCAAAAATTTTATATTACTGCCATTACACATACTTAAGCTGGGAAAAATATAAAAATAGATTTCGAAATTGCTTAACCCAATTTTATGATTTTCATGCATTTATTTGAATAAAAATGGTGATAAATAGAAAACTGTTTCAAAAATGACCCAAACTTTGTTTAGCACTGTTATTATACATATAGAGGCTGTGAAAAATATGAAATATATTTTTCAATTAGTTTTGCTATTTTTATTTGTTTTATGTTCATGAATAATCATTAAATGGTGACTAATTACCAAAAAATTTGCAAACTTCATTTATAGTGTACATAATCCAGGAAAAATACCAATTGTGATTTTTATATACTGAAATCGATTTTTGTGGATTTAAGGGTATTTAATCTTAGAAAATAGGTGAAAAATAATATACTAAATAGAAAAATCATCAAAATTTTTTATTTATATTTCTAATTCATTTTAAGGTCTTCTGGTAAATTTTCATGAATTTTGGATGAGTACAAATATTTTCCTATTATTAGTCCATTATAAATACAAAAATCATGGAAAAATAGGAACGCATTATGAAAAATTTTGAAAATATTTTTCTGAGTACTCCACACTAGGTAGGATTTACAAAAAATCTTATAGCCTTTTTACATTCCTTAAACTGGTTTTATAATTTATTTGAATAAACAAAAAGAAAATTTAAAACCATAGCAAACAATAACTAATATCGATGAAACTCAGTGAGATGTCATCATTCGCTTTAGAGTCATTCAAGAATTTACCTATGATTTATAGACCTTAGAAAGTATTTTATATTAATTATATCCCTCCTTTCTTGAAATAATTATAATAATTCGAGAAAAATGAATTATTTTCTGAGAATTTGTAGAACATCTCATTTTGTTGGTAGAATACTGGGAAAAATCGGATTTGATTAGAAAAGTTGTTTTAGATATTTATTTGGGAATAAATTATTTATAAACCTGTTTGAATGCTTTTTAACAACATAATTTGATGATCAAGCCTCTAATCTTGAAGATCATCACATACCTATTGGTTTTTGGGTGAAATACTACCTCCAACATCATAAAAATCGTGGTTATGAACATATGATTCATAATCCATCCATAGAATGGTGTAGAAGAAGAAGATATGTAAGAAAACTTAAGACTTGGAAGGAGGATTGAATGATTTTCGTGATTAACTTGAAGAACAACCCTAGGTGGTGAAGATTTAGAGTTTAAGGTGTGTTTTTGGCTACATTTTCTAGAAAAATTTCGTGGTTATAGAGAGGGGAAGAGAGAAAATGGTGTTGAGGGAATTAAAGAGTGAGAGAGGGAAGTGAGAGAGTGATGGAGTGTGGGATTGGAAAATGAGAGTGAAATGAGAAGGAGGGAGGTGGTGTGCACGAAATTAAGAGAGAATAAAAGGATATATTTTAGCTTTTATTTATTTATTTATAAATATTGTAAATCTAGTTTTTATAAAGTATAAACTTTTATGGTGAATTGTATAAATATTTAACACTTATGTTCATAAATAACGCTAATATTCCTAATTTATTATTCCATGATCAAATTTATGTTCCATGGCTTATAATTAATTAAGGATGTTATACATAATATAAAATTTTGAGGTAGTTAAAATTTTATAAACCTTGTATTCATTTTATAAAATTCCGACACATGTCATAAAATTTGGACATTTTAAAATATCATGTAGGATATAGAGTATCTTAATGTATTATAACTCTTTTATAGATATAAATAATGTTTGTAACTTATTTTATCAGTTTATTGGCATTCTATGTAGTGATTCTGAGATTCAAGCGAAATTGTGGAATCAAGTATACTAGCCCTACTTTTCAACTTTAATTCAAGTTCCTACGATACTCAGACCGAATTTATAACACTAGGTTAAGTGTATGATGTGTGTATATGATTCATGAAAAGGTGTTCGAGTCAAAGAGTGACCTGAATATCGATAGTCACTAGAGTTAAAAAGTTGTAGAATTCACATATCAATTTGAAATCTAAGTACACTATCCATTGTTTCTATCTGTTTCCAAGTTTCTAGTAGGTTATAACTTAGTTTCTCATTACTAAGTCTAGAATGTGTTGTGCCTATATGTGCAACTAAGTTTATTCAAGTCTAGAACCGACTAGAATTTTGACGGTTGTCGCAGTCTCCCTCGGTTGAAAGAATTGTATAGTTGGAGAGGTGGTGACTTGAAGCGTTCTTTGATTATTTTGGGTTTATTTCCTCAAAGGAAGAGTCTAATTCTTTAGCTATAGTCAAATTAGTGTTTCCCTAATTCGAGTTCTACAGTCTAGATTGTGAGAAATTAGGATCATGGAAATCATGATCCAACCATGGCGACCTAGTAGAAAAAGATCGTCTAGTTAGATATTATCTGACTTAAAAGAGCGCTATAAATTTTGCTAAAGCACCAATTGCATTCAGTGTTAAATTCGCATTGATCCTTAGTCGCGTTCTAAATCAACATTACGTGTAAATTTTCCGCCTAATAATGAAGAGATTAGGAAAATTTTGTTTGCTTCCAGGTTGGCTACTAAATCTGGGAAAAGATTTATTCTAAAATAAGAAGGGATGGCACGAATGAAAGGGAAGCGATCAAGGGTAAGCTCCTAAAGAAATGTACTTAGGGTAGGCAACATCTCAAATGTAAAGACTATTTAAGTGTCATCTTCTAAACAAATTATGAAATGGCCAAAGATTTCTGAAGCTATATTTACTAATACTGGTACTCTCTCTACAATAAAACCGTATTCGAAGAATGTATATATATATATATATATATATATATATATATGTATATACAAGTTTATGATAAATTAAATCACATTGTCTAGATAGCATTTTGAGTGTTTAGAAATGATATGTAATCTCACTATTATCAAAACGTGTAATAATTCCAAGAGAAAGGAACATATATGTGTGGCGATAAAATGAAGTAGTAAAATACTAAAAGATTAATTAACGTTAAAGGTTTATCACGTCATTAAGGGAATTTGTGTGGCAACCCGAAATTTCTATTCTGAACAATCATCCACTTCAATAGAAATCGGAACTGTTTCTGCTATCTGTTAATCATTTTGGGGGTCAGTTTATGTGTTTTAAAAGCTTAGTACTTCAAGGAATAATAGGAGAGAGGATACCCTAAGTTCATTTTGCATTATTTTCACAAAAACTCCAAGAGTTAGGAGTTTTCGGTCCAGACACTATTTGGGCCGAAACCCCCTTGAGTATATATATGGCACTTAGCCATATTTGTCACTTTTTCACTCTTTCAAGAACAAGGACCGAAATTCTCTCAAGTATCATCCGATTTTTCCTTCTAAATCTTTAGAATGTAAGTGTTTCTTACCCTATCTAGTTGATTCCTCCCATATTCAAGTGTTTTTACATGATTTCATCCATGAAATCATTCCATTTATGTAGATCTTCAAGTGTTCTTAGTTAAACCAAGAACACACTAGTGTTTTGGGCTGAAAATCACCTTCTTTGCTTCCATATTGTAAGTATCTATCTCCTATATTTGTTATCTAGTAAGGATACTTAATTCAGAGCCTTGAAACTGTCTTTTTTTCCAAGAACAAAAGGGGTTTTCGGTTAGTGCATCTCCCTAAACCGAAAATGCTAAAGAAAGTTGTCTTTATGACTTTAAGACTTCCTAATGCTTAGTATTGAGTCTAGAACACTTATTTACTTATTGAAATCCCTTGGAAATCACATTATGCATCAAAGAACAAGAATTTTAGGCCAACCTTTGGACCGAAAACCTCTTTGACCGAAAGCCATATGAACCAAAAACCCCAAGAAACATACCACTTGGACCGAAATATCCCTTAAGTGGCTATATAACCCTTAGATGCAACCCTTGATACTTCTAGCACTTGAATCAAAGGGTTTTTTCCATATCCTAGGGTGTCTTAAATTGTTTAATTAGTTGTTAAATGACTAATTGAATACATATATGTGTTATTACATGTTACATAGGATCCGTTTGTGTGCTCAAGTCTTCACTTGACACTTAGCATCATATACCATCCGTTCATCCAAACCACTCACTACAGGTGAGTTCATACCCCTTAATTAGCCTTTGAAATGCTTTTAAATGTTTTTAAATGCTTTATGGGGGGAATACAAGTTGAATCATGTTAGTTATTAGATCAATCGCATGTGATTAATAACTAGCATGCTAATGGATTTTCCATACTTTAAACTGTTTTACCAAACAAATGACTTCAAACTGTTTATCAAACTATTTTACATGCCAAACGCTTTATCAAATTCACTTTTGTATACTAAACCTTTCTTTTACAGTTTTTAAATTTATATATCATTAAAACAATGTCTACTACATATATAGCTATATAAATAAGGTTTGAAGGACTTAGGATAGATACCCACATTACTTCCTGTCCTTGTTTGGTTGTGGTCTTAAAGTACCCGGTTGTTTGTCCGAGTGTCGTTGAATCCTTAGTTATATATTATGTATATATGTATAGATATAAAGACTTTTATCTTAGTTCAGTACATTCAGTCATACAAACAAGTCTACTAATAAACTATAATGAAGCATACAAGAGTCAGTTCATTCATAAGTCATTACTTATTACTAGGAGAACATATACAACTATACTATGACGAGAACATATACAACCATACTATGATGAGAACATATACAACGATACTATGATGAGTAACAATACATTACATATAAAAGAATACGTTAACATAAATGTGATCCATTGTAGCGGGGCATGCCTTCATTGTCATGGCCCGAGTTTTAGCCAGAATCTCCTGGAGGGAGAGCGTGAGTTTGTGTATAGATCTATACTGGATTGACTATCCTACACCTTGATGTTAGCTACAGCGGGACCTGCAGGTCTTCAGGTGCCAAATGTCATACCTTTTGACGGCATAGTTTGTCGTGTTTTTCGTCGATAGTATGGTACAATTAATCACATAATACCTTGATATAAATCCGGTTTAAGGTAGTTAGTACAACAGTAGTTCCTATAATACAACACTACAGTACTACATTAATTTAGCCGTTACATTTATTTGGTGATCTCTTCATCTAAACATTAATGTATAAACTATATTTTGATGAAGATAGTTACACTTGGGAAAGATTACACACTTTTACAAGAACAAACATACAAAACAGTTGTGCCTTGGTAGAAGGTTACTTTTAGTAGAAAAGATAGGATTTCTCTAGGAGTTACAAACTCTTACAAACATTCACATACTTTTACTACAAACGTTTACAAACTCATACTTTAAACAACGGTTCAAACATTTTGATACAAACATAGACACTAAATACTTATGAACTCACCAGCTTTAATGCTGATAAACTCTTTCAAAATAACTTGTATTCTCAGGTCATCAGTAGACAGGTACCGATGCCAGCTTTTGAGAAGATGAGCGCATTCAAGACTCATCTTATATTTTGATTTATGTTTTGGTGTCTTATATACTACAGAACACACTTGTATTAAAATTTATATTAATGCAATGGATGATGTTGTTTACTTGTTTACTATTATACCGTGTTGTGATACTTTACATGACGTCCTCCGCCTCAGAACGTTTCTGTCGTTCTCGGATTTGCGGTGTGACAATTTGTATAGAAATATTTATATTAAATTTTAAGAAATTGTCCAATTGTTTTAGTCTGGAAAATTTCAAGTTTACGAGGAATCAGAATACTTATGAAAACAAGTTTGAGAGTTTTGGAACTTATTGAAAATTGCAAAGTAAAATGCTATTTTAAGAAAGGTGTAAAAATGTCAATATTTGAAAATAGTGCATTCATTGTTTAGTGTTTCTACAAAAGCAATCATTTAGAGAATAGATAATTGTAAAATTCAAAACTTTTGACGTATTTAAAGAAAAGAAGAAACATAAGGAATCATATCCTTCACATATATTTTCCGGATATAGAAATATTATAAACATAAGGGTATTCATCTTGTGTAGTAATTATAAGGAAAAATACAATGAAACTTCCATTTTAAATCTAGTTTCTAAATTTAGAACGAAAGGGTAGATTTCTAATATGTATGTGTATGAACATGATACCAGGAGCAGCAAAATAGACAGAAACAAAGTTAGACATTTTATTATGTTACTATTATGGTCGTGCGAGCTCCAAAATCAGAAGGAGAGTGAGAAATCAAGTTCGGGGGAAAGAAAAAGGAAGGTAGCGGCGGCGATGATTCCTATTGTTAAAATTATAAGGAACAATATCTATTGGTAGATTTAAAACCACGTTGAGATATATTTCAAACTTGAATATTTAATGTATATTGATGATTAAATATACATGTGGGAGTTTTAATGTGTTTGCTATGGATTGCTAAAAATTCATAAGTTGTCTATTAAGTTAAACTCCATTTGTGAAAAAGAAAAAGCCTTACAAATAGCAATTGAAAATCTGACAATTTTGACTTTTTAGACTGAAGTCCAACAATGATTAAAATGGATAAGGTAAAGACTCAATATATTTAGAAGAATAATTATTCATTGTTGAGAGTGTATCACTGGAAATTTAAAAGTGAACATTAATTTTTCAAATGCTATGAATTTTAAAAACTTTATAGATTATAAAACTATATTGAAGCAAAGTACACAAATAAGGTATGTTTTGAAATACATGTAGGGTTCTGAGCATTCTAACACTCCTATGGTGTACATGTAACCCAAGAAACCTTGGATCTACGTTTTATCTATGATACATGCAAATTTGTTTTTTCCAATGTTCGTAACCTATCTAGCATACATGGCAACTTTTAAACATAAAAGTTAGTAAGACATACATACCTTTAGTTGCTTAGATTCCTTGAAAACGTTGTGAGGTTAGCACCTCAAGTGCGATAATGTCTCACACAACACCAAATGCACTTGAAATAACTTAAAGAGAAATGAAGAACACTTAGAAATCGGCTAGCCCGCACTTGTGTACCTTAGCGGCCGATTTCGGTGAAGAACATGGAGCTTATATAGGGTGTTAGAATTACGGTTATGGCTTCTCATTTCCATGACCCATGGGTTCTATAAACACCATGGAGCATCCTATGGGTTTTAGCCCAACTTGATAATCCATGAAGCATTAGTCCACTATATAAGTATGGATGATTTACACAATCAACCCATATATTTAATTAGTCTCCTTCTGATCACTTAATTAATTCAAAATTAATTCTTGATCAATATTAATCTGTTAGAACATATAATATATTAATAAACCTTAAGTGTTATTTCTCTCATTTTAGTCTATCCAAATGCATGATGCCATGCAACCCAAATAGACCATGCCAAACCGGGTTAAGTACAGTCCAGAAATAGTTATGAACTTAGACACCTAATCCAACAGCATCCCACTAGGATAAGTCTAATAACTATAACTGGAAGAATAACTTCAGGAACCGATCAACAGTCATTTCTCTTTGAAGGTCTCCCGAAACTAAGATGATGATGATACGTCATTTAAGATAATTGATCATATAATCCTCTATTCTAGATATCAACCGAACAAATACATGGAACAATGTCCTACTTAGTGTCCAGCAGTTTGTTTCCCGGTTTCTGATTTGTTTGAAATAGAACTTAATTGAACACATCAACTTAGTTTTGATCGGGCCCGATACATGGGTCAACACAAAATCATTGAGGGGCCCATATATCGCTTCTAATCCAAGAAGGAATAGATAATCTTCAACTCATATGCTTGTTCTTCTACTTGTTGAATCATACACTAAGGCATATTTTATAACATCGAGTTACCAATGCGTTTTCGTACAATTAATGTATAACCAACTCATAGGCAGCAATTCATATGTCAAAGTTTGAAGACTTATATGATGTTACTGTGTCATGATCAATCGAGATAAATTCCATCAAGTGATACCAGTGAGCGTGGGTTGAATCCAATACTCAGAACTTATGAGCACTCATGAGTGTTGTAGCACCACTTATGTCCAACATGTTAGACATCTACAAGCCAACCCATGACAGTCTTAATTCAAATCTACTTCCAACATATGACCGACTGTGGAGAATTTTAATAATATGAAATAACATAACATAATTATTTTGGAAGTCAAAACATGCAAAATGAAATGATAGTAAACGATTGACAAAGGATAGCAAAACTTTACTCATAAATAAATACAACTTTATTCATCGTCAAATGTCAATTACACTTTACACATTTTAAAGCTATCTAACTACTAAAATTAATATCATCCTTCAACCCTATGCGCCTTGCATGCTAGAGATGCTTAACCCTGCCTAGTCCCTTCGTGAGGGGATCTACCGGGTTCTCATCCGATGATACCCTCTTTGCCACGAGGAGTCCTTCTATTCGATGTCTGATAAAATGATATTTTACGTTGATGTGTTTGGATCTTCTATGATCCCTTGGTTCCTTTGTTAAGGCAACTGCCCTTCACTATCATAAAAAATCTCTATGAGCTTCTTTATATCTCTTAAAACTCCAAGGTCTCCAATGAAGGTCTTTAGCTATATAGCCTCCTTCGATGCCTCGTTTGCCACTGTATACTCTGATTCGCAAGTTGAATCAGCCACTGTCTCCTACTTAGAACTTTTCCAAGAACTTGCTCCTCCGTTTAAGGTAAAGACCCAACCTTACTGAGAGTGGAAATTATCCCTCTCATTCTGAAAGCTAGCATCACTATACCCAAATACTCTAAAGTCATCACTCCCTCCGAGGGTAAGGACCTAGTCCTTAGTCCTCCACAGGTACTTGAGAATGTTCTTTACCGCAGTCTAGTGAGCCTTTCCAGGGTTCCCCTATTATCTGCTGACCATGCTCAATGTAAAGGCCACATCATGATGAGTACAAGTCATAGTATACATGATCGAGCCTACATCGTAAGCATACGATACTCGACTCATTTATGCTATCTCAGCCTCTGCACTTGGACTCTGAGTTTTACTTAGTCTGGCATTACTCTAGATCGGTAACACTCCTTTCTTGGAATCCTACATGCTGAATCTATTCAGCTCCTTCTCCAAGTAGGTACTCTGACTAAGTCTAATTAGCCTTTTACTCTTGTCTCTCAGAATCCTTATCCCTACGATATAGGCAGCTTCACCAAGGTCCTTCATAGCGAAACATTTCCCAAGACAGGACTTAACTTCCTGCAGAGTTGGGATGTCGTTTTTCTATGAGTAGTAATTCATCCACATATAATACCAAAAACCTCAATATACTCCCACTCGCCTTGACATATGCACAAGATTCATCTTCATTCCTCGAAAAGCCAAATTCTTTGACTTTCTCATCTAAGCAAAGATTCCATCTGCGAGGTGGTTTCTTTAATCCATAAATTGATTTCTCAAGCTTACACACTCTATTAGGGTACTCTGTACTAAAAAAACCCTCTGGCTGACTCTTGTAAACATCCTTAGCCAACTTTCCATTAAG
Source organism: Lactuca serriola (assembly GCF_051521515.1). NCBI lineage: Eukaryota > Viridiplantae > Streptophyta > Magnoliopsida > Asterales > Asteraceae > Lactuca > Lactuca serriola. Next base: position 66,452,622 of record NC_136409.1, read on the forward strand.
GAAAGCGGTTTTGACATCCATTTGCTGACCATCCAAACTTACCAGTGTGCTATCACTGATAAGTGTATCACCTTCTGGAGTAATATGGAACCATAATAATGCTCAAGTGCATTCCTAACTCTGGTGAAACGCCTCAGAGGTATAGACTCTTCTGTCGGACCAACAGGAGTTTAATCCTCAGGTTGATTTTTAGGGTTTGAGGTTCCTTCACCACTTGACTCTTGAATTTCTTCAAGGTCAATTTGCCTCCCACTGTTTCTTTGGCTCATGAAATCTCTCTCGCGAAAGACTCCTCTCCTTGCTACAAAGATCACATTATCACTAGGTCTATAGAAGAGGTAACCAAAGGATCTTTGTGGGTAGCCGATGAAAATACACCTCTCACTTCGAGGTTCGAGCTTATCGTGAGACTTACACCTCACAAAAGCTTCGCAATCCCAAATCTTGATGTGGTCCAGATTGGGAACTTTTCCGGTCCACATCTAATGATGTGTTTTGGCAACCTTCTTTGTAGGAACTAGATTAAGGATATGGGCGACAGTCTCTCAGGCATACCCCCAAAATGAGATTGGTAGCGAAGCTCGACTCATAATGGAAAGAACCATATCCAACAAGGTTCGATTGCGCCTCTCAGCCACACTATTAAGCTGTGGTGTCCTGGGAGGTGTCAATTGTGAGATAATCCCACATTCCTTAAGATAGTCAAGGAACGATGTACTAAGATACTCACCACCTCGATCGGATCGAAGCATCTTAATATTCTTGCCCACCTGATTCTCCACTTCCTACTTGAACTCTTTGAATCTTTTAAAGGTCTCTCACTTATGCTTGATTAAGTAGACATATCCATATCTTCTAAAATCATCAGTAAAAGTCACATAGAAGCAGTTAGCATCTCTTGTGGTGGTTCTGAAGGGTCCACACACATCAGTGTTTATGAGGTCCAACAAACCCTCACCCCTAGTTGAAGTACTAGTGAAGGGTGGCTTTGTCATTTTCCCAAGCAAAGAAGATTCACAACTATCATCTGAATTTTGGTCAAACGACCAAGGCAATTCAAGCTTCCAAGAAAACCGTTTTAGAAATGATTCCAAAAAATCCGAAAAACTACTTGATGACGTAACCAAATTCATGGCTGACTTTAGACGCTCATCAGATGAAAATACCGAAGCTGTCAATAAAGTTATTGAAAGTCTTGGTTCCACTCAACACATTGAGAAGGAAGCATCTTCTCATGTTCAATCTGAAATAAAGGTTAATAATTCTGAACTCAAAGTGTTTATTGTGTCTAAGATTGAGAAACTTCATAAAGAATTTGCAGTAGAGAACAACCTTATGGATAAATTGGCTGAGAAGAATACGAAAGTCAAGGTTCTCTCAATAAAGTTGTTGTACACGAACATGCACCTTGATTATCTTGACTCAGAGAAAACAGTTGTCAAAAGTTGTGTTTATGAGATTAATAAATTCTTGCATAGGCTTGTGGAGACTCGTCACTCCATTCTTACAATGTCACTTTGCAACCATTTTACACAAAAGCTTCAGTTAGTTTTTGCGATGCTCAATCAACTTGAGGGTGTTTTAGATTGTAGTACTCTTATGAAACAAGGGGGAGAAAAAGTAAACTGGGAAGAACCTCAGCCGACGAAAACAACTGGTGAACAACATGAAGCAAAATCGAAGCCTTATGAGCAGAAGGGTATTGATGTTGTTTTAGACTGTAGTGCTATTATGAAACAAGAGGGAGAAAAAGTAAAGTGGGAAGAACCTCAGCAGATGAAAACAACTGGTGAACAACATGAAGCAAAACCGAAGCCTAATGAGCAGAAGGGTATTGAAGATTCCGCATCTTGTAAATGTAAAGAAAAGATTTATGATTAGGAAAAAGAAGAAGCAGAGCTTTCAGAAGGCAAAATGTTGGTAAGAAAGAAGTGTGATAAGGAGCTTGATAATCTTCTGCATCTTCGTAAAGAGTTAGAAGATGCGGAAAAGAAAGTTGAAGTTTCAAATGTAACTCTTGAGACTCATAAGTTGCTCTTTCTTTCGTGGACAATGTAGCAAATTTAGAAGGAGGCCATCGATGACTGGAATATATATTGGTTGGAGCCTTATGTTTCCTTTGATGTGGATAAATTTCCGGAATCTCAATTTGATTTCCTATAATACTAGGGCATTTCTATTTAGATGTTTTGAGAAGATTGAGAAGACACCGCTCTCGAACTATGATTTCAATCATAAGCTCTTCTGTTTCTACCTTAAATTTGCTAAACCTCAGTTCCAAACATATATTTGTTAGAAGATTGTTTCTTTGAAGGTCTATGCTCCTGTTCCGGCTGAAGACTCCATAAACATTAAGTTTAAAGGATTCAGAGGAGCAAGTCGTATTGAAGATGAGCTCACCCTGGATGACCTTCCTTGCATGAATCCATATGACTGGATTTCATTATCCTTAATTGTATAAAAAGATGAAAAGAGTTTTGAACTGATCGTTGCACACCTGAGGAGGATACTGATTTGCTACATTCATGAAATTTCCAAAGTGGATGTAGAAATAGCATCTGTATTAAAGAAAATTCCAATTCTGAAGCCCGAGCTAGAACTAGAGGATCTTCATAATTTCAAGTTAGGAAAAAACTGAAAAGACAATTGGTGTGTGGAGTCCTAAACAAAGGAAAATCAGAAAGTTTAGAACAACATGTTTTTCTTGTGAGACAAGCACTTATATAAAACTGATGCTCTGAAATCTATCCTCGGATAGACTAAAGCCTGCAAAGCCAACAACGCTGCAGATCAGAAATGTTATTCTGATAAGATTCAGTGGTATCTTGTTGTTCGGAACACTCTTCTAAATTTGATGCCAAGATTGTTCAAGGTAAAAAAGAAACAACAGTTAAGAATCTCCTTCGGTATTTGACACAAAAGGGGAGATTGTTGGGCTTATTAACGTTGTGTCAAGTATGTCATGTATAGGTTTACTTTTACCCAGATGGGCCTATCCGTTCTCGTGTTTGTGCTTATCATCTAGCCTATAAATATTGCATGCATGTATTATTAGGGTTAACGTTTTTAGTCGCCCTACATAGCTCTTACAGGAAAATTCTCATTCAACTCTTTTAGGGTTATTTATAATCTAAGCATTTGGCACTATTTTGATCCATTTTCTTGTCATTTATTTCAAGCGATTCACTATAGAATTTGCCAATCTTAGTTATTTCTTCGCACAAAAGCTTTGACTATCCCAACGTTGATATGGCAACTATTATGGAAGCCTTCAAAATGGGCCTAAAGAAAGAACATCCTTTATATGAAGATCTTATAATAACTCCATGCTAAAGAATGGATGGAGTCAGAAGCAGAGTACTAAGGTTCATCAGGATGGAAGAATATAAGGAGATCCAAAAGAGGAGCAGCCCATCAAGTTCATATGATAATACCAATAGGAATGTTGAGTCCTCGACCCACAGATCCGATAAATCAAAACCATGTTCCAAACCTAATCATTATAAGGTTAATGCCCTTGACGATGAAAGAGAGGATAATGACTTCTACAGAATCATTGACTATTGTTTTTTTTTTCTGTGGATGTTTCAGGTTTAGTCATTGCCATGTAGGATGTTGACGAAAAACCAAAGTCGCCAAGTAAAGGAGACAAATTGTGTGGCTAGAAATACAAGTCTAAATGGTGTGCATACCATGATGATTTTGGCCACATCACCAAGGATTGCGTAGCCCTCAGAAAAGAGATTATCTATCTCTTAAACAATCGACACCTTAAAGACATCCTAGGAAGACAAAAAAAAAATCGAAGGAAGAGCAGTAGGATCCTGCAAGGATTTTGGAAAAACAAAGCTCCTCACCTCATGATGCCAAAGTAATCAATTTTATTTCTGGAGGATTTGACATCTGTGGAACTTCTTATAATGCAGCTATAAGGCACACCAAAGCATCGAAGATAGAAAGAGAAGAAAGACCCTAAAAGAACATGTCGATAACAAACAACAAGGAGAACATCTTTGACTAAAAGGATAGAAAAAACACCCAGGATCCTCATCATGATATATTGGTGATAACTTTTTACATTGATTTGACAGGAGGATCCTGGTGGACAGAGGATTATTAGTGAACATCATACTCTTAAAAGCTTTAACTAGGATGAACATACCAGAATACGAGATAGTCAAGAGATCCTCAATACTAATAGGATTCAGAGATCAAACAAAGCATACAATTGGAAAGATCAAACTACATATCTACATTGAAGAGGTTGGTCATGAGTCCAAGACATAAAATAGGTTCCATCAACATACCATCAATGCGTCAAGACGCCTAACCCTTGGGGGACAGTGAGTATCATAGGTGATCAACTAGAATCCGAAGAATGCTACAAGACCTTAACAAATCCTTCATCGGTAGCAAGAAAAGCAAAACAATTAAAGCAGGGGGCACGAGGTGTACTAGAAACAAAAGTAAATGATATGAAGGAAAATGTGCTAAATCCTAAGGATCCTGAAGCCAATGTCCTCATAGGGTACTAAATAGCAGAACAAATCAAGAATAAACTAATAAATTTCTTAAAAGACATAAGCAATCCCTTCGCTTGGAAGCATGAGGATATGACAGGTGTAGATTAGAAAAGTATAACTCATAAACATAACATTGATCCTTCTTTCTGACCCATACACCAAAATAGAAGAAATTTCTTACCCAAAAGGAATCAAATTGTCCAAGAAGAATTTGAAAAACTTCTTAAAATATGAATGGTTACATAAGTCAAGTTCCCAAGATGTGTAGCCAACATGGTGGTATTTCTAAAGAATAACGGAAAATGTCAAGTATGTGTGGACTACACGCATCTTAATAAGGCTTGCTCTAAGGATCCTTTCCCTTTGCCACACATCGACTCCATGATAGATGCCACGACATGCCATTGATTACTAACGTTCATTGACGCCTAGGCTGGATTCTAACGGATATAAATGAAACCATCCGATCAAGAGTATACTACCTCAATGACCCTTAAACGAAAAACTGGGACACAATGGAAGTCTACATTGATGAAATGGTGGTCAAATCCACAAGAGCTGAAGATCATCTTAGGGATCTTGAATAATCCTACGATATATTAGATGAATACAACATGAAGCTAAACCCATCCAAATATCACTTTCGAATGAACGAAGGAAAGTTCCTTGGTTATATGGTCACCAAGAGGGGAATAGAAGTGAGTCCTGGCCAAGGATCTTGATCGCGAGCTACAACCTATTTACTATGTAAGTAAAAGTTTCTTGGATCCTGAAACTAGGTACTCTCTCCTTAAAAAAAAATACTTGCACTAGTTACAACTTCTACCAAATTAAGACATTATTATGAAACTCATACTATACATGTGAAAACTAACTATGCTATTAAGAATGTCAAGAGAAAACCAAAAATGTCAGGTAGAACGACTGACTCGTCAGTGATGCTCATCACATATGAGCCAAGATCCTCAATAAATTCATAGGCATTAGCAACTTTTGTGTCTTATTTTAGTGATGATCAACAACCTAATGTAGAGTTATAAAATCAATGACTTCAAGACGATAAAAAACATGAGGGATTGGATACTCTTTATAGATGGAGCATCAAAATGTAATGAAGCAGGCCTTGCGATCATACTAAAATCACCACAGGGGGAAAAACTACCCTAGACAATTAGTTGTGAATTTAAAGGAACTAACAATCAAGTAGAGTATGAAGCATAGATCATGGAACTACAACTAGCCAAGGATCTTTAGATCAAGGATCTTCAAAAGTATGTCGATTCTTTATTAATAACTAACGATTTTAATGGATTATATGCAGTTAAAGGAGAAAGACTAGTACTATACCTTCAAATTCTTAAAAAATTAGTCCTCGAATTTGATGTTTGTAGTATGAATCAAGTTCCAAGAGAAGATAACACCGAGCCAGATCCTTTAGCCAACCTATAGTCTTCCCTCAGGACCTCGCCAGAGACGAGGATCCCAATAACCCACATATGATCTTGATGATAGAAGATCTCTCTAGAAGACTAGAAGACCCTGAAGACGATGATTAGACAGCCAACACAGCAGCAATTGGAGGCCCAATTCCTCGATTCGCTAACCAAGATTCTGATCCAAACATGCAGGATCCTCAAAGACATTTGAGATCCTAGACACAACCCATCATAAAGTATCCCAAGAATGGTACAATCCGAAAACAACACAAAAGGAATAAAGTATTCAAGATGACGACCTCATGCTTTGTTATGATCCATGGATTTTTATACAAGAAATTCATAACATGTCCATATCTAAGACTAAGAAGCCGTAGAAGTTCTAAAAAGATACACATGAACGGGATTATGGAAACCACACTAGGGACAGATCCTTGTGCTCTAAAGTGCTAAGAACAGGAGACTATTGGCCAACCATGAAAAAATATGCCTTGCTACATGCTCGGATGTATGATGCCTATCTCATTGATTTAAAAGAATGAATGGTGGCATATTTAGTGGCTACCCTAGAAGGAAGCATGTTGCCAAGATCGTGAAATGTTAAACACCTTGAAGCGTAGTTTATGTAAGTCAATTTAATAATAGTTCATCAAAACCGAGTCAAGGTACCTAACTACTCCTTACCCTAATTTCTTTTTGTTGTTTATTTTGATTTTAAGAATAGTACTAACACAAGAATCAGAAGGATGTTAGCCAAGCTAACACCCACCCCCAAGCTAACATTTAAGACATGCAACAACTTAAGGATTCCAAGCACTACGAATAGAGAATGATCATCTATCATTCGATTAAGGTTACTTAATCCCCTCTAAGGTTTAAAGAGTTAATAACCTCTTTAATCTGTCTTTGGGTTTCCACACCCCGCTTTATGCACGACATCTTACTATGGGATGTGAGTAAGGGGATCATTTCACGCTTTAGTGACTTGGAAACCCTCTTATTTCTGAACATATGTTAAGATCCTAAGGTTTTAAGAATTTATGACCTCGTTCTCACGAGTTTAGATTTCTACAGCTCGCTTGGAAACACGATATCTTACTATGGGATGTGAGTAAGGCGATAATTTCATGCTTTAGTGACTTTGCAATCTTCTTATTTCCAAATACATGTTAGGATCCTAAAGTAAATTTCTATGGTTTATAACGTTGTCAGGTTCTGTTATGAAATTGCATTTTACCGAGTTATTATCTAAAGTTTGGATTTTACCCAGTTATTATCTAAAGTTGGGATTTTCTGCAATTATTATATAAAGTTAGGATTTTCCCCAGTTATTATCTAAAGTTGGGATTTTCCCCAGTACATCTTAAGTTAGGATATTCCCCAGTATTACATAAGTAGGGATTTCCCCAATATATCTTCGGTTGGGATTTTCCCTAGTACATCTAAAGTTGGGATCTTCCCCAATACATCTTTAGTTGGGATCTTCCCTGGCATATCTGCGGTTGGGATTTTCCATAGTATTTCTTATGTTGGGAAATTCCCCCAACATTTTTTAAGTTGGGATCTTCTCCACTTATGTCGGGATTCTCCCCAGTAAAACTGTAATCTGGGACCTTCCCAGTGAATTCCTATGTGGGATCTTTATGAATATTACCTGAGTTGGCATTATTCCCAGTAAATTCTAACGTTGGTATCATCTCCCAAGAGCATACTCATAAGAATTCTCTTTGAGATGATAAGATCAAAATCCTAAAGAGAAGTTCAAAGAGGTAATTAAAATTCTAATACAAATAAAAAAAGTAGCTCTCTCTAGGTTTTATATATCCTTATCTTCTATGCTTACTATGAATGAAGTTGTTCCTAAAACAACTATGGCTAATTGAGGATCGTTACTAATGAACCTTTAAAGTAAGGATCCCCTCATCAGAAATTATTGAAGACACCACGAAACTAAAGAAGTTATCTTAAGTTTTTTTTTTAAAAAAAAATTGGGACTGATTCCCAGTAAATTCTAAAAAGGAAATTTGAGAATCTTTTCTAAGGAAAAGAACAAGGAAGAAACATGAAGCTTAAAAAAATCAAAGGGTAACAACCAGATTCTGTCTTTCCTTGTTTTAAACTTTTGAGAAATCTTTAAATTTTTGAGTAAATTACATGAATGGTCCCTATGGTTTGGGGTAATTTATACGTTTGGTCCCTAACTTGTTTTTTTAACTCGGAAAGTCCCTACTGTTTGTTATTACTACACGCTTAGTCTCTATTGTTTGTTTTTGTTACGCGTTTGGACCCTATCTTACGTAAAAAGACAATTATTTAAATAGGGAAAAATGGTAGGGTAGGTAAGGTAACCAGAGGGGGTGAGGTTAGGGTGTGTTTATTTAAATAAATTAAAAAATCAACGGAAAAATATACTTTTTATGTAAGACAGGGACCAAATGAGTAACAAAAACAAACAGTAGGGACCTTCCGAGTTAGAAAAATAAGTTAGGGACCAAACATGCAAGTTACCCTAAACCATAGGGACCATTTGTGTAATTTACCCTAAATTTTTCTAAATAAAGTTTGTGGATCTCAAACTCTTTTGGATCCTAGATAAATAATATTTCCTGGTTATCGAATTTCTAAGTTTTAAATTGATACTTTCTGAAATAAGTTTATACTTTATGAATTACTTGATAAATCCATATACTTTTCTTCTAAAGGTTTACCTACTTTTCAAACCAATACTTACCTCTTATAATATCTCGTGATCTTCACTGTTACAAGATCCTGATCAAGTAACATTTTATCTCGAATCTTTAGTATTCTAATTTTTCTTTTGTAAATTATAAACTCATTAGGATCCTGATCATTTCAGAACCCTTAGAAAAACCTGTTTTAAACCTATTTCTACAACTAAATGAACCACGCAAGAAAAGAGATAAACCAAAGCATAAGTATTAAATGGGGTTACCCTCTTACCCAACAAAAAAGAAAATATTCTTTTACAAAACAAAAAATTAAAATTGTTTTTAAATTTTATAAAACTTTATTTAATGTTTGATCACCCTCAGCTGGGATATACTCTATCTCTTTCTTCTCTTCTTCTCTGCAGGACCCTGACCAACATCCATAAGCTTGCCAGTGAACTTAGCCAAGATTTCATGCCAACCACAAACGTTCCAAGAGCCTGCATTCTCCACATCCTCCATCAGCTTAATATTTGCCTCCTAGATGGCCTCAACCACATTGCTCTTTACATCCGCAATCACCTTCTTGATCCCCAACGCATGCTCCTCCTCTGTCTCAACTTTCTCTTAACTCAATTTCTCCACCCTCATCAGAAACTCCTCATTCATCTCTTCTTACTCCTTAGGGATTGTTCCACCCGACCAAGTTTAACCTTTAGATCGTTGGTGGATCATGAAACATGATCATCAACCTGAAGGACCACGGTAGGAGAATTGAAATAAAACAGAAAAAAGCACAAAGATCCTTACATCTTGCAAGAAAGAGATCATCTTCCTCTATGTCTCATCCACCACAAGGCTCTCCAAATCAAATGTCTCATCTGACTTCCTCTTTCGGGATCCTAGAGTCTTCACGGTCAGATCTATCACAGTTCTCTTCAAACGAATACAAGATGAGGTCTTCTTCTTCCTGACCATAAGTTGGCCAGTGGACATGGAGGAGTCGATATCAACAAGGGTGAACCAAGCACTAGAGTGTATAGTGTTAGATACTAAACATAACAAAGGAACTCAATAAGTTCATGATCCTCAATGAAAAATAATCTATAGACAGACAAAGGATCTTTACATGTCGATATGGGGTAAATAGAAGATGTACTATCTTTAAAGCTAAGTTGTTCGAACATAAAGGATCTTTCAGTCTTAGACAAAGTTGGGAAACTATCAATCTTGTCCTTCGTTTCATCAGGAGTAGGGACGAGATCCTTGAACTTGAAGCTGCATCAAAGCAAATAAAACAAGGAACTCTGAATTTCAGATCCTCAATGAAATAAAATAAAATCCTATCCTTTCTAACCTAATTCCTTAGCAGGAATCATCGTAAGGGATGGATTCACATTCTACAAAGAAATATTTCTCTTTCTAAGAACCATTGTTTTATTTAAATTTTAAAATAAGATATGATTTATTTATTTTTGACATTCAGTACGAAACGATAAGACCCAAAAGTTTGGTGATCATAAACATGGGACAAATCAACTAATCTTGTACGTAGATTAATTCAAACAGTGGAAGCAAACCCAAGTAGGAAAGACGAAGCCAGGTTTGGCCTTAGCATCAAAAGGCTTGAAAATGACATCGTGAAGAGACCTTCAAATATTCAAAATTAAATTAATTTTTCTCAGGTATAATTTGGGGGAAAATGTTAGGGCCAGGATCCTCAATCCTATCTAGAATCCCGAATCTCAAAGATATCTAAGGATCCTTAAATCTATCCAGGATCCCGAATCTTGAAGGAGTCTTAAGATGCAAAACATACATTAGGATCCTGAGTATCACCATTATTATTTCCTAACAATTTTAATGGTTATATTTCTTTATTATTTCTCACAAATGCATAAATAGTCAACATAAGACTCATGCACAATGAAGAATCAGTCCAGCCAAGCTTAAAACCCTGGCATACTACGGAAAAGCACGTTGCAAATACTAGTTTACCAGGATCCCAAAAAATCTCAGATATGTAGCTACTTAACCTATACTATAAATACACTTGTAAATGACACACAACACACATAATAAGCTGGAACCTTAGACACCTTGAGCTACTAAAACATTTGTAATCGTATTTTCATCATTTTCTTTATAATATTCATTCAATTTCATAGAGTAAGCTTAGACTAGAGAACAATGTGTTGTGTGCAAAATACAAGTTTCAATTTATAGTCTAAACTAGCCAACAAGATGTCTGATATTTTCTGGATCCTCTATGACCAGCTTCATGAACGTTATTTGACCAAGTATTCTGGGTCTTTAGCATAGTTGAGATGACTCTTCATTCAAAATCGGTATTCCCTTGACTATTTCTACACACGAGTTAGTTATAGACAAAATATGATCATTATAAATATTAATAAAAATAATAACGGTAATTAGTTGGGATCCAGAGGTAGCTGAAGATCCTGGATATTTGAGGATCCTGAATATTGTAAAGATCCTGGCCCTAACAATTGGCCTCAAGCTATTCCTGAAAATAATGGAGTTAGATTCGTAAATATTAAAGGAACAACTTAAAGTAAATAGATAAAAGGATAGCGAATAGTATTTTTTAGATTTAACCCTTAACGACTAGGTAATTAGAAACCCAATGGATAGTTTACTCGCCGTTAATAGCCCAATCATATTCATTGGTCTAGTACAATATGAGTGATCAGTTCCATAATCTTCTATCCGTTCTTCTTTGCATTTATTGTGCTATCTTGTGATTAGAAGGTGATTTTTTCTTCCAATCTCTTATTCATTCTACCATGGGTCAAAAAAAGGTTGTCTCTCGTAAAAGCATTTTGGCACTTCCTGACGATGATTTACCGACCAAAGGATCCTCTCTTATGAGGAAAGATGTTCTTTTGGTGATGATGACATTATGTCTCTAAAACTAAATGGAGCCTTTCCTCCCGAAGCTGTTTTCAGGCCCTTCGATCCTCTCATTCATCTTGAGATAGCCTTTCCCAGGGATCGTCTCCGAATTTTTCAAGGTGAATGGGATTTCGTATATCCTGGCCATGCCAATCGTCTGAAGGATCCTATATTGGTTCAACCAGATAAATCAATCAAAAGGTATGGACATAGGTCTTTATGAATTGACTTGCGTATACGATTTCACAACCTTTGGGAATTCTCGTTTCCTCTTCAAGGTCAGATCCCTCATATCTTCTCTAGTCTTAAAAACGAAGCACAATGATGGTGCTTGAAAAGGGAGATACCTAGATATGAGACGTGAATCTTTTCCTAATGGGGATCTCTTACCCATAGATTGGGTTAAGAAGGGTAGGATTTCAATGCTTTTCCTTGTGAGCCTATAATCTTATTCTTATTTTGTTTTTTTCTTTGCAGTCTTCAAATTCGAGGAACTTGTTCCCGTCGCTGAGGATTCTATAGAGATGATTGAGAAGTTCTTAGCCTTGTCTGAATCCGAGAGATCCTTCCGATTTGATCAAGCCATCCTGTAGGAAAGCTCCTCCGCTACTGACCTTATGTCAATAGGTAAGGATCCTTAATTTTTTTCATTTATGTGGGTGAGGATTCTTAATAATCTTATGCTATGTATAGGATCCAAAGTCACTCGCTCTAGTGCTCGCTTCGCTCTTGCTGATCTTGAGATGGCCATGTTAGGGGATCAGTTGGTGGTGATGAAGGAGAGGTATTCATCCTCTCTTCCTCCTAAATGATCAACCGTGTACTTGATAGTGAAGACTCTGGAATCCCAGAAAAGGAAAGTGTTGAGTCCACAAGTTTATCTTTGGAGAGCCTTAGAGCTAAGGCAGCACTCCAGAAGTTGGTCTCTTTCTCCCAAGCTGTAAGTGTTGACTTCATTCTTGCTCCATTTTTCATTTTGTTTTGTTTTTTTGTTGACTCATTATACCTTCCTCACTGGTCTATGATCATGTTTCTACGGATCTAAAGATTAGGGCGGAGAAGGCTAAACAAGCCCTTCAGGGATAGGAGAGGATATGGAAGGTGACCAATAAGGATCTTCTAAAGAGGGTGGAGCTGCTCAGCAAGGAGAAGGCTAAAAGAGAGGAGAAGCATGTACATGAGATGGAGGAGCTGATCTCCGATGTGAAGGTCAATACTGCAGTGGCCGTTTGGGAAGTCAAGATTTGTCGTGCGAAGGATCTTAAAAATGCAGGTTCCAGGGACATAGACGGTTAGCGTGGGGCATTGCCCAAGGTGACTGGCCAACCTGCTACCACCAACCAGGATCATGTACTGTAGCTTACAAAGGGAGGGAACAAGAAGGCCGATGATGACCAGGATAAGGTCTAGGCCGTTTTTAGGTGACTAGGGTATTTTTTTGATGTAACCATTCGACTTTTGTAGGGCTGTAAGCCTTTTATTTTGAATATAATGGCAAATCTTTCTTTTGTCTTTCTATGTTTCCTACATAATACAATATTAAGATCTTTGCATAGTTAGGATCCTAAAAACCACATATAATATTTAAGAAGAAACGGTTTGATATGGATTGAAATAAGAACTGACTTTTTAAGTAATTTAAAAGTTTCTTTAGAACTTTGATGATTATCTCGTAATCTATAAAACTTCTTTAAAGATATCAATTTAAAAGATGAAAGTTCATAAATCAGTGATTGATTTAGGATGTTGGAAAGTTTAGGATCCTTGATTTTACTTAAATATCAAAATTAAGCACAAGGAAAGATGGAACCTCATTGTCTTCAAGTTTTTCTTTAAGCTTCATAAGTCTTTGAGTTTTAGAATTTTCTGAGGATAACTTCCAATTTAGGAGAGAACTTAGGTTTACTGCTGAGGATGAGGTTCTTTACTAATGAAGGTAAATGAGGATCCTTAAGGGTAAGGATACTTATTTTCAGATATCCTTAAAGATGAGGATCCTAGGTCACATGTGGAAAATTTCTCCTTATGATAACCTATTTAGGTTATGCACTTTGACAAATTCTTGTGCAACACTAGAGATTTGATAGATAAAATGTTAATGTTATATTCTTGGGAGGATCCCAACTTGTGATATAATTTATGGGAGAGATCCTTACTTATAATAACATGATAATGTAACAATTCGATTGTATTCTCTAGGGAAAATTCTCAACGTGTGATAACAAGAAGATGTTATAGATCTTATGTAATTTCTAGGGAAAGATCGCAATATTTGATAACATGAAAATGTTATAAGCCTTATGTAATTATTAGCATAGGATCCCGATTTTTGATAACATGAAAATGTTATAAACATTAAGGATCTCAACTTATGTTCAAAGAAAATAGGGTTGCCAAGCCACTGAATCGTGAAATGATCCCCTTATCCATTTCCCATATTTGGATATTGTGCATCCAAGTGAGGTGTATAAACCTGAGTTCGTGTGAAATATTTAATCAACTCTTTAAACCTTAGAGGGGATTAAGTACCCTTAATCGTAGGAGAGATGATCAGCCTCTAGCTTGTGTATATGATAGTCTAAAGATTACATTGTTGGTATAACTGGGCTTCTCAAGTGTTAAGATACTAAGATCTTCATATGTTAAGCTCCTCATGTTTCGAGATTTTCATCCTCAAGGATCCTTGTATTATGAGATCCGGCGGATCCTTGGATTTCAGCATCTTTGACCCCGAAGGTCCTTTATTGTATGGTCTCGATTCTCAGGTATTAATAATATTGAATCCTTTGAGTTTTTACATCTACTCGAAGAGTTGGTCTCCTTACTCGTCGAGTAGTAGCGGGTTGGTCCATGAAGTTTAATGACCTACTCGCCGAGTCCAAGAGGGGACTCGATGAGTAGGAGCTAGCAGATGAAACCCTAAATCCCGGGGTTGTGCACCTTATTTAAGGAATAATAAGCCTCCCTTGGCTTCTTTGCAGTCCTTTGAGAGTCTAAGAAAACCCTAATCTGTATGGTGCTTCTTCCTAATGTGTTTTAAGCCTTGGTGAGTGGGTCTTTAGTTTGGAGGGCAAGAGCCTAGGAGCAAGGAATCAGAAGTCTACCTCAGATTAGCATTATTGAAAGTATTAAGTCGCCACCCTAACTTCATTTTTCCTTTTAGACCTCTTTTGGTTGAGATTTAGGGTTTTTATGGCTTGATTAAGAGGTTTACGTGGGATATGAGCTAGATCTGAAGTTATAACTTCAGATCTAGACCCTCCTATGCTTCTAGAGTCATAAAGCTCTGAGCTTGGCCTTGAGTGAAGCCTTCCTTTAGTGTGCAACCCCATTGTGAGTTTGGATTTGACATTAAGAGCCTTTTTGGCCATGAATGCACGTAAAGTTTGAAACTTTACGTGAAAAGCAGGCCTTAGAAGCTTGGATCTGTAATTTGGAGCCACTGCATGGCTTAAAAGAGTCTGTATCGCTTAAGGATTGTAGGGACTCGGTGAGTCGCAAGGTTGACTCGGTGAGTCATATGAAGATAGGACTGGATACAACGAGTTGGATGAACAACTCGGCGAGTCCGATGAAGATCGTCGTAGACTCGAAAAGTAGAAGGAACAACTCGGCAAGTCGGTTAAGGTTTTCCCTAGTTGTTGATGCATGTGATCTTGTCGAGTTGCAAGAGGGGAAAGCTTGACTGGTGGGCTTAGAATTTTGATCAAACCTTAGGAACTCGACGAGCCACCCCGGTGACTCGGCGAGTTGGCTATATCCCGAGAAACTCGGTGAGTCACTAGATATACTCGACGAGTTAGGGTCAACATGGACTGTTTACTTGACCTTGACTGAAGTTGACCAGGGTTGACTTTGGAAGGGGGGGGGGTAATGACTAGTTATTATATGACACTTTTTGGTAGTTAAGTTGGAGCAGCACGTGGGGCATATTTGGTTGCAAAATGTCAGTTCAACATTCGTGTCAGGTGAGTCTTCTGACCATACCTATGGGTCTAAGGCACCAAGGTCGGCCCATTATGTGAACATGTTATGTCTTTGCTATTCTTTATTAATTGAAAGACCCCAGGGGGATCCTGTGGCATTGGATATAAGACCATGTGGGGTAGCCCATGGAATTCCTAGGTAAAGACCATGTGGGGTAGCCCATGACATTGGATATAAGACCACGTGGGGTAGCCCATGGCATTCCTGTTGAATCGTATTACACGGTTTCGGTGTTATGTTTATAGCTTTATCTGCTATCAGGATATGTGTATCTGATTGTTTGCGGTATGCTCTGGGAAGCTCACTAAGCATTTCGCTTACAGGTTGTTGATTTGTTTCAGGTACTTCTAAGCCCAAGGGCAAGAGCAAGGCGGGATGACGTGGCGTGCACTCTATCTCTCTTTTTAGTTTGTTTAGGACCCTCTGATGTTTTCAAAAAGAAAAAAAATGATGTAATAAATGTGATTTGGAAAACAAATGTTTTAGAAATCTATGGTTTATGAGGTTAGTTTCATTAATTGAAAATGAAAAATTTCTCTGTGAAAATTGGGTCGTTATATTTATGTTTCAAGATCATAGCTTACAAAGATCCTTAGGTTTGTCTTGTTCTGCATGGAAAACGTTAGCTAGGGTTGGGCGTTAGTCTGGCTAACGCCCCTCTGATGCTTCAGTTAGTAATGTATTCGAGGAGAAAATAAGTAACAACGAAAATTTTAAGTTAGAGAACATGTGTACATTGGCTTTGTTGTGGATCAGTAGACCCTACTTACATGTAGTATGCTTTGAGGTTTATAGCATTCCAGGATCTTGGTAGGACGTCTCTTTCGAGTGTTGCTAGCCAATATGCTCGTTTCCCTACTTCAGCATCTATAAGATACAGTCCTTCGCATTTGGGATCCAATTTACCTACACTGGGATTGTTGGTGTTTACGAATGTTTTTATCAATACCAAGTCCCCTATTTGAAACCTTCTGGCTCTTAAGTTTTTATTATAAGCCATGGTGATCCTTTGTTGATGCGCAGCCATGCATATTTTGGCAAGATGTCTGAGTTCTTTAATAGTGTCAACATCATGTGCTAGGATCCTTTCGTTATTCTCTTGGTCTTATAGTATGTATCTTATCGTCGGGACCACTACTTCAGCAGGGATTACTGCTTCTGTCCCAAACACCAAAAAATAGGGGGTCTGACCTGTGGACAATTTGGAAGTGGTCCTATCTAACTATAAAATGAAAGGATGCTCTTCTGCCCATCTTCCTTTCTTTTTTGTCCATCCATTTCTTCAAAATGTTAACTATGATTTTGCTGTTAGACTCTGCTTGACCATTAGCTTGGGGATGAACAGGAGTTAACATTATCATTTTGATTCCCCAGCTTATGCGAAAGTCTCTTGTCCTTTTGGTATAAATTGGGATCTATTGTCGTATATCATTTCAATCGGGATCCAGAACCTAGTCAAGATATTACATTTAATAAATGATACTACCTCTTTGTCTCTTACCGGAATGAAGGCTTCAACTTCGATCCATTTGGATAAGTAATCAGTCATCACGAACATGAAAGGGGCCACTGGTAATTTTCCTACTATGTCCATCCCCCATTTCATGAATGGCGATGGGGAGATAATAAGATGTAGAGGTTCTGCAGGTTGATGTAGGATGTTGTTGTGTCTTTGGCAAGCATCTCACTTTTAGGCATGTAGAACGGAATATTTCTTCATGGTTGGCCAGTAGTATCTTGTTCTTAGTATTTTGGAGAATAAGGATCTGCCCTTAGTGTTATTGCCACAATCTCCTTCATGTATATCCTTTAAGACTTATGTGGCTTCAGGATCTTCCAAGCATCTAGGGTATGCACCTGCCATAAGTTTTTTATAAAGTTTACCTTAGATTAACACGAATCTTGAGACTCTCATCTTGAACACTCTTTCGCTCTTTTCTTCTATCGGGATCGTACCATTTTGGAGATACTCCATAATGGGTTGGGTCCATGATTATGGACTTCCTCGAGGATCCTGTCCGTCGGGGTCCCCTTGAGGAAGGATCCTAGGATCAGGATCTTTAATAGCTGCTATGCTTGTCGGATGTTTAGGATCATATGATTTGTCAGAGACGGTTTCTATGGAAGGGGTTATTATATGGTTTATAGGAATCTTTGCCTCTGGTGAGATTCTAAGGAAGGATCCTAAATTGGCTAATACATTTTCTACTATGTTTTTGTCTCTGGGAACTTGGGTTAGGCTAAAGTTTTCGAAATCAGACGCTATTTTTTTAGGATCTCTTGATATAATGCTAGTCTTTCACCTTTCACTGCATAAGATCCATTGAAGTGATTGGTTAATAATAAAGAATCAACAAATTCCTGAGGATTCCTGATTTGAAGATCCTTAGCATATTGTAGTCCCATGATAAGTGCTTCGTATTCTGCATCATTGCTGGTAGTGTTGAATTCACAACTGGATGCCTGGGGTAGGATGTCCCCATGTGGCGACTTTAGTATGATCCCTAGCCTAGTTCCTTTTTGATTTGAAGCTCCATCTGTGAACAATGTCCATTTTCCTAGGTGTTTATCCTCTAGGAGTTGCATAGCTTCCATGTGTACTTCGTTTTGTAGATCATCACTAAAGTCAGCCACAAAGCCTTCTAATGTCTATGACTTTATGGCAGATCTTGGTTCATATCTGATGTCAAACGTGCTTAACTTCACCGACCATTTTTCCGTCTTTCCTAACATTTCTTGTTTTCTCATGACATTCTTAGTAGGATAATTAGTTTTTACATGTATATTGTGTGTTTTGAAATAATGTCTTAATTTAGTATAAGCAGTTACTAAGAAAAGAATTAATTTTTCGAGGTGAGAGTACCTGGTTTCAGGATCCAGTAGACTCTTACTTACATAGTAGATAGAATGTTGGTCTCCGTTAAGATCGTTGGCCAAGACACCACTTACTAAATTTGAGGATACTGAGAGGTAGAGCAAGAGTGGTTCCCCATCTATGGGCTTTACTAGTAAGACGCAGAACGAAAGTATTTTTTGAGCTCTATAAAGGCTTTTTGTGATCCTCAGTCCATTCGAACCTTTTTTTTCTTCAAGATGGCCTAGAAGGGTTTACATCTTTCTGAGGATCTTGAAATAAACCGGTTGAGTGCCGCTACCCTTCCAGTTAGCCTTTGGATGTCTTTTGTTGAAGATGGAGATTTCAGCTTAATGATTGCTTTGATCTATTCTGGGCCTGCTCCAATTCCTCTCTTGGTTGCCATATATCCAAAGAATTTTCCCGACTTCATTCCAAAATGGGATTTGAGTGGATTTAACTTCATGTTGTACTTTTCTAGGATGTCAAATGCTTCTTTAAGTTCCCTGAGTTGATCTTTAGCATTCATGGACTTTACTACCATGTCGTCAATGTAGACTTCCATGGTGTCCCCCATCTTGTTTTGAAATATTAGATTCACCAGTCTTCGTTATGTTTCTCCTACATTTTTAAGACTGAAACGCATTGCAGTGTAACAATATATACCTGTTGGTGTTATGAATGTTGTATCTTCTTGATCGGATGGCTCCATCTGTATTTGTTGATATTTTGTTGAAGTGTCCATGATGGTTAAGAGTTTGTGGCCAGTAGAGTCAATGTGTAGTAGAGGGAAAGGATTCTTAGGATAATCCTTACTAGGATTCATGTAGTCTACATATACTCTCCATTTCTAGTTTTTCTCTTGGACGATAACGATGTTAACTAGCCATCTTTGGAACTCTACTTCCTTGATCATTCCTGTCTTGAGGAGCTTCTCTTCTTCTTCATGGATTATCTGATTCCTTTTGGGTGAAAACTTCCTTTTCTTTTGATGTATTGGTCTGAAAGAAGGAATAATATTAAGTTAGTGAGTGATAATACTCTTATCTATACTTGTCATATATTCGTGTTTCCATGCGAATGTCTTGCTTCTGGTTCTTAGGAAATTCAATAGATCTAACTCGATCGGTTCAGGTATTGCGGATCCTATGAGGACTTTAGCTTGATAATCCTTGATGCCCAGGGGCACTTCCTTCACATCTTGTTCCTTCGTTTCCAGGACGTGTTGTGCCTCTTGGCTTAATTGTTATACTTGTTGAGGTTTGGTCGTAGATTTGATGGAGGTCTTATAACATTCTTTCAATTCTTGTTGATCTCCCATGATCTTTAGTGTTCCCCATGGAGTATGCAATTTTACACATAGATGATAGGATGACAGGACTACTTTCATCTCGTGGATCCATGGTCTACCTAGTATCACATTATAAGAAGATAAGGTGTCAATAAAATAAAAAATTTGTATAGAGTTTATCCCATCTACGTAAATTGGTAGCTTTATTTCTCCAATCGTGTCTTTCATTTCCCCGCTAAATCCTATGAGGACCGAGTATCTCTTGATTATTTCTGCTTCTGGATTCATCTTTTTTAGTGCATCTAGGAGTACAATGTTGACCGAGGATCCTCCATCAACAAGGATCCTTTTTACAAAATGGTTGGCCATGTACAATGTTATTAGGAGTCCGTCATGGTGGGGATCCTGAATTCCTTCTATGATATGAGGTAGCACAGATGTTAGGTCTGGCTGAGATATTGTTAATTATCTTACCGTCAGAGGGTGGAGATCCTGGTTTGTCTGGGATCCCGTGACCATCCTAGCCGTTCCCCCTAGGTTTTTCTCTTTTCCTACCGAGAATCTATTTGAGGTATCCCTTACTAAGGAGGTAGTCGATTTATTTTCTTAGGGCTATGTTGTCCTCCGTCACGTGGCCAAACTCTAAGTGGTGGACTTGTTGCCTCTCTTTGACCATCTTGCTTTGTCTCCAAGATCTTGCATAACAGGAATTAGACCTGAAACATCCACAGAAAAAAATAGTCAATAATCTTAGGAAGTTATTCTTCTTCTCCCTCATCTTCGAGGGAATTGACCCTGTGATGATCTGGTTTAGAATAGGGCTTTGACTTGTAGGATCTTGATGTCGAGGATTTGGCCTTTCTATTGGGATTCTCATATTGAATCGAAGGGTTGCTTCTCTTCGGGATTTCTCTATCCTCTTCGAGCCTTATGAACCTCAATGCTCGGAACCTGACTTCATTAATCTTTTGCAAGGGGTCATTACAAGGTCTTCAGAGAATGGTGAGTCCTTTCTTAGTCCCATTTTGAAGGCCTCTATAGTGGTGGCCATGTCGATGTTGGGGATGGTCAGAACTTTCCACTAAACCTGTTAATAAAGTCCTAAAGTTTTTCCTTTGGATCTTGAACCACCTGCTATAGATCACCAGTGACCTTCTCGAAGGCTCTGCTGCAAGAAAACTTGTTATTGAAGATAATGAATAAGTGTGCAAATAAAGTAATAGAGTATAGGGGAACATTTAGCAACCATTTGAGGGATGATCCTGTAAGGGTCGAACCAAAGACTTTGCATAGGCAAGATTCCTTCAAGTGTCCTGGGATGGGAATGATCATCATCTTTTCTCTGTATTGGGATATGTGCTCTTCAAGATCTGTAGTTCCATCGTATAGCTTCATGTTGGGAGTTTGGAAGCGCTTAGGAACTTCCGTATCGACTATCACCAGAGGAAATCTCGAGATCATGTGACTTGTTGGAGACACTTTTGGTATATCCTTAGTTGTTGAAGTTCCCTGACCATGTTTGGATTTAGTCCTGCATCAATGTTAGTATAGTTAGTATTAATAGTATTGATGTTTAAGAAGTTACTAGAATCAAGGTTTCTAGGAGTATTGAAAGGCTCATTGAGATCATTGATCATAGAATGCTTGGTTGTCCATAGTTGTCCCCCAGGGTGACGCCACAGTGGCAGAAACTGTGTTCTTCTGATGATATTCTAAGGATCCAACATCGCCAAAGTTTGGAATTTCAATTTCATCCTCTCCACTTCTTTGAGCAGCACTCTATTCTCCTGCTTCTATTGGGTCACCTGTTACATCATTTTCCTCATCATGGTGAAGAGTTCTACAGTGGTGACCGAGTTAGTCGGATCGTGGAGTCCTAAGGATCCCAAACATCCTTGGTTAGTGATCGGAGGGGTGTTTTCTTGTAATCGTCAAGTTTTTTCCTCTTAGTATGGGGCCCACTCGGAGAAGGTGGTAGGCTTTTAGTTGGAATGGAAGGAGTAGAGGATGAAGAAAGGATCGGTTGTGTAGACATGTTTTTTTTTCGAGGGTTTTGAACACCACGGCCCCAATGTGGGCGCCAAATTGTTTTATTTTCAAAAACAACACAAGTATTAATCAACCAATTGGAATGAGAGGTTGTGATTTTCAGATTAGTGTAATGGCTAATGATAAATGAAAGTGACATAATGGTTTACAAGGAAAGCCTTGATCCTTGCTAGGATCTTCGACATAAATCCTTGAGAGGTGATAATGGTCACCTTCCTTTATTATTTTATTGATATAGAATGATGATTACAATGAATTATTAGTAAGAATTAGTGAACAATTTTGTAGAGTAACCTTAGACTAGAGAACAGTGTGTTGTGTGCAGAATACAAGTGTTATTTTATAGTCTAAACTAGCCAACAAGATGTCTATTATTTCTGGGATCCTCTATGCCCAACTTCATGAATGTTATTTGACCAAGTATTTCGGGTCTTTAGCATATGCGAGATGATTCTTCGTTGAAAATTGGTTTTCCCATGATTACTTCTACACGCGTGTTAGTTATAGAAAAATATGACTTTTATAAATATTAATAAAAATAATAACGGTAATTAGCCAGAATCCTGAGGTCGCTGAGGATCTTGGATATTTGAGGATCCTAGCACTAACAATATCTAACTATCGGATGTGAATAAGGGGATAATTTCATGTTTAGTGACTTGGCAAAACTCTTATTTCTGAACATATGTTCAGATCCTAAAGTAAATTTCTACGGTTTATAACTTTATCATGTTATCTTAAGTTGGGATCCTCCCGAGTAAATTTCTAAGGTTTATAACATTATCATGTTATCTTACGAATGGGATTTTCCCTAGTTATTATCAAAAGTTGAGATTTTGCCTAGTTATTATTAGAAGTTGGGGTTTTCCCGATTTATTATCTGAAGTTGGGATTTTCCCAATTATTATTTATAGTTGGGATTTTCCCCAGTTATTATCTAAAGTTACGATTTTGCCCAGTTATATCTAAAGTTTAATAATCTCCAATATTTCTTATGTTGGGATCTTCTCCAGTATTTCTTAAGTTGGGATCTTCCCTAATATTTCTTCAGTTGGGATGTTCTCCAAGATCTCTAAAGTTGGGACTCTTCCTCGTAAAACGATAAATTGGGACCTTCCCAGTGAATTCCTACGTGGGATATTTCTCAATATTACTTGAATTGCCACTTTTCCCAATAAATTCTAAAGTTAGGATCATCTCCCAAGAGCATATTTAGAAGAAATCTCTTCAAGATGATAAGATCGGAATCGTAAAGAGAAGTTCAAAGAGACAATTAAAAGTCTAACGAAAATCTATAACTATATATATATATATATATATATATATATATATATATATATATATATATATATACTTTTCTTCTAAAGGTTTCCTTACTTTTCAAACCAAAACTTATCTCTTCTAAAACCTCAGGCTCCTGACTATTTCAAGATCTTGATCAAGTAGCTTTTTATCTCAAATCTTTAGGATCCTAAAAAGTCTTTGTAAATTCTAAAATCATTAGAACACTGATCATTTGAGAACCCTTAGAAAAACTTGTTTTAACCCTATTTCTACAACCAAATCAACCACGGATGAAAGTCGATAAACCAAAGTATTAATATTAAGAGGGGTTACCCTCCTACCCAACAAAAAAGAAAAATATTGTTTTACACAACTAAAAATCAAAAAAAAAATTATTAATTTTTATCAAACTTGATTCAATTTTTGATCACCTCCAGTTGGGATATACTATGCCTGTTTCGTTTCTTCTTCTCTGCAAGATACTGACCAGCATTTACAAGCTTGCCTGTCAGCTTAGCTAGGGTTTCATGCCAACTGGCCATGTTCCAAGATCCTGAATTCTCCACATCCTCTGCCAGCTTCATCTTTGCCTTCAAAATGGCCTCAAAAGCATTGCTCTTCACATCTGTTGCCTTCGAAATGGCTTCACCTCATCATTCTCCAGCCATGCTCCTCTTCTTTCTCAATTTTCTCGTTGCTCAGTTTCTAAACCCTATGTAAAAGTTCCCTGTTTATCCCATGCATGTTCCACCCGACGAAGCCTAACCTTTAGATCTTCGGTGGATCAAGAAACGTGATCAACAACCTATAAAGACTACGATAAGTAAATTCAAGTTAAACGGGAAAAGGCACAAAGATACTTACAGATTGCAAGAAAGAGATCATCTTCGTCAACACCGCCTCCACTCCAAGGTTCTCCAAATCCAAGGTCTCAGCTCACTTCCTCTTCCAGGATTCTATAGTTTTGACGGTCAGATCTATCGAGGTTCTCTTTTGAGGAAGAGAAGATGAGGTCTTCTCCTTCTTGATCACAAGCTAACCACTAGACATGGCGGAGTTGATATTAGCAAGGTTTAACCGAGAACTAGAGTGTGTAACCTTCGATCGTAAACATAAAAAAGGAACTCCATAAGTTCAGGATCCTTCATGAAATACAAAAAAATCGATAGACAAAAGATCTTTATCTATCGACAAGGAGCAGTAGCAGATAAACTCTCTTAAAAGTTGGGTTATTGAAACCCGAAGGATCTTTCAGTCTCGGGAAAAGCAAGGAAACTACCTATCTTCTCTTCGGTATCTTCAGTAGGAGGACGGGATCCTTGAACCAGAAAGTTGCATTAAAACAAATAAAAAAAGGAAGTGTGAATTTCAGATCCTCAATGAAATAAAATATAATCCTAGCCTTTCTAACCCATTTTTTTTTTGCAGGTTATTCGGGGATGGATTCACGTTTCACAAAGAAATATCTCTTTCCAAGAACCATCGTTTTGTTTCAAAATAAGATGTGATTTATTTGTGTTAAGTTTGAGCAGGAAACAATAAGACCCAAAAGTTTAGAGATTATAAACATGAGCCAACTTAGCTAATCTTATGCCTAGACCTTTAGATTGATTGGATCGATCAACCTAAATCAGGATCCTCCAAATCATAGGCATAGTTTGTATAGAAGCAAACCCATGTCGGAGAGATGAATTTTAGTTGGGGCTTAACATGAAAAGGCTCAAAAATAACATCGGCAGAAAAACAATTGATTGATTTCAATGACTCAATGTCCCCATCACCAAAAGAACAAGTATCTTCATAACACATGATCCTTTGATCAAGGTAGTCATCATCGGGAAGAGCAAGGACATTCAAGCCAAAATGGAGTCTCTTTTTTACCCATGATAAAAAAATAGGAAAAATAAGAAAAAAGGAGCAAGAAATTTTCCTTCAAGGCAACTGAGGAGAGAGAGAAAGCGAGAGAGAGAGAGAGAGAGAGATGAGTTGAAAGCATAATAATATATTTCACCCAGATAGAATTCTATCATTTCGAGTTTTGAATTTCAAAAGCCATATCTCTATTTGAAATGAAATTATACCTTTAAATACTTGGAATTAACTTAAATGTTCTACAATATAATTTGGGGGAAGTTGTTAGTACCAATATCCTCAATCATATCTAGGATCTCGGATCTCTAAAATATCTAAGGATCCTTGATACTAACAACTTCCCCAAGACTATATATAAACTTGTAGATAACACACAACTAGGCACAATCTTTTGACACCTTAAAGACTTAGAACTAGGCAAACACTTGTAATCGTATTTTTATCATCATCTCTATAATTTACATTCAAATCAATAAGATCATACAAGGCAGGTGATCATTATCACCTCCTAAGGTTTTATGTTGGTGATCCTCGCAAGGATCAATGGATTTCCTTGTAAACTACTCGTGTTATTTTTATCTCAATTCAGTACTCACATTAGTCACAAAACCACAGCCTCTCATATATTTTCGTTGATATCAACTTAGTCGATTTTTGACCAAAACAACATGCATGTTGTTTTCGGGTGAAATCCTACCACGATCATCATCAAAACCATATGTGTGTATGTTTATGTGTTCATGATCTTTCAATAGAGTGGAGTAGAAGAAGGAGAAAATACAAGAAAAATGGTACAACTAGAAGGAAAAGTGAAGGAGAAATCATTTTTACCTTCACGAACACCACAAGATGATGAAGATTTTGAGTTAAAGAGTATCTTGAGCATAATTCTACTGAAAAATTTCATGGAAAGAAAAGATCCGAAGAGAGGATTGAGTGGTAGAAGACTTGGAGTGTGAGAGAGAATGAAAAGGTGAAGAGTGTGAGGATGAGAACAATGATTATGTGTTCTGGAAAGTGGAAGAGTGCATTGGGAGAGGGGAGACCGAAACTTGAATGAAAGAGGCTCCTTTCCCTTTTTTTTTTATAAAATCCCTGCCCCCCCCCCCCTTTTTTTTATAAAATTATCCAAATATATATTTGTTTACTTTTTAGTACATAAAACTCTTGGATTTTAAACTAATAATTAAAGATATATGTTGATACTTTAAATAATATTTTACTTGATTATATTTTCCTAATTTTAATTATTATAATATATTTATTATAAGGTTTATAATAAGTTTTATAGAATTTTTGAGGTTGAAATTTTAAAATTTAGGGTTTTAGGGCTTTTAGTGTTTTGTGATTTACTAAATCTTAGGATATCAAAATAATTTGAACTTTTGAGACTTCAAATTATTTTACAGTCATATAACTCTTTTATAGTTATAATAATGTTTGTAATTCGTTATTGTCAGTTTATTGGCATATTTATGTAGTGGTTCCAAGATTCAAGTGAAATTGAAGAACCAAGTATAGTAGTCATAGTTTCAACTTTGACTTAAGTTCCTACGAGACTCGAACCTAATTTATACTACTAGGTTAAGTGCATGATGTGTCTACATGAATATACAAAAACGCTCGAGTCAAGGAATGACCCGAATTTCGGTAGTTGTTACAGTTAAAGTAGAAATAGAATTCATATATCAATGTGAAATGTAAGTATACTATCCCTCGTTTCTAATTGCTTCCTAGTTTCTAGTAGGGTATGGCTTAGCTTCTAGCTACCAAGAATAGCATGTGTCGTTCCTATATATGTAACTAAGTTTATTCAAATCTAGAACTATCTTGAATATTGACGGTTGTCATAGTTCCCCAGTTGAAAGAATTTCGTCCCGAAATTTAATGCGTGACGTATTCTATTAGAACTTAGCTGAATACAAGTGTATAGTTGAAGAGTTGGTGACTTGAAGAACCTTGGATTAACTCCTCAACGGAGAGTGAAATCCTTTAGTTATTATCAGGTTAGTGTTTCCCTAATTCGAGTTCTTCCGTCTAGATTGTAGGGATTTAGAATCATGGAAACCATGATCTAACCATGGAAACCTAGTTGAAAAGCATTTATAAGTTTTTCTAAAACATCAATTGCATTGAGTGTGATGTCCACATGAATCCTTAAGTCGCGTTCTAAATTAGCACTAAGTGTAAATTTGCCGCCTAATAAAGAAGAGATTAGGGACAATTTCCTCGCTTTCAGGTTGGCTATTATATCTTGAAAATGTATATTCCAAAATAAGAAGAGGTAGCTATTTTTGGTCAAAAATCGACTGAAGGGATATCAACCAAATTGTATGCGAGGCTGCAGTGTTGTAAGTGAAGTTATTAACGAAATTAGAACAAGATTACACAAGAGATTTACATGGAAAGCCCTTGATCCTTGTCAGGATCTCCGACATAAAGCCTTGGGAGGTGATAATGATCACCTGCCTTGATGATTTTATTGATTGAAATGAATAATTACAAGGAAAATGTAATGAATACGAGTATGAGTGCTAGTGCACTGCCAAAAAATCATGTGTTATATGATGAATACAAGTGATATATATATATATATATATATATATATATATATATATATATACATATATATATATATATATGTATGTATATATATATAGACATACATATATATACATATATATATATATATATATATATATATATATATATATATATAGTCTAAAGCTAATAAGAAGAACTCTGAAA
The DNA here is from genome assembly GCF_051521515.1 of Lactuca serriola. NCBI lineage: Eukaryota > Viridiplantae > Streptophyta > Magnoliopsida > Asterales > Asteraceae > Lactuca > Lactuca serriola. Next base: position 66,480,251 of record NC_136409.1, read on the forward strand.
ATTTTGGGATCCTCCTAGATCAACATATAATCGTTGCATGACTTGGTCCTCCGGGTCTTTTGCATGGCTGTGATGACTATTACTTGAGAATATAACTTTGACTGGTTATTTATGCACATGTGTGAATGAAAAAAGGATATATAGTCGTTATAAATATATTAAAAAATATTAGTCAGGATCCTGGAGTATATTTGGGATCCTGAAGTTCGATGATCCTGAGCTTTTAAGGATCCCCTAAACTTAAGGATCTCATAGTAGTTTCGAGATACTAGCCCTAACAGTAGCATGAATGAAAGAGAAGCAATCGAGGGTAAGTTCCTAAAGATACTTAATAAAGGTAGGAAATTAAGTTTTGGCACATCTCAAGTGTAAATAGTATTTATGTGTCGTCTACAAAAATAAATTATGAAATGGCCGAGGATTTCCGAAGATATTTTTACTACTACCGTTATTGTCACTGCAATAGAACCATATTCGAAGAATATATATACTTAAAGGGTCATTATTGCAAATGAGGGCGATGAAGTTTTATGATAAATTAAGTCACATTATCTGGTAAGCATTAGAAGTGTTTAAAATGATAAGAAGTCTCACTTTTATCAAAATGTGTAATAATTCCATAAGAATGAACATATATGTGTGGCGTTGAAATGAAGTAGTAAAATAATGAAGAGAGTTGTTCAAGTTAAAAGTTTAAGTCATCAATGAGGGAAGTTATACATAAATATTTAGATTACCCTTTCGAAAACAAGTTTTTGAAAAAAAAAAGAAAGTTGTAAAAATATCGGTTATTGGAAATGATGCATTCTTAATTTAGTGATGCTAAGACAACATTCGTTTGGAGGATAGGTAATCGTAACATTTAAACCTTTTTATGTTTTAAAAGAAGAGAAGAAACATCATAAAATGTATTCTTCACATATATTTTCTTGATTTAGAAATATGATAAGCATAAGGGTATTCATCTTGTGTTTATTGTAAAGAAAATACAATGAAAATTGCATTTTTAATCAAATTTATCAATTTAGAATGAAAGAACAAATGAAAATAAGGATTACTCATTTACAATAGATTTCGTAATGAAACAAAATGTATATGATAAAAGGCATAGTTGAATATATGAAGGTTGACCAAGTCAAAATTATGCCTCATGAATATACACATATTAATAGCTCAGAAAGAAAAAGTAGACTTCTAGTCTACATGCATATGAATATGGTAGTAAAGGAAGTAGTTTAGACAAGAAGCAATTTAGACCATGCATTCTATTGTTACTATGTGTGTGTGAGATCTCAAATCAGATAGAGAGCTAGAATTCAAGTGCGGGGGAAATAAAAGGATGGTAGTAGCAACAATGATTGCTATTGTTAAAATTATAAGAACAATATTTGTAGGTATATTTAAAACTACGTTGAGATGTATTTTGAACTTCAATATTTGATGTATGTTGATGATTAAATAGACATTTGTAAATTTTAAACTGTTTGGTAATAATTTATGAGTTATTAGTTATGTTAAATTCAATTTGTGAGAAAAAAGAAGCACTACAACTGCTAATTGAAAATCTGACAGTTTAGACTTTTTAGACTACAGTCCAACAATGGTTAAAATGGATAAGATAAAGAATTAATATACTTAGAATAATAATTATACACTGTTGAAAGTGCGTCACTAGAAATTTAAAAATGAACACTAAGTTTTGCAATGCGGTAAAATGTAGAAACCTTACAGATTATAAAACAAATTTGTAACAATGTACAAAAATCAGGTATGTTTTTAAATGTAATCATTAGGCGTGTCTGGTATACATGTTTAGAGTAGAAGGTTGTAAAAATATCAGGTTCGATTTCATGAAAACACATTTAAGTAAAGTACAATGCCTAAAAGCACATTTATCCATTATAATAGATTTGACTAAGTGGGTTATTGTAACTTGTCATACTTAATACTAATGTGAGTATAAGGCGAGTACCGGTAACTTTTCCCCAAAGTAAAGGACAAAAAAATGTTCGTAAAACATTTTATAGTATAGATACAGTTTCCTGCCTTTTAGAGGGATCAAAGGTTATGCTATAGGTTTAGTGTGCGGTGTTACAGGATGAAATCCTTTATAACGATATGAATGTTAGTAATGCTGATAAGGACTCAAACAAATGTATGAAAATGATAAGGGTCAAAGGAGGATTCAAAATTATAGGAAAGATTCATACAAAAAAAAAGGAGTGTCCGAAAAATTCAGTTTAGTGCTTCTCATGTAAAATAAATGAGTTTATTTGAGATAATATAATATTTCAAATGATACCTTACTTCCAAATGTGTAAACTGTCAACTGAATCACACTGATTAATGTGTCCGAAAAAATGAAATTTCATATTAAGCGGTTTTGTGAAAAGTAAACATTATAATATTATAGTAGATGTCCCCCCATTTCCAAAAATATTAAGAATGTCCGAAACAAAATTCGTATACAAAAGATACAACAGTTTTAAGAAAACAAACAGTAAAACACTTTTTTTAATTGCGTAGAACCAAATCGACCTGTTGAGTCAATTACGCTTTGCCGACAGGAGTTATGAGAGCGTTTTTGGACTCAGGTTATAGACTATTTAATTTTACACTCAAAATATTTTTTACAAAAAATATTTACAAAAGTTGCAAAAACGAACACCGTGAGGAGTGAAGACGTGAAACTTCAAACGCAATTTTGTGGAGATCCGTAACTCCAAAAATTAATCTGTTTGATGTTCTGAAATCCTTGATTAAACTCTATCTAACAGTACTTTTGAAAAAAAAATTCGACTCATGGATCTTGCACCTGGTTTTGTGTGTTTTAGGCATTTTATGGGGGTATAACACCATATGGGGCCCACATGGGATGTTAACTTTAAAAAATCAGATTTATTAACCATGCTTACGTGGGTTTTGCTCCTTCTCTTACCCTTAGATTGCTTACGCACCACACACCAAGTACATGACATGATGGAAGTACATGACATCATGCGACATGGCTTAGAATGGTATGGGTATATGGCCTTTAGCTATAAAAGGAAGGCATTAGTGCCTTTATTCAACATAAAACATTTGCTTCATTTTTTGATAACCCGCACTCTCTCTCACTCTAAACCTCTTTCTCGGGTATACACATAAAACACCACAACAACACCACTTCCACCACCCTTGCTAGCCTTCTCCTTCATCGAATTCTTCTTAAAACACGAGGAGGAGTTGCAGGAATCCACCCCCTCAACCACCCACCGCTACCCATTGCCACCATACTATCACCCATTGCCACAACCAGGAGAAACCCACCTCCACCCCTTGGTTGCTGCTAAATTCGATCCCCAAGAGTCTATCCACCTTCCTTGCATCGAAGCCCACCATTTCCAGCAAGAAACAGGCAGCAGAAGACCACCGGAGTGGCCTCCTGCCATCTCATTCATTCCTCTATTACAAGTTTTTCGACCACCGCCATTTCACTACCTCGACGATTGTAAGCTTCCATAATCTAACTCTCTGTTTAGTAACCACCCTTTCATGAATTACTGATAATCACAGAACCATTTACACATTTTTTTCTTTCTTCGATCAGGATAGAAGAACACAGGAGGATACCATCCTGTGTATGTGAATATGATAGACCATTGTTCAAACTCCCATTCCAATTAAACACATTATATCCAATTTTAAAATGTTTACAAATGTAGTTAAAAGCCATGAACACGTCAATTAAAAATGGCAAAATCTACCTTGTGGTGGAAAAACCCTTCAAATTGGTCCAAAACTTTAAAAGAAAATTTATAAAATTTATTTGCAAATAACATTGATAAATTTTACTTAAATAAATTTTCGAATAAATAAATTTTTTTTGAAGTTATTAATTTAATCTCAATTTCAATTTTTGGATTTATTTAAAATATCGTAGAGTCAAAATATCTTGTAATATGTCGAAGTCTAATATGTCGAAGTCTGTGTATTTGTCATTTCGTATGTTTTCTATATATTTGCTAAAGCATCTTGTTTATGAAGCGTAATGTCTAGCCTTAGTACTTTTTGTACTTTCGGCCTCCTATAAATAGCAGCTGAACATAGAGTTAGTAGTTAAGTTTTCCCATTTTTACTATCGTTTTGTACTCTTGTTCATTGGAAGTAATATGAGCTAAAACAAAATATATTTACTTCGTGTGTTCAGATTACATCGTTTTTACTCTGATTTGATTCTTATACTCGATTAAACATTTCTACAATTGGTATTAGAGCAAGAATCAACATTGCATAGATCTGATTTTCAATTGAATCTCTAGTTTTTGAGTCACGAATGTGTCTCAAAAGTTTTCGCATTCTTAGATTCTGAAAATCCTCTCTGATTTACTTTTTTGATTTGATTCGCCGTTTGAATTGTGTGATCGAGTAATCGATTTTGAGTTTCTAATCAATTCATACATCCAATTTCAAATTTCTTCAAGTTTTTCTGAATAATCTCATCCGTACGTTAATGGCGAATTTCAACATGAACACGATGACTTTATTCTCTCATCTGTTAGCATCCTCTACGAAGATTCCTATGTTGATTCCAGAGTACTATGATCAATGGGATGGTCGAACGGAGGATTATTTGAACGGATTGGACGGGGAACTCTTGAGTTGCGTTATAAGTATCGCTAAACCTCCATCGAATGTTCAAACTATTGGATCATCTAGATCTACACCTACTGTTACTGATCAATCCACCAAGCTAAAGAACAACCAAAAGCATTGTTTGAGAGGATTGTGAGGTGCATTGTCACCTGTTGTTTACAATTATGTTCGTGGTTGTAAAACTGCAAACGATATTTGGAATAATCTTAAGGAAAATTATCAGGGTAGCGAGAAAACGAAGATAAATTCTGTTAAGCAGTGTCTTGTGGAGCTGAAAGAATTCACACAAAAAGAGAATAAAACGATTGAATTTTACTATGATCGTCTTAATGAACTGATCTATAGATGCAATTGTTCTGGAATCACTAGGTCATCAATGGAGTTCAATATCACTTTTGTGTTGGGACTTCATACGGAATGGAGGAGTGTCAGTATGATGGTGAAGAATCAACAAAGCTTCGATACTTCATCTCTGAATGATTTCTATAATCAGTTGAAAACTCAAGAAAGTGAAGTCCATGAGATGGTTGAAGAGTCGAAACTTAGCTTGGAAGGTGCTTTAGCTCTTGTTTCGAAAATGTCTGAGAAAGAAGAAGTTGAGAAAGTTGATTCTGATGAAGAAGAAATTCTAATGAATTCTGATGATGAAGAGGTTGCTTTTTACTCGAACAACCGGGTTAAAAAGTTTTTCAAGAAACCGTTCAACCCCAAGGTGAAGCAAGGTGATACTAAGTAAGTTTTGTGAATATGTATGTGCGTGAGGAGGAGAAGAAATTTGAGAAGAATTATGTGAATGCAACTGAAGCTAAAAGTGAGAACAAACTTAAAGGAGATTCGGGCATTGACTATCCTTACTGCAATGGAGCAAATCATTTGGCTAATGATTGCATGTTTCGTAAGAAGGAAAAGAAAAAGAATAAGGTCAAGGACGAAGCCTATTATGTGGAGAAATTGGAAGAGGTACGAACAAAAGCTAAAGGGATGTCATTGGTTGCAAGAGGAGAAGGTGAGGAAGATGGCACATATTAGATCTGGTCTTCAGGATCTGATGACGAAGAGATGCATAATATGACACATGGTGCTATGTTCACACAATTTGAAGAGGATGAGGACGAAAAGGTGACTGGTCGTTGTTTCATGACCAAATCTAGAGACAAATCACCGATGACAACGAAGGTACGTTCTGTTCTTCAATCTTTTAACATTCCCTTACAAGCTTATGATTCTGAAATAATTGCATTTGATGATACTGTTGCTTACTTTGATACAATTGTGGTGTCTGCTAGTAATGAAGCTAAGAAATTAAACATCCCGTTGCTAGAGACCAAAAAATGCAAGATTCAAAACGAAGCAGGTTAGTGTATCTGGAATTGAAATTGAATAATTTGAATAATGATAGGGAGTGTTTAGATAAGGATGTTCGAATGTTACTTGCTCAAAGAAACATTTGTTGTAATTCAGCAAAAAGATTATATGCAAAATTGACTTCATTACACCATTCATCTGAAATTAGCAAAGAACAACATAGGAAGTTATTGCCTTTTATTGTTTTCGAAAGAGAGAAAGTTGATAGTTTGTCTTTTGATTCTGAGAAAACCATAGCAGAATTCGATAAAGTGCCTAATAATCGATTTGCTTATGGTATTGTTGAAATAGATGAATACTTGAATGCTAATGAAGTTGTTGAAATAGTGAATGAAACTTTGACCAAAAGTGAACAAATAAAATTTTTGAAAACAACTGAGAATTAAAAACTTGACTGTCAATCTAATTTTGCTGATATCGATGATAATTCTGATAGTATTAGGGAAATCAGTGAAATTGAGGAGGAGGAAAGTATTGATTGTTCTCAGTTATCTGTCATTAATGTCACATCTAAGTCAAAAGGTAATGAAATTTGTAATGATTCAATGGTTGAGGATGACACTGATAGACCCTCTACTTCGAATGTTTGTGACATTTATCATGTGAGTGTAAGAGATAGTCAAACGGATAGTAGTGATGATGAGAATGAAGACAAAGTGTCAGACAATTCTAAACATAAAAGCATGTTTCAAACGAAACAATCAATAAACGAATTGTTGTTGACCAAGTGTTTGGAGACACTAAAAATTTTCAAAAAGTGTTCTCTGAAAAAGGTGCTCATTTTCTGGAAACGAATATTGTGGTGTATCTAAGTTTTAAGTGTTCATATGATGTTGTATTTCAGAATCAAGTGTTTGTCACAACTTGGAATATTGAAAACATCAAACCGGAGTTCAACAAAATGGTCGAAGAAGACAACAAAAAAACATCAGACGAAGGATTCTTTTCAAATCAAAGCATTGTCAAAAATAATCTAACAAAGAATCCGTATGTTTTTCAAAGACAAAAACCACAAAGAAAATGGGTTGAAAAACAAGAAAATACAATAGAAATTTTGAAACAATAATCAAATGAAACAAATGAGAATGTGAAACTTAACTCACAAGAATTTAAGGATCTTGTTAAAAAATTTTAGAATGAAAAAGGAATTTCAAAAAGACAGGCTCGAAAGAAAATATTTTGGCAAATGTGTCAAATGAAAAGCAATAAAAAATACCAATCAAGGAAATGTCTGAAAAAGGGTTGTTTAAATATGTACAAACAAAGTTTTCAACTCGTTCAGATAAAAAGGAAAATTCCGCTCAACCAATTTCGTCTGACTCTCAAAATAATTCAACGAAGTTTTCAAAATCATCATCTTCAAAGAATTTTCAAACAAATGCTCAACAAAATAATTTTCAATCAAAAAGACAACAATAGTTTTCAACTTGAAATTCATCTTTTCCAAAAACAACAACGATCAAAATAAATTTTCTTCGAAGACAAATCGACATTTTGCTAATCATCGTCAATTTGAGAACGTTCGAAAATTTGATAATGTTCGTCAAGTTGAGAGTGTTCAAAAATTTGAGAATGTTCGAAAATTTGAAAATGTTCGAAAATTTAAAAACGTTCGAAACATTCTAGATAATCAAACTTTTTTGAATGATAAATCCAAAAGATCTGCAAACTTTACTCCAGAAAAACCAAATTTTCGGAATCCATCTACACAAAAAGCCACTCAAGTTTCGTACATACAAGGTTCATCTGGGTGGAAACAATCAATCATTGGCTTGAGGAAAAAGGGAAAAGTATCAATCAGGAAAGTTTTCTCAATAACAAATCAAGCAAGCCTATGAACAGTATTTGAATGATACTTCATCTGGAAGTTCATCTTCAAAAGAATCATATACTCCAGTTCGAAAATGGCAACCGATCTCAAAAGTACAACATACTGAGAAGCACGAGAAGAAAATCAACGAAAATCCAAAACTATCGAAAAATTATGTTTCGATATCCCTAACTGATGATGTCGACTTAATTGATACTTTCAAAACAAAAGTTCAAAATTGGGCTTTAGGTTCTAAATTCCATTCACTTTTTTAAACTAATGACCAAGGACCCAAACAACCATGGGTACCTAAATTCTTTTAATGATTGCAGGTACTGTGTGACAAGCATTATGATGAGAAATGGTATATTGATAGTGGTTGCTCGCGTCACATGGCTGGAAGAAAAGAGAATTTGAGATATTTTAGAAGTTTGGAAAATGCTGGTGTTGTGATGTTTGGGAACAATCACAAATGTCAAGTAAAAGGTTAGCGGAAAGTAACGAAGGGACAGTTTACTATATATCGTGTTGCTTATGTAGAAGGTCTTCAACATAATTTGATAAGTGTTTCACAACTTGTTGTGGGCACTGGAAATCAAGTTGTGTTCAGTAAAGAAGAAAGTATTATTTCAAATGTTGAAATGAACGAAGTATTGCTGAAAGCAAAAAGATATGGGGATATGTTCACTCTTGACATCAAACCTATTATTGGGAAACCCTCAGTTTGTTTACTTTCGAAAGCTCCATTTGATGTTAGCTGGTTGTGGCATCGTCGTTTATCTCATTTAAACTATCGAAATCTGAATAAGTTGGTAGTAGAAGATCTTGTTCGAGGTATACCTGCTCTAAAGTTTAATAATGATACTTGATGTGCAACTTGAAAACAAGGAAAATAGCATCGGAAAGGGCATCGAATATTCATAGATTCGAAAATTATTGAATCGTTGGAACTTCTTCATATGGACCTCTGTAGACCCTCAATTGTTGAAACACTTAACAAGAAACGGTACGATTTTGTTATTATTGTTGATTTTTCATAATTCACTTGGGTGTATTTTCTTAGGTTAAAATCAGATGTCGCTGAAACAATGATCGAATTTATCAAGAGAATTGAGTCGAGCCTTATGAAGAAAGTTCGAAAAATCAAAAGTGATAATGGTTCCGAGTTCAAAAATAATGTGCTTGATTCGTTCTTAACTGAGAAAGAAATTTTGCATAATTTCTCATCGCCATATAAACCACAACAAAATGGTGTGGATGAAAGGAGGAATAGGTCTCTTAGCGATGCAGCAAGAACAATGTTTCCATATGCAAATCTTCCTCAATATAACTCCATATGAAATCATAAATAACCGAAAACCTAATGTCAAATTCTTTCAAGTTTTTGGTTGCAATTGTTTTATCGTGAATCTCAAAGATAATCTTTCGAAATTTCATGATAAGGCTGATGAAGGAATATTTTTGGGATATTCAAATAATGCGGTGGCATACAGAGTATTGTATACACGAACTATAAAAGTTGAAGAGACGTTTAATCTCAATTTTGACGATTACTATGTGAAACAAGTTGGAAAATGTTTCGAACAAAAACTGATTGTTAATGAATCAAATGATAAGTCTAAAATTTGTAATTCATCTGATTTTGATTATGATTTAATTTTTGGTGTTCCAGACAAGGTTGTTGATGCTGAAGTAAATGCTGTTGATAATCAAACTCCTAAATCTTCGAAACATATTGATGATTTGACAATCACATCAGATACTACTGCTAATGGCGAAAGTATGATGGATGCATAGGTGGAGGGGAGCACTTGCATATTCCTTCAAATCATGAGGTGGAGCATCCTTTCGAGGGGGAGCATAGCAGTGTAAATGAAAGTTTCGAGGGGGAGCATCAGGATGACAATTATGTTGAGGGGGAGCATAATGATACTGAAACCATAAATCTTGATCAATATGATGAATTTCATGAAGTAATTGATAATAATGTTATTGCAGGATCCGAAGATAAAGAAATGTACGAAGATGCACCATTGAAATTTGATGTAGCATATCCACCATTGCAAAAATGGACAAGAAATCATCCAAAATAACAAGTCATTGGGAATCCACAATGTGGTGTTTTAACTAGAGCTCAAATTCATGCAAAGTATGAGGTACTGAATACTCATTAAGAATTTTTCATGATTAATGTTTTTATTTCGAAAGTAGAAACAAAGTCAGTGAAAATTGCAATGGAACACACTGACTGAGTTGTTGCTATGGAATCTGAACTTGCTGAATTTGTGTGAAACAAGGTTTGGAGACTAATCCCTAAGCAAAAAGATGTTTCGATAGTTAGATTAAAATGGATTTTCATAAATAAAACAGGCAAAGATGGTAATATTGTTCGAAATAAAGCTAGGCTTGTAGTAAAAGGTTATTCGCAACAAGAAGGAATAGACTATGAAGAAAGCTTCGCCCCTGTCGCAAGACTCGAGGCAGTTCGAATATTTTGGCCTATGCAGCTCACAAAGACTTTGATGTTTATCAAATGGATGTGAAATGTGCATTTTTTAATGGAGAAATTGAAGAGACAGTTTATGTGGAACAACCTCTAGGTTTTGTTAATGAAGAATATCCTGATCATGTTTACAGTTTAAATAAGGCAGCATATGGGTTAAAACAAGCACCAAAAGCCTGGTATGCAACTCTTACCAATTTCATACAACAATCGGAATTCAAACAAGGATCAGTTGACCTCACATTATTTCGAAAGAAAGTTGGGAATCATCTAATACTTGTTTAAATTTATGTCGATGATATTATTTTTGGCTCTATTGACCCTGCTTTGTCTAGTGAATTCAAATGTTTGATGAAAAGCCAATTCGAAATGAGCATGATGGGTAAAATCAATAATTTTCTTGGTTTAAACATTCATCAAAGCAGAGAAGAAATTTTAATCAATCAAGAAAAATATAGAAGGAATTTGCTTGAAAAATTTGGAACGACAAATACCACGAAGTTAAGAGTACCAATGGCGGTTGGAACAAGGCTAACACCTTCATTAGACACATCTGTTGTTGATCTTATTTTATACAGGAGTATGATAGGTTCATTGCCTTATTTTACAGCAAGTAGACCTAATATCATGTTTTATGTATGTAATTGTGCTAGGTATCAAGTTTGTAAGTTGCCAATCGAAAACGAAAACATGTGTTGCAATTTCAATTGCTGAAGCTGGGTATATTACAGTTGTCGCTTGCACTTCGCAAATCATATGGATTTAGAGTCAAGTGCGTGACTAAGCAATTATTATGAAATAGATCCCATTGTATTGTGATTCACAAAGTGCTATATGTATTTGTCATAATCCAGTACAACACTCGAAAACCAAACATATTGCACTTCGGTATCATTTCATTAAAGACCACATGGAAGATGGAAACATTGAAGTTTATTTTTTACAAACAACTGATCAGCTTGCTGACATTTTTACAAAACGATTGGATGAAAAATCATTTGTTAGAATTTTGCAAGGTTTGGGAATGATTAAGGCAAATTCGGTTCAAGGACTACTTTCGAAAGAATGACAAATAAGTGATAAGCAAATGTCTCGATTCAGAGGCAATAATGGTTCATTGAGAGGCTAATAGTATTAACCATTCAGTGGTTACTGTTCACGTTCAGGGCTTCGATACGCTTCGTTTTCGAAATTTAGGAAATAAAAGTTTCGTTAGTTTGGTACATTCTTACATTTTCGTTTGTTCGTTAATTAATTTTCTTTTTGAAAAAATCAAAAATACCAAAAATATTTTCGTTAATTTGTGTTCTTTTTGAAAAATCAAATATACCAAAAAGATTTTCTTTAGTTATTTGTTTTAATTTTTGAAAAAATCAAAAACACAAAAATATTTTCTTTCTTTTCAAAAACATAAAATCCAAAAAGATTTTTGTTATTTTGTACTTTGACTTTTCTTTCTTAATTGCAGAACCAACGAAGTTTTACTAGAGTCATGCTTGTGTTTCTAGGGTAAGGTAAATTTTCGACAATTTATACTAGTTAGAATGTCCCTAGATGCATGATGCAGCATGTCGACCCAAGCCTCCTTTGATTTAATGTGTGACTTTTAAAGCCTTAATGAAAATTTTGATTATGAAAATTTCTTCCGAATCAGGCTTGCATTCACATTAGTCTACTGAGCTACCTAACTCTTCTCAAATGAGTTAACAGTTTTCTGTTTGGTCCAAAAATAACAGAGGTAGAATTGAACTCATGAAACAACCTTTTTCATGTCACAAATCTAGCACACTTCACACACAATGACATATGTCCCAGAGGTCATTGATCAAACCAACCATCATTTAAACATATCAAAACTCTGTGTTTATGATCTTGATTCACGAGACCGTTATGAAAGTGACCAAATTTTCGATACTACAAATCGTATTTGTTTGTTATGAGTGGTCTTGATCAAATGTTCGAAGCCCACGACATTTGTTACGCAATAGGATCCAGCTGAAACTAATTTTTCTTTGAATATGATTTTCATGTGAGTATCAATTCTTTCAATTGTCACTTTCACAGTAATCCAAAGCATACTTGTCACTGACTACACTGGTCATACAAGTCATTTATGTTACAGTTACTAACCTTATGTTTAGGTTGATATGTAACAAAAATTTTAAGCCATCCACGAAGCCTTGAAGAAGAAGACCTTCGATACTTCTTTATAAGTAGTCGATTGTAGTTGACAAGAAACCACACAAGCTGTTGATTATCTCTCTTGATAATTAACAAAGCAACCTTTGCCCGGGTTTTATCTGCCTTTATGTTGAAATTTTATTTTTCGACATCACAGATCACAAATTTTCCTTAGTTTGCTTCGTATCTTATTTTGTTGGCACACTGCACACACGAAATCCTTTAGCTTCTGAGTAATACAAACTCAGGGTGATGATTACACAAGTCTGCCATATGAATTCGTTTCTAAACCCAAAAATGAAAGAGCCTATCCTCCATGTCAAAGGTTTTCGATCTTATCCACTTGGTATCACGAACAGTTTTTGAAGTGACTGTTTGCAACGTGGTGTGACTTCAAAGGTACTCTATCTAACATGGCATGTTTAACGGCTAGTGGTGCGAGTTTCAAGGAATGATAAGGCTTACTCTTCCAAGAAAACATTTGGAATTCAATTGGGGTTACATATAAAAGGAAGTTATTATCTTCTTTTATAATTACACGTTCAAATTCCCAGACGATCAAATAGCCCTAACTTTCTCTGTTCATCAAGAATTTCTAAAAACCCTAATCAATGGTGGCTAATCCAACCACCACCACTGAAGAAGTTGTATCACAACCCATCATGATGATCCAAAGAACCAATTATCAGGTTGAGGGTGATGTATCACTATACATTGAGGAGTTAAAGATGTTGATTGTTGCCATATGGGTTAAAACAAGCACCAAGAGCCTGGTATGCAACTCTTACCAATTTCATAAAACAATCGAAATTCAAACAAGGATAGGTTGACCCCACATTATTTCAAAAGAAAGTTAGGAATCATCTAATGCTTGTTCAAATTTATGCCGGTGATATTATTTTTGGCTTTATTGACCCTGCTTTGTCTAGTGAATTCGAAAGTTTGATGAAAAGCCAATTCGAAATGAGCATGATGGGTAAAATCAATAATTTTCTTGGTTTAAACATTCATCAAAGCAGAGAAGAAATCTTTATCAATCAAGAAAAATATAGCAGAAATTTCCTCGAAAAATTTGGAATGACAAATAGCACGAAGTTAAGAGTACCAATAGCGGTTGGAACAAGGCTAACACCTTCGTTAGACACATCTATTGTTGATCTTAATTTATATAGGAGTATGATAGGTGTTGAATCAAAAAGTGACCCTCTTGAACTTTAGCTACCATAGACTCCAAGCCACCACAGTCAAGCAATCTCATCAATAATAGTCATCTGGAGTCTTCAGGACTGCAGTCTTTATTTTTACTTAGATTATTTTGTCTTTTCTGTAAAGCTCTCTAATGTCCAGTATGCCTTGCATGGCTACTCTTAGAGTTGTAAACTTGTCTCTATAAATAGAGTTCATTTCTCATGTAATCAGTACTGTGTGAATCTCTCATCAAATTCTAATACACATCTCAAAGTTCTCATTTTATCTTACTTATCCAATCTTCTTACTTTCATAATCAATCATCATATCTCTTCAGAGCAAGTCACTTGTGACTTAACCATTATGTTTGATTTCACTTACTAACTTGGATTGAATGCATTCCTTGTTACGAATATGCTTATGTGCATACTTGGTATAACAATTGTTGTCATTTACATTCCTTTACCTTTCCGCATCTAACTCACTAACTTCTAACTCTTAATATTATTGTTGAGCTAACAGATCCTTCGAGATTAACTATTCCGCTATATACTTGTTCTAACGTTTTGTTCAAGTGTGTCTCAAAGATTTTTCTCTCAACAATTGGTATCAGAGCCATAGTGGTTGCTTTTTTGAAAATCGGAACTCTGATTTTTCGAAGAGCTTTCTATACCACTGAAGCTCATTTGTAAAAAAAATCTTCAAAATGGCACAATCGTTATGACTGAATGTCTCCAATAGTGTTGGTGGTTCTAATCGAGCCCCAATACTGGTTGCGAATGAATATCATCACTGGTCTCAAAGGATGGAAAGATATCTCGGATGACTTGGTAGAGATGTTTGGCGATCTATAGAAGAAGGACCACATGTCCCAGTCCTCACACCAGTCCAAACTGACGGAGCCACCGCAAGGCTAGGAGGAGGTCAACCATCTTTGAACTGTCCCACCAAAGATGATCTCGACAAGATGGAAAATGATGTTATTGCCTTTTATGAAATCTCTTATGGAGTTGCTCCTGACAACTTCGACATCATCATAAACTGCAAATCAACAACAAAGATCTGTGATGTTCTCTAAAACCTGTATGAAGGTTCAGAGAAGCTCAAGACAAGAAGCTCATCACGACACTCAATGAATTCAACAACTTCAAAGCTCACTCTGGTGAAAGTTTGGAAGACACCTTTAAGAGATTTAGCATGATTGTCACAAAACTGTCCAATGCGGGCACTATCCGTAGAAATCATGAAACAAATCTACAGTTCCTTAATGGCTTGGGAAGACATTGGACAACAGCCAAAATGATTTTTCAAGGAGACAGGAAGATTCACTCGTTGTCCCATTACAAGCTCTATGGAGAGTTGCAAGCTCAAGA
Source organism: Lactuca serriola (assembly GCF_051521515.1). NCBI lineage: Eukaryota > Viridiplantae > Streptophyta > Magnoliopsida > Asterales > Asteraceae > Lactuca > Lactuca serriola. Next base: position 66,495,306 of record NC_136409.1, read on the forward strand.
GTCCATTATACTCAAGGACTGCTCAGACTTCGGAGGTCCACTTGCTCTTGTAGCACAATCACCTCACACTCAAACTTATCCCACTTTGTATGACTCACCACCGCAGTCATATGAAGTAGACTCAAAATATGACAATGAAGAAGAGTTTCAGAATGCCATCGCCCTTATCAGTCAGAAATTCAATCGCTTACCACCTTCATTTCATAAAAACCAACAATACAATCGACCACCTTTCAACCGCAACTTTCAAAACAATCACTTTCGTTCCACCAAGAATCCTCTCCCTCCACCGCAGCCTCAGCAAACACAGTCTAAAGACATACCACCGCAGTCTCAATCAACTGACTCCAGTACCTCTTTAGAAGACAAAAGTGACATTGTTATATGAAACAAGTGCAACAAAGAAAACCATTTTGCCAAGGATTGCAAGGAAAACGTAGTGAAAGATAGAGCCTTATATCTTAGAATGGCTCAAGAACTGAAGGAAAAAGAAAACAGAAATGCCTACGTTGCTCAAGTGAAAAGGAATCATCAAGTGTGGTCATCAGGAGATGAAGATGAAGACGATCACAGTAAAGGAAAAGGCAAGATCTGTATGGTAGCCACTGCTGATGAAGACGACTCAACCAAGCTAAAGCATAACCACTGCTATATGGCGGAAGATGGAACTCTCAGCATTATGGAACAAGTCAAACTAATGATTCAAACTTTAAATTACAACATGCATGATTGTCAACCTTTCTTAGAAACACTCAATGACACATGTGCTGCCGTCCTTACAGACTACAATAATGCCTTAGATGACAAGAACATTGCATCGCAGGAGATGTTCCATGTTAGAGGACGTTTGGACAATAAGAGATTCAAAATGGCAATGTTAGAGAAGGACTTGATGCTAGAAAAAAGATGCTAGGATGTTAAGTGAAACACAACTAGAAATAGCTTTAAATTAGAGAGATCTAGCATAGAGTGAAATTGTACGCTTTAATCTTTTAATTAAAAAGATTTTTAATGAAACTGAGGCCATTGAGAATCTAGTTAATATTGGGAATGTTGATAACACTTTTAATTGGGGTTGGTCCAATGGGTACCCAACCGTAACGGACAACTCACCCCGGTTCACATCGGAACGTCCCTACGTCCCACCAGACCGCAACTTCTTATTCCCAGTCAATGACAAAACATTTCCTGAGGATATCCAAGCTCATTTTGGTAAACTCTGTGATCTGAGTAATAACTCTGTTATTGAGGAAATTCTCCCTGAATTTTCTAATCATGTTGATAACATAGTTCATTCTGATTCTCAGACATCATCCGTAGCCGATGAGGAAATTGTTGTAGAAAGTCCTGAAGTCAAATTAGACTTCCCATCTCTACAGTTTGACCGCATTGTTCCTAACTGTAGTCATGAACTGCAGTCCGTCCCATTACCCAGTATGAATTGTCCCACTAAAGTGTCCACCAAGACTTACTTTGCGGTTGTCCAAAGCACTACACCACGGACCATAGTCAAAATTTTTGTGACTATTGAACCAATTCGTCATGAATTGCCAATCGAAAATCTTGAATTTGGTCAATGTTCTCAAAGTCCTGACTTCTCCAGTTCAGATGAATCAAGTCCGTATTTTTCAAAAACTCCAAAATATTTAAGGAAACCGCTATTAAATGTCACTGACTGCGGTTCTCCTAAGACCGAAGCAAAAAGAGCTTTTAAAGAAGAATTTTGTTCCTGTGGGAAGCAATGGGAAATTCATTCAAAACAAAAGAAATTTGTGAAATGTCCCAAGTCAAAGAGTCCATAAAAACTTGTTTTCTCAAATTATCACTTCAAATCAACTATTTCCAACAAAACAAAAAGGAAGGAGTTTACTGTTTCTGACACTGCTCAAAAATCATCTGACCCTAAGGATAAGTCTTTTCGGTCAAATGGTTTTCAGGTCTATTCTTTAGACAATCCAAAATGGAAAGGTATTCTACCTACTCCAACCGTTCCAAAGTCACTTTCAAAAACTCAAAAATGGAAAGGAATTTTGCCAACTCCGACACTTAAAAGTCACCTCAAGAGTTTAATAAATAACCTCATAAAAGGCCTGCACGTGTCTACACACCTGCAAGACCTGCAAAAAAACATCTTTTCAAAACAGACAAACAAAAAGGTCAAATCTTACAATCCTCGGACTGGATAAAAGCATACTTTTTCTTCAAAACCCACAGACTAAGCCAAATGTCAGGGGAAATGATAAAAAGTTCACGTGTCAATGTCAGTGTCAAAAGATCTTCTCTTATGACAAATCTCATCATTCTCAAAAGACTCATAACTATCCACAATCTCACAATACTCCAAAAAATCTCAAACACCCAGGACTAGGCTTGAAAGTTGACTTAAAACCTGTCCCTGCCACCTCACATCATGCATCGATTAATACATCGTATGTGACTCCGGGCTCCAAACTCGCTTGGGTGCCCAAATTAACCACTTAATTTTTGTAGGCGTTGTGCATGGAGGATCAGGAAGAAGAATGATTGATCGATAGTGCCTGCTCCTTGCACATGACCGGAAGGTTAGAATACCTTCGGGATTTTAGGCCTATATGCAATGGTGGAAATTTTACATTCGGCAATAATGCGAATGGAATTATTTGAGGTGACGGTGTACTTCCTACGGGCAACTTCTCAATACAGAAGGTTGCTTATGTAGAAAGCCTTAAACACAATCTCATCAGTGTTGGCCAACTATGTAAGGTAGGCCATCGAGTGGAGTTTGATGATCAGTTTTGTTACATCATGATGAGTGATAGAAGCACTTGCTTAATCAAGTCACGATCTGAAGGAACCATGTATCCTCTGGATGTCTCTCTCATCATTGGAAAACCGCAGCTGTGCTTCCTCTCCAAAGTTGTATCCAAAGATAGCTGGTTATGGCACCGCAAGCTCGCTCATCTTAACTTCAAATACATCAACACCTTGGTCACAAAAGAACTGGTTAGAGGACTACCCATTCTCAAGTTCAGCAATGACACTATATGTCCTGCTTGTGAATGTGGTAAGCAGTCAAAAGCAAGTCACCCTATGGTGATTGACTCTTCTATATCCGAACCACTTGAACTTCTGCACATTGATCTCTACGGTCCATCAATCGTAGCCAGTCTCCATCATACAAAATATTTACTGGTTATAGTTGATGACTTCACTCGATTCACTTGGGTTTTCTTCCTCAGAATCAAATCCGAAACACCGCAGATTCTAATAAACATCATCAAAGAAATAGAACTCCAGATCAAGCTTCCTGTAAGACGCATCCGCAGTGATAATGGCACTGAATTCACTAATCATCGTTCAACAACTTCTTTGTGTCAAAAGGTATCTCTCATAACTTTTCAGCTCCGTATACAACTTCTTTGGGCTGAAGCTGTAGCAACCGCATGCTTTGTTCAGAACCGAAGCATTGTGTGCAAACGCTTCAACAAGACACCGTATGAGGGCCTCAACAACCAAAAGCGAAATTTTCGTTTCTTTCACATCCTTGGGTGTAGATGTTTTGTGATCAACAACAGAGATCAGCTCAACAAATTTGCACTGAAGTCTGATGAAAGCATCTTTCTTGGTTACTCTACGAACAAGGTTGCTTATCAGGTCCTTATCAGATGTACGAGTCTTATCATTGAAAGTTTCGATGTGATGTTCGATGACTCTTTCATCCGCAACACCCCTCCATCTACTGAAACCACTGCCATCATGGAAACCAACATTCTTGTTTCTTGAGGTCCTCTAAACCTAGTTGTAGTCAATTATGATGATCTTTTCTACCCTATTGAAACGGAAAAACTATCCGGAGTTCTTGTATCTCCAACTGCTCAACAACATCACACTGATGTTTCTAGTCCATCTCTATCCGAAGTAGCATCTCTCAATACTTTCACCTCTCGGGTTAAGGGGGAAAGCTCTACTCCGGTTCATACAACAACCATCGAGGTTCTTGTAATTGATGCTCAAGCTCCCATTCTAAGAAAATCATTTCTATCAAACATATCTTTGGATTCGGATGATGAAATCAAAGAGAATATTGACACTCGAACCGACTCAAGGATCATTACTCACCCATCAGCAGCCCAGGTGGAACCTTCTCAGGTTCCAGAGGAACTCCCTTTAGTAATCTAGGGGGAACCTCTCCAAACTACTCAAGAAAATGTCATTCTCTCTCCAACAAGTCAAGATGATTCTGCAGGCTGTTCACAAATCCAGGGGGAACTTCCTTCCCCATCCGAGGCAACCTCTGATATTGAAAACATTCCTTCTACCTCAGTTGCTGATCATCTGATGGCTCGTCTACATGTATGGACGAAGGATACCCACCAGGTCAAATTATTGGCAACCCATCCGCATGTATACAAACTCGATCTGCCAAAGATTTATCCGATCATTGTCACTATGCAACATTTATGTCCGCAGTCGAGCCTCGATCTACCAAAGAAGCATTATTGGAACCAAATTGGATTTCTGCAATGCAAGAAGAACTGGAAGAATTTGAAAGAAACAAAGTGTGGCAACTTCTTCCCATTCCACGAGGCCATACTATTGTTGGTACAAGATGGGTGTTCAATAACAAGTTAGATGAATCTGATGCGGTTATCAGAAATAAGGCAAGACTAGTTGCTAAAGCTATACTCAACTAGAAGGCGTTGACTATGCTGAAACATATGCTCCGGTGGCTAGAATGGAAGTAATCCGGATCTTCTTAGAATATGCTTCCCACAAAAATATCAAGGTACATCAAATGCATGTTAAGAGTGCTTTTCTCAATGGGGAATTGAAAGAAGAGGTTTATCTTCAACAACCTCCCGGCTTTGAAAGTATCGAGTTCCCTGATCAATGCTACAAGCTTCAAAAAACAGTCTACGGTCTGAAACAAGCCCCTAGAGCTTGGTATGAGACTCTTTCTGAATTCCTAGTCTCTTCTGGCTACAAAATAGGACTGATTGATCCCACGCTATTTAGGAAAGCAAATAGTACTCACCTTATGCTTGTACAAATATACGTGGATGATATCATCTTCGGATCGTCTGATCAAGGAATGTTTGATGAATTGCTAAGCTCATGACAAACAAATTTCAAATGAGCATGAATAAAGAGATTAACTTCGTTTAGGTCTTCAAGTCAAACAAATTCAGCAAGGGATATTCATTCATCAAGAGTAATACACCACTAAACTTTTGGAGAAATATTATATGGACAACTGCTCCTCGGCTAAGGTTCCTATGGCATTCGGATATAAGATCTTTGATGATCCTTCTGGCGAATATGTGGATCACAAGACTTATAGAGGTATCATTGGCTCTCTAATGTATCTCACCGCAAGCCGACCGGACATCGTCTTTGCAAGTGGTGTATGTGCAAGGTATCAGGCTAACCTAAAAGTGTCACATATGACCGCAGCCAAACAAATTCTACGGTGCCTAAAAGGAAGCAACTCTCTTGGTCTATGGTACCCCGCAGGCAATGACTTCAGTCTTCAAGAGTTTACTGATGCGGATCATGTCGAATTCAAACTTGATCTGAAAAGTACATCTGGTGGATGTCAATTTTGAGGTGGTAGACTTGTCAGCTGGTCCTCAAGAAAACAAAGTCGTGTTTCATTATCTACCGCAGAAGCAGAATACGTGGCCGCAGCCAGCTGTTGTTCTCAAGTCCTTTGGATGAAGACACAACTCTTAGACTACGGATATAGAATGTTGCGGATACCAATCTATTGTGATTCTGAAAGTGCCATAGCGATTTCTCATAATACTGTTCAGCACTCCAAGACTAAACATATTGAACTACGGTATCACTTCATCAAAGACCACATTCTGAAAGGTAATATTGAACTCATCTTTGTCCCTACTCATGAAGAGATTTCTGATGTGTTTACAAAACCACTTGACTCTACCAAACTCAATATGTTCTTACAAATGTTAGGAATAATGAATCCGGACCCTAAATTCTTCTTGAATTGACAGGCACGGCAGACCTTCCTGGTCTCCATTACGGTTTTAACTGAAAGTTATTGATAATAGATGATTTTGGAACACCCTGTGTACCACAGTCAATGTATCGCAACCATATATTATATGTATCTTTCATGGGTCTTTCTTGTTTGTTATTACTAACTTTTGTACTAGTGCTCTTCTCAGTTTCTCCTACTGCAGTCATCTGCAATACCAAAGAAGCAATCCGCAATGATGTGTTCTTCCACAGTCACATTAATTGATTTACAGACGATTCATTCTTTTTGAAAAACAAAAAAAAAACATAGCATGCTATTTAATGATCCTTCATTAAATAAAACATTAAATAAAAACATTCCTTTGAGAAACTGTCACATTCTTTTCTCCCAAAACCTAGTGTCAGACCTATTTTAGGTATGATGACAAAATAAGAGATTTTCCAAATCAAATCCTCTAAAATGTCTTTTCCTATTACCCCAAATCATCACATCTGTTACAACTTCTACTTTATCCAACGGATTTTTCTCACCTCCTCCACACGTTCTCAAGACGTGATTCTACATCTGACATTTCATTAAATGCAGAGTTCATTTTGGTTAATCCCAATTTCAATCTTTATCCCTTGTTGTGAATATGTGGTTAAGAATAAAGATGCTCTTTCAAAGATAAACCCAAACGTTTTTTTTACCCAATTTCACCTAGGTCAAAAACATAAACGTTTCCGGCTCCAATAAACCACTATAAAACCCTTTTGTCCTCTACAAAGAAACCTTTACGCTGTCAAAACCCTCAATCCTTTTCTGCATTCTTCAAGCTTTTTCCAACTCAACAATGGTGAAATCTGGCGCTTCCAAGAAACAATCTAAACCTTCTGGATCAGTGAACCCAACTGGTTCAAACTCTCCCATTATTGCCTCGAGCAATTTCAGAGCGATGTTTGACGATCAACCCACATACAATGGTCCAACTAAACTGATGATCATGTTCTTGAAGAATCATCCCCTGTTTGGACATTTTGATGCGTTCACAGACATTGTTCCACTTTCCACTCTCTACAAGTGTGCTTTTTCGTCCTATCGCCCAATCGATAACCCTCAAGAAGTCCACCTAAACCTTGTTAATGATTCCTTGGTCATCCTGACCAAAGAAAAATTCCTTTCAACCGTTAATCCTGACCAAAGAAACTGTCACATTCTTTTCTCCCAAAACCTAGTGTCAGACCTATTTTAGGTATGATGACAAAATAAGAGATTTTCCAAATCAAATCCTCTAAAATGTCTTTTCCTATTACCCCAAATCATCACATCTGTTACAACTTCTACTTTATCCAACGGATTTTTCTCACCTCCTCCACACGTTCTCAAGACGTGATTCTACATCTGACATTTCATTAAATGCAGAGTTCATTTTGGTTAATCCCAATTTCAATCTTTATCCCTTGTTGTGAATATGTGGTTAAGAATAAAGATGCTCTTTCAAAGATAAACCCAAACGTTTTTTTTACCCAATTTCACCTAGGTCAAAAACATAAACGTTTCCGGCTCCAATAAACCACTATAAAACCCTTTTGTCCTCCACAAAGAAACCTTTACGCTCTCAAAACCCTCAATCCTTTTCTGCATTCTTCAAGATTTTTCCAACTCAACAATGGTGAAATCTGGCGCTTCCAAGAAACAATCTAAACCTTCTGGATCAGTGAACCCAACTGGTTCAGACTCTCCCATTATTGCCTCGAGCAATTTCAGAGCGATGTTTGACGATCAACCCACATACAATGGTCCAACTAAACTGATGATCATGTTCTTGAAGAATCATCCCCTGTTTGGACATTTTGATGCGTTCACAGACATTGTTCCACTTTCCACTCTCTACAAGTGTGCTTTTTTGGCCTATCGCCTAATCGATAACCCTCAAGAAGTCCACCTAAACCTTGTCAATGATTCCTTGGTCATCCTGACCAAAGAAAAATTCCTTTCAACCGTTAATCTTGTGATTCATCCCTCTGTTAAGTTTTTCACACAATCAATGGCGGACATCACCTCTGCACTGTATTACATGGGCTATCAGAAGAAGATAAAAGGCATTCGTGAGTTCAAGAAGAACCAATTGCCTGTGTTCTGGCATTTTTTTTATCACTTCATCATTCGCAGTCTGTCCGGCAGAACCGGAGGCACGGAGAACATGGGCTTAAAGCTATTTAACTGGTTTGGAGCATCTACAAAGGACGCGATGTGAATTACGGTCAGATCCTTTAGGATGAATTTCTGCAGTACATTCCCAAGGAGAGCCCAAGGCAGAACCCTTCCGAGCTTACTTTTGCTTGATTCTGGTCTCTCTGCATATCTGAATTGCATGCAGATGCAATGATTGACATGGGTGATGACATCAATTTCTTCGTCACCAAAGACTTAAAAAGGTACAACCCTTCCTCTAATCAAACCATTTTTGGTCCCATCCGCAGACTCCCTACATATATTCTTACTTCCCTTGGTCTCGAGATTGCTGATGTCTCAGACCACGTTGAGGCTACGAAAGGTATTGACCTATACCTTCCCACCCCGCCTCTTCCATCCGTAGCCTTAAACCCTGAAGGTACCGCAGTTCCTTCCTCCACCACTCTTTCTAACGTCTCTCAAAGACGCAAACATAAGGTTTCTTCTCTCCATGGTCCCCGCACCACAAAGAAATATAGCACTCCCAAAAAGGATGCCCCAAAACCATCTAAACCATCAATGAAAAGAAAATCACCACCCGTAATCACACTGCTGAACCGAGTCGCCATGACTCCGGTAATGATTCTGAAGAGGATAACCAACCCATTCTATCCTCAAGAAACGGAAAGCTAATCACACTAGCCAAAAGCATGTTCGGAACGATACCTCAGCCTCTCAATAGGCTCCGGTAGTCCTTGGGATGCCTGCACATCCATTCGACAACACTATCTTTTTCCTTTCAGACTCAGAAAGTGAGTCTGAATCACAACAAAGAGGAGACTCCCTACTAGTACATTTCCAAAGGGATAATCTAGTTCTCGGCCTAAAGTCTCCAGGGCTTCCCGACTGCATATTTTTTCACTCGAGCAGTTGAACTCCATCCTGTTGAATGTCACCCAAACACTCCAAACACATTCCCATCCACAGGGCACTTCTTCCGCCTATGCCAGAACTGAGCCGAGGCCAAACTTGACCACGGGTAAAGGAGACCACGGAAGCTCAGGAAATCCTACTCTGGTTACATTACAATCAGGTGGTTTAGGCACGGTGAGCACAAATGTGCAAGCATCCGTATACCCAAGGGACACCTTGGTGCGACTTACAGGAATTGACGGAGAAGATTCTAATGATTCTTGGAGCAGATATCAACCCTCTAACGAGGCTGAAGCCAAGAAATATGCCGCTTTTCGTAGGGCGTTTCAAGCTTTCAAGGATCAGCATATCAAGCAACAACAACTCAAGGAACAAGAGATTCCAACCATGGGCAAGTATTGGGCAAATGCCATAAAAAATGCCAATACATTAGCAACCGTCCTGAAGGTTCAAGAATGGATGTCCATAATGGCAGACAAAGATCAACAAGCTCAGAAAACTACTGCTGATCAGCATGTCTCTCAAGCCCCACCCCCTCTCCCACTGCTGCAGGTTCACAAGATGAAGAACCTAAAATCGAAGTGAGCTTTGCTCCTATTTTTGGCTTCGATGATGATGAACCACAAGAGATGAACAAACCCTCTCCTTCTGATGACGATATGATGATGTTTGATGAAGATGAAGAATCTAGTGGTTCTCATCACTCCACTACTATGCCAAAGGAAAAGAGGAAGAAGAAGAAGCACATAGTCACAAGAAAGGAATTTCTCAATCTTCAGGCTAAGGTTGATCAAATCTTAGGTGCGGTTAAGCCAAATCAACTGCAACCAGAAGACTGTCTTGGACCGCAGTCCCTGATGGAAAGAACAGAAAGGCTGGAAACCAGAGAGAGAATGGTTGCGTAGCGTATATCTCTAAAGGTTGAGATGGGAATCAGATCACTTGACAATAATCGTCAAGCTGATCACAAGGAGTTTATGGATGCTGCGGAACGCCTCATCTCTGAGGTTACCGCAATCAAAAACCGATCTTCAAGCAGCCATTGCGGATCAGGCCTCACATTCTGAGAAGTTGATTGCTTAGACTCATACTGCTTATGAGTCCGTAATCTCCGTTCTTCAAACTACGATCAACAGAATGCAACGATCACTATCTGCCAACTTCCATGGTCCGGAAATTCTTCAACTCACCAAGGAGATTCATAAACTACTCTTCAATTCCTCCATTCCCAATAATCAACAATTGGAAGAAGACCTTAAAGCACAATTTCAAATGGTGTTTGACAGGGTTGATGGCATTCGTCAATGGCTTAAGGAGGCTCCGGGTCTGAACTCCTCAAGAGGGGGAAGTGAAGAAGTCCATCATTCCAACCAATGGTGTTTTACAGGGTTGATGGCCTTCATCAATGGCTTAAGGAGGCTCTGGGTTTGAACTCCTCAAGAGGGGGAAGTGAAGAAGTCTATCATTCGAACCAATCCCTCTCACATCATCAAACTCCCCCAGTCCCTACTGAAAAAATTCCCACACCACAAACATCACCGCAACATGAAAAACAACCCTCACCGCAACCATCTCATCACACTCCACCTCACAACTCCCCTCTTCATGTTGAAAATACTCCTGAAAAACCAAAGACTCCCCCGCACTTCAAGAATCTGGAGGAGTATATGTCTTCTCCAAGCTCAAACGACTCTCCTGCCACTACTCAAAGAAAAAGTGATTGGAGGGCAGCCAAGCTAGCTGAAGAAGTATGGAGACTTTGCGGATTTGACACGGTTATGGATGAGTCCTTGATAAACTTTTGGATCAATCCACATAGAAGACTACTTGATGATGACTACGTCCCTCATCTTACCTATGCGGAGCCCCTCTCAGACGGTTACTGGGATGTCCCAATCTCACCGAATACCAGATACTTCATTGTATTTGAGCAGTTCGACCGCAACCTTCTTGATGACAAAAGACTTCCGATGGAGTTCGAGAGACTTAGCCAATTCTATGCTAAGCGTGCCTCTCCGGTCGAACATGTATGGTCTAACGATAGACCATCCGCAGTCAAAACTTACAAGATCCGAAAGTTCATGAAGGCTGAGTTCATCCAGTACACTCTGACTAGGAGGGAGCACGACTACATCCACACCCAGGCTGATTTTCCATCTATGTACCCTGAAGAAGTTTTTCTCATCGCCAAGGTGTTTCAGCACAAGTCTGAGAAGCATCCGAAGATGAAGATTGCACTTGAAAGGGCCGGTAACTTTCTTGAGGAAACAATCTGTGACTTCGCCAAAATTGATGCAGACATTCATCCCATCATTTTCAAGATTGCTGACTTGCCACCACTTGACCCTACACTCATTCCTACCGAAGGTTATGAGGAAAGATCCTTAGGTGCAACCAACTATCCTGAGATGGGAGTCATTTTCAAGAGGAAGACTGACAACGTCAAATATTTCATTCCTATGACTGCCATGCATCGTCTCACCAGAAAACAACTTGAGATCTGCCGAAACGCAGTTGAAAAATCCAAGCATACCACTATAGAGGTCAAGTTTGAAATACGTAGAAGAATCAACTGGTTAGAGAACATCAGGAAGTTTTGGTGGATCTTGATCGAGTTCCTTCGACTTGATAGTTGATCAAAGTTAAAGAGGTCACTTAGGGGAAATTATTGAATCAAAAAGTGACCCTCTTGAACTTTAGCAACCGCAGCCTCCAAGCCACCGCAGTCAAGCAATGTCATAAACAATAGTCATTCGAAGTCTTCAGCACCACAGTCATTATTTTTACTTAGATTATTTTGTCTTTTCTGTAAAACACTCTAATGTCAAGTATGCCTTACATGTCTACTCTTAGAGTTGTAAACTTGTCTCTATAAATAGAGTTCATTTCTCATGTAATCAGTACTGTGTGAATCTCTCATCAAATTCTAATACACATCTCAAAGTTCTCATTCTACCTTACTTATCCAATCTTCTTACTCTCATAATCAATCATCATATCTCTTCGGAGCAAGTCACTTGTGACTTAATCACTAAGTTTGATCTCACTTACTAACTTGGATTGAATGCATTCCTTGTTATGAATCTACTTATGTGTATACTTGATATAACAATTGTTTTCACTCACATTCCTTTACCTTTCCGCATCTAACTCACTAACTTCTAACTCTTAATATTATTATTGAGCTAACAGATCCTTCGAGATTAACTATTCCTTTACATACTTGTTCTAACTTTTTTTTCAAGTGTGTCTCAAAGTTTTTTCTCTCAACAATAGGTTCATTGCTTTATTTTACAACAAGTAGACCTGATATCATGTTTTCTGTATGTAATTGTGCTAGGTATCGAGCAAATCCAAGAGAACCACACTTGACTGTAGTGAAAAATATTTTTCATTATCTCAAGGGAACAATTTCGTTAGGAATGTGGTATCCTTCGAAATCAGGAATTTTATTCAATCATTTTTAGATTCAGATCTGGGAGGATGTACGCTTGATAGAAAAATACAAGTGGAGGATGTCAGTTGTTGGACGGGAAACTTGTAAGTTGCCAATCGAAAAAGCAAACATATATTGCAATTTCAATTGTTGAAGCTGAGTATGTTGCAGCTGTCGCTTGCACTTTGCAAATCATATGGATTTAGAGTCAAGTGCGTGACTATGCAATTAATATGAAAAAGATTCCATTGTATTGTGATTCACAAAGTGCGATACGTATTTTTCATAATCTAGTACAACATTCGAAAACCAATCATATTCCACTTCATTATCATTTCATTAAAGACCATATGGAAGATGGAAACACTGAAGTTCATTTTGTAAAAACAACTGATTAGCTTGCTGACATTTTTACAAAACCGCTGGATGAAAAATCATTTGTTAGAATTTTGCAAGGCTTGGGGATGATTGTAGGAAATTGATTTCAAGGACTACTTTCGAAAGAATGACAAAGAAGTGATAAGCAAATGTGTCGATTCAGAGGCAATAATGGTTCATTCAGAGGTTGATAGCATTAACCATTCAGTGGCTACTATTCACGTCCAGGGCTTCGATACGCTTCGTTTTTGAAATTTGGGAAAGAAAACTTTTGCTAGTTTCGTACATTCTTACATTTTTGTTTGTTCGTTAATTCATTTTCTTTTCGAAAAAATCAAAAATACCAAAAATATTTTCGTTAATTTTTGTTCCTTTTGAAAATTCAAAAATACCAAAAAGATTTTCTTTTGTTATTTGTTTTAATTTTCAAAAAGCTCAAAAACACAAAAATATTTTCTTTCTTTTCAAAAATATAAAATCCAAAAAGATTTTTCTTATTTTGTACCTTCTCTATTCTTTCTTAAGTGCAGAACCAACGAAGTTTTACTAGAGTCGTGATTGTGTTTCTAGGGTAAGGTAGATTTTCGACACTTTATACTAGTTAGAATTGGTGGGTTTTGAGCATTCTAACACTTCCTAAGTGTACATACAACCCTAATAACCTTGGATCTATGTTTGTCTAACAATCATGCAAAGTTGTTTTCCAAGGTTATCAACCTATCTAGCATACATGGGGTACAATTTTCTTTGTATAAAAGATAGAACTACATACCTTGTTGTTGAAAGTGTTCCTTGAAACCTTGTGAGCCTAGCACATCAAGTGTGATGCCTCAAATGCTTCACACAACACCAAATGCAAAGTATAAACTTGAGAGAATACTCTAACACACACAAAATCGGCCAATCCCTCTTGTTTCTCTCAGTGTATCGCTTGTGTAGCTGATTTTGGGGAGAGACATGCTCCTTATATAGTGTGTTGCATTAGGTAAAACCCTAATGTAACATGACTCTTCATTTCTCAATCCATGAGTTAAATCCATGGAGCATCCATGGAGCATCCTATGGGTGGAACCCAACTTGATAATCCATGGAGCCTTTTAGCCCATTATATAAGATATGGAAGATTTACATAATCTACCCATATATTTAATTAGTTAGTCTTTTGATCACTTAATTAATTCTAAATTAATTCTTGATCAAAACTAATTAAATAATATTATTAATATATTAGAACTTATAATATATTAATAAACCATACATGTTATTTCTCTCATTTAGTTTATCCAATTGCATGGTGCCATGCAACCCAAATGGACCATGCCGGGTCGGGTCAAGTATTTACCAGAAATAGTTATGGACTTAGACACATTATCCAATAGTCTCCCACTTGGATAAGTCTAATAACTATAACTGCAATACTTTAGGAACCGATCGGCAATCGTAGCTCTTTCAAGGTCTCTCAGAACTGAGAAGATGTTGATACGCCATTTAAGATAAGTGATCATATAATCCTCTGTTCTAGATATCAGCCGGACAAATACATGGAACAATGTCTCACTTATTCTCCAGCAGTTTGTTTCCCGATTTCCGATTTGTTTGACAAAGAACTTAATTGAACACATCAACTTAGTTCTGACTGGGCCCGGTACATAGGTCTAAACAAAATCATCGAGGGGCCTAGATATCAGCTTCTAATCCAAGAAGGAACAGATAAACTTCGACTCATATGCTTGTTCTACCACTCATTGGATTACACACAATAGCACGTTTTATAACATCGAGTTACTAATGCGTTTTCGTACAATCAATGAATAACCAACTCGTAAGTAACAAATCATATCTCTAGGTTTGAAGACTTATATGATATTACCGTCTCACAATCACTCAAGATAAAATTCCATGAAGTGATTCCAGTGAGCGTGGGTTTATTCCAATACTCAGAACTTATGAGCACTCATGATTGTTGTAGCCATGTCCAGCACCTTAGACCTCTGCAACCAATCATGACAGTCTTGATTCATACCTACTTCCTACATTTGATCGACTGTGGAGGTTCGAATAATATGATATACCAAACATAATTATTCTGGAAGTCAAAACATGCAAAAGAAATATAGTAAACGATTGACAAAAGATAGTAACACTTTACTCATAAATAAACACAACTTTTATTCATCATCAATTGTCAATTACACTTTACAAATTTCATAATTTATCTAACTACTAAAACTTATATCATCCATCAGCCCTATGCTCCGAGCATGCTGGAGATGCTTAACCCTACTCAGTCCCATCGTGAGGGGATCTGCTGGGTTCTCATCCGATGATACCCTCTTTGCCACGAGGATTCCTTCTTCTATGCGATGTCTGATAAAATGATATTTTCTGTCGATGTGTCTGGATCTTCCGTGATCCCTTGGTTCCTTGGCTAAGGCAACAACACTTTCACTATCACAGAAAATTTCCATGCGCTCCTTTATAGCTGGTACAACTCCAAGGTCTCAAATGAAGTTCTTTAGCCATATTGCCTCCTTAGCTACCTCGCTAACTGCTATATACTCTGATTCACAAGTGGAATCAGGCACTGTCTCCTGCTTGGAACTCTTCCAAGTGATTGCTCCTCCGTTTAAGGTAAAGACCCAACCCGACTGAGAGCAGAAATTATCCCTATCAGTTTGGAAGCTAGTGTCACTATACCCTACAAGTCTCAAGTCATCACTCCCACCGAGGGTAAGGACCCAGTCCTTAGTCCTCCGTAGGTACTTGAGGATATTCTTTACCGCAGTCCAGTGTGCCTTGCCAGGATTCCCCTGATACCTGCTAACCATGCTCAAGGCAAAAGCTACATCAGGTTGAGTACACGTCATAGCATACATGATCGAGCCTACTGCTGAAGCATAAGGTACTTGACTCATTTCTGCAATCTCAGCCTCGGTAGTTGGGCTTTGTGTCTTACTGAATCTGGCGTTACTCTGGATCGGTAACTCTCTTTTCTTGGAGTTCTGCATGCTGAATCTCTTGAACACCTTGTCCAAGTATGTACTTTGACTAAGTCCAAGTAGTCTTTTACTTCGGTTTCTCAAAATCATTATCCCTAGAATATAGGCAGCTTCTCCTAGGTCCTTCATAGAGAAACACTTCCCTAGCCAGGACTTAACTTCCTGCAGAGCTGGGATGTCATTTCCTATGAGTAGTATGTCATCCACATATAGTAAAAAAAAGCTAACAATACTCCCACTAGCCTTGACATACACACAAGATCCATCTTCACTCCTAGAAAAGCCAAATTCCTTGACCTTTTCATCAAAGCAAGGATTCCATCAGCGAGGTGCTTGCTTTAATCCATAAATGGATTTCTCAAGCTTACACACTCTATTAGGGTACTCGCTGCTGACAAAACCTTCTGGCTGACTCATGTAAACATCTTCAGTCAACTTTCCGTTAAGGAAAGCGGTTTTGACATCCATTTGCCAAATTTCATAGTCATGAAATGCAACTATGACTAACACAGCCCTAATAGACTTAATCTTGGCTACTGGAGAAAAGGTTTCATCATAATCCACTCCAGGAATTTGAGAGAAGCCCTTTGCAACCAGTCGAGCCTTATAAGTGTGTACATTACCATCCATGTCGGTCTTCTTCTTGAAGATCCATTTGCACCCTACAGTCTTACGACCTGGTACATTCTCAACCAAGTTCCAAACTTGATTGTCATACGTGGATTGTATCTCACTATCTATAGCCTCTTTCCATTTAGCAGACTCAGGGCCTGCCATGGCTTCCGTGTAGCTATTAGGTTCATCCAGACCTACTAGTGTCTCATCTCTAATAAGTGTCTCACCTTCCGCAGTAATATGGAAACCATAGTAATGCTCAGGTGCATTCCTAACTCTCGTGGACCGCCTCAGAGATACATACTCGTCAATTGGCTCAATAGGAGTTTCCTCCTAAAGTTCAGGGCTAGGGTTTGAAGTTCCTTCACCGCTTGACTTTTGTAGTTCTTCAAGGTCAATTTCCCTCCCACTGTCTCCTTGGCTTATAAATTCTCTCTCTCGAAAGACTCCTCTTCTTGCTACAAATACCACATTGTCACTAGGTCTGTAGAAGAGATAACCAAAGGATCTTTGTGGGTAGCCGATGAAAATACACCTCTCGCTTCGGGGTTCTTTCTTATCATGAGACTCGCGCCTCACAAAATCATCGCAACCCCATATCTTGATGTGGTCTAGTTTGGGTACTTTACCAGTCCACATCCCATGAGGAATTTTGGCAACTTTCTTTGTAGGTACCAAATTAAGAATATGGGCAGCAGTCTCTAAGGCATACCCCCAGAATGGGATTGGTAGCGAAGCTCGACTCATCATGGAACGAACCATATCCAACAACGTTCGATTACGCCTCTCAGCCACACCATTCAACTACGGTGTCCTGGGAGGTGTCAATTGTGAGACAATCCCACATTCCCTAAGATAGTCAAGGTACTCTAAACTAAGATACTCACCACCTCGATCGGATCGAAGCATCTTAATGTTCCTGCCCAATTGATTCTCGACTTCCTATTTAAATTCCTTAAACCTTTCGAAAGTCTCTGACTTATTCTTGATTAAGTAGACATATCCATATCTACTGTAATCATCAGTAAAAGTCAAATAATAACGATTAGCATCCCTTGTGGCATGATTGAATAGTCCACACACATCCGTATGTACAAGGTCCAACAAACCTTCACCCCTCTCACAAGAACCTGTGAAGGTTGACTTTGTCATTTTTCCAAGTAAGCATGATTCGTAACTATCATCAGACTTTAGGTCAAATGACTCCAAGACTCCATCCTTTTGGAGTTCGCCTATGCGTTTCTTGCTTATATGTCCAAGACGACAATGCCATAATGATGCTTTATCCAAGTTATTATTTTTAATAGAATCAATACACGTCACATTATTTCCTAAGTTATCAACCACAGATACAGTTTCATACACGCCATCACAAGGTACTGCTTTAAAATAAAGAACATTATTAAAGAAAGCATTAATCGAACCAACTTCATTATCAAATGAAAAGGTGAAACCTTGTTTATACAATGCATGAAAGGAAATAATATTTCTTGCCATTTCTGGCGAGTAACAACATTTATTCAAATCTAAATTTAACCCACTACTTAGCGACAAAGTATAAACTCCAATCTTGGTGACAGGTGTAACTTTCCTATTCCCCATGATTAAGTTTATCCTTCCTTGCTCCACATTCTCACTTCTTCTTAGTCCCTGCAAGTCACAACAAATATGAATACCACAACCGGTATCAAGGTCCCAAGAGTTAGAATTGGGTGAGTTATTAGAAATGATAGTGTAAATACCTGCATGGTTGGGTTTAACTTTCCCATCCTTCACATCTTGCTGGTACTTTGGGCAGTTCCGCTTCCAATGTGCCTTTTCATGGCAATAGAAGCATTCAGCCTCTTTTGGGTCAGAAGAAGGAGTGATGAAACCTTTCTTGGTTCCACTTGAAGAAGTGTCATCAAGGGTCCTAACCTTGGTACCCTTGGAAGAACTCTTTCTCTTCTTCCCTCGTCCTTTCCCGATTGCCAAGATAGGGGCAGAGTTGGTAGGAGTAGGAGTAACAATCGCCTTACCCTTAAGACCACTTTCCGTGGTCTTTAAGAGTCCTTGAAGTTTGCTGAGTGTGACCTCTTCCTTGTTCATGTGGTATGACATGAGGAATCGATCATAACATGAAGGTAAGGAGTGCAAAATGATATCTATTGCAAGCTCCTCAGGGAAGTTCACATTTAGCTTCAGTAAACGCTCCACAAATCTTTGCATTTTCTGCATGTGGCCCATGATGGGTTCACCATCCTTCATGCGAGTTGTTATCATGGAGGAGATGATTTCATACCTCTCTTGACGAGCACTTTGATGGTATGTTTCCAACAAGTCTTGGTGCATATCATAGGGGTAGAAATCTTCATAGGATTTTTGGAGATCCGCGATCATAGTGGCCATCATGATGCATGCCACTTTGGTGGCATCTCTTTCATGTGCCCTAAACTCAGCGATCTCTTGAGGAGTAGCAATTGTCTCGTCAATCTCCTTAAGCTCCTTATCGAGGACATATTCCTTGTCCTCGTAGCAAGTAATCATTCTGATGTTTCTGATCCATTCATTAAAGTTGGATCCATCAAAAGTGACTTTCCCACACAAGTTCATAAGAGAAAAGGAGCCACTAGGATTAGCGCCAGAAGCAGCGTTGTTTGCAGACATCTGATAAGAGAAGAAAGAAAGATTAGTTTAGATATAGAGATAGTCCTTAATAAAACACCCAAATGTAGTATTAAGGCTAGGACCCAATCACAATATATTATACTTAGAAGAGGTATGCCATAATCTAAGTAATAACATATTTGAAAGGTAGGTGAATGACGATTCACCAATTTCCACCAAAGCCGAAATATTAAAAATATTTAATTTGGTTCTTAGAAACCCCTAGATTCTTTTGAGATTCATTGAACTTTTTCAAAGGCATGTTTCAATCTCGAGTGTGCCCTCCAAGTTTTTCTGACTGGGATGCCGAGGATCACAAAACTAGGTGTGAAGTAACCATGCAAATTACTTGGTACCCTTAATAAATTACCCCTCAATCGATGTGTCGGTTAACCACACACGCTCCATCAATACTATGATAAATATTAAGTCACCCTTTACCTACCTTGTTAAGTCCATGTTAGTGTGCCGGTTAACTACACACGCTCCACTAACAACTTAGACAAAGTGTAAAGTGTAATTTCATGGATTAGCACCTTATTCACATTTTTCCTAAAGTAACTAAGATTGGGAATTTAATAAAACATTTAGTTACTTTATAATATTCATCATACTTTTAATGAGAATTTGTAAGTCCTTGTCTTACCCGTTCGGCTAACGACCCTCCACCAGTCAAGCAAGCGGTGGGTGAGAGTGGACGCCCATTAAGTTGCCATTTTATAGGCAACAACCTTATACCCACCTTATAGACCGGCTTCGTGAATGAGGCGTACTAGCGGTAAGACGACTTTAATCTTATACATATATATATTATTATTAACTTATAATATTATAAGTATAAGGGTTGAATTTTAACTTTTAAAATTCTAAGGGTTGGAACTAATGTTTTAATCAAGACTCTACTTGTTCCAAAACTTGAGGGCAAGTTTTGTAAACTTTCAAAACTTTTCATTTCTTGTAACTTATGAGTTTATTAGGGTATTAAAAATGAAGACTTTTCATTTTATAACCCATGTGTTCTTTTAATGGTTTTAAAGCAAAGTGACTTTTAGTTTTCCATAACTCGAGGACAAGTTATGGACTACATTAAAACACATAAAGATCATGAATTAATCTACCACATAGGTTACAAATAATTCCTATGATCATCTAAACATCATAAGATCAAGAACATGAATATGAACACTTTCATCAATCAAAAATTACACTTAAAAACTTGTAATTTTGATAACTTGTTGTTGTAAATGGATTAACATGAAAATTACACCAACTAAAACAAGTTTTAAAACACCAAAAGAATTTAGGGTAATACTCCTAGTCCATTTCCAGCAACAAGAACCGAAATTCTGAAAACTACAGCCTCTACTCGTCGAGTGCATGAACTGACTCGTCGAGTAGCTTGCATTTGGTCATGGACTCGTCGAGTCCCCCCATGGACTCGGCGAGTTCATACGGGCAGAAAGCAGAAAACTCGATTTTTCAAGCAGTTTGCACAAAAATCAAACAAGCAAGCCTAGGCTCTGATACCACTGATGGGTTTTGAGCATTCTAACACTTCCTAAGTGTACATGCAACCCTAATAACCTTGGATCTATGTTTGTCTAATAATCATGGAAAGTTGTTTTCCAAGGTTATGAACCTATCTAGCATACATGGGGTACAATTTTCTTTGTATAAAAGATAGAACTACATACCTTGTTGTTGAAAGTGTTCCTTGAAACCTTGTGAGCCTAGCACATCAAGTGTGATGCCTCAAATGCTTCACACAACACCAAATGCAAATTATAAACTTGAGAGAATACTCTAACACACTCAAAATCGGCGAAGCCCTCTTGTTTCTCTCAATGTATCGCTTGTGTAGCCGATTTTGGGGAGAGACATACTCCTTATATAGTGTGTTGCATTAGGTAAAACCCTAATGTAACATGACTCTTCATTTCTCCATCCATAGGTTAAATCCATGGAGCATCCTATGGGTGGAACCCAACTTGATAATCCATGGAGCCTTTTAGCCCACTATATAAGATATGGAAGATTTACATAATCTACCCATATATTTAATTAGGTATTCTTTTGATCACTTAATTAATTCTAAATTAATTCTTGATCAAAACTAATTAAATAACATTATTAATATATTAGAACTTATAATATATTAATAAACCATATGTGTTATTTCTCTCATTTAGTTTATCCAATTGCATGGTGCCATGCAACCTAAATGGACCATGCCGGGTCGGGTCAAGTATTTACCAGAAATAGTTATGGACTTAGACACTTTATCGAACAAGAATATCCCTAGAAGCATGATGCAGCATGTCAACGCAGACCTCCATTGACTCAATGTGTGATTTTGAATGCCATAATGAAAATTTTCATTATGAAAATTTTCATTATGAAAATTTCTTCCCAATCAGGCTTGCATTCACATTAGTCTACTGAGCTACCTAACTCTTCTCAAATGAGTTAACAATTTTCTTTTTGGTCCAAAAATTACAGAGGTACAATTGAACTCATGAAACAACCTTTTTCATGTCAAACATCTAACAGACTTCACACACAATGACATATGTTCTAGAGGTCATTGATCAAACCAATCATCACTTAGACATATCAAAACTTTGTGTTTATGATCTTGATTCACAAGACCGTCATGAAAGTGAGGCCCACTTTTCTAAACTTTCAAGGAATTGACGAAGGACTATGTTCCTAATTTTCACGAAACATTTGTTTCACTACCAATTTTTTTATATTACAAATCGTTTTTGTTTGTTATGAGTGCTCTTGATCAAATGTTCGAAGCCCATAACATTTGTTACGCAACAAGATCCAGCTGAAACTAATTTTTTGTTGAATATGATTTTCATGTGGGTATCAATTCTTTCAATTGTCACTTTCACAGTAATCCAAAGCATACTTGTCACTGACTGCACTGGTCACACAAGTCATTTATGTTACAATTACTCACCTTATGTTTAGGTTGATATGTAACAAAATTTTTAAGCCACCCACGAATTGATTTTCATGTGGGTATCAATTCGATACGCTTCGTTTTCAAAATTTGGGAAAGAAAGGATTCGTTAGTTTGGTACATTCTTACGTTTCCATTTCTTCGTTAATTCATTTTCTTTTTGAAAAATCAAAAATACCAAAAATATTTTCGTTAATTTGTGTTCTTTTTTGAAAAATCAAAAATACCAAAAAGATTTTCTTTTCAAAAATATAAAATCCAAAAAGATTTTTGTTATTTTGTACTTTGTCTTTTCTTTCTTAAGTGCAGAACCAATGATGTTTTACTAGAGTCATTCTTGTGTTTCTAGGGTAAGGTAAAATTTTGACACTTTGTACTAGTTAGAATGTCCTTAGAATCATGATTCAGCATGTCAACCCAAGCCTACATTGACTCAATGTGTGATTTTGAAAGCCTTAATGAAAATTGTCATTATGAAAATTTCTTCCCAATCAGGCTTGCATTCACATTAGTTTACTAAGATACATAACTCTTCTCAAATCAGTTAAGAGCTTTCTGTTTGGTCCATAAATAACAAAGGTACAACTAAACTCATGAAACAACCTTTTTCATGTCATACATATAACACACTTCACTCTCAATGACATATGTCCCAAAGGTCATTGATAAAACCAATCATCACTTAGACATATCAAAACTATGTGTTTATGATCTTGATTCACGAGACCATGATGAAAGTGAGGCCCACTTTTCTAAACTTTCAAGGAATTGACGGAGAACTGTGTTCCTAATTTTCATGAAACATTTTTTTCACTACCAATTTTTTGATACTCCAAATCGTTTTGTGTTTGTTATGAGTGGTCTTAATCAAATGTTCGAAGCCCACGACATTTGTTACGCAACAGGATCCAGCTGAAACTAATTTTTCTTTGAATATGATTTTCATGTGAGTATAAATTCTTTCAATTGTCACTTTAACAGTAATCCAAAGCATACTTGTCACTGACTGCACTGGTCACACAAGTCATTTATGTTACAATTACTCACCTTATGTTTAGGTTGATTTGTAACAAAAATTTTAAGCCACCCACGGAGCCTTGAAAAAGAAGCCCTTCGATACTTCTTTATAAGTAGTCGATTGTAATTCACAGGAAACCACACAAGTTGTTGATTATCTTTCTTAATAATCAACAAAGCTACCTTTGCCCGGGTTTTATCTGCCTTTGTGTCAAAATTTTATTTTTCAACATCACAGATCCCAAATTTTCATTAGTTTGCTTCTTATCTCATTTTGTTGGCACACTGCACACACGAAATCCTTGAGGTTCTGAGTAATACCAACTCAGGGTGATGATTTCGCAAGTCTGGCATATGAATTTGTTTCTAAAACGAAAAATGAAACAGCCTATCCTCCATGCCGAAGGTTTTCGATCTTATCCACTTGGTACTCACGAAGAGTTTTTGAAGTAACTGTTTGCAACATGGTGTGAGTTCCAAGCTACTCTATCTGACATGGCATGTTCAACGACTAATGGTGCAAGTTTCAAGGAATGACGTGGCTTACTCTTCCAAGAAAACATTTCGAATTCAGTTGGGGTTACATATAAAAGGAAGTTATTATCTCCTTTTATAATTACGCGTTCAAATTCTTAGACGATCAAAAAGCCCTAACTTTCTCTATTCATCAAGAATTTCTAAAAACCCTAATCAATGTTGGCTAATCCAACCACCACGACTGAAGAAGTTGTATCGCAACCCATCATGAAGATCCAAAGAACCAATTATCAGGTCGAGGGTGATGTATCACTATACACTGAGGAGTTAAAGATGTTGATTGCTGCTCTTCAACATTTTGTTCTTCATACTGCCATGTTTAACTCCTTTGAAGTTTCGATGACCTGGTTTTCCAAGGCTGGTTCTACTGCTTCTTACAACAAAGCTACTGATGTTATCTCGTTTAATCTGGTCAATGAAAAGAGAATTCATCTCGCAAAGAAGTCGTTTACTCAAATATTGGAGATTCTGAATTCACCTCCATTCTTTAAACCATCCAATGCTCAGATTCTATTCATGTTTAACGAGATGGGTCATCAACCACCACTCATCAAGATTAGTGATTTCAAGAAATCTGGTCTACCTTGCATCTGGAATTTCTTGGTTGGGATATACCTTCCTTGCTTAACTGGGCAAAGTGTAGGGCTTGACAAGGGGAGAATGGAAGTTTATGCTATTGTAGCAGGATTGTATTATGACTTGAATGTAGATTTTGCTACTCAAATATGGAAGGAGTTCGTTAAAAGCTTGGAAAACACGAACATGGTGAAAGGGATTTCATGTGATCGTTACTGGACTTTAATCCTCAAGATGGATTTTGAAAAAGAAGAAATTCACGTTCTTGCAGATGAGGCTAAGGCAGAGTTCATGAAGTATCATTTTCCAAAGACTGTTGAAGATGATTCAGAAGTATTTCCCAATGTTGCTCGAATTCCTGATGGTATGTTGAAGAAAGTTGATCCAACAAAGTCTTTATTGGTGTCATACTTGAAACATGTTAATACTTCAATTGAAACTGGGATTTTGCTAAAAATCAGTAATGAAGGATCGTCTAAGAAAGTTAAGAATCGAAGAAGGGAGATGATGATGTTGTTCACGAAAAGCCATATCTCTATTTGAAATGAAATTATACCTTTAAATACTTGGAATTAACTTAAATATTCTGCAATATAATTTGGGGAAGTTGTTAGTACCAATATCCTCAATCATATCCAAGATCTTGGATCTCTAAAATATCTAAGGATCCTTAAACCTATCCAGGATCCCAGATCATAAAGGAGACTCAGGATCCCGAACATAGATCAGGATCCTAAACATCGCCATTATTATTTACAAACAACTTTAATGACTATATTACTTTTTTATTTACCACATGTGAAGAAATGGTCAACATAGGAATCATTCTCCATGAAGAAACGTTCCAATCACGCTTAAGATCCAGAAATACCAAGTCAAAGCATGTGAAAATACCAGCTTCGCAGGATCCTGAAAATCTCGGACTTATAGTTACTTAACCTAGACTATATATAAACTTGTGGATAACACACAACTAGGCACAATCTTTTGACACCTTACAGACTTAGAGCTAGGCAAACACTTGTAATCGTATTTCTATCATCATCTCTATAATTTACATTCAAATCAATAAGATCATACAAGGAAGGTGATCATTATCACCTCCTAAGGTTTTATGTTGGAGATCCTCGCAAGGATCAATGGATTTCCTTGTAAACTACTCGTGTTATTTTTATCTCAATTTAGTACTCACATTAGTCACAAAACCACAGCCTCTAATATATTTTCGTTGACATCAACTTATTCGATTTTTGACCAAAACAACATGCATGTTGTTTTCGGGTGAAATCCTACCACGATCATCATCAAAAGCGTATGTGTGTATGTTTATGTGTTCATGATCTTTCAATAGAGTGGAGTAGAAGAAGGAGAAAATACAAGAAAAATGGTACAACTAGAAGGAAAAGTGAAGGAGAAATCATTTTTACCTTCACGAACACCACAAGATTATGAAGATTTTGAGTTAAAGAGTATCTTGAGGCTAATTCTACTAAAAAAAATTCATGGAAAGAAAAGATCCGAAGAGAGGATTGAGTGGTAGAAGACTTGGAGTGTGAGAGATAATGAAAATGTGAAGAGTGTGAGGATGAGAACTGTAGGGTCCGTTATGTGTTGCGTCTTGGGCTCATTCATTAGTCCAAATTTTGTTTCCGGATTGGGCCTATCCATCCGTGAGTTATTTTCTAGGGTTTAGTATTTATAGATGCTTGCATGCATCTTAGTACGTACGATTTTGGGAGTCGATCATTCATAGAAATTACTTTTTATCGTTTGTAACCCTAGTAGCCTCTACAACGGAAGTTCTTTGTCGAGCTCTGCTGAGGCTTGGATCTATTGAATCATTCGACGTATTTTGATTCACTCTAGTGTTTGATAATTTTGTTTACGTTTTCGTGATTAACTTGTTTAAGATCTTAACGATCAAAGAGTTGTTAACTCATCAATTGTTTTCAGAGAGGGAGACTATGTAATTCATACACATCTCTTCTGTGAAAGAAGTGATTAGGGTTTATTCTGCATTCATTGATATTTATTGAGCCGTCACTCCATAATTGATGTATCTCACTAATTATTCACCTTGCCCTAATATTATGTATTACAAAGTCTGATCTCATAACAGGTTAAACGATCAAGCATGGACGATTCTCAATCCAATCCTATTAACATCTCTAACAGTATAGAATCAACAACCAAGATTCCAATTCTCTACACTCAAGACTACGTTATTGGATCTGAACATAATGGGTATCTGATATGGGAAGCTATTATATCTGGCCCTTTTGCTCATTCAGGCACATCTAGAATCATTAAAACTCAAAATGAGTACAATGATTTGTTGAAAGATGTGAAAGACGTTGCTCAAGACGAAAAGGAGAAGTTTCAATGCAACATGAAGGCATTGAGACTAATTCGATTCGCTCTTCAATCCGACACATTTCGAGCAGAAACCAGAAGAGGTTGCTACAGAAACATTTGATCATTTCAATCATCTTCTCAGCCAGATGATCAAACATGATATTGAAAGGAAGCTCATCGAACAGAAGGTCACTTTCCTGAATGGCCTAAGATCTGAATGGAGAGTTGTTGTGTCAACGGTTAAAGGACACGAGCAGTTCAAATCGTACTCGTTGGCGCAACTGGTGGGGATTCTTAAATCCCAGGAAAAGACAGTGCTACAAGAGAAAAGCGTGGTTTCAAATTTGGGGTCTTTGGCACTTCTGTCCAAAGGTAAGAGTGCAGCAGAAGACGAAGAGGATTTAAATCTGGGAGACCACGATTTGACAGCTGATGACTATGCTATGACGGTGTCAAATCCCAGAAGGTTCATTAAGAAAAAGTTCCCTACCAACAAAAATCGAAATTGGCAGGGAAGCTACAGCTCTGCAAAAGTGAAAGAGGAGCCGAAGGTTGAAGAATCAAAGAAGGAAGCGAAGGCTGAAGCTGACTCTGGTGTCAGTTTCTTTTATTGTGGTGGGAAAAATCACTATGCAAAAGATTGTGTGTTAAAGAATATGGCAGAGAAAGATGAAGAGAAGGATGAAGAAGCAAGTCTCCTAAAAACACTGGAGGAGATTAATAGGAAGAAAGCTGCTACTAATCCCTCTATGAATGCTCTTATTGTGCAGGGTTCGGTAGATTATGATGAGTTCGGAGGCGTGCAGGTGTGGTCGACTGACTCAAAAGATGATGAAGTGAGAAAGCCTTCTCATGGAAAGGCTTATGTAGCAAAGAGTGGTGAGGCTGATGGAAGATGTCTGATGGTATTAAATGTATCTCAGATGAGGGGATACAACATTGATGGTGGAAATGAAGAGGCCAAGGAGCGAGAGGACTTGTGCTTTACAGCGAAACATCTCAGTGTGCAGATCAGTGAGCTAGACGAACTGATCAAGAAGGTACAATCTATTTTTATTTCATTTTAAATTCCACAAAAATCATATGAAAAGTAATTAAATAACTTGAATTCAAGAATTTCAAATCCAGATAGTTGTTTCACTCAAACACGGGTCACAAATTCTAATCTAACTGACCAAATAAGCAGGGTGTCATCCAAGAGTGAGGAGTGAAGGATATGGATAGAGCAGAAAGAGTTGGAGCTAGTTAAGTCTAGGGATGAGAACATTTATTTGCAAAGAGACAATCTCAAATTATGAAAACAGAGGAATGTTTTTTGTTTAATTGCCAAAAGGCTTTATGCTAACATTACTCAGCTGCATTTAAACTGTGAAATAGGACAAAAGATACATCACATGATTTTATCCTTCCTTGAGTTTAAGGAGGATGAAATCGATGCCAAAGCATACAACTATGAAAGTGTTGTATCTTCTGATGATGTCAATCCTACTTATATGTATGGTCTGGACAAAATTGAATCTTTTATAAAGTCCAAAGACCATAAGGATATTCTTAAAAATCTTTTGGATGAAAATGATAAGTTGAAACTCAGGGCCGAAACCATACAAAAATTTGACTCATTGAGTACCAAATTGAGTTCAGAAAATAAAATTGATGTTGAAAATGCATCTGAACTTAATGAGGACGATGACATGAGTGTTCCGAGTTCATTAGGAGCAAACCTGAAAACCACAAAAACCTGATTTCTGAAAATTATGTGGAATTCGCTCGTTTGTCTAAAACTAAGTTCCCAATCCTTAAAGAAAAGGTCGTTATGTTTCAAAAGGTTAGAACAACTCCCAATCAGGTTTATAAGGTCACAAGACTAACCGAACATCAGACAGCCGAAGTCACTGCCATAGTGAATGAAGCTAATGAAGATGGTTGTGATGAGTTTTTCTGGTCTGCGCCAATAGACAACACAGATGAAATAGTCGGTTTGTCGGAGCGAACATCATGGAAGGCCAAAGGTAGATATATGCCCGAACCTCTGAATAAGCCTACCAACTTTGACGTACCAAGTTCTAGTGGCACAAAAGAGATTCCAGTGGAAGAAGTCACCTCAACTAGCAAAACCTCTTCCATGAAGAGTGAACCTGTTACTAAGAAGCTGAAACAAAAGGCAAATATCCACAGACAACCAAAACAGGTGAAAAATCAAAAGCTGCAGAGAAACTTGAGATACAAGAAAAATCTCTCAGAGCGAAAGAAGTTTTGGCGCTCCCAAAATCCTCACTACACTCACTTTGACAAAAATTCTAAGTCAAAAGGAGAAGAAAACAAGAGTAAAAGGAACTTCGAATCACCGATTCAAAAGAACCAGAGGAAGACTTTCGGGGCACAGAAAGAACAAAACCAAAAGGATAGGTTCAGTCCCGAAAGTAACAACAACCAAAAAGTTGGTTTCAGTCCACCAAAAAACAACAGGCAAAGACCAGATTTCAGTCCGTCAAGCTTTTACAATAAAAGAACTAGTTTCGGGCCACCAACCTACAACACCTGAAAATCCAGCTTCGGTTCATCTTCAAACAGCAACCGAAGGTCCAGGTTCGGTCCCTCAAATGACCACAACCGAAAGGGTCATTTCGAACCTCAAGTCAGGAAAGAATCTCATTCTAATATCTTTTCCTCTAATTCTTCTTGTTCTCAATCTTCTTCTAAGCCTAAGTTTGGTCCTACACCAAATTCAAGATCGTCAAAGGATTTCAAAGGAAAAAGGAAGATTTCCTCAGCAAATGAAGACCGAAAGCAGGCTAAAGTCCAAACAGCAGAACCTGAATCCAAAATATCTGCATCTAATACTAATAAAATCAAAGTGTTTACTATTAAAAGGAAAGATGAAACAACCTTAATAAAACGAACATATCTCGTTGATGTTGCTCTTACTATTCCTGTTTCTGTAAAAGGCTCACGTGGACCCAAGAAACTTTGGGTTCCTAAATCTGCCTAATTTTTGCAGGTTATTAGTGACGAGCAGTTTGACGAAGAATGGTACATAGACAGTGGCTACTCACATCACATGACAGGAAGGAATGAAGAGCTAAGGGAGTTTCGTTCTCTTCAAAATGGTGGCGTATGTAGAAGGGTTGCAGCATAATCTCATCAGTGTATCTCAACTGGTGGGAGGTACCGGTCTCAAAGTCTCGTTCGATGACGAAGGTTTAGAAATTATAGAGAAGAAATCCAACAAAGTCATTCTCAAATCAGATCGAAAAGGTGAAATGTTCCCTCTGAATCTCAGACCAATCAAAGTTTATCCAGCCATATGTCTTTTGTCCAAAGCTCATTCAGACGAAAGTTGGTTGTGGCACCAAAGGCTTTCACATCTCAACTTCAAAGACATCAACAAGCTTGTCACCGGTGGTCATGTTCGGGGTCATCCATTGCTTAAGTTCGATCGAGAACACTTATGTGCGGCATGTGAAATGGGAAAAGAAAGTCGTCAAAGTCACGCAACCATCATGAACACCAAAGTTGTTGAACCACTTGAGTTGCTTCACATTGAATTATGTGGTCCATCATCAATCGAGAGCATTGGCGGTAACAAGTATATCCTTGTTATTGTTGATGACTTCTCACGGTTTACTTGGGTATTCTTTCTAAGGCACAAATTTGAGGCGACTCCCAAGCTGAAGATCTTTATCAAACAAGTTGAAGTGAAACTGAGGAAAGTCGTTCGAAACATCAGGAGCGACAATGGACTGGAATTCAAGAACAAAGAATGTGAAGATTTCTTAACTGAAAAAGGCACCAGTCACAATTTCTCAGCCCCCTATACACCTCAACAGAACGAAATTGTCGAAAGGCGAAACCGATCCCTATACGAGGCGGCCCGAACCATGTTGAGCTTTGCTTTTCTTCCCTTATATTTCTGGGCTGATGCTATTGCTGCAGCATGTTTTACTCAGAATAGGTCTTATCTCAACAAGCATTTCTCTCTCACTCCGTATGAGATTATTAACAACAGGAAGCCGAATGTCAACTTCTTTCACATGTTCGGTTCCAAGAGCTTCATCTTCAACTCCAAAGAACATCGCAACAAGTTTGATGTCAAAGCTGATGAAGGAATCTTTTTGGGATATTCTCTTACTTCAAAGGCTTACAGGGTTTTGAATAAGCGTTCTAAAAGAATTGAAGAAACCTATTATGTGACGTTCGATGACAATTACGTCAAGAAGCTAAAGTCTACCGAAGAAGCAATTGGGGAGATTTTCTCTCAAACAGGTCAAGTCACCGCCTCAATTGCCAATTTATTTGACCAGTTCATAGACTTATTTGATGAACCTGAGAAAGCCACTCTTTCGGAAGCCAAGGCAGCAGAATACAAAATCGATCACCTTAAGCAGATTATCGAAGATGCGGCCAAAAAAATGGGAGAAGGAGAACCAGTTCTAAACGAACCTCCCCAGAGCGGTACTTCAAAGGCTTACAGGGTTTTGAATAAGCGTTCTAAAAGAATTGAAGAAACCTATTATGTGAC
The DNA here is from genome assembly GCF_051521515.1 of Lactuca serriola. NCBI lineage: Eukaryota > Viridiplantae > Streptophyta > Magnoliopsida > Asterales > Asteraceae > Lactuca > Lactuca serriola. The sequence goes on from NC_136409.1 coordinate 66,526,425, forward strand.
GTTCGATGACAATTAAGTCAAGAAGCTAAAGTCTACCGAAGAAGCAATTGGGGAGATTTTCTCTCAAACAGGTCAAGTCACGGCCTCAATTGCCAATTTATTTGACCAGTTCATAGACTTATTTGATGAACCTGAGAAAGCCACTCTTTCGGAAGCCAAGGCAGCAGAATACAAAATCGATCACCTTAAGCAGATTATCGAAGATGCGGCCAAACAAATGGGAGAAGGAGAACCAGTTCTAAACGAACCTCCCCAGAGCGGTACTTCAAAGGCTTACAGGGTTTTGAATAAGCGTTCTAAAAGAATTGAAGAAACCTATTATGTGACGTTCGATGACAATTACGTCAAGAAGCTAAAGTCTACCGAAGAAGCAATTGGGGAGATTTTCTCTCAAACAGGTCAAGTCACCGCCTCAATTGCCAATTTATTTGACCAATTCATAGACTTATTTGATGAACCTGAGAAAGCCACTCTTTCGGAAGCCAAGGCAGCAGAATACAAAATCGATCACCTTAAGCAGATTATCGAAGATGCGGCCAAACAAATGGGAGAAGGAGAACCAGTTCTAAACGAACCTCCCCAGAGCGGTACTTCGGTCGAGGGGGAGAATCAATTCTATTCAAATCAACAGGACTCACATATTCAAGGGGAGAATCCAATCTTTGACGCACCCGAATGTCTAGTAGCACCCGATAGCCCAGCTACACCCGAAAGTCCAGTAGCACCCGAAAGCCCAGCTACACCCAAAAGTCCAGTAGTGCCCGAAAGCCAAGCTACACCCAAAAGTCCGGATCAGCCTGAAAGCCTAGTTGAAGAAATAATTTTTGGGTCAAACCCAAATAATTTGTCATCTGTCGAGGGGGAGAATTTTGATATGCTCTACAACGATGATACATAATCAGAATTAGAAGAAATGGTGAATGATGAATTGGATCTGTCCTATGACCTAAATTATCCTTCTCTCACCAAATGGACCAGAGATCATCCTGTATCTCAAATAGTGGGTGACGCATCAGAGAAAGTTCTAACACGTTCACAACCGAAGGCGAAACAAACTGCTTTATTCTCCAAAGTAGAGTTCTGCATGTTTAATTCTTTCATATCCAAAATTGAGCCGAAGACCGTCAATTTTTCCCTTGATCATTCTGATTGGGTGCAAGCAATGCAAGACGAACTCAATGAGTTTGAAAGAAATAAAGTCTGGAGACTCATTCCAACACCAAAAGATGCCTCGGTTGTCGGTCTTAAATGGGTGTTCAGGAACAAAATGGACAAGGAGGGGAACGTAATCCGGAATAAGGCTCGGCTTGTGGTAAAAGGATACTGCCAGGAAGAAGGAATTGATTACAAAGAGACATTTGCTTCGGTTGCAAGGCTGGAATCCGTTCGAATATTTTTTACCTATGCTGCACACAAGAATTTTGAGGTCTACCAGATGGATGTGAAGTGCGCTTTTCTGAATAGGGAACTTGAAGAAACTGTGTACGTGGAGCAACCTCCTGGTTTCGTGAATGAAAAGTATCCAAATCACTGCTACATCTTAGATAAGGCGGTTTACGGTCTGAAACAAGTACCTAGGGCATGGTATGAAACTCTAACTAAAATTTTAAAGATGTCTAAATTCAAACAAGGTTCGGTTGACCCAACCTTCTTTCGTAAAATGGAAGGTAACCACCTTATGATAGTTCAAATCTATGTCGATGATATCATCTATGGCTCAACGAATCCTAGCCTCACAGCTGAATTCAGAAAGTTGATGGAGACAAAATTTGAAATGAGCTCAATGGGTCCGATTAACTTTTTCCTTGGTTTAAATATTAGACAGGTAACTAAAGGCATCTTTATCAACCAGGAAGCAAATACCAAGACTCTTCTTGCTAAATTCGGCATGATGGGAGATTCAAAGGTCAAAGTCCCTATGGCATTTGGTACCAAGCTCACACCATCTTTGGAAAAACCGGCAGTTGACATAACGCTATATCGCCAAATGATTGGTTTCCTAATGTACCTCACAGCTAGCAGGACTGATATAATGTTTTCTGTGTGCTATTGTGCCAGGTTTCAAGCAAATCCTCGTGAACCACACATGCTAGCAGTGAAGAATATACTCCAGTATTTGAAGCGAACCACCTCTCTCGGTCTCTGGTATCCCTCAAACTCAGGTTTCTTTGTTCAACCCTACTCAGGTTTCTGAGAGACCTTGAAAGAGCTACGATTGCCGATCGGTTCCTGAAGTATTGCAGTTATAGTTATTAGACTTATCCAAGTGGGAGACTGTTGGATAAGGTGTCTAAGTCCATAACTATTTCTGGTAAATACTTGACCCGACCCGGCATGGTCCATTTGGGTTGCATGGCACCATGCAATTGGATAAACTAAATGAGAGAAATAACACATATGGTTTATTAATATATTATAAGTTCTAATATATTAATAATATTATTTAATTAGTTTTGATCAAGAATTAATTTAGAATTAATTAAGTGATCAATAGAATAACTAATTAAATATATGGGTAGATTATGTAAATATTCCATATCTTATATAGTGGGCTAAAAGGCTCCATGGATTATCAAGTTGGCTTCCACCCAAAGGATGCTTCATGGAGTTAACCCATGGATTGAGAACTGAAGAGTCATGTTACATTAGGGTTTTACCTAATGCAACACACTATATAAGGACCATGTCTCTCCCCAAAATCGGCTACACAAATGATACACTAAGAGAAACAAGAGGGCTTGGCCGATTTTGAGTGTGTTAGAGTATTCTCTCAAGTTTATACTTTGCATTTGGTGTTGTATCAAGCATTTGAGGCATCACACTTGAGGTGCTAGGCTCACAAGGTTTCAAGGAACACTTTCAACAACAAGGTATGTAGTTCTATCTTTTATACAAAGAAAATTGTACCCCGTGTATGCTAGATAGGTTCATAACCTTGGAAAACAACTTTGCATGATTATTAGACAAACATAGATCCAAGGTTATTAGGGTTGCATGTACACATAGGAAGTCTTAGAATGCTCAAAACCCATCATTTACAACATGGGATACACTGAGATTCTAACTACAGTTACAAAGTTCAAGAAATCTTGTCTTCCTCCACAGTGGAACGGGTTCTTCACGGTGCTGTTCAAGGGTTTGTCAGAAAGAACTGCAGGTTTTGACGGGGCTAGCTGTATGTTTATGATGATTCTCTATAGGTTATACCACCACCTTAATCTTGACTACGGCTCTGTGTTATGGCAGCAGTTGATCTAAAGTCTTGCCTCTACTTCTCGCCATTCTGAGATTTCTTATGCCAGATTCTGGACACTGGTCACAAAGTGGGCAATGGACAAGTATCATGTCCCTGTAGTTGCTAATTCTCCACTCTCCTTTATCGGTGTTTTCCACACAACGAAGATCATCGTGATTGATTCTTCCAAGTTTCAGTTCGTTGGCTCAATCCCTGAGTCAATGTATGCATGTGATCCAAGGGATAGTCGCATCATCAAGACTTACAAGGATTTTCTTCATTCAGGCCCCAGAGAGCTCACTCCAGAAATGATTCAATCTATCCACGACGCTGACATGCCTGCTCCCAGGGGCAAGAAACAAGAAAAGGGGAAAGACTAGAAGGTTGTCAAAGGAGCGAAAGGTCCTTCTCCAAGGAAGCGAAAACCTTCGAAGACATCTCAATCACCTCCACCAAAGAAGAGGAAAACACAGCCCAGGCGCAAACTAATTCTTGCCTCTTCCTCCAGTGAATCAGAGGATGAGAGTTCAGACTCAGAGGAGTCGCTTCGAGGTAACACTCCTCCCCGTTCACCTTCACCTGAGGTACCCGTTTCAACTAAACTTGTCTCTCCTCCCCCAATCTCCATCTCTATTTCCATTTCCCCCATAACATCCACTACTCATATACCACCCACCTCTATCCCTGTACCACCTCCTATTTTCTCAGAAGCTACGACAACAACCACTATTGGAGTTCGAACCAACGTATCTGATACGGGGGCTCATACTTCAGCACCCAAACACACACCTGCTACTGAACATACTTCCACACCCGAACCCACTCCCACAACTGAACCTCCACCTTCGCCTTCCTCTCCCAATCACTCAGCAGATAACGAGCCTGTTCTTGGAGGAGAAGACATGACTTTTGAATCTGTCTACTATAGTCCGTACCAGGTTCAAAGTGATGATGACGATGATGCTCCTATCACTAAAAAGCATCTTAAGGAACTTCATGAGAAAATCGCCAGTCTTATCGCTTCCTCCTCTTCCTCTCGGTCCACTATCTCAGAGGCTGCCATTTAGGGCTAGTTGATTCGTTCACCAAGGCACATGAAGCCTCAATCAACTCTGCCACTGCTGCTATCGGCGCATCTACCAAGGCGTGTGTTCCTGCGACCGAAAAAGTTGAAAAACTATTTGTCGATGCTAACAATATTTTCAGTCTTTACAGGGAGCCGCTGAATCCAATGCAGCGAAGGTTGACTCTCTTGTCGAGAAGCTGGTCACTTCTCTTGCATCAGAACAACAATTCTTTGCCAGTCTTCGTCAGTCACTTGAAGCTGACAATAAAACCTTACAGGCGACTGTTGAGGAGCGCTTGACAAAGCTGCAAGAAGATATTGCTTCAGAAAACTCCGTGATGGATGCTCTTGCTTGCAAGACCACTGCTCTAAAGGTACAGAGTCTTCAACTTTTCCAATCAGAAAAGGAGGTTGCATCTCTCCGATCTAAGCGAGCGGTCATTTCTACGTGTGTTTCGGATGTCCACGCCGCCCTCTCCAACATTCTTGAAGTGCATGATCCTATCATGAACTATTCTGTGAGGCGCACTCTAGCTGAGAAGCTTGCTCCCACCCTTGACCTACTCAGCAAAATTGAAGGGCTTCCTGAGTTCATGGCTCATCCAAAACAAGGGGGAGAAGATGTGTCTCAACCGCCTTCTACTTCTACATCAACTAAAGCAACCGAACCTCCTCCAACAGGTCAAGCTTTAGGTTTGGGTGCTAAAGATAAAGGGAAGAAGATTGTTGAAGACAGTGATGGTGATGATGATAAAGAGACCATCGCTGATCTCTTGAAGAAACAAGGCCGAGAAAAGGATTCAGACATGAGTGCTCGTGTTGCCAGAGAGGCCGAGGTGAACGAAAGAAAAATGAAGGAGGCTCATGATCTCCTTGAGAGTCAAAAAGCTTTATTTCCTCTGTGGACTCTCGAGAAGCATCCTATGGCTCGAACCATTGATTTCCTTGGACAAGGTCAACTCTGTCGACTCTCAGTTTGATATGCCCTTGACCCGGAAGGCCTTCATATTTCATGCATTCTCCCATGTTGCTGATGTCCCTCATCCTCACCCGAAGGTTGATAGGGAGCTTGTTGAATTCTATCTGAGGGCTGCTCAGCCTCAATATCAGACATGGAGTGCTCAGAAGATCATAAACGTTCGGGTCCTTAAACCTTTTCGGGAGGGAAACTTCACAAACGTTCGGTTCAAAGTGCTGAGGGGGTCTGCTAAAACAGAACATGCTATTTCACTTGCTGATCTTCCCAACCTGAATCCACATGATTGGATCATCTTGCACAACATCCTCCTCACCAACAAAGTTGAATATGGGCCAATCATAGATCACTTCAAAAGGATGTTAGTTTGCTACATCATGGAGGTCGCCAAGATGGATCAGGAGATTGCAATTATTTCAAGAAAAAGCCCACCATCTCTCCAATTGGCTCTGCAAGCGATCTGAATAAAATGCAGATGGGGAGGATCGACCCAAAGCGGAACTCAATCATGTTCACAAGGAACGAAGGCCAAAAATGCCTGTTCGCCTTGGCAGACAAGCATCTATACACCACTGCGTGCTTGGAACATGTTCTGGGGATCATCAATCGATGCAAGCAGAACTCTGATAATGACAAGAAATACTTCGATGATATGATCTAGTGGTACATTCACTTCAGAAAAACCATCCTTGCCCTTATTCCTAGTCTGTTCGAAACCACAAATAAAGTTCCTGCAGCTGGACCCAGCAAGCTGAAGTAGGACCTCGCTCCAATTGACGCAAAGAGGGAGATTGTAGGGTCCGTTATGTGTTGTGTCTTGGGCTCATTCATTAGTCCAAATTTTGTTTCCGGATTGGGTCTGTCCATCCGTGGGTAATTTTCTAGGGTTTAGTATTTATAGATGCTTGCATGCATCTTAGTGCGTACGATTTTGGGAGTCGATCATTCATAGAAATTACTTTTTGTTGTTTGTAACCCTAGTAGCCTCTACAGCGGAAGTTCTTTGTCGAGCTCTGCTGAGGCTTGGATCTATTGAATCATTCGACGTATTTTGATTCACTCATGTGTTTGATATTTCTGTTTAGGTTTTCGTGATTAACCTGTTTAAGATCTTACCGATCAAAGAGTTGTTAACTCATCAAGAATAATGATTATGTGTTCTGGAAAGTGGAAGAGTGCATTGGGAGAGGGGAGACTGAAACTTGAATGAAAGAGGCTCCTCTCCCTTTTTTTATAAAATCCCTCCCCCCCCTTTTTTTATAAAATTATCCAAATATATATTTGTCTAGTTTTTAGTTCATAAAACTCTTGGATATTTAAACTAATAATTAAGGATATATGTTGATACTTTAAATAATATTTTACTTGATTATATTTTCCTAATTTTAATTATTATAATATATTTATTATAAGGTTTATAATAAGTTTTATAGAATTTTTGAGGTTGAAATTTTAAAATTTAGGGTTTTAGGGCTTTTAGTGTTTTGTGATTTACTAAATCTTAGGATATCAAAATAATTTGAAATTTTGAGACTTCAAATTATTTTACAATCATATAACTCTTTTATAGTTATAATAATGTTTGTAATTCGTTTTTGTCAGTTTATTGGCATATTTATGTAGTGGCTCCAAGATTCAAGTGAAATTGAAGAACCAAGTATAGTAATCATAGTTTCAACTTTGACTTAAGTTCCTACGAGACTCGGACCTAATTTATACTACTAGGTTAAGTGCATGATGTGTCTACATGAATATACAAAAACGCTCGAGTCAAGGAATGACCCGAATTTCGGTAGTTGTTACAGTTAAAGTAGAAATAGAATTCATATATCAATGTGAAATGTAAGTATACTATCACTCGTTTCTAATTGCTTCCTAGTTTCTAGTAGGGTATGGCTTAGCCTCTAGCTACCAAGAATAGCATGTGTCGTTCCTATACATGTAACTAAGTTTATTCAAATCTAGAACTATCTCAAATATTGACGGTTGTCATAGTTCCCCAGTTGAAAGAATTTTGTCCCGAAATTCAATTCGTGACGTATTCTATTAGAACTTAACTGAATACAAGTGTATAGTTGAAGAGTTGGTGACTTGAAGAACCTTGGATTAACTCCTCAACGGAGAGTGAAATCCTTTAGTTATTATCAGGTTAGTGTTTCCCTAATTTAAGTTTTTCCGTCAAGATTGTAGGGATTTAGAATCATGGAAACCATGATCTAACCATGGAAACCTAGTTGAAAAACACTTATAAGTTTTTCTAAAACATCAATTGCATTGAGTGTGATGTCCACATGAATCCTTAAGTCGCGTTCTAAATTAGCACTCAGTGTAAATCCGCCGCCTAATAAAGAAGAGATTAGGGAGAATTTCCTCGCTTTCGGGTTGGCTATTATATCTTAAAAATGTATATTCCAAAATACGAAGAGGTAGTTATTTTTGGTCAAAAATCAACTGAAGGGATATCAACCAAATTGTATGCGAGGCTGTGGTGTTGTAAGTGAAGTTACTAACGAACTTAGAACAAGATTACACAAGAGATTTACATGGAAAGCCCTTGATCCTTGTCAGGATCTCCGACATAAAGCCTTGGGAGGTGATAATGATCACCTGCCTTGATGATCTTATTGATTGAAATGAATAATTACAAGGAAAATATAATGAATACGAGTATGAGTGCTAGTGCATTGCCAAAAAATCGTGTGTTATATGATGAATACAAGTGATATATATATATATATATATATATATATATATATATATATATATCACTTGTATTCATCATATAACACACGATTTTTTGGCAATGCACTAGCACTCATACTCGTACATATGTATATATATATATATATATATATATATATATATATATATATATATATATATATATATATAGTCTAAAGCTAATAAGAAGAACTCTGAAAATTTTGGGATCCTCCAAGATCAACATATTGTTGTTGCATGACTTGGTCCTCCGGGTCTTTTGCATGGCTGTGATGACTATTACTTGAGAATATAACTTTGACTGGTTCTTTCTGCACATGTGTGAATGACAAAAGGATATATAGCGGTTATATATATATATATATATATATATATATATATATATATATATATATTAAAAAATATTAGTCAGGATCCTGGAGTATATTTGGGATCTTGAAGTTCGAGGATCCTGAGCTTTTAAGGATCCCCTAAACTTAAGTATCTCATAGTAGTTTCGAGATACAAGCCCTAACAGTAGCATGAATGAAAGAGAAGAAATCGAGGGTAAGTTCCTAAAGATACTTAATAAAGGTAGGAAATGAAGTTTTGGCACATCTCAAGTGTAAATAGTATTTATGTGTCGTCTACAAAAATAAATTATGAAATGGCCGAGGATTTCCGAAGATATTTTTACTACTATCGTTACTGTCACTGCAATAAAACCATATTCGAAGAATATATATACTTAGAGGGTCATTATTGCAAATGAGGGCGATGAAGTTTTAAGATAAATTAAGTCACATTATCTAGTGAGCATTACAAGTGTTTAAAAATGATAAGAAGTCTCACTTTTATCAAAATGTGTAATAATTCCATAAGAACGAACATATATGTGTGGCATTCAAATGAAGTAGTAAAATAATGAAGAAATTTGTTAAAGTTAAAAGTTTAAGTCATCAATGAGGGAAGTTATACATAAATATTTAGATTACCCTTTCGAAAACAAGTTTTTGAAAAAAAAAAAGAAAGTTGTAAAAATATCGGTTATTACAAATGATGCATTCTTAATTTAGTGACGCTAAGACAACATTCGTTTGGAGGATAGGTAATCGTAACATTTAAACCTTTTTATGTTTTAAATGAAAAGAAGAAACATAATAAAATGTATTCTTCACATATATTTTCTTGATTTAGAAATATGATAAGCATAAGGGTATTCATCTTGTGTATTGATTGTAAAGAAAATACAATGAAAATTGCATTTTTAATCAAATTTATAAATTTAGAATGAAAGAACAAATGAAAATAAGGATTAGTCATTTACAATAGATTTCATAATGAAACAAAATGTATATGATAAAAGGCATAGTTGAATATATGAAGGTTGGCCAAGTCGAAATTAATAGCTCGGAAAGAAAAAGTAGACTTCTAGTCTACATGCATATGAATATGGTACTAAAGGAAGTAGTTTAGACAAGAACCAATTTAGACCATGCATTCTATTATTATTATGTGTGTGTGAGATCTCAAATCAGATAGAGATCTAGAATTCAAGTGCATGGGAAATAAAAGGATGGTAGTAGCAGCAATGATTGCTATTGTTAAAATTATAAGAACAATACTTGTAGGTATATTTAAAACTACGTTGAGATGTATTTTGAACTTCAATCTTTGATGTATGTTGGTGATTAAATAGACATCTGTAAATTTTAAACTGTTTGGTAATAACTTATATCCAATTTTAAAATGTTTACAAATGTAGTCAAAATCCATGAACACGTCAATTAAAAATGGCAAAATCTACCTTGTGGTGGAAAAACCCTTCAAATGTGTCCAAAGCTTTAAAAGAAAATTTAAAAAATTTATTTTTAAATAACATTGATAAATTTTACTTAAATAAATTTTAGAATAAATAAATTTTTTTTGAAGTTATTAATTTAATCACAATTTAAAATTTTGGATTTATTTAAAATATCGTAGAGTCAAAATGTCTTGTAATATGTCGAAGTCTAATATGTCGAAGTCTGTGTATTTGTCATTTCGTATGTTTTCTATATATTTGCTAAAGCATCTTGTTTATGAAGCGTAATGTCTAGCCTTAGTATTTTTTGTACATTCGACCTCCTATAAATAGCAGCTGAACATAGAGTTAGTAGTAAAGTTTTCCCATTTTTACTATCGTTTTGTACTCTTGTTCATTGGAAGTAATATGAGCTAAAACAAATCATATTTACTTTGTGTGTTCAGATTACATCGTTTTTACTCTGATTTGATTCTTATACTCGATTAAACATTTCTACAATTGGTATTAGAGCAGGAATCAACACTGCATAGATCTGATTTTCAATTGAATCTCTAGTTTTTGAGTCCCGAATGTGTCTCAAAAGTTTTCGCATTGTTAGATTCTGAAAATCCTCTCTGATCTACTTTTTTGATTTGATTCGCCGTTTGAATTGTGTGATCGAGTAATCGATTTTGAGTTTCTAATCAATTCATACAGCCAATTTCAAATTTCTTCAAGTTTTTCTGAATAATCTCATCCGTACGTTAATGGCGAATTTCAACATGAACATGATGACTTCATTCTCTCATCTGTTAGCATCTTCTACGAAGATTCCTATGTTGATTCCAGTGTACTATGATCAATGGGATGGTCAAATGGAGGATTATTTGAATGGATTGGACGAGGAACTCTGGAGTTGCATTACAGGTATCGCTCAACCTCCATCGAATGTTCAAACTATTGGATCATCTGGATCTACACCTGCTGTTACTGATCAATCCACCATGCTAAAGAACAACCAAAAGCATTGTTTGAGAGGATTGTGAGGTGCATTGTCACCTGTTGTTTACAATTACGTTCGTGGTTGTAAAACTGCAACGTTATTTGGAATACTCTTAAGGAAAATTATCAGGGTAGCAAGAAAACGAAGATAAATTCTGTTAAACAGTGTCTTGTGGAGCTGAAAGAATTCACACAAAAAGAGAATAAAACGATTAAATTTTACTATGATCGTCTTAATGAACTGATCTATAGATGCAATTGTTATGGAATCACAAGGTCATCAATGGAGTTCAATCTCACTTTTGTGTTGGGACTTCGTACGGAATGGAGGAGTGTCAGTATGATGGTGAAGAATCAACAAAGCTTCGATACTTCATCTCTGAATGATTTCTATAATCAGTTAAAAACTAAAGAAAGTGAAGTCCATGAGATGGCTGAAGAGTCGAAACTTAGCTTGGAAAGTGCTTTAGCTCTTGTTTCGAAAATGTCTGAGAAAGAAGAAGTTGAGAAAGTTGATTCTGAGGAAGAAGAAATTCTAATGAATTCTGATGATGAAGAGGTTGATTTTTACTCGAACAACCGGGTTAAAAAGTTTTTCAAGAAACCTTTCAACCCCAAGGTGAAGCAAGGTGATGCTAAGTAAGTTTTGTGAATATGTTTGTGCGTGAGTAGGAGAAGAAATTCGAGAAGAATGATGTGAAGGCAACTGAAGCTAAAAGTGAGAACAAACTTAAAGGAGATTCGGGCATTGATTGTCCTTACTGCAACAGAGCAAATCATTTGGCTAATGATTGCATGTTTCGTAAGAAGGAAAAGAAAAAGAATAAGGTCAAGGACGAAGCCTATTATGTGGAGAAATTGGAAGAGGTACGAACAAAAGCTAAAGGGATGCCATTGGTTGCAAGAGGAGAAGGTGAGGAAGATGGCACATATCATATCTGATCTTCAGGATCTGATGACGAAGAGATGCGTAATCTGACACATGGTGCTATGTTCACACAATTTGAAGAGGATGAGGACGAAAAGGTGACTGGTCGTTGTTTCATGACCAAATCTGGTGACAAATCACCGATAACAACAAAGGTACTTTCTATTCTTCAATATTTTAACATTCCCTTACAAGCTTATGATTCTGGAATAATTGCATTTGATGATACTTTTGCTTAGTTTGATACAATTGTGGTGTCTGCTAGTAATGAAGCTAAGAAATTAAACATCCCGGTGCTAGAGACCAAAAAATCTAGATTCAAAACGAAGCACGTTAGAGTATCTGGAATTGAAATTGAATAATTTGAATAATGATATGGATTGTTTAGATCAGGATGTTCGAATGTTAGTTGCTCAAAGAAACATTTGTTGTAATTCAGCAAAAAGATTATATGCAAAATTGACTTCATTACACCATTCATCTGAAATTAGCAAAGAACAACATAGGAAGTTGATAGTTTGTCTTATGATTCTGAGAAAACCATAGAAGAATTCGATAAAGTTCCTAATAATCAATTTGCTTATGGTATTGTTGAAATATATGAATATTTGAATGTTGATGAACTTGTTGAAATAGTGAATGAAACTTTGACCAAAAGTGAACAAATAAAAAATTTGAAAACAACTGAGAATTAAAAACTTGACTCTCAATCTAATTTTGCTGATATCGATGATAATTCTGATAGTATTAGCGAAATCAGTGAAATTGAGGAGGAGGAAAGTATTGATTGTTCTCAGTTATCTGTCATTAATGTCACATCTAAGTCAAAAGGTAATGAAATTTGTAATGATTCAATGGTTGAGGATGACACTGATAGACCCTCTACTTCGAATGTTTGTGACATTTATCATGTGAGTGTAAAAGATAGTCAAATGGATAGTAGTGATGATGAGAATGAAGACAAAGTGTCAGACAATTCTAAACATAAAAGCATGTTTCAAACGAAACAATCAATAAACGAATTGTTGTTGACCAAGTGTTTGGAGACACTGAAAATTTTCAAAAAGTGTTCTCTGAAAAAGGTGCTCATTTTCTAGAAACGAATATTGTGGTGTATCTAAATTTTAATTGTTCATATGATGTTGTATTTCCGAATCAAGTGTTTGTCACAACTGGGAATATTGAAAACATCAAACCGGAGTTCAACAAAATGGTCGAAGAAGACAACAAAAAAACATCAGACAAATGGTTCTTTTCAAATCAAAGTATTGTCGAAAATAATCTAACAAAGAATTCATATGTTTTTCAAAGACAAAAACCACAAAGAAAATGGGTTGAAAAACAAGAAAATACAAAAGAAATTTTGAAACAAGAATCAAATGAAACAAATGAGAATGTGAAACTTAATTCACAAGAATTTAAGGATCTTGTTGAAAAATTTTAGAATGAAAAAGGAATTTCAAGAAGACAGGCTCGAAAGAAAATATTTTGGCAAATTGTGTCCAATGAAAAGCAATCAAAAATACCAATCAAGGAAATGTCTAAAAAAGGGTTGTTTAAATATGTACAAACAAAGTTTTCAACTCGTTCAGATAAAAAGGAAAATTCCGCTCAACCAGTTTCGTCTGACTCTCAAAATAATTCAACGAAGTTTTCAAAATCATCATCTTCAAAGAATTTTCAAACAAATGCTCAAGAAAATAATTTTCATTCAAAAAGACAACAATATTTCAACTTCAAATTCATCTTTTCCTAAAACAACGAACGATCAAAATAAATTTTCTTCGAAGACAAATCGACATTTTGCTAATCATCATCAATTTGAGAACGTTTGAAAATTTGACAATGTTCATCAAGTTGAGAATGTTCAAAAATTTGAGAATGTTCGAAAATTTGAAAATGTTCAAAAATTTAAAAGCGTTCGAAACATTCTAGATAATCAAACATTTTTGAATGATAAATCCAAAAGATCTACAAACTTTACTCTAGAAAAACCAAATTTTCTGAATCCATCTACACAAAAAGCGACTCAAGTTTCATACATACAAGGTTCATCTGGGGTGGAAACAATCAATCATTGGCTTGAGGAAAAAGGGAAAAAGTATCAATCAAGAAAGTTTTCTCAACAACAAATCAAGCAAGCCTATGAATAGTATTTGAATGATACTTCATCTGGAAGTTCATCTTCAAAAGAATCAAATACTCCAGTTCAAAAATGGCGACCGATCTCAAAAGTACAACATACTGAGAAGCACGAGAAGAATATCAGTGAAAATCCAAACCTATCGAAAAATTATGTTTCGATATCCCTAACTGATGATGTCGACTTAATTGATACTTTCAAAACAAAAGTTCAAAATTGGGCTTTAGGTTCTAAATTCCATTCACTTTTTTAAACGATTGACCAAGGACCCAAACAACCATGGGTACCTAAATTCTTTTAATGATTGCAGGTACTGTGTGACCAGCATTATGATGAGAAATGGTATATTGATAGTGGTTGCTCGCGTCACATGATTGGAAGAAAAGAGAATTTGAGATATTTTAGAAGTTTGGAAAATTATGGTGTTGTGAAGTTTGGGAACAATCACAAATGTCAAGTAAAAGATTAGCGGAAAGTAACGAATGGACAGTTTACTGTAAATCGTGTTGCTTATGTAGAAGGTCTTCAACATAATTTGATAAGTGTTTCACAACTTGTTGTGGGCACTGGAAATCAAGTTGTGTTTAGCGAAGAAGAAAGTATTATTTCAAATGTTGAAACGAATGAAGTATTACTGAAATCAAAAAGATATGGGGATATGTTCACTCTTGACATCAAACCTATTATTGGGAAACCCTCAGTTTGTTTACTTTCGAAAGCTCCATTTGATGTTAGCTGGTTGTGGCATCGTCGTTTATCTCATTTAAACTTTCGAAATCTGAATAAGTTGGTAGTAGAAGATCTTGTTCGAGGTATACCTGCTCTAATGTTTGATAATGATACTTGATGTGCATCTTGCAAACAAGGAAAACAACATTAGAAAGGGCATCCAATATTCATAGATTCGAAAATTGTTAAATCGTTGGAACTTCTTCATATTGACCTCTGTAGACCCTCAATTGTTGAAGCACTTAACAAGAAACGGTACAATTTGGTTATTATTGTTGATTTTTCATAATTCACTTAGGTGTATTTTCTCAGGTTAAAATCAGATGTCGCTGAAACAATGATCAAATTTATCAATAGAATTGAGTCGATCCTAAAGAAGAAAGTTCGAAAAATCAAAAGTGATAATGGTTCCGAGTTTAAAAATAATGTGCTTGATTCGTTCTTAACTAAGAAAGAAATTTCGCATAATTTCTCATCGCCATATACACCACAACAAAATGGTGTGGATGAAAGGAGGAATACGTCTCTTCGCGATGCAGCAAGAACAATGTTGACATATGCAAATCTTCCTCAATATCTATGGGCAGATGTAGTTTCGATAGCATGTTTTACTCAAAATCGATCTTTTATTCATCGTTGTTTTAGTATAACTCCATATGAAATCATAAATAACCGAAAACCTAATGTCAAATTCTTTCAAGTTTTTGGTTGCAATTGTTTTATCATGAATCTCAAAGACAATCTTTCGAAATTTCATGATAAGGCTGATGAAGGAATATTTTTGGGATATTCAAATAATTCGGTGGCATACAGAGTATTGAATACACGAACTATAAAAGTTGAAGAGATGTTTAATCTCAATTTTGACGATTACTATGTGAAACAAGTTGAAAAATGTTTCGAACAAAAACCGATTGTTAATGAATCAAATGATAAGTCTAGAATTTGTAATTCATCTGATTTTGATTATGATTTAATTTTTGGTGTTCCAGACAGGGTTGTTGATGCTGAAGTAAATGCTGCTGATAATCAAACTCCTAAATCTTCGAAACATATTGATGATTTGACAATCACATCAGATACTGCTGCTAATGGCGAAAGTATGCTAGATGCACATATGGAGGGGAGCACTTGCATATTCCTTCAAATCATGAGGTGGAGCATCCTTTCGAGGGGGAGAATAGCAGTGTAAATGAAAGTTTCGAGGGGGAGCATCAGGATGACAATTATGTTGAGCGGGAGCATAATGATACTGAAACCATAAATCTTGATCATATGATGAATTTCATGAAGTAATTGATAATGATTCTATTGCAGGATCCGAAAATAAAGAAATGTACGAACATGCACCATTGAAATTTGATCTAGCATATCCACCATTGAAAAAATGGACAAGAAATCATCTAAAAGAACAAGTCATTGGGAATCCACAAGATGGTATTTTGACTAGAGCTCAAATTCGTGCAAAGTATGAGGTACTGGATAGTCATTAAGAATTTTGCATGATTAATGTTTTTATTTCGAAAATAGAAACAAATTCAGTGAAAATTGCAATGGAACACACTGACTGAGTTGTTGCTATACAATCTGAACTTGCTGAATTTGATCGAAACAAGGTTTGGAGACTAATCCCTAAGCCAAAAGATGTTTCGATAGTTAGATTGAAATGGATTTTCATAAATTAAACAGGAAAAGACGATAATATTGTTCGAAATAAAGCTAGGCTTGTAGTAAAAGGTTATTCGCAACAAGAAGGAACAGACTATGAAGAAAGCTTCGCCCCTGTCGCAAGTCTCGAGGCAGTTCAAATATTTTGGCCTATGCAGCTCACAAAGACTTTGATGTTTATCAAATGGATGTGAAATGTGCATTTTTGAATGGACAATTTTGAAGAGACAGTTTATGTGGAACAACCTCCAGGTTTTGTTAATGAAGAATATCCTGATCATGTTTACATTTTAAATAAGGCAGCATATGGGTTAAAACAAGCACCAAGAGCCTGGTATACAACTCTTACCAATTTAATACAACAATCGGAATTGAAACAAGGATCAGTTGACCCCACATTATATCGAAACAATGGAGGGAATCATCTAATACTTGTTCAAATTTATGTCGATGATATTATTTTTGGCTCTATTGACCTTGCTTTGTCTAGTGAATTCAAAAGTTTGATGAAAAGCCAATTCGAAATGAGCATGATGGGTAAAATATAGAAGGAATTTGCTTGAAAAATTTGGAACGACAAATACCACGAAGTTAAGAGTAACAATGGCGGTTGGAACAAGGCTAACACCTTCGTTAGACACATTTGTTGTTGATCTTATTTTATACAGGAGTATGATAGGTTCATTGCCTTATTATACAACAAGTAGAACTGATATCATGTTTTATGTTTGTAATTATGCTAGGTATCAAGAAAATCCAACAGAACCACACTTGACTGTAGTCAAAAATATTTATCATTATCTCAAGCGAACAATTTCATTAGGAATGTGGTATCCTTCGAAATCACGATTTTTCATTCAACCATTTTAGATTAAGATCTGGGAGGATGTACTCTTGATAGAAAAAGTGCAAGTGGAGGATTTCATTTGTATGATGGGAAGCTTGTAAGTTGCCAATCGAAAACGAAAACATGTGTTGCAATTTCAATTGCTGAAGCTGCGTATATTGCAGTTGCCGCTTGCACTTCGCAAATCATATGGATTTAGAGTCAAGTGCGTGACTATGCAATTAATATGAAATAGATCCCATTGTATTGTGATTCACAAAGTGCTATACGTATTTGTCATAATCCAGTACAACACTCGAAAACTAAACATATTGCACTTCGGTATCATTTCATTAAAGACCATATGGAAGATGGAACATTGAAGTTTATTTTTTAAAAACAACTGATCAGCTTGCTGGAATTTTTACAAAACCATTGGATGAAAAATCATTTGTTAGAATTTTGCAAGGTTTGGGAATGATTAAGGCAAATTCAGTTCAAGGACTACTTTCGAAAGAATGACAAAGAAGTGATAAGCAAATGTGTCGATTCAGAGGCATTAATGGTTCATTGAGAGGCTAATACTATTAACCATTCAGTGGTTACTGTTCACGTTCAGGGCTTCGATACGCTTTGTTTTCGAAATTTGGGAAAGAAAAGTTTCGTTAGTTTGGTACATTCTTACGTTGTCGTTTGTTCGTTAATTATTTTTCTTTTTGAAAAAATCAAAAATACCAAAAATATTTTCGTTAATTTGTGTTCTTTTTGAAAAATCAAAAATACCAAAAAGATTTTCTTTAGTTATTTGTTTTAATTTTTGAAAAGCTCAAAAACACAAATAGTTTCTTTCTTTTCAAAAATATAAAATCCAAAAAGATTTTTGTTATTTTGTACTTTGACTTTTCTTTCTTAAGTGCAGAACCAACGAAGTTTTACTAGAGTCATGCTTGTGTTTCTAGGGTAAGGTAAATTTTCGACACTTTATACTAGTTAGAATGTCCCTAGATGCATGATGCAGCATGTCAACCCAAGCCTCCGTTGATTTAATGTGTGATTTTTAAAGCCTTAATGAAAATTTCTTCCGAATGAGGCTTGCATTCACATTTGTCTACTGAGCTACCTAACTCTTCTCAAATGAGTTAACAGTTTTCTGTTTGGTCCAAAAATAACAGAGGTACAATTGAACTCATGAAACAACCTTTTTCATGTCAAACATCTAGCACACTTCACACACAATGACATATGTCCCAGAGGTCATTGATAAAACCAATCATCACTTAAACATATCAAAACTCTATGTTTATGATATTGATTCACGAGACCGTGATGAAAGTGAGGCCCACTTTTCTAAACTTTCAAGGAATTGACGAAGAACTATGTTCCTAATTTTCACGAAACATTTGTTTCAGTACATAAATTTCGATACTACAAATCGTATTTGTTTGTTATGAGTGGTCTTGATCATATATTTGAAGCCCACGACATTTGTTACGCAACAGGATCCAGCTGAAACTAATTTTTCTTTGAATATGATTTTCATGTGAGTATCAATTCTTTCGATTGTCACTTTCACAGTAATCCAAAGCATACTTGACACTGACTACACTGGTCATACAAGTCATTTATGTTACAATTACTCACCTTATGTTTAGGTTGATATGTAACAAAATTTTTATGCCATCCACGAAGCCTTACAAAAGATGCCCTTCGATACTTCTTTATAAGTAGTCGATTGTAATTGACAAGAAACCACACAAGTTGTTGATAATCTCTCTTGGTAATTAAGAAAGAAACATTTGACCAGGTTTTATCTGCCTTTATGTTGAAATTTTATTTTTCAACATCAAAGATCACAAATTTTCCTTAGTTTGCTTCGTATCTCATTTTGTTGGCACACTGCACACATGAAATCCTTTAGCTTCTGAGTAATACAAACTCAGGGTGATGATTACACAAGTCAAAGGTTTTCGATCTTATCCACTTGGTGTCACGAACAGTTTTTGAAGTGATTATTTCCAACGTGTTGTGACTTCAAAGGTACTCTATCTAACATGGCACGTTTAACGGCTAGTGGTGCGAGTTTCAAGGAATGATGTGGCTTACTCTCCCAAGAAAACATTTCGAATTCAGTTGGGGTTACATATAAAAGGAAGTTATTATCTTATTTTATAATTACGTGTTCAAATTCCCAGACGATCAAAAAGCCCTAACTTTCTCTGTTCATCAAGAATTTCTAAAAACCCTAATCAATGGTGGCTAATCCAACCACCACCACTGAAGAAGTTGTATCGCAACCCATCATGTCGTTCCAAAGAACCAATTATCAGGTCGAGGGTGATGTATCACTATACACTGAGGAGTTACAGATGTTGATTGCTGCCATATGGGTTAAAACAAGCACCAAGAGCCTGGTATGCAACTCTTACCAATTTCATAAAACAATCGAAATTCAAACAAGGATAGGTTGACCCCACATTATTTCGAAAGAAAGTTAAGAATCATCTAATGCTTGTTCAAATTTATGCCAATGATATTATTTTTGGCTTTATTGACCCTGCTTTGTCTAGTGAATTCGAAAGTTTGATAAAAAGCCAATTCGAAATGAGCATGATGGGTAAAATCAATAATTTTCTTGCTTTAAACATTCATAAAAGCAGAGAAGAAATCTTCATCAATCATGAAAAATATAGCAGAAATTTGCTCGAAAAATTTGGAATGACAAATAGCACGAAGTTAAGAGTACCAATAGCGGTTGGAACAAGGCTAACACCTTCGTTAGACACATCTGTTGTTGATCTTACTTTATACAGGAGTATGATAGGTGTTGAATAAAAAGGTGACCCTCTTGAACTTTAGCTACCACAGACTCCAAGCCACCGCAGTCAAGCAATCTCATCAACAAATGTCATATGGAGTCTTCAGCACTGCAGTCTTTATTTTTACTTAGATTATTTTGTATTTTCTATAAAGCTCTCTAATGTCCAGTATGCCTTGCATGGCTACTCTTAGAGTTGTAAACTTGTCTCTATAAATAGAGTTCATTTCTCATGTAATCAGTACTGTGTGAATCTCTCATCAAATTCTAATACAGATCTCAAAGTTCTCATTCTATCTTACTTATCCAATCTTCTTACTTTCATAATCAATCATCATATCTCTTCAGAGCAAGTCACTTGTCACTTAATCACTAAGTTTGATCTCACTTACTAACTTGGATTGAATGCATTCCTTGTTACGAATCTGCTTATGTGTATACTTGGTATAACAATTGTTGTCATTTACATTCCTTTACCTTTCCGCATCTAACTCACTAACTTCTAACTCTTAATATTATTGTTGAGCTAACAGATCCTTCGAGATTAACTATTCCGCTATATACTTGTTCTAATGTTTTGTTCAAGTGTGTCTCAAAGATTTTTCTCTCAACAATTGGTATCAGAGTCATAGTGGTTGCCTTTTTGAAAATCGGAACTCTGGTTTTTCGAAGAGCTTTCTATACCACTGAAGCTGATTTGTAAAACACAAAAACTCTTCAAAATGGCACAATCGTTATGCCTGAATGTCTCCAACAGTGTTGGTGGTTCTAATCGAGCCCCAATACTGGTTGCGAATGAATATCATCATTGGTCTCAAAGGATGGAAAGATATCTCAGAAGACTTGGTAGAGATGTTTGGCGATCTATAGAAGAAGGACCACATGTCCCAGTCCTCACACCAGTCCAAACTGATGGAGCCACCGCAAGGCTAGGAGGAGGTCAACCATCTTTGACCTGTGCCACCAAAGATGATCTCGACAAGATGGAAAATGATGCTATTGCCTTTTATGAAATCTCTTGTGGAGTTGCTCCTGACAACTTTGACATCATCATAAACTGCAAATCAGCAAAAGAGATCCGGGATGTTCTCTAAAACCTGTATGAAGGTTCAGAGAAGCTCAAGACAAGAAGCTCATCACGACACTCAATGAATTCAACAACTTCAAAGCTCACTCCGGTGAAAGTTTGGAAGACTCCTTTAAGAGATTTAACTTTATTGTCACAAAACTGTCCAATGCGGGCACCATCCGCAACAATCATGAAACAAATCTATAGTTCCTTAATGGCTTGGGAAGACATTGGACAACAGCCAAAATGATTGTTCAAGGAGACAGGAAGATTCACTCGTTGTTCCTTTACAAGCACTATGGAGAGTTGCAATCTCAAGAGTCCACTGTACTTAAGGACTGCTCAGACTTCGGAGGTCCACTTGCTCTTGTAGCACAATCACCTCACACTCAAACTTATCCCACTTCATATGACTCACCACCGCAGTCATATGAAGTAGACTCAGAATATGACAATGAAGAAGAGTTTTAGAGTGCCATCGCCCTTATCAGTCAAAAATTCAATTGCTTACCACCTTCATTTCGTAAAAACCAACAATACAATCGACCACCTTTCAACCGCAACTTTCAAAACAATCACTTTCGTTCCACCAAGAATCCTCTCCCTCCACCGCAGCCTCAGCAAACACATTCTAAAGACATACCACCGCAGTATCAATCAACTGACTCTGGCACCTCTTTATAAGACAAAAGTGACATTGTTATATGAAACAAGTGCAACAAAGAAAACCATTTTGTCAAGGATTGCAAGGAAAACATAGTGAAAGATAGAGCCTTCTATCTCAGAATGGCTCAAGAACTAGAGGAAAAAGAAAACGGAAAAGCCTACGTTGCTCAAGTGAAAAGGAATCATCAAGTGTGGTCATCAGGAGATGAAGATGAAGACGATCACAGTAAAGGAAAAGGCAAGATCTGTATGGTAGCAACTGCTGATGAAGACGGCTCAACCAAGCTAAAGAAGAACCATTGCTATATGGAGAAAGATGGAACTCTCAGCATTGTGGAACAAGTAAAACTTATGATTCAAACTTTAAATTACAACATGCATGATTGTCAACCTTTCTTAGAAACACTCAATGACACCTGTGATGCCGTCCTTACAGACTATAATAATGCCTTAGATGAGAAGAACATGGCATCGCAGGAGATGTTCCATGTTAGAGGACGTTTGGACAATAAGAGACTCAAAATGGCAATGTTAGAGAAGGACTTGATGCTAGAAAAAAGATGCTAGGATGTTAAGTGAAACAAAAATAGAAATAGCTTTAAATCAGAGAGATCTAGCACATAGTGAAATTGTACGCTTAAATTTTTTAATTAAAAAGATTTTTAATGAAACTGAGGCCATTGAGAATCTAGTTAATAATCGGAATGTTGATAACACTTTTAATTGGGGTTGGTCCAATGGGTACCCAACCATAATGGACTCTTCACCCCGGTTCACACCGGAACGCCCTTACGTCCCACCAGACCGCAACTTCTTATTCCTAGTCAATGACAAAACATTTCCTGAGGATATCCAAGCTCATTTTGGTAAACTCCATGATCTGAGTAATAACTATGTTATTAAGGAAATTCTCCCTGAATTTTCTAATCATGTTGATAACATAGTTTATTCTGATTCTCAGACATCATCCACAGCCGATGAGGAAATTGTTGTAGAAAGTACTAAAGTCACATTAGACTTCCCATCTCTGCAGTCTGACCGCATTGTTCCTAACTGTAGTCATGAACTGCAGTCTGTCCCATTACCCAGTAAGAAATGTCCCACTAAAGTGTCCACCAAGACTTACTCTGCGGTTGTCCAAAGCACTACACCGCGGACCATATTCAAAATTTTTGTGACTATTAAACCAATTCATCATGAATTGCCAATCGAAAATCTTGAATTTGGTCAATGTTCTCAAAGTCCTGACTTCTCCAGTTCGGATGAATCAAGTCCCTCTTTTTCAAAGTCTCCAAAAGATTTAAGGAAACCGCAATTAAATGTCACTGACTGCGGTTCTCCTAAGACCGAAGCAAAAAGAGCTTTTAAAGAAGAATTTCGTTCCCGTGGGAAGCAATGGGAAATTCATTCAAAACAAAAGAAAATTGTGAAATGTCCCAAGTCAAAGAGTCGTGAAAAACTTGTTTTCTCAAATTATCACTTCAAATCAATTGTTTCTAAGAAAACAAAAAGAAAGGAGTTCACTGTTTCTGACACTGCTCAAAAATCATCTGACCCTAAGGATAAGCCTTTTCGATCAAATGGTTTTCAGGTCTATTCTACCTACTCCAACCATTCCAAAGTCACTTTCAAAACCTCAAAAATGGAAAGGAATTTTGCCAACTCCGACACTCAAAAAGTCACCTCAAGAGTTTAATAAATCACCTCATAAAAGGCCTGCACGTGTCTACACACCTACAAGACCTGCAAAAAAACATCTTTTCAAAACACACAAACAAAAAGGTCAAATCTTACAATCCTCGGACTGGACAAAAGCATACTTTTTCTTCAAAACCACAGACTAAGCCAAATGTCAGGGGAAATGATAAAAAGTTCACGTGTCAATGTCAGTGTCAAAAGATCTTCTCTCATGACAAATCTCATCATTCTCAAAAGACTCATAACTATCCACAGTCTTACAAAACTCCAAAAAATCTCAAACACCCAGGACTAGGCTTGAAAGTTGACTTAAAACCTGTCCCTGCCACCTCACATCATGCATCGATTAATACATCGTATGTGACTCCGGGGTCCAAACTCGCTTGGGTGGCCAAATTAACCACCTAATTTCTATAGGTGTTGTGCAAGGAGGATCAAGAAGAAGAATGGTTGATCTATAGTGCCTGCTCCTTGCACATGACCTGAAGATTAGAATACCTTCGGGATTTCAGGCCTATATGCAATGGTGGAAATGTTACATTCGGCAATAATACAAATGGAATTATATGAGGTTACGGTCTACTTACTACGGGTTACTTCTCAATAAAGAAGGTTGCTTATGTAGAAAGCCTTAAACACAATCTCATCAGTGTTTGCCAACTATGTAAGGTAGGCCATCGAGTGGAGTTTGATGATCAATTTTGTTACATCATGACGAGTGATAGAAGCACTTGCTTAATCAAGTAACTATCCGAAGGTACCATGTATCCTCTGGATGTCTCTCTCATCATTGGAAAACCGCAGCTGTGCTTCCTCTCCAAAGTTGTATCCAAAGTTAGCTGGTTATGGCACCGCAAGCGCGCTCATCTTAACTTCAAATACATCAACACCTTGGTCACAAAAGAACTGGTTAGAGGACTACCCATTCTCAAATTCAGAAATGACACTCTATGTCCTGCTTGTGAATGTGGTAAGCAGTCAAAAGCAAGTCACCCTATGCTGATTGACTCTTCTATATCCGAACCACTTGAACTTCTCCACATTCATCCTTGCGGTCCATCAACCATAGCCAGTCTCCATCATTCAAAATATATATTGGTTATAGTTGATGACTTCACTCGATTCACTTGGGTTTTCTTCCTTAGACTCAAATCCGAAACACCGCAGATTCTAATAAACATCATCAAAGAAATAGAACTCCAGATCAAACTTCCTGTCAGATGCATCCGCAGTGATAATGGCACTGAATTCACTAATCATCCTCTCAAGAACTTCTTTGTGTCAAAAGGTATCTCTCATAACTTTTCAGCTCGGTATACACCTCAACAAAATGGTGTAATAGAGTGAAGGAACCTCACTCTTCTCGAGGCAGCCAGATCCATGCTCAACTTCACAAATCATCCTCTTTACTTTTGGGCTGAAGCTGTAGCAACTGCATGCTTTGTTCAGAATCAAAGCATTGTGTGCAAACGCGTCAACAAGACACTGTATGAGGGCCTCAACAACCGAAAGCCAATTTTTCGTTTCTTTCTCATCTTTGGGTGTAGATGTTTTGTGATCAACAACAGAGATCAGCTCAACAAATTTGCACAGAAGTCTGATGAAGGCATCTTTCTTGGTTACTCTATGAACAAGGTTTCTTATCAGGTCCTTATCAGACGTACGAGGCTTATCATTGAAAGTTTCGATGTGAAGTTCGATGACTCTTACATCCACAACACCCCTCCATCTACTGAAACCACTGCCATCATGGAAACCAACATTCTTGTTTCTTGAAGTCCTCTAAACCTAGTTGAAGTCAATTATGATGATCTTTTCTACCCTGTTGAAACGGAAAAACTATACGAACTTCTTGTATCTCCAACTTCTCAACAACGACACACTGATGTTTCGGGTCGATCTCTATCCGAAGTAGCATCTCTCAATACTTTCACCTCTCCGGTTGAGGGGGAAAGCTCTACTCCGGTTCATACAACAACCATCGAGGTTCCAGTACTTGATGCTCAAGCTCCCATTCTAAGAAAATCATTTCTATCAAACATATCTTCGGATTCGGACGATGAAATCATAGAGAATATTGACACTCGAACCAACTCAAGGATCATTACTCTCCCATCAACAGTCCAGGGGGAACCTTCTCAGGTTCAAGAGGAACTCCCTTCAGCAATCTAGGGGGAACCTCTCCAAACTACTCAAGAAAATGTTATTCTCTCTCGAACAAGTCAAGATGATTTTGCAGGCTATTCACAAATCCAGGGGGAACTTCCTTCCCCATCCGAGGCAACCTATGATATTGAAAACATTCCTTCTACCTCAGTTGCTGATCATCTGATGCCTCGTCTATATGTATGGACAAAGGATACCCACCAGGTCAAATTATCTGCAACCCATCCGCATGTATACAAACTCGATCTGCCAAAGATTTATCTGATCATTGTCACTATGCAACATTTATGTCCGCAGTCGAGCCTCGATCTACCAAAGAAGCATTATTGGAACTAAATTGGATTTACGCAATGCAAGAAGAACTAGAAGAATTTGAAAGAAACAAAGTGTGGCAACTTGTTCCCATTCCACAAGGCCATACTATTGTTGGTACAAGATGGGTGTTCAATAACAAGTTAGATGAATCTGATGCGGTTATCAAATGTAAGGCAAGACTAGTTGCTAAAGGCTATAGTCAACAGTAAGGCATTGACTATGATGAAACATATGCTCCGGTGGCTAGAATGGAAGCAATCTGGATCTTCTTAGAATATGCTTCCCACAAAAATGTCAACGTACATCAAATGCATGTTAAGAGCGCTTTTCTCAATGGGGAATTGAAAGAAGAGGTTTATCTTCAACAACCTCCCAGCTTTGAAAGTATCGAGTTCCCTGATCACTGCTACAAGCTTCAAAAAATAGTCTACGGTCTGAAGCAAGCCCCTAGAGCTTGGTATGAGACTCTTTCTGAATTCCTAGTCTCTTCAGGCTACAAAAGAGGACTGATTGATCCCATGCTATTTAGGAAAGCAAATGGTACTCACCTTATGCTTATACAAATATACGTGGATGATATCATCTTCGGATCGTTTGATCAAGGAATGTTTGATGAATTTGCTAAGCTCATGACAACCAAATTTCAAATGAGCATGAATAGAGAGATTAACTTCATTCTAGGTCTTCAAGTCAAACAAATTCAGCAAGGATATTCATTCATCAAGAGAAATACACCCATAAACTTTTGAAGAAATATTATATGGACAACTGCTCCTCGGCTAAGGTTCCTATGGCCTTCGGATATAAAATCTTTGCTAATCCTTCTGGCGAATATGTGGATGACAAGACTTATAGAGGTATCATTGGCTCTTTAATGTATCTCACCGCAAGCCGACCGGACATCGTCTTTCCAACTGGTGTATGTGCAAGGTATCAGGCTAACCTAAAAGTGTCACATATGACCGCAGCCAAACAAATTCTCCGGTGCCTAAAAGGAAGCAAATCTCTTGGTCTATGGTACCCCGCAGGCAATGACTTCAGTCTTCAAGCGTTTACTGATGCGGATCATGTCGGATGCAAACTTGATCAGAAAACTACATCTGGTTGATGTAAATTTTTAGGAGGTAGACTTGTCAGCTGGTCCTCAAGAAAACAAAGTTGTGTTTCATTAACTACCGCAGAAGCAGAATACGTGGCCGCAACCACCTGTTGTTCTCAAGTCCTTTGGATGAAAATCTATTGTGATTCTGAAAGTGCCATAGCGATTTCTCATAATACTATTCAGCACCCCAAGACTAGACATATTGAACTACGGTATCACTTCATCAAAGACCACATTCTGAAAGGTAATATTGAACTCATCTTTGTCCCTACTCATGAAGAGATTGCTGACGAGTTTACAAAAGCACTTGACTCTACCAAACTCAACGTGTTCTTACAAATGTTGGGAATAATGAATACGAACCCTAAATTCTTCTTAAATTGACAGGCATCGCAGACCTTCCTGGTCTCCATTGCGGTTCTAACTGAAAGTTATTGATAATAGATGATTTTGGAACATCCTGTGTACCCCAGTCAATGTATCGCAACCATATATTATATCTATCTTTCATGGGTCTTTCTTGTTTGTTATTAGTAACTTTTGTACAAGTGCTCTTCTCAGTTTCTCCCACTACAGTCATCCACAATACCAAAGAAGCCATCCGCAATGATGTGTTCTTCCACAGTTACATCAATTGATTTACAGACGATTCATTCTTTTTGAAAAACAAAAAAAAACATAGTGTGCTATTTAATGATCCTTCAATAAATAAAACATTAAATAAAAACATTCATTTGAGAAACTGTCACATTCTTTTCTCCCAAAACCTAGTGTCAGACCTATTTTAGGTATGATGACAAAATAAGAGATTTTCCAAATCAAATCCTCTAAAATGTCTTTTCCTATTACCCCAAACCATCACATCCATTACAACTTCTACTTTATCCAACGGACTTTTCTCACCCCTCCACACGTTCTCAAGACGTGATTCTACATCTGACATTTCATTAAATGCAGAGTTCTTTTTGGTTAATCCCAATTTCAATCTTTATCCCTTTTTGTGAATATGTGGTTAAGAATAAAGATGCTCTTTCAAAGATAAACCCAAACGTTTTTTTACCCAATTTAACCTAGGTCAAAAACATAAATGTTTCCTGCTCCAATAAACCACTATAAAACCCTTTTTTCCTCCACAAAGAAACCTTTACGCTCTCAAAACCCTCAATCCTTTTCTGCATTCTTCAAGCTCTTTCCAACTCAACAATGGTGAAATCTGGCGCTTCGAAGAAACAATCCAAAGCTTCTGGATCAGTGAACCCAACTGGTTCAGACTCTCCCACTGTTCCCTCGAGCAATTTCAGAGCGGTGTTCGACGATCAACCCACATACAATGCTCCAACTAAACTGATGATCATGTTCTTGAAGAATCGTCCCCTGTTTGGACCTTTTGATGCGTTCACAGACATTGTTCCACTCTCCACTCTCTACAAGTGTGCTTTTTCGGCCTATCACCCAATCGATAACCCTCAAGAAGTCCACCTAAAGCTTGACAATGATTCCTTGGTCATCCTAACCAAAGAAAAATTCATTTCAACCATTAATCTTCTAATTCATCCCTCTGTTAAGTTTTTCACACCATCAATGGCGGACATCACCTCTGCACTATATTAAATGGGCTATCAGAAGAAGATAAAAGGCATTGGTGAGTTCAAGAAGAACCAATTGCCTACGGTCTGACATTTTTTCTATCACTTCATCATCCGCAGTCTGTCCGGCAGAACCGGAGGCACAGACAACATGGGCTTAAAGCTATTGGAACTGGTTTGGAGCATCTTCACAGGCCGCGATGTGAATTACGGTCAGATCCTTTGGGATGAATTTCTGCAGTACATTCCCACGGACAGCCCAAGGCAGAACCCTTTCGAGCTTACTTTTTCTCGATTCTGGTCTCTCTGCATATCTGAATTGCATGCGGATGCAAAGATTGACATGGGTGATGACACCAATTTCTTCGTCACCAAAGACTTAAAAAGGTACAACCCTTCCTCTGATCAAACCATTTTTGGTCCCATCCGCAGACTCCCTACATATATTCTTACTTCTCTTGGTCTCGAGACTGCTGATGTCTCAGACCACGTTGAGGCTATGAAAGGTATTCACCCATACCTTCCCACCCCGCCTCTTCCATCCGCAGCCTTAAACCCTGAAGGTACCGCAGTTCCTTCCTCCACCACTCTTTCTAACGTCTCTCAAAGACGCAAACATAAGGTTTCTTCTCTCCATGGTCCCCGCACCATAAAGAAATATAGCACTCCCAAAAAGGATGCCCCAAAACCATCCAAACCATCAAAAAAAAGAAAATCACCACCCGTAATCACACTACTGAACCGAGTGGCCTTGACTCCGGTAGTGATTCTGAAGAGGATAACCAACCCATTCTATCCTCAAGAAACGGAAAGTTGATCCCACTAGCCAAATGCATGATCGGACCGATAGCTCAGCCTCTCAATAGGCTCCGGTAGTCCTTGGGATGCCTGCACATCCATTCGACAACACTATCCTTTTCCTTTCAGACTCAGAAAGTGAGTCTGAATCACAACAAAGAGGAGACTCCCTACTAGTACATTTCCAAAGGGATAATACTAGTTCTCGCCCTAAAGTCTCTAGGGCTTCCGGACTGCATATTTTTTCACCCGAGGAGTTGAACTCCATCCTGTTGAATGTCACCCAAACACTCCAAACACATTCCCATCCACAGGGCACTTCTTCCGCCTATGCCAGAACTGAGCCGAGGCCAAACTTGACCATGGGTAAAGGAGACCAAGGAAGCTCAGGAAATCCTACTCTGTTTACATTACAATCAGGTGGTTTAGGCACGGTGAGCACAAATGTGCAAGCATCCGTGTACCCAAGTGACGGACACCTTGGTGCGATTTACAGGAATTGACGGAGAAGATTCTAATGATTCTTGGAGCAGATATCAACCCTCTAACGAGGCTGAAGCCAAGAAATATGCTGCTTTTCGTAGGGCGTTTCAAGCTTGCAAGGATCAGCAAATCAAGCAACAACAACTCAAGGAACAAGAGATTCAAGCCGTGGCCAAGTATTGGGCAGATGCCATAAACAATGCCAATATTGTAGCAACCATCCTGAAGGTTCAAGAATGGATGTCCGCAATGGCAGACAAAGTTCAACAAGCTCAGAAAACTGTTGCTGATCAGCATGTCTCTCAAGCCCCCCCCCCCTCTCCTACTGTTGTAGGTTCGCAAGATGAAGAACCTGAAATCGAAGTGAGCTCTGCTCCCATTTTTGGCTTCGATGATGATGAACCACAAGAGGTGAAAAAACCCTCTCCTTCTGATGACGATCTGATGATGTTTGATGAAGATGAAGAATCTAGTGGTTCTGATCACTCTACTACTATGCCAAAGGAAAAGTGGAAGAAGAAGAAGCACGTAGTCACAAGAAAGGAATTTCTCAGTCTTCAGGCTAAGGTTGATCAAATCTTAGGTGCCGTCAAGGCAAATCAACTGCAACCAGAAGACTGTCTTGGACCGCAGTCCTTGATGGAAAGAATAGAAAGGCTGGAAATCAGATCACTTGACAATAATCATCAAGCTGATCACAAGGAGATTATGGCTGCTGCGGAACGCTTCATCTCTGAGGTTACCACAATCAAAAACCGATCTTCAAGCAGCCATTGCGGATCAGGCCTCACATTCTGAGAAGTTGATTGCTGAGACTCATACTGCTAATGAGTTTGCAATCTCCGTTCTTCAAACTACGATCAACAGAATGCAACGATCACTATCTGCCAACTTCCATGGTCCGGAAATTCTTCAACTCACCAAGGAGATTCATAAACTACTCTTCAATTCCTCCATTCCCAATAATCAACAATTGGCAGAAGACCTTAAAGCACAATTTCAAATGGTGTTTGACAGGGTTGATGGCCTTTGTCAATGGCTTGAGGAGGCTCCGGGTCTTAACTCCTCAAGAGGGGGAAGTGAAGAAGTCCGTCATTCCAACCAATGGTGTTTAATAGGGTTGATGGCCTTCGTTAATGGCTTGAGGAGGCTCCGGGTCTAAACTCCTCAAGAGGGGGAAGTGAAAAAGTCCATCATTCCAACCAATCCCTCTCACATCATCAAACTCCCCCAGTCTCTACTGAAAAAATTCCCACACCACAACCATCACCGCAACATGAAAAACAACCCTCACCGAAACCATCTCATCACATTCCACCTCACAACTCCCCTCTTCATGTTGAAAATAATCCTGAAAAACCAAAGACTCCCCCGCACTTCAAGAATATGGAGGAGTATATGTCTTCTCCGAGCTCAAATGACTCTCCTACCACTACTCAAAGAAAAAGTGATTGGATGGCAGCCAAGCTAGCTGAAGAAGTATGGAGACTTTGCGGATTCGACACGGTTATGGATGAGTCCTTGATAAACTCTTGGATCAATCCACATAGAAGACTACTTGATGATGACTACGTC
The DNA here is from genome assembly GCF_051521515.1 of Lactuca serriola. Classification (NCBI taxonomy): domain Eukaryota; kingdom Viridiplantae; phylum Streptophyta; class Magnoliopsida; order Asterales; family Asteraceae; genus Lactuca; species Lactuca serriola. The sequence continues at coordinate 66,557,757 of NC_136409.1, forward strand.
CCTCATCTTACCTATGTTGAACCCCCCTCCGACGGTTACTGGGATGTCCCAATCTCACCGAATGCCAGATACTTCACTATATTTGAGCAGTTTGACCGCAGCCTTCTTGATGACAAAAGACTACTGATGGAGTTCGAGAGACTTAGCCAATTCTATGCTAAGCATCCCTCTCCGGTCGAACATATATGGTCTAACGATAGACCATCCGCAGTCAAAACTTACAAGATCCGGAAGTTCATGAAGGCTGAGTTTATCCAGTACACTCTGACTAGGAGGGAGCACGACTACATCCACACCCAGGCTGATTTTCCATGTATGTACCCTAAATAACTTTTTCTCGTCGCCAAGGTGTTTCAGCACAATTCTGAGAAGCATCCAAAGATGAAGATTGCACTTGAAAGGGCCAGTACCTTTCTTGAGGAAACAGTCTGTGACTTCGCCAAAATTGATGCAGACATTCATCCCATCATTTTCAAGATTGCTGACTTGCCACCACTTGACCCTACACTCATTCCTACCAAAGGCTAGGAGGAAAGATCCTTAGGTGCAACCAACTATCCTGAGATGGGAATCATTTTCAAGAGGAAGACTGACAACGTCAAATATTTCATTCCTATAACTGCCATGCATCGTCTCACCAGAAAACAACTTGAGATCTGCCGAAACGCAGTTGAAAAATCCAAGCATACCACTATAGAGGTCAAGTTTGAAATACTTAGAAGAATCAACTGGTTAGAGAACATCAGGAAGTTTTGGTGGATCTTGATCTAGTTCCTTCAACTTGATAGTTGATCAAAGTTAAAGAGGTCACTTAGGGGGAAATTATTGAATCAAAAAGTGACCCTCTTGAACTTTAGCTACCGTAGCCTCCAAGCCACCGCAGTCAAGCAATGTCATAAACAATAGTCATCCGAAGTCTTCAGCACCACAGTCATTATTTTTACTTAGATTATTTTGTCTTTTCTGTAAAACACTCTAATGTCTGGTATGCCTTACATGGCTACTCTTAGATTTGTAAACTTTTCTCTATAAATAGAGTTCATTTCTCATGTAATCAGTACTGTGTGAATCTCTCATCAAATTCTAATACACATCTGAAAGTTCTCATTATACCTTACTTATCCAATCTTCTTACTCTCATAATCAATCATCATATCTCTTCGGAGCAAGTCACTTGTGACTTAATCACTAAGTTTGATCTCACTTACTATCTTGGATTGAATGCATTCCTTGTTATGAATCTGCTTATGTGTATACTTGATATAACAATTGTTGTCACTCACATTCCTTTACCTTTCTGCATCTAACTCACTAACTTCTAACTCTTAATATTATTATTGAGCTAACAGATCCTTCGAGATTAACTATTCCACTACATACTTGTTCTAACGTTTTGTTCAAGTGTGTCTCAATTTTTTTTCTCTCAACAATAGGTTCATTGCTTTATTTTACAGCAAGTAGACCTGATATCATGTTTTTTGTATGTAATTGTGCTAGGTATCAAGCAAATCCAAGAGAACCACACTTGACTGTAGTGAAAAATAGTTTTCATTATCTCAAGGGAACAATTTCGTTAGGAATGTGGTATCCTTCGAAATCAGGATTTTTCATTCAATCATTTTTAGATTCAGATCTTGGAGGATGTACTCTTGATAAAAAAAAAATACAAGTGGAGGATGTCAGTTGTTGGATGGGAAACTTGTAAGTTGCCAATCGAAAAAGCAAACATGTGTTGCAATTTCAATTGCTAAAGTTGAGTATGTTGCAGCTGCCGGTTGCACTTTGCAAATCATATGGATTTAGAGTCAAGTGCATGACTATGCACTTAATATGAAAAAGATTCCATTGTATTGTGATTCACAAAGTGCGATACATATTTTTCATAATCCGGTACAACATTCGAAAACCAATCATATTACACTTCATTATCATTTCATTAAAGACCATATGGAAGATGGAAACACTGAAGTTCATTTTGTAAAAACAACTGATTAGCTTGCTGACATTTTTACAAAACCACTGGATGAAAAATCATTTGTTAGAATTTTGCAAGGCTTGGGGATGATTGTAGGAAATTCATTTCAACGACTACTTTCAAAAGAATGACAAAGAAGTAATAAGCAAATGTGTCGATTCAGAGGCAATAATGGTTCATTCAGAGGCTGATAGTATTAACCATTCAGTGGTTACTATTCACGTTCAGGGCTTCGATACACTTCGTTTTCGAAATTTGGGAAAGAAAAGTTTCGCTAGTTTGGTACATTCTTATGTTTTCGTTTGTTCTTTAATTCATTTTCTTTTCAAAAAAATAAAACATACCAAAAACATTTTCGTTAATTTTTGTTCTTTTTGAAAATTCAAAAATACAAAAAAGATTTTCTTTTGTTATTTGTTTTAATTTTCGAAAAACTCAAAAACACAAAAATATTTTCTTTCTTTTCAAAAATATAAAATCCAAAAAGATTTTTCTTATTTTGTACATTCTCTTTTTTTTCTTAAGTGCAGAACCAACGAAGTTTTACTAGAGTTATGCTTGTGTTTCTAGGGTAAGGTAGATTTTTGACACTTTATACTATTTAGAATGTCCCTAGAAGCATGATGCAGCATGTCGACGCAAGACTCCATTGACTCAGTGTGTGATTTTGAATGACATAATGAAAATTTTTATTATGAAAATTTCTTCCCAATTAGGCTTGCATTCACATTAGTCTACTGAGCTACCTAACTCTTCTCAAATGAGTTAACAGTTTTCTTTTTGGTCCAAAAATAATAGAGGTACAATTGAACTTATGAAACAACCATTTTCATGTCAAACACTAACGCACTTCACACACAATGGCATATGTCCGAGAGGTCATTGATCAAACCAATCATAACTTAGACATATCAAAACTCTGTGTTTATAATCTTGATTCACGAGACCGTCATGAAAGTGAGGCCCACTTTTCTAAACTTTCAATGAATTGACGGAGGACAATGTTCCTAATTTTCACGAAACATTTCTTTCACTACCAATTTTTTAATACTACAAATCGTCTTTGTTTGTTATGAGTACTCTTGATCAAAAGTTCGAAGCCCATAACATTTGTTACGCAACAAGATCCAGCTGACACTAATATTTCTTTGAATATGATTTTCATGTGTGTCTCAATTCTTTCAATTGTCACTTTCACAGTAATCCAAAGCATACTTGTCACTGACTGCACTGGTCACACAAGTCATTTATGTTAGAATTACTCACCTTATGTTTAGGTTGACATGTAACAAAATTTTTAAGCCACCCACGAAGCCTTGAAAAAGAAGCCCTTCGATACTTCTTTATAAGTAGTCGACTGTAATTCACGGGATACCACGCAAGCTGTTGATTATCTTTCTTGATAATTAACAAAGCTACCTTTGCTCGGGTTTTATCTGCCTTTGTGTCAAAATTTTATTTTTCGACATCACAGATCCCAAATTTTCATTAGTTTGCTTCGTATCTCATTTTGTTGGCACACTGCACACACGAAATCCTTAAGGTTCTGAGTAATACCAACTCAGGGTGATGATTTCATAATTCTGGCATATGAATTCGTTTCTAAACATAAAAATGAAAGAGCCTATCCTCCATGCCGATGATTTTCGATCTTATCCACTTGGTACTCACGAAGAGTTTTTGAAGTAACTATTTGCAAGATGGTGTGAGTTCCAAGGTACTCTATCTGACATGGCACATTTAACGGCTAATGGTGCGAGTTTCGAGGAATGACGTGGCTTACTCTTCCAAGAAAACATCTCGAATTCAATTGGAGTTACATATAAAAGGAAGTTATTATCTGCTTTTATAATTACGCATTCAAAATCCCAGACGATCAAAAAGCCCTAACTTTCTCTGTTCATCAAGAATTTCTAAAAACCCTAATCAATGGTGGCTAATCCAACCACCACCACTGAAGAAGCTGTATCGCAACCCATCAAGAAGATCCAAAGGACCAATTATCAGGTCGAGGGTGATGTATCACTATACATTGAGGAGTTAAAGATGTTGATTGTTGTTATATGGGTTAAACCAAGCACCAAGAGCCTGGGATGCAACTCTTACCAATATCTTAAAACAATCAAAATTCAAACAAGGATCAGTTGACCCCACATTATTTCGAAAGAAAGTTGGGAATTATCTAATGCTTGTTCAAATTTATGTCGATTATATTATTTTTGGCTCTATTGACCCTGCTTTGTCTAGTGAATTCAAAACATTGATGAAAAGCCAATTTGGAAAGAGCATGATGGGTAAAATCAATAATTTTCTTGGTTTAAACATTCATCAAAGCAGAGAAGAAATTTTCATCAATCAAGAAAAATATAGCAGGAAGTTGCTCGCATAATTTGGAATGACAAATAACACGAAGTTAAGAGTACCTGATATCATGTTTTCTATATGTAATTGTGCTAGGTATCAAGCAAATCCAAGAGAACCACACTTGACTGTAGTGAAAAATATTTTTCATTATATCAAGGGAACAATTTCATTAGGAATGTGGTATCCTTCGAAATCAGGATTTTTCATTCAAGCATTTTTAGATTCAGATCTGGGAGGATGTACATTGGATGGAAAAAGTACAAGTGGAGGATGTCAGTTGTTGGATGGGAAACTTGTAAGTTGCCAATCGAGAAAGCAAACATGTGTTGCAATTTCAATTGCTGAAACTGGGCATGTTGCAGCTGCCGCTTGCACTTCGCAAATCATATGGATTTAGAGTCAAGTGCGTGACTATGCAATTAATATGAAAAAGATTCCATTGTATTGTGATTCACAAAGTGCTATACGTATTTTTCATAATCCAGTACAACATTCGAAAACCAAACATATTGCATTTCGTTATCATTTCATTAAAGACCATATGGAAGATGGAAACACTGAAGTTCATTTTGTAAACACAACTGATCAGCTTGCTGGCATCTTTACAAAACCATTGGATGAAAAATCATTGGTTAGAATTTTTCAAGGTTTGGGGATGATTGAGGCAAATTCAGTTCAAGGACTACTTTCGAAAGAATGACAAAGAAGTGATAAGCAAATGTGTCGATTCAGAGGCAATAATGGTTCATTCAGAGGCTGATAGTATTAACCATTCAGTGGTTACTGTTCACGTTCAGCGCTTCGATACGCTTCGTTTTCGAAATTTGGGAAAGAAAGGATTCGTTAGTTTGGTACATTCTTACGTTTTCGTTTCTTCGTTAATTCATTTTCTTTGTGAAAAAAATCAAAAATACCAAAAATATTTTCGTTAATTTGTGTTCTTTTTTGAAAAATCGAAAATACCAAAAAGATTTTCTTTTGTTATTTGTTTTAATTTTCGAAAATCTCAAAAACACAAAACTATTTTCTTTCTTTTCAAAAATATAAAATCCAAAAAGATTTTTGTTATTTTGTACTTTGTCTTTTCTTTCTTAAGTGCAGAACCAACAAAGTTTTACTAGAGTCATTCTTGTGTTTCTAGGGTAAGGTAAATTTTTGACACTTTGTACTAGTTAGAATGTCCTTAGAACCAAGATGCAGCATGTCAACCCAAGCCTCCATTGACTCAATGTGTGATTTTGAAAGCCTTAATGAAAATTGTCATTATGAAAATTTCTTCCCAATTAGGCTTGCATTCACATTAGTCTACTGAGCTACCTAACTCTTCTCAAATGAGTTAAGAGTCTTCTGTTTGGTCCATAAATAACAAATGTACAATTGAACTCATGAAACAACTCTTTTCATGTCATACATCTAACACACTTCACACACAATGACATATGTGCCAAAGGTCATTGATCAAACCAATCATCACTTAGACATATCAAAACTCTATGTTTATGATCTTGATTCACGAGACCGTGATGAAAGGGAGGCCCACTTTTCTAAACTTTCAAGGAATTGGCGGAGAACTATGTTCCTAATTTTCACGAAACATTTTTTTCACTACAAATTTTTCGATACTCCAAATCGTTTTGTGTTTGTTATGAGTGATCTTGATCAATTGTTCGAAGCCCACGACATTTGTTACGCAACAGGATCCAACTGAAATTAATTTTTCTTTGAATATGATTTTCATGTGAGTATCAATTCTTTCAATTGTCACTTTCACAGTAATCCAAAGCATACTTGTCACTGACTGCACTGGTCACACAAGTCATTTATGTTACAATTACTCACCTTATGTTTAGGTTGACATGTAACAAAAATTTTAAGCCACCCACGAAGCCTTGAAAAAGAAGCCCTTCAATAGTTCTTTATAAGTAGTCGATTGTAATTCATAGGAAACCACACAAGCTGTTGATTATCTTTCTTGATAATCAACAAAGCTACCTTTGCCCGGGTTTTATCTGCCTTTGTGTCAAAATTTTATTTTTCGACATCACAGATCCCAAATTTTCATTAGTTTGCTTGTTATCTCATTTTGTTGGCACACTGCACACACGAAATCCTTGAGGTTCTAAGTAATACCAACTCAGGGTGATGATTTCATAATTCTGGCATATGAATTCGTTTCTAAACTTAAAAATGAAAGAGCCTATCCTCCATGCCGATGGTTTTCGATCTTATCCACTTGGTACTCACGAAGAGTTTTTGAAGTAACTATTTGCAACATGGTGTGAGTTCCAAGGTACTCTATCTGACATGGCACGTTTACTGGCTAATGGTGTGAGTTTCGAGGAATGAAGTGGCTTACTCTTCCAAGAAAACATCTCGAATTCAATTGGAGTTACATATAAAAGGAAGTTATTATCTCCTTTTATAATTACGCATTCAAAATCCCAGACGATCAAAACGCCCTAACTTTTTCTGTTCATCAAGAATTTCTAAAAACCCTAATCAATGTTGGCTAATCCAACCACCACAACAGAAGAAGTTCTATCGCAACCCATCATGAAGATCCAAAGAACCAATTATCAGGTCGAGGGTGATGTATCACTATACATTAAGGAGTTAAAGATGTCGATTGCTGCTCAACATTCTATTCTTGCTACTGCTATGTTTAAGTCCTTTGAAGTTCCTATGACCTAGTCTTCCATGGCTGGTTCTACTGCTTCTTACAACAAAGCTACTGATGTTATCTCGTTTAATCCGGTGAATGAAAAGAGAATTCATCTCGCAAAGAAGTCGTTTACTCAAATCTTGGAGATTCCGAATTCACCTCCATTCTTTCAACCATCAAATGCTCAGATTCTATTCATGTTTAACGAGATGGGTCATCAACCACCACTCGTCAAGATTAGTGATTTCAAGAAATCTGGTCTACCTTGCATCTGGAATTTCTTGGTTGGGATATACCTTCCTTGCTTAACTGGGAGAAGTGTAGGGCTTGACAAGGGGAGAATGGAAGTTTATGCTATGGTAGCAGGATTGTATTATGACTTGAATGTAGATTTTGCTACTCAAATGTGGAAGGAGTTCGTTAAAAGCTTAGAAAACACGAACATGGTTAAAGGGATTTCATGTGATCGTTACTGGAGTTTAATCCTCAAGAAGGATTATGAAAAAGAAGAAATTGACGTTCTTGCAGATGAGGCTAAGGCAGAGTTCATGAAGTATCATTTTCCAAAGACTGTCGAAGATGATTCAGAAGTATTTCCCAATGTTGCTCGAATTCCTGATGGTATGTTGAATAAAGTTGATCCAACAAACTCTTTATTGGTGTCATACTTGAAACATGTTAATACTTCAATTGAAACTGGGATTTTGCTAAAAATCAGTGATGAAGGATCGTCTAAGAAAGTTAAGAATCAAAGAAGGGAGATGATGATGTTGTTCACGAAATTCCCAAGAAACAAGCCAAGACTAAGTCTCCGAAGAAGATTACAAAAGAAACTGAGAAGCCTATGGAGAAATTGTTGATGAATTTAGAAGGAATTGATCCCTTTGAAATCTGGTGTGTTAAAAAGGGTGAAGAAATTTTCTTTTATGAAACGAACTTTATCAGAAGATCAATCTCCTATTATTCGCAAACCTCAATTGAATACAAAATGAGTAAATGTTCGTGAGATTCCTCCACCAGTTTCACCATCCTCAAAGAAGTGAAGAGTTGAGGATGTGGCAAATCACATCTCCAAGAAGACAAAGAAATGGAATTTGATGACTCGTAATCATCAGATAGTGCAATTGTCCCAAAAACACCTTTCGGTTTGAAATCCCCAAAACCCTCACAAGCACCAATTCTCACAACTGTTTCACTGCCAACAACAACAATTCTACTCGAAATCGTTCTTACCAAATCAAATACTGAGGAGATTCCAATTTCTAACATTGTTGCAAATGTATCTGATACGGGTGCACAAGTTTTTGTGAGTGTTGATCCATCATCTGAAGGTATTCTTATTACATCTTCTTTCGAACATATTTCAAGTACTTTTATTTCACTTTCACCTTTTATTCAACATATTTCAACCACTACTACTTCACCTACTTTCAATAACATATTACAACAACCCATCACTACACTTTTTCAATCCTTATCCACTGATCCATCAAAACCAAATTCCGATGATGAAACAGATGGAGGAGGTTTCGGAGGAACATTTGATGATTTGGAATTTGATTCTGAAGAGGAGAACATACCTGACCATATGCTGATCTCAGGGAAATAGATTAAGATTATAAATCAAAAACTCAATTCTATCCTTCAATCACAAGCTGATTATGGAGCCAAGAATTCAGTTTCAGTGATAGAAGTTGATGTGATGCTCAAGGCTGTTGAACTCAGAATGCAAAAGCAGTTGGAGGTACTTGAAAAGAATAATAAGTTGCGAGTCAAAGCTCAAGCTAATTCGTTTGATTCATAAATCAAGGTGCTTTGAAAAATTGCAAAAGAATGCCATGTTCTTTTTGTACAAGATGTTAAGAAAGTTCGTGAAGATGTCAAACAGAAGCTGGAAGAGTTAAAGTTTGATGTATCGAATGAATTAAACACTTTGAATACCAATTACTCATCGATTCATTCGAAGGTAGACATCATAGCTGGAGAAGTTACGAATTTCATTCAAACTTTTTAGTCGATTATTCCTTCTTTCGATGCCAAGGATAAAGAAGATGGGTCTTAGTTCGACCAGTTGAAGGTGTTACTTGGTGAACATAAAGAAGTTGTCTCAAAGCCTGCTCCACAATCCTTCTTAACTCCTGAATTTTTAACTCATAAGTTACATGTTTTGGATCAAGCCATTTAGAAGGTTGTTGCTCCAATTACTAAATTTGCCAACATGTTGCCAAATGGTGCCCCTCGTGTTGCCACAGGGGTGCAACAGGGAGAAAAGAGAGTTCAAGATGGTAAATTTACGAAAAATACAAAAGGAGTTGAAATACGAAAAAGAATGAGAAGATTGTTACTACTGGTGAAGTGATGAAAGTTGTATCTACTCAAGTCCCAAGTCCTATTGTTTCGGAGGTGATTACAATAGAAGCCATCAAGAAAACAACAAAACCTATTCTAAAGGGAATTCTTATTGGCTCTTCTGCTGAAGGAAGAGGTTCAAGTTCATCTAACCAAATCCTTCTAATGTTGATGGAAAAAGGAAGGGTATTTTGATTGAAAAATTGAAAGAAGAGAAAAAGGTTGAACTTGAAGCGGAAATGGAGAAACAAAGGCAGATTCAGAGCATACTAAGACTTCGTAAAAATGATCCACCTGGTATGGATAAGGGAGATCCAATGAAGTTGTACAACTATGAGAACATTGAAGCTAAAGTTGCTTATAATCGAATGTATGTGTTTGAGAAGTAGCCTAAGAAAAGCTATTCTATTACTAACACTGATATGAGTCAACTTGACTTTCCTATGAACGAAAGGATGTTTATCATGGCCTAGTATAAGATTGTTGAGAAGTTCGATAATGAGGGTGATTTTATCCAAATGAAACTTAGGTTTCATGCAGCTGTCAGAAAAGACCCAGAAGAAATACGGTCATTGGTGAAGATAAAGAAGGTTGTTAGTATAATGAAAGATGTATTGTTCGAAAAGATGATACATAATATTCAGTATCATGTTGTAAGGGCGAACAATCAAGTTTTTGATTTCTCAGTTGCTGATTTTCCTTTAATGGACTTGAATGACCTTATTCAAGTTGCATTAATGTTCGATGACATGGAGGCTTTGCAACTTCAAGGGACCGACAAAGATGTTTTGAGACTTTGTTTGGCTCATATCAAAATCTTCATAGACAATTACTATGATTTTCTAGAATTGACTGATGAGGAGTTAGCATCAGCAATGGGAAGGGAAGTGAAAGTTGCTATGGAATTGTCGGAGACTCAAGCAGAATTGAAGAAATATAATGATGGGGAGATTTGCTTAAAACCTTTTGGATTGGTCTTTGCTGGAAAAGATAAGAATGGCAAGGCTAAGAGGTTTTTTTTTTCAAGCAAGTGAAGTGGAAAAGATACACTACTTCGCAATATACGAACTTCATTGTTCGTATGAATAATTTCAAGAAGAATAATGAAGGAGATAAAGCTGAGTTGAAAAATATTTTGACATGCTACTTAGAGATACGAAGGATGATGCTCTTTACTGCACAAATTCTCACGAATTGAGAAGTTCGACATGATTTTGTCATTTTGTAATATGTCGAAGTCTGTTTATTTGTCATTTTCTATGTTTTCTATATATTTGCTAAGGCATCTTGTTTAAGAAGCTTAAAGTCTAGCCTTAGCATTTTTTGTACTGTTAGCCTCTTATAAATAGGAGCTGAACATAGAGTTGGTAGTATAGTTTTCCCATTTTTACTATCGTTTTGTACTCTTGTTCATTAGAAATAATATGAGGTAAAACGGATCTTATTTACTTCGTGTGTTTAGATTACATTGTTTTTACTCTGATTTGATTCTTATACTCGATTAAACACTTCAACAAACATTTTGGGAAAATAATAAATTAAATTTTTAATTTTTAAAATAAAATTTCTTTAAATTGGTTATTTAAATAAATTTTGGAATAATAAAAACTTGGAAACTAATAAATGATTATACTTAGTCAAAATGCCAAATCACGTCCAAATATTGATATATATCGAAATTTCTAGGAAATTGGATTAATCTCGAAGATCATGACCTCTCGACAATACTTGTAACATCCTGATTCCCACATGAAAATTTTATATAACAAGGGCAATTTTTTGCTTGGAAGTCGTCGAGTTGATGGCCTCAACTCGACGTGTTGAAAGTCTATAGATGCGGATCTTTTTGGACCAACTCGACGAGTTGGAGAAGAAAACTCGACGAGTTTGTGGCTGAATACGAAACCCTAATTTTTAGGGTGTTGCACCGTATTTAGAGGCCTTAAGTCCCATTGTCGGCCTCCCAGATCACGTCATCTGTCCAAATACACTAGCCTCATGTTTTCTCTCCCATTTTTTAGTGTACGTGAGCTTAGAGTGTGTTTCCTTGGTGTTCTCTTGAAGAAGTTTAAAGTTGGTAGTGCACAGCTTCAAGGGAGAAGCTTTAGATCAAAAATCTTCTTCAGTTTAGCTACTCTTTTGAGGTAAAATGTCGAAAACTTGCTCATATATTGCTTAGATCTCTTCCTTAGAAGTTTATTGTCATTTTTGGGTTTATTATTGGTTTCAGCATGTCTTGAAGTTATAACTTCAGATCTGGACGTTTTGTTGCCTTCGTGGGCTTAAAGTTTCAAGCTTTATCTAGATCTAGGCTTCCTTCATGTTCTTAGTCCGCTAATAATCCTTATTTGATTGTTTTAGCCTCTTGGTGTTATTTTTGGAAGTAAAGTTAGAAACTTTACATGGTTTTTTAGCTATTGGGTTCCAGATTTACATTCTTGAGTGTTAGAATGGATGAAAAAGGACTGAATGCGTTAAACTATGAAAACTCGACGAGTTGTCGTAACAACTTAATGCGTTTTCTCGGGTTTTGCCACTTTTCTGGATACTATAGGAACTAAACAAGTTGTCTTGATAACACAACGAGTTGGCTCGGGTTATCCCTGTTTCTCTAAGTACTAAAGAAACTCGACAAGTTGGTATGTGCAAACAACGAGTTGGTTCAACATGGACTGTTGACCTTGACTGTTGACTTCGACTTTGACCGTGGTTGACCAAGTTGGACTTTTGAGGGGATTTTGGGTATTTTGAGTTTTTGATGTGTTGATCATGATGGTTGTAGGCTTTGAGTCGGGAGCAGAGTTTCGGAGTTAGATCTTATCAGTTCAGCTGCTTGTGAGGTGAGTTTTCCTCACAATACTTTGGGTTCGAAGGCAACAAGGCTGGCCTATTGGTTTGATAACCTAATATTGTTGATGTGTTGAGTATGTTATAGTTATGTATGCTAGTATTCCTATGCTAGTCAGGTAGATCTGTAGGTGTTCTTGTGAATTACATGTTTATTTGTTTACGATATTATTCGTTATATGTCAGCATATTCTCTGGGTTGGGTAGAGGTTTTTCTTCTTTGTGATGTAACCAACAAACCCTAGAGTATGCCAGATAAAGTTGTGGGCCAGGGAGAGCATGCCAGAGTCACACTGCGGACTCATGAGCATTCCAGATACGAGCTGAGGGCCGGGTCGTGCATGTCAGACTTGTACTGAGGGCTTAGCAGTATTTAGTATGTTCACTGGCCAGGATGGGGATCTAGTCAACCATAAGTTGTGGGCCTGTGAGGCAATCCATACTTATGTTTTGGGCTTAGGGGTAATCCAGTCTGCAAATCTGTGGACCCATTGCATGTTGTTACGATATTGTGTTAGTCGTTATGTATTGGTATTTCGGGGGAAACTCACTAAGATTTGGGCTTACAGTTGTCGAATGAATTTTCAGGTATTTCTCAGGATCGCGGGAAGGCGAAGGGATGATCATGCACCTCTTCATGTTTTTATTTCATGATTTTCGGATCTCTGATATGATTCTTATTTTGGGAAGTTTGTAAACAATGAGTGAATCGAAGGAACACTCGTTTGAATCTAGTCTCAAACTAAGGATAAGCTTTCAAAATGATCTTCAAACAATTTTCAAAATATTAAAGGAGGACGTGATGTGTAAGATCTGTTGGAGCCAATAAGTATACCCCAAAATACCATACTATTATTTGATATTGTGATATGACAAAATAGCATGCTAGTAACAAGCTAGGGATCTTTAGGAATCGCATGATAGAATTGGTTGATTATATGAAGCTTGATAGGGCCTTTCCTATGGATAACTGCTCTTCGGCTAAGGTCCCTATGGCCATCGGATATAAGATCTCTGCTGATCCTTCTGGCCAATCTGTGGATCACAAGACTTATAGAGGTATCATTGGCTCTCTAATGTACCTCATCGCAAGCCGACCGGACATTGTCTTTACAAGGTATCAGGCTGACCCAAAAGTGTCACATATGACCGTAGTCAAACAAATTCTCCAGTACCTAAAAGGAAGAAAATCTCTTGGTCTATGGTACCCCACAGGAAATGACTTCAGTCTGCAAGGTTTTACCAATGCGGATCATGCCGGATGCAAACTTGATCGAAAAAGTACATCTGGTGGATGTCAATTTTTGGGAGGAAGACTCGTCAGCTCGTCCTCAAGAAAACAAAGTTGTGTTTCATTATCTACCACTGAAGCTGAATATGTGGCCGCAACCAATTGTTGCTCCCAAGTCCTATGGATGAAGACACAACTGTTAGACTACGGATACAGAATGTTGCGGATACCAATCTACTGTGATTCTGAAAGTACCAAAGCGATCCCTTATAATCCTATTCAGCACTCCAAGACATAACATATTGAACTACAATATCCCTTTATCAAGGACCACATTCTGAAAGGTAATATTGAACTCATATTTGTCCCTACTCATGAAGAGATTGATGATGTGTTTACAAAAGCACATGACTCTGCCAAACTCAACGCATTCTTACAAATTTTAGGAATGATGAATCTAGATCCTCAATTCTTCTTGAATTGATAGGTACTGCAGACCTTCCTGGTCTCCGTTGAGGTTCTAACTGAAAGTTATTGATAATAGATCGTATTGGAACATCCTGGGTACCGCAGTCAATGTACACCAACCATATATTATATATATCTTTCACGAGTCTTTATTACTTGTTATTACTAACTTTTGTACAAGTGCTCTTCTCAGTTTCTCCCACTGCAGTCATCCACAATACCAAAGAAGCCATCTGCAACGATGTGTTCATGCGTAGTCACATTAATTAAGTTTCAAACGGTTCATTCTTTTTGACAAACAAAAAACATAGTGTGCTATTTAATGATCCTTCATTAAATAAAAACATTCCTTTGAGAAATTGTCACATTCTTTCCTTCCAAAACCTTGTGTAAGACCTATTTTAGGCATGATGACAAAATAAAGATTTTCCATATCAAATCCTTTATTATGTCTTTTCCTATTACCCCAAACCATCACATCTGTTACGAATTCCCCTTTATCCAACGGATTAATCGCTCCCCCTCCACACGTTCACAAGACGTGATACAATTTTGACATTTCATTAAATGCAGAGTCCCTTTTCTGGTTAATCCCAAATTCACTCTTTATCCCTCTTTTGTCAACATGTGGTTGAGATTAAAGATGCTAATTCAAAAGATAAACCCACACTTAGGTCAAAAACATTTCCCGCTTCATCGAGTCACTATAAAACCCCTTTCTTCTCCACAAAGAAAAGTTTACGCTCTCTGAAAACTTCCAATGTCTTCTGCGTTCTTCAAGCTTTCTCAAGAACATAACAAAGGTTGAATCCGGCATTTCAAAAAAACAATCCAAAGCCTCTGGATCAGTAAACCCAACTGGTTCAGATTCTCCCACAATCGCCTAAACGATTTCAGAGCTGTTTTCGAAGATCAACCCTCTTACAATGCCCCCACAAAACTTATGATCAAGTTCTTGAAGAATCACCCATTGTTTGGACCATTTGATGTTTTCACAGTCGTTGTTCCACTTTCAACTCTCTACAAATGCGCCTTCTCCGCCTATCTCCCAATCAACAACCCCCAAGAAGTTCATCTAAACCTCATCAATGATTCTTTGGTCATTTTTTCCAAAGAAAAATTCCTCAATGGCATTAAACTTCTTGTTTATCCCTCCATTAAGTTCTTCACTCCATCAATGGCGGACATCACCTCAGCACTTTATTAGATGGGCTATCAGAAGATGATCAAAGGAATTGGCGAATTCAAAAAGAACCAATAGCGTGCGGTCTGGCAGTTTGTGTGCCACTTTATCATCCGCAGTCTGTCCGGCAGAACTGGAGGCACGAATAACATGGGCCTAAAGCTTTTGGAACTGGTTTGGAGTATATTCAGCGGCCAAGATGTGAACTACGGATAGATTCTTTGGGATGACTTTTTATAATACATTCCCAAGGAGAGCCCAAGGAAGAACCCAACCGAGCTTACCTTTGCTAGGTTCTGGTCTCTCTGCATATCTGACTTACATGCAGACGCAAGGATAGACATGGGTGATGACATCAACTTCTTCGTCACCAAGGATCTTAAAAGGTACAACCCTTCCTCTGATCAAAAAAATTTTGGTCATATCCACAGACTTCCTACTTATATTCTCTCTACCCTTGGTCTCGAGACTGCTGATGTCTCAGACCACATTGAGTCTATGGAAGGTATTGACCTATACCTTCCTACCTCGCCTCTTCCATCCGTAGTATTAAACCCTGAAGGTACCGCAATCCCTTCCTCTACAACTCTCTCTAATGTCTCTCAAAGACGTAAACACAAAGTATCTTCCCTTCATGGCCCCCGCAACACAAAGAAATCTAAAACTCCTAAAATGGATGCTTCCAAACCCTCCAAACCTTCAAAGAAAAGAAAAGCACCACTCGCAATCACAATAGTATAACCGAGTCATCATGACTCCAACAGTGATTCTGAAGAGGATAACCAACCCATATCTATCCTCAAGAAACGAAAATCTGATCCTTCTAGTCAAATACATGACTGGACTGATACTTCAGCCTCTCTATAGGCTCCGGTAGTCCTTGGGATGCCTGCACATCCATTCAAAACCACTATCGTTTTCCTTTCAGACTCAGAAAGTGAGTCTAAATCACAACAAAGAGGAGACTCCCCTTAGTACATTCCCAAAGGGATAATACTAGTTCTCGCCCTAAGGTCTCCAGGGCTTCCCTACTACATGTTTTTTCATCTGAGGAGTTGAACTCCATCCTGTTGAACGTCACCCAAACACTACAAACACATTCCCAACCGTGGGGCACTTCTTCCGCCCATGCCAGAACTGAGCCGACGCCACACTTGACCATGGGTCAAGGAGACCAAAGAAGCTCAAGAAATCCCACTCTGCTTTCCTTAGAAACAGGTGGTTTAGACACGATGAGCACAAATGCGCTAGGATCTGTGAACCCAAGGGACACCCTGGTGTGTTTTCAGGAATTGACGGTGAAAATTCTGTTGATTCCTGGAGCCAGTACCAACCCTCCAATGAGGCTGAAGCTAAGAAGTATGTTGCGTTTCGAAGAGCATTTCAAGTACGCAAGGCCCACCAAATCAAACAACAGCAGTTGAAGGAACAAGAAATACAGGCAGTGGTTAACTATTGGGCAGATGCCATCAACAATGCCAATACGGTAGCCACCATTCTCAAAGTTCAGGATTGGATGTCCGCAATGGCAGAAACCGCTCAGAAAACTCAGGAAGCCACTGCTGATCAGCATGCCTCCAACGCTCCTCAATCTCCCACTACTGAAGGTTCACAAGATGACGAACCGGAACTCGAAGTGAGCTCTACTCCCATTTTTGGCTTCGATGATGTTGAACTACAAGAGGTATACAAACCCTCTCCTTCTTATGACGATATAATGATGTTTGATGAAGATGAAGAATCCAGCGGTTCTCATCACTCCACTTCTAAGCCCAAGGAGCATGCAGTGACTAGGAAGGAATTTCTCAGTCTACAGGCCAAGGTTGATCAAATCCTGGTTGCGGTCAAACCAACTCAACTGCAACCAGAAGATACTCCAGGACCGGAGTCCCTTATTGAAAGAATTGAAAGGCTGGAAACAAGAGAGAGAATGGATGTGGAGCGTATCTCTCTGAAGGTTGAAATGGGGATCATATCACTTGACAATAATCGTCAAGCTGCTCACAGAGAATTTATGGTTGTTGCGGAACGCCTCATCTTTGAGATTACCGCAATCAAAACAGATCTCCAAGCAGCCATCGCGGATCAAGCCTCACATTCTGAGAAGTTGATTGCTGAGACTCACATTGCTTATGAGTCTGCAATCTCTGTTCTTCAAACAACAATCAACCGACTGTAGCGATCTCTGTTTGCCAACTTCCATGGTCCAGAAATTCTTCACCTCACCAAGGAAATCCACAGATTCCTTTTCAACCCCTCCAACCCAAATAATCATCAACTGGCTGAAGCCCTCAACGCACAATTTCAAGAGGTATATGCCAAGGTTGATAGCCTTCGTCAATGGATTGAGGAGGCTCCGGGTCTGAACTCCTCAAGAGGGTGAAGTGAAGAAGAAGTCCATCAATCCAACCAATCCATCTCACAACATCAAACTCCCCCTGTCTCCACTGAAAAAATTCTCGCACCACAACCTTCACTGCAACCATCTCATCACACTCCACCTTACAACTCTCCACTTCAAACTGAACACACTCCAGAAAAAACCAGAGACTCCCCCCCCATTTCAAAAATCTTGCGGAGTATATGTCCTCTTCGAGTTCAAACAACTCCCCTGCCACCATTCAAAGAAAAAGAGATTGGAAGGCAGCCAAACTTGCTGAAGAAGTTTGGAGATTATGCGGTTTTGACACTGTCATGGATGAGTCCCTGATAAAGTCTTGGGTCAATCCACATCGAATATTTCTTGATGATGACTATGTTCCACACATCACCTATGCGGAACCCCCTTCAGACGGATATTGGGATGTCCAAATCTCTCCCAATGCCAGATACTTCACTGTATTTGAGCAGTTCTACTGCAGCCTTCCTGGCGACAAAAGACTTCCAATGGAATTTGAGAGACTTAACCAATTCTATGTTAAGCATGCCTCTCCCGTTGAACATATATGGTCTAACGATAGACCATCCGTAGTCAAAAATTACAAGATCCGAAAGTTTATGAAGGCTGAGTTCATCCAGTACACTCTGACCAGAAGGGAACACGACTACATCCGCACCCAGGCTGATTTTCCATGTATGAACCCTGAAGAAGTCTTTCTCATCGCTAAGGTATTTCAACACAAGCCTGAGAAGCATCCGAAGATGAAGATTTCACTTTAAAGGGCAAGTACTTTCCTGAAGGAAATAGTCTGTGACTTCGCCATGATCGACGCATACATTCATCCCACCTTTTCTAAGATTGTCGATCTGCCACCACTTGACCCCGCATCGATGCCTACCGATGGCTATGAGGAAAGATCCTTAGGTGCAACCAACTATCCTGAACTTGGAGTCATTTTCAAGAGGAAGACTGATAATGTCAAATACTTCATTCCTATGATTGTCATGCATCATCGCACCAAAAAGCAACTTGATATCTGTCGAAACGCAATTGAAAAATCCAAGGACGCCACCGTAGAAGTCAAGTTCGAGATCCTTAGAAGAATCAACTGGTTGGAGAACATCAGGAAGTTTTGGTGGATCCTGATCAATTTCCTTAAACTTGTTAGCTGATTAAAATTTAAAGAGGTCACTTAGAGGGAAATTGTTGATTCAAAAAAGTGACCCTCTTGAACTTCAGCTACCGCAGCCACAAAGCCACCACAGTCAAGCAGTTTCTTCAACAACCATCATCCGAAGTCTCTAGTACCGTAATCTTTCTCTTGTTTAAATTACTTTGTCTTTACTGTAAAACACTCTATTGTCCAGTATGCCTTGCATGGCTGCTCTTAGAGTTGTAAATCTGTTATCTTTATGAGTCTCTATAAATAGAGCTCATTCTCATGTAATCAAAGAGTGTGGAGAATATCGCATCTAATTCTAATACACGTCTCAGAAGTTCTCCTTCTATATTTCTTATTCTCTCTTCTTACATTCATAATCAATCACAATCTCTCTTCAGAGCAAGTCTCTTGTGACTTAATCACTAAGTTTGATCTCACTTGTTAACTTGGTTTGAATGCATCCCTCGTTATGAATCAGCTTAAGTGTATACTTGATATAACAATTGTTGTCATTTACATTTCTTTACTTTTCCGCGACTACCACTCTAACATCTAACACTAAATACTATTGTTGAGCTTTAGATCCTTTGAGATTAACTATTTTGCAATATACTTGTTCTAACATTTGTTCAAGTTTGTCTCAAAGTTTTTCTCTCAACAAGAAGGATGGTTCACACTGGATGTGCATTGATTATAGAGAGCTGAACAAGTTAACGGTGAATAACTGTTATCCCCTACCATGGATTCATGATCTCTTTGATCAGTTGCACAGAGCACCATGGTTCTCCAAGATAGATCTGAAGTCTGGGTACCATCAGGTCAGGGTGGGGAAGGAGGATGTGGAGAAGACCGCGTTCTAGACTCGTTATGGGCATTATGAGTTGGTGATGATGCCATTTCGGCTCACCAATGTGCCTACAATATTTATGGATTTGATGAATCGGGTATGCAGATCGATGCTCGATCGCTCATTTATCGTGGTTATTGATGATATCTTGGTATATTCCAAGACTAGAGAGTAGGAGGAGGAGCATCTTCGCGAGCTTCTGAAGGTTTTGAGGCGAGAACAGAATTATATTAAGTTCTTGGAGTGCGAGTTTTGGTTGTGAGAGGTTCATTTCCTTAGACACCTCTTTAACCAAGATGGGGTTTTTGGTTGACCAAACCAAAATCAAGGTGGTGATGCAGTGGGAGGTTCCGAAGTCTCCATTGGATATCAACATTTTCCTGGGTTTTGCAGGGTACTAGCAGAGATTCATTCAGGATTTCTCCAAGATTGCAGTACCCCTCACTCATCTAACGAGGAAGGGTGTGGATTTGCGATGGGGCCCTCAGTAGCAATCTATATTTAAGACCCTTCAGAAGAGACATTGCGAGGCTCTAGTCTTTCCCCTCCCGGAGGGAATTGAGGATTTTGTGGTTTTCTATGATGTATTCATCCTCGGCTTAGGGTCAGTCCTCAACTAGAGAGGATGAGTGATAGCTTATGCTTCACGGCAGCTGAAGTCGCATGAGATGAGATATCCCACGCATGATCTTAAGTTGGGAGCGGTGGTTTTCGCTCTCAATATTTGGAGCAATTTTATTTATGGGGTCTGTTGTACTATCTGCATAGATCACAAGATTTTGAGGCATATTATGGATCATCCGAAACTGAATATAAGGCAATGCAAGTGGTTGGACATGGTCAAGGATTATGACTGTGAGATCCTTTACCATCTGGGTAAAGTGAACATGGTGGCGGATGCCTTGAGCCACAAGGCGGCTGGAACTTCTGTTGAGTTGGAATGTATAAGGATATAAATGGATTCCCCACTTGTGGGTTTAATTATGAATGGTCACTTTGAGAGTGTTTGAAAGAAGAATCAGAAGATTGAGAGGATCAGGGGCGAGATTACCAGATTTGTGCCGGACAGTCGTGGTTTGTTGGCCCGTAGTGGCCGGGTATGGGTTCCTGTGTCAAGTGAGGTCAAACTGATTGTGTTGGAGGAGGCTCATAAGTCTCAATTTTCTATCCATTGTGGGCCACCAAGATGTATCGGGATCAAAGATTGGGTTAGTGGTGATCATGCATGAAGAGATCGCTTGGTATGTCGAGAGATGCTTGACCTGTAGGATGGTCACGGCCAAGCATCATAGGCCGCATGGGAAGTTGTAGTCTCTAGAGGTTCTATGTGTAAATGGGAGCAAATTCTGACGGATGTCATCACTAAGTTGCCAAAGACGGCAAAGGGTTTTGATGCTATTTAGGTCATTGTGGATCGAGTTACTACCAATGCCCATTTTCTGGTATTTCGGGAGAGCTCGTTGGCCAATAAGTTGGCCGATGTGTATATTTGTGAGATCGTTGCTTTCCATGGGGTCTGACCTCTATTGTTTCAGACCGTAGTATTCGGTTCACATCCCGTTTCCGACAAAAAGTTCCACGAGGTTGCATTTCAACACAACTTATCATCCGCAGAACGACGACCATATCGAGCGGATCATTCAAACTCTCGAGGATATTTTGCAAGCCTGTGTCATTGATTTTTGTGGGAGCTACGAATCCTACCTACCTCTTGCTGAGTTCTCCGACAACAACAGTTTCCACTCCAGTGTTGGTGCTCCGCCTTTTGAGCTGTTGTATGGGCAGATGTGTCGTACCCCAGTCTGTTGGGGCGAGGTTAGCCATAGGGTCATCGGTCAGACCAAGTTGGTACTATAGACTACAAAGATGATTCAGCAAGTAAGGCATAGATTTCAGACTGCTCAGATTCGACAGAAGAGTTATTTCGACCGATGCCAATCTAAGTTGGAGTTTCAGGTCGGTGACATGGTATTGCTGAAGGTCTCACCCTGGAAGGGTGTGATTCGCTTTCGGAAGAGGGGGGAAGTTGGGCCCTCAATATATTGGAACATTCCGTATTATCGCCAGAGTTGGCTAGGTTTCGTATAGATTGGATCTTCCGGATTAGCTCAGTCAGATTGATAGCACGTTCCAGGTTTCGCAGTTGCGGAAGTACGTACTATACGAAGATGCAGTGGTATCGCCTGAACTATTTTAAGAGGCCAGTGGTTATTCTGGAAAGAACGGTTAAGGTTCTGCATAACAAGGAGGTACCATTCGTAAAGGTACAGTGGCATCATCGGAGGGGATCCGAGTGGACATGTGTCCCAAAGGCTGAGATGCGGGAGCATTATCTAGATATTTTAACAATAGCAGCCTACGAGGATAAATCCTAGTTCATATGGGCGAACGTTGTAGCATCACAATTCCCAGGTATGAGAATTTTATTTAAAAGGGCAATTTTTCCTTGGAACTCGTCGAGTTGATGGCCTCAACTCGACGTGTTGAAAGCTTATGGGTCGCGCATATTTTTGGACCAAGTCAATGAGTTGGAGAAGAAAACTCGATGAGTTGGTGGCTGAATATGAAACCCTAATTTTTAAGGTGTTTCACCCTATTTAAAGGCCTTAAGTCCCATTGGTGGCCTCCCTAATCGCCCCGTTTTTCTCAAAACCCTAGCCTCATGTTTTCTCTCCCATTTTTGATTGTGTGTGTGTGTGTGTGAGAGAGAGAGAGAGAGAGAGCTTAAAGAGTGTTTCCTTGGTGTTATCTTGAGAAGCTTGAAGTTGGTGGTGCATAGCCTGAAGGGAGAAGCTTTAGATCTAGAATCTTCTTGAGTTTAGCTACACTTTTGAGATAAAAAGTAGAAAACTTGCTCATCTATTGCTTAGATCACTTCATTGGAAGTTTAATGTCATTTTTGGCTTATTTTTAGGTTTATTCTTGGTTTGAGCATGTCTTGAAGTTATAACTTCAGAACTGGACGTTTTGTGGCCTCCTTAGGCTTACAATTTCAAGCTTTATCTAGATCTAGGCTTCCATCATATTCTAAGTACCATAATAAACCTTCTTTGTGTGCTTTAGCCTTTTGGTGTTATGCATGGATGTAAATTTAGCAACTTTACGTGGTTTTTTAGCTCTTGGGTTCCAGATCTACATTCGTGAGCGTTAGAATGGATGAAAAAGGACTGAATGAGTTAAGCTGAAAAAACATGACGAGTTGTCTTGGAAACTCGACGAGTTAGCTCGGGTTTTCCCGCTTTTTTGGATACTATAGGAACTCGACGATTTGTCCTGATAACTCGGCGAGTTGGCTCAGGTGTTTCCCCGTTTCTCTAAGTACTGGAGAAACTCGAAGAGTTGGTATGTTCCCTCGAAGAGTTGGGTCAACATGGGATGTTGACCTTGACTGTTCACTTTAACTTTGACCATGGCTGACCACGTTTGAATTTTGAGGGCATTTTGTGTATTTTGAGGTTTTGATGGGTTGGTTATGATAGTTGTAGGCTTTGAGTCTGGAACTGAGTTTTGGAGTTAGATCTTATCAGTCCAGCTGCTTGTTAGGTGAGTTTTCCTCACTATACTTTTCGGACGAAGGCACCAAGGCCGACCCATTGGCTTGATAACCTAATATTGCTAACATGCTGAGTATGTTAGAGTTATACATGCAAGTCTTGCTATGCTAGTCTTGTAGATCTGTAGGACTGCCTGCTAATTGACTGTTTATCTGTTTACGATATTGTCTATTATATGCCGACATATTGTGTGGGTTGGGTTGAGGTTGTACTGCTTTGTGTTGTAACCAACAAACCCTGGAGTATGCTAGATATGGGAAAAGGGCCAGGGAGGGCATGCTAGACTCATACTAAGTACTCATGAGCATTCCAAATACGAGCTGAGGGTCGGGTCGAGCATGTCAGACTTGTACTTAGGGCTTAGCGGTATTCAGTCTGTTGACTGACCAGGCTGGGGAGCAAGCCAGACATAAGTTGTGGGCCTATGAGGCAATCTATACTTATGTTGTGGGCTCCGGGGTAATCCAGTCTGTAAATATGTGGACCCATTGCATGTTTTTACTATATTGTGTTATTCGTTATGTATTCGTATTTCGGGGGAAACTCACTAAGCTTTGGGCTTACAGTTATTGGATTATGTTTTAGGTACTCCTCAGGATTGCGGGAAGGAGAAGGCGTGATCGTGCACCTCCTTATGTTTTTATTTCATGATTTTGGGATATCTCTTATACGTATCTTAGTTTGGAAACAGTTTATGAACAATGGTGACTTTTAATGTTTAAAAAAGTTTAAATTTCTCATAAATTTTATAGGTGTTACAATACTTCCCGGTTTTCATAACTACTCTGTAACCACTCACTAAGGTGTGTTTTACAGCCCGTCTTTTGTATTTTTTTTATTTTGGGGGACAATACATATACTAAGTATTATAAATTATACAAAAATGTTGTTACAATACCTTTTAACTGCTTACAGTACAAGGAATCTGATTTGAAGGGTCGCATAGATTTGTTGGATTTTAGAAGAGCTTAAATGCCAAAATAGTCCTGGCCTCCAGTGTTTCATATCTAGCCCCTGTTTGTGCATAGTAGTTGAAAAGTATTGTTTGACACTTATATATTATAAGTAAACAATATCATTTTAAACTTCGACATCCTAGTATGTTATGTTGTTAGAATTATACAACTATTGAAATAACAGATGTCTTTTTCTATAGAGTTTATAAAAGAAACATATATCGTTATAAGAGTAAGTGCCTTATACTTTACACACATGTCAAACATACTAGGCTTTTATAAACTTGATGTCATGAAATAACATATGCCTTTTACTATACAATTTATAAACATACTTCGATATAAAAGTTAGTTCCTTTTACTTTGCACACATGGAAAACATACTCTACTTTTATATAATTGATTTCATTAAATTCATTACACCTAGAACTTACCCACAAGTATGCTAGGGCTGAGAGTTATTCACAAACATTTTAGTTAAGGGTTTTTTAATGAGACGCTACATTATTTATTAGCTGAGTCTAAACACTAAGCATACCCAAACTACTATCATTGTTAATCTTTGGAGCGAGATGCATATGCATAGCTCTATACAGGGTTGATATCCCCACCTGCGGTTGTTAGCTACAACCTCGACTGATCAATCGAAGCGGGTGACAGGTGTCTATAATTTTTACTGCAACGTCTAATGATGCGTTGTAGTCAGGTATATTCAAGTCACATAGCTCAATTATAGGACTCACTATAAACATTAACTCGGATATCTCTCTCTTTCTTACTACCACTTCTAAATTTGGTTCTTTTAAAAATCAATTTAAGCATGACATTATTTATGTTAGGACACTTTTTAGATTTTTCAAAGCTTATTTAAATATGTTTACTTATAAAGAAAATACTTTTTGAAACTGTTTTAAAACAATCATTACTATGACAAGAAGAAAACTTGTGACTCTAACCAACCTTGTGTTGACCATTAAAACTACATATATTCTTAGGAAATCAGTAATCAAGCAAATTCAGATGATGGATAATCAGGAATCCCATGCAATTTAGTTTACTACTTTTTATTGTGTTCGCCTACTTGTTTAAGGCAATTCATATATTATACTATTATTTGTAAGAATCATGTACTCAAACACCAAGATGGAATATAAATGTTGGTTTGTTTATTGTTGTACTTGTGCTATATATTTAATTTATATGTGATCCATGAGCTTACTCGCACATCTCGGCATGTTCGACTGCCTCGGTCGGGGGTGTGACAGATTGGTATCATAGCTAAATTGGCAAAAGAGGAAATACAACTATAGCAAATAGCTTCTCATAAAAGTATTATTAATAATAAAACTACTTCTTGGCTACAGACGGTATGGGGTATCTGGTTTGAAGTGTTGCTTAGGTTGTTGGACTTTAGAACTGCTTAATTTCCAAAATGATCTTTCCCTCTGATGCTTCATGTCTGGCCCCTTTCTGTGCTCGGTAGTTGGGAAGTATAAAACAAAACTTAATAATACTACAAAACCCCACAATCCATAATATAAGATTTTATATATACTCTGACCCACGATGAGGACACTTAATAAAAATTCTAAACATCCATTTATCTAAAACTACCAGCTCAACCTTTAGGTTAAATCCCTTAATTAAAGGTTAGTACCATACATAAGCTATACCACTGATAAACATGGAACGCATGCCTATGTTATTTATGGTCGGGCTAGTGCACAACCAACCTTGAGAAAGGATGTTTGACAGACTACAACGGTTGAAAGTTTTAGAGATTGAAGAATGTTCTCAAGATTCATTGGAGTTACCTAGTACCTTAGAACCCCTATTTAAATCTTAAAACAACATATACATTTTAAATCATAATCAATACTTAAAAGTCTGGAATAATGGCTAGATTTTTCTAGTTCACTTAAATCCGAAGAACCACTAACTCTGCTACCTTTTAAGCAGAGAAACCCATAGTTTTCAGTATATCTTTCAATAGTTTCCAAACTTCTCTCTTCCAAAGATGACAAATATTTCAATCATGAGGATTTGAATTCCTTCCTTATCATTTGGAAATTTGGAGGATTTTCGAATCAATCATTTTTCCCTCATCACTTAGAAATCGGTAGTATTGCAGGAATCAATCTCACTCTATAATTTGGAAATATATGGGATTTTAAGAACAAAGTATACTAATACACTTTCATGAAATATAATTTCTACATGCGTATTAATGATTAAGTAGTATAAAAAACATAACTATGTTTTTTCTAAAAAAATTAAGATAAAGGCCTTCGAAGGAATCCACGAGTTCACCTACCACCGGCATTTTGAATGGACTCAACACAAATACTAACCATGATTGCATAGGGGATTGCCACAACCTTATTTACATATGTGGCCGCACGGAACAAATCTTCCGCGAATGGTGGAAGTAATGATGGTATTCTAGTCTATAACAAAAACAAGCCAATACCATGTTCATACAAGGATTTCTTAGCCTACCAAACCACATCCTTCTTCGGTACAGACTGAGCCATTGGTCTATCTCGTTGGATAGAGTTGATGGAGGCAGTGTTCTATATCATCTCTTGTGCAAATGATTGTCTCGTTAAGTGTGCCACTCGTACGCTAATGGATTCTGCCCTAACTTCGTGGAATAACGATACCAAGTCTATAGGAATTGATGCATCCTGTGACATTTCTTGGGAAGCCTTGAAACAGAAGTTGATTAAATAATATTGTGCTCGACAAGATCTCCAAGCCATAGAACAAGAATTGTGAAACCCTTCTATGAAAGAGTAAGAGGTGATTGCTTACACCTCCCGACATAACTACCTCGCCAGCCTTTCCCCGGGTATAGTAAACTCATAATACAAAAAGATGCAGAGGTACACTTGGGGGCTAACTCCCCTAGTTTAAGGTCCAGTTGCTGCATTCGGATCCAAGATCTTTGATAGTGCTAAACAATTGGCCAATCATTTGACTGAAAAATATCTCCATCCAAGTAATACAACCCAACAAACGGAGCAGAACCAAACAAAGGGTAAGAAAAGGAAGTACCACGAGGAACCCAAAGGGAAATTTAAACTCCTCAAGCCCAAATCAAAACATGTGATTGCCTATGGTTCAAACACTCCCACTCCATCCAAGTCCTACTCTATGACTTTATCCCATTGTACCAAATGCAATTTCCACCATGTTGGCAATTGCTAGGAGATTATCTGCAACAAGTGTAACCTAAAAGGTGATATCTTGAGGTATTGTAAAAAGACCCCAACAATTACAACACCAACCACTGCGGCAGGAGGAAGCCATAACTGCTTTGAGTGCAACCAACCAGGGCATTTTAGAAAGGACTGCCCAAAACTGAAGAATCAGGATGGCAAAAGAACAATATAGTGATCCATGCATGAGATGTTCACCAGGACCCAGCCGTAGTTACCGATATGTTTCTATAGGGATTTGAGCATTCTAACACTCCTATGGTGTAGATGCAACCCTAGAAACCTTGGATCTATGTTTTATCCATGATACATGCAAATTTGCTTTTCCATGGTTCATAACCTATCTAGCATACATGGGGAACTTTTAAACATAAAATATAGTAAGAAATACATACCTTTAGTTGCTAGAATTCCTTGAAAACCTTGTGAGCCTAGCACCTCAAGTGTGATGCCTCAAATGTCTCACACAACACCAAATGCACTTGGAATAACTTAGAGTTAAATGAAGAGTACTTAGAAATCGGCTAGCCCTCACTTGTATGTCTTAGTGTCTGACTTTGGTCAACAAAGTGATGCTTATATAGTGTGTTACAATTAGGGTTACATAATTGAAACCCTAATTGTCATGACTTTTCAATTCCATGACCCATGGGTTCTATAAACACCATGGAGCCTCCATGGATCATCCAATCGGTTGTAGACCAACTTGAAAATCCATGTAGCATTAGCCTGCTATACAAGTATGGATGATTTACACAATCAACCCATATATTTAGTTAGTCTTCTTTTGATCACTTAATTAATTACAAATTAATTCTTAATCAATACTAATTAAATAATACTATTAATATATTAGAACTTATAATATATTAATAAACTTTAAGTGTTATTTCTCTCATTTTAGTGTATCCAAATGCATGTTGCCATGCAACCCAAATGGACCATGCAAAATTGGGTCAAGTACATTCCAGAAATAGTTATGAACTTAGACACCTAATCCAACAGTCTCCCACTTGGATAAGTCTAATAACTATAACTGCAATAATGACTTCAGGAACCCAAAGGGAAATTTAAACTCCTCAAGCCCAAATCAGAACATGTGACTGCCTATGGTTCAAACACTCCCACTTTAGCTGGACAAAAGAATGGAACAATGTCTTACTTATTGTCCAACAGTTTGTTTCTCGATTTCTGATTTGTTTGACATAGAATCTAATTGAACACGTCAACTTAGTTCTGACCGGTCACGGTACATGGGTCAAAACAAAATCATCGAGGGGACCATATATCGTTTCTAATCTAAGAAGGAACAGATAAACTCCGACTCATATGCTTGTTCTACTAGTTGTTGAATCATACACAAATACAAATTTTATAACATTGAGTTACCAATGTGTTTTCGTACAATCAATGCATAACCAACTTACAGGAAAGAAGTCATATCTCTAGGTTTGAAGACGTATATGATATTACCGTCTCACGATCACTCAAGATAAATTCCATGAAGTGATACCAGTGAGCGTGCATTGAATCCAATACTTAGAACTTATGAGCTTTCATGAGTGTTGTAGTTATGTCCAACATATTAGACCTCTACAAGAAAACCTCATGACAGTCTTGATTCATATCTACTTCCAACATATGATCGATTGAGGAGAATTTAAATAATATAACATAACATAATTATTCTGGAAGTCAAAACATGCAAAATGAAATGATAGCAAACAATCGACAAAGGATAGCAACACTTTACTCATAAATAAATACAACTTTTATTCATCATCAAATACCAAGTACACTTTACACATTTCAAATCTATCTAACTACTAAAACTAATATCATCCTTCAGCCCTATGCGTCGTGCATGCTGGAGATGCTTAACCCTACCCAGTCCCTTCATGAAGGGATCTGAAGGGTTCTCGTCTGATGATACCCTCTTTGCCATGAGGATTCCTTCTTCTATTCAATGTCTGATGAAATGATATTTTCTATCGATGTGTCTGGATCTCTCGTGATCCCTTGGTTCCTTTGCTAAGGTAACTGCGCTTTCACTATCACGGAAAATCACTATAGGATCCTTTATAGCTGGTACGACTCCAAGATCTCCAATGAAGTTCTTTAACCATATAGCCTCCTTTGCTGCCTCTCTTGCCGCTATATACTCTGATTCACAAGTTGAATCAGCGATTGTCTCCTGCTTGGAACGTTTCCATGAAATTAATCCTCCGTTTAAGGTAAAGACCCAACCTGACTGAGAGTGGAAATTATCCCTATCAGTCTGAAAGCTAGCATCACTATACCCCAATACTCTCAACTCATCACTCTCTCCGAGCGTAAGGACCCAGTCCTTAGTCCTCCGGAGGTACTTGAGAATGTTCTTTACCACAGTCTAGTGAACCTTTCCAAGGTTCCCCTGATATCTGTTGATCATGCTTAATGCAAAGGCCACATCAAGACGAGTACAAGCCATAACATACATCATCGAGCCTACAGCGGAAGCATACGGTACTCGAATCATTTCTGCTATCTCAGCCTCTGTAATCAGACTCTGAGTTTTACTCAGTCTGGCATTACTCTGGATCGGTAACTCTCCTTTCTTGGAATTCTACATGCTGAATGTATTCAGCACCTTCTCCATGTAGGTACTCTGACTAACTCCAATTAGTCTTTTACTCTTGTCTCTTAGAATCCTTATCCCTAGGACATAGGCAACTTCTCCAAGGTCCTTCATAGAGAAACACTTCCCAAGCCAGGACTTAACTTTCTGCAGAGTTGGGATGTCATTTCCTATGAGTAGTATGTCATCCACATATAGTACCAAAAAAATGACTATACTCCCACTAGCCTTGACATATACACAAGATTCATCTTCACTCCTCGAAAAGCCACACTCTTTGACTTTCTCATCGAAGCAAAGATTCCATTTGCGAGGTGCTTGCTTTAATCCATAAATGGATTTCTCAAGTTTACACACTCTATTAGGGTACTCTGTACTAACAAAACCCTCTTGCTGGCTCATGTAAACATCCTCAACCAACTTTCCTTTAAGGAAAGCGTTTTTGACATCCATTTGCTTTATTTCATAATCATGAAATGCAACAATGGCTAACATAACCCTTTGCAACCAGTCGCGCCTTATAAGTGTGTACATTACCATCCATGTCGGTCTTTTTCTTGAAGATCCATTTGCACCCGACTGTCTTGCAACCTGGTACATTGTCAACCAAGTTCCAAACTTGATTGTCATACATGGATTGTATCTCACTATCCATAGCCTCTTTCTATTTAGCAGCCTCAGGGCCTACCATCGCTTCCGTGTAGCTGTTAGGTTCATCCAACCTTAACAGTGTGCTATCACTGATAAGTGCATTACCTTACGCAGTTAAATGAAAACCATAGTAATGCTCAGGTGCATTCCTAACTCTCGTGGAACGCCTTAGAGGAAAAAGACTCTTCTGTTGGATCAACAGGAGTTTCCTCCTCAGGTTGATTGCTAGGGTTTGAGGTTCCTTCACCACTTGACTCTGGAATTTCTTCATGGTCAATTTGCCTCCCACTGTTTCCTTGGCTCATTAATTCTATCTCTCGAAAGAATCCTCTCCTTGCTACAAAGACCACATTATCACTAGGTCTGTAGAAGAGGTAACCAAATGATCTCTGTGGGTAGCCGATGAAAATACACCTCTCACTTCGAGGTTCAAGCTTGTCATGAGACTCACTCCTCACAAAATCCTCGCAACCCCAAATCTTGATATGGTCTAGATTGGGAACTTTTCTGGTCCATATCTCATTAGGTGTTTTGGAAACCTTCTTTGTAGGGACTAGATTAAGAATATGGGTGGCAGTCTCTAAGGCATACCCCCAAAAGGAGATAGGTAACGAAGCTTGACTCATCATGGAATGAACCATATCCAACAAGGTTCGACTGCGTGTCTCAGCCACACCATTAAGTTGTGGTGCCCTTGGAGGTATCAATTGTGAGATAATCCCACATTCGTTAAGATAGTCAACGAACTCTGTACAAAGATACTCACCGCCTCGATCAGATCGAAGCATTTTAATGTTCTTGCCCAACTGATTCTCCACTTCCTGCTTGAACTCTTTGAATCTTTCAAATGTCTCTGACTTATGTTTGATTAAGTAGACATATCTGTGACAACCCGAAATTTCTATCATGTACAGTAGATCAGTTCAATCAAAATTTGACTCGTTTTGCTATCTGTTAGCACTGTTTAGGGTCTATTTGAGTGTTCTATACTTAGTACAATCAAGGTAAGAGCCTAGAAATGGTATAACATGATGCATATCAAGCAAACTCGTGCCAAACACTCCAACATATGGAGTCTGTGGCCACACACTTGAGTATACGACCACACACAAGTGTGTGCGGCCGCACACCCATTCCAGCCACACACTTTCACTTATATATATGACCTTAGTCATTTTTTAACACTTTTTCCACTTCTTCAAAGCTGGAACTCATTTTCTCTCAAATATCATCCACATTTCTCTTCAAATATTCAAATCAAGTAAGTGTTGCTTCCTTGATTCATTAATACACGACCTTAACAAGCCTTCCTCTTGCTTTGATCCATGAAAACATCCATTTTTACTCAAGAACACCAAGAACACACACTAGTTTTGAACCCTAATCAACATTTCAAGCCTCTATAACGTGTATACACTTATCATAACTTGTTATATGCCAAGAACACTTTATGATATGCTTGAAAAACACAATTTTGTCGCCTTCGTAAAGGGTGTGCGGGCGCACACATCATCGTGGCCGCATACACCCTTTTAAGGTCCAAAAATGACAATGAACTCCATATAAGGCTAGAGCATGAAATAAGAAACCTTCCTAGATGAGTCATAAGGCCTTAAATTACCTTTTGGCACAGTTCATGGGGAGTGTGCGGCCGCACACACACCCTGGCCGTACACACACAAATATGGTGTATTTTGACCATACACTCATTTGTATAGTCATATACCCCTTATAGACAATCATATATGGTTGTAACACATCAATATAAGTGTTTACTATTCCCTAAGGTGGTTCTAATTTAATAATTAGTTGTAATAAGCACTAATTGTCATTATATGGTTAATCGGATTCGTTTGTGCTCAAGACTGCAATTGACACCCAACAATCGTATTTCGATCTTTCATTCGAGTTACTCACTACAGGTGAGTTCATACCCCTTAATCAACCTTTTAAATGCTTTCAAATGCTTTTATGGGGGGGGGGGGGAATACAATTTGAATCATTATATTTATTATATCAACCACTTTTGATTTATAACCATCAAACAAATGGATTTACTTTACTTTTATTGGGAGGGGGGAATACAAGTTGAATCATTATATTTATTATTGTTGGGTTTTGAGCATTCTAACACTTCTTATGTGTACATGAAACCCTAATAACCATGAATCTATGTTTTCTCTATATACATGCAAATTTCTATTTCAAGGTTACTTCCTAACTAGCATGGCACGGGGAATACATAATACATAAAAACAAGTAGAAATACATACCTTGTTGTTGCTTGGATTCCTCAAGACTTTGTGAGCCTAGCACCCCAAATGATGTGCCTAAAATGCTTCACACAACACTACAAAACTTGGAATAACCTGAGAGAATACTTCTTACACTCAAAAATCGGTTATGCCCTCTCTAGTAACACCAGGTGCCGATTTTGCTAGCCAAAGAGTCCCTTTTATAATGGTGTCACAATTAGGGTTTCATAATGAAGACCCATAATTTTCATGACTCTTCATTTCTCATGACCCATGGATTTGTAACTCCCATGGACTATCCATGGAGCTCCAAGTGGTTACATCCATAACCCATAAACCATGGATCATTAATCCACCATAAAAGAATTGATGATTCTCATAATCAACCCTATATATTTAATTAGTCTCACTTTGATCACCAAATTAATACT
This sequence comes from Lactuca serriola, assembly GCF_051521515.1. Lineage (NCBI taxonomy): Eukaryota > Viridiplantae > Streptophyta > Magnoliopsida > Asterales > Asteraceae > Lactuca > Lactuca serriola. The sequence goes on from NC_136409.1 coordinate 66,590,910, forward strand.
AGATGAATACTTGATCAATACTAATACTTATTATTAATATATTAGAACTTATAATATACTAATAATCATAAGTGCCTTATTCTATCATTTAGTCTATCCAAGTATTGCAATGCCATGCAACCCAAATGGACCATGCTGAGTCGGGTCAAGTTCATACCAAATAAAGTTATGGACTTAGACACTATATCCAACAGTCTCCCACTTGGATAAGTCTAATAACTATATTTGCAAATATGACTTCAAAATCCGACTAGCAATCGTAGCTCTTTCAAAGTCTCTCGGAACTGAGATGATGATGATACGCCATTTAAGATAAGTGATCATATAATCCTCTGTTCTCATGATATCAGCCGGACAAACACATGGAACATGGTCTTACTTATTGTCCAGCATTTGTTTCTCGATCTTTGATTTGTTTCGACATAGAACTAAATTGAACACAGCAATTAGGTTCTAACTGGGCCCGGTACATAGGTCAAAACCAAATCATCGAGGGGCCCAAATATCGCTTCTATTTCTACAAGGAACAAATAAACTTCGACTGATATGCTTGTACTAACTACTTGTTGAATTATGCACAAAGGCACGTTTTATAACATCTAGTTACCAATGCATTTTCGTACAATCAATGAATAACCAACTCATAGTCAACAACTCATATCTCTAGGTTTGAAGATTTATATGATATTATCGTCTCACGATGACTCGAGATAAATTCCATGAAGTGATGCAAGTGAGAGTGGGTTGAATCCAATACTCAGCCTTTATGAGTACTCATGAATGTTGTAGTAACCATTGCATTGTCTAAATCACTTTAGACAAATCATACAAGCCAAATTCATGACAGACTTGATTCATATCTACTTCCAACATATGATTGACTGTGGATGGTTTGAATAATATGATATATACCATAACATAATTATTCTAGAAGTAAAAAACATGCACAGTGAAACATAAAAATAATACTAATCCTATATGGCTCCAAACTTTTGAGTGTAAGTAAAACCCTTTTATCTAAGCACCATATTGATTACTCATTATTCATGTTTCGATTAATCAACTTTATGCTTGAATTAAAACATTAGTTGTCCCATGCTCCACGCATGTACACTATGGTTTTCCAAACAAAAATTATGCCATACTCCGTGTATGCATACTATGTTTACATATGGTCCTCTCTTTGTGAATTAGATCAATTGATAATATTCCGATGATGCTCATTTCACAATTCCAATCCTTGTTGTAAATGCAAGAATACCAAATTCTTGACATATACTGTAACCTATTAGATTCTAAACGTATATGCAATGATCCCCTTGTAATGACTATGCACAGAAGTCACAAAGACTTGGCAACAGACATTACAAAGCATTCCAATGGAAAAAAAATTCCATGGAAATGAAGTCTCAAATTCAAAGTACATTCCTTTGAACATCCTTCTTAGCATCAAGTTCTTTAATCTTACATAGATTCAAAAAATAACTTCCACCTATGATGACAATTCCATATTACCATTTTGACCATCACTTCTGAACAAGAGTTGCCTCTTTTCAAAATATGTCAATATGGTCCTTACTGTATACTTTTAATTATCCATGAGCAACCAATCTTTGGTAAACCTCAGATTGTCCTCGACAATTTTGCTTAATCATTATAGTAATTTCCAGTTCTATTCCTTTTTCCATCTTAATGCCCTAGGCATTTGGAAAATTTAGAATGGATGAATATTATAGCACATGTAATCAATATACCCAAACCATATGGGACATCATTTATGCTATAAATTTTTTTATTTGCGATGTTTTCATAATTCGAACTATGAAGAGGGATGCCATAATCATAATCGAATTTTAAGAACACAACATATATAGAAATTCCTTATGTTGAACAATTCCAACATAACATTCATATATCCTTGACTAAAGTTTATAAAACTCAATCTAAGCTGGTAGAATTGGAATGAAGTATAAAATCCTCTCCCTTAATTATAGCAAACAACTTTTCAAAGCAAATTGAAACTTTTGTTTTTTGTAATTAACATTGCTAACTTGCAATACTTAACATAATCATCATGCTCCCACTAGCATAATGATTACCAGCATAACATTTTATGCTCCCACTAGCTTTGACATGTACTCAGAAATCAACTGGACTTCTAGAAATCAATACTTTATTGACTTTCTTACCAAAGTTCATATTTCTGATACTAGATTGCTTTGATAAGACCTTATCAAAAACATACACCTTTCCTTAGATAGCTCACATGTTTGTCTAGACCTTTTGCAATTCTCACCAGTTAGTGTGTCGGTTAACCACACACGCTCCACTAACTATATGAGAATGCAAATATCACAACCGCTATCTACTTAAAATCTTCTTAGTGGAAGCGTTTCCTCACCATTATTTTCATGAATCGAAGAGAAACCTTATGACACTTAGATTTTATGGTGCATGTGTTCCTATCCATGTGAATTTGTCATAACCATAATCACAGGACTAGGTTAGTGACACTTCCAAATTCATATGGACTGAACTTGTGCAATCTTAATTTCTTGCCACCTGGTAGCACAATACCCACCATTGCTTCCGGGTTGTTATGCAAACAATTGAGAACTCATAGAACTCACAAGCATAATTAACTTTCAACTGGAATAGACACAGAAATAAGAATATGTCAACACGATAGGTTACAAACCTCAAGTCGGGGGCTTGTGATTAACAAAACTCTTGATTAGTTCTTGAAACTATTTCAGAATCATTTAGACTCCCACTGTCCTCTTGAGATATAAGACTTCTCTTTGTCAAGAACCATTACTTGACAATAAAAATATTCAAGAGCTAGTGCGGATTCTTATCAAGTTAAACACTTCTCACTATTGGTCTTAGCTGGTCTTCGTTTTATCCAAAATATCACAACTTACCAATCTCAAATGTACAAGAATAGGAAACATCTTACTCTACATTGGAAAAGTGTTATCAACTTTCTAAAGACTATGTCACTCGAGTTACAATCTTGGAGTATAACTCCAGGATTTGTTTTTGGCACGAAGTATGAATTATCTTTTGATTTAACCATTTCAACAATTCATGATTCCTCTCCTCAGCCAACATACACGCTAAGGTTTCCTTAGAGGATCAATTGTGATATGGTTCCATAATCACTAAGATAATCATAAAACAAAATACACAAGTACTCTCCCATTTCTTCATATTAGAGAAACTTTTATCTTTCTGCCTTATTTGATTCTTCTTATTCATTCTGCCATACATTGAAACTTTTCCAATGTTTCAGAATTACACTTAAACTCGTAAGCATAACCATATTTACTAAACTTTAGTAAATCATAATGAATAATCTTATCAACCTTTGTGGTGGACCTGACCAGCACACAACCAAGTGTACCCAATCTCTTAGTCCTTCGCTTGACTCACATGCGAATGTGAACAATGAATTTGTCTTAATTTACCAAAGATGAAAATTCTCATTCATCACACAATACAACTTGCATGATTCCAAGTTTCTATCCAACTAAAACTTGGGTGATAAGAATCTTTCCTTATTTGGTAAATTATGACACTACCACTAATGAAAGAATCAAATCCATTTACCCATATTGCTTATCAATGGAAACATATAAGCAACAACCTTTTTCACAAATGCCATTGGATACTTAAAATAAATAAAATCAAAACCATTTTCTTTTATTTCAAAACTTTGTGGAAAAATTATCCTTACAATCCATATGGAAAACTTGTTGTTATCTATTCCTAAGCAATATATCTAACTCTTAAGTAACAACTCAAAGTTTTGATCACCGAGCCATGCGATCGAAATCCATCTTCATGATCAGAATCAACATATACTTCCTTTAAGTTTCTTCACTCTTCTTTGATTCTTAAACATCAATATGTGACCCAGTCACATCATGCAATAAGAATCTCAGAATAGAAAATTAATAAAGTTAGATAATGGACTTTACCTAAAGCAGAGTCAAACATTTGACTTTACTATCCTTATGGACTTTTAGGTAAATTTGGCAGCTTTGCAACCAATGCCCTTCCATTGGCAACATAAACATATGGACTCTTTGGAAACGGTACACGGGACTATCACAGACTTAGCCTTTCTCTTTACCATTTGGTCAACCGAGTTGACTATAGCGAATCCCTTTCAATTAGGAAGAGAAAGGATTTCTGGACTACCAATGTTACCATTGTCAATGTCCATGGAAGTTTGGGAAGTTGATCTTCCAATAAAATTTTGCTTTACCAATGCCCCAAATCATTGTTGATTTAGCATCATCAAGCAAATAGGTAAGATCATTAAGGGTCATGTCGTGATCTGTCATCAGGGAGTGACCAAGTCAACAGCCAACTACCTTGAGACTTCGACACCCGACTCTCCAAACTTGTCAATATGTGACTTAATCTCCAAGACCTAAGCACATATAGACTTTGTTTACCAATAGGGATTGAGTAACTTAGAACTTATCATGTCTTGAAACTTGTGGGATAGGGAGATTTATTGGAGTAGGTGAAGGAAGTGATGTGTGATTTTCGGTCCCATTAATGCACAACAAAGGGATTGATCTTTCACCTTGGTTGCCATTTGGGATATCATCTTCATTAGGAAGCTTCTTCCTAAAGATTTGGGAAGACCATAGATGTCTAAGCTAGACATCTATAATAGGATAAATTCAAGTTAGTTGATTTAAAGTCCTTAATATAACACCCAATATGAAATATTAAGGCTAGGACCCAATAACCTATTTATAACTGGAAGAGGGATGCCGTAATCCAAATTATAAAATAGTTAAAGTTAAGTAAATGACGATTTACCAATTTCGACCATGAAAAACGAAATATAATTAAGTTTTAATTGGATTTGAAACTCCTAGATCTTTTGAGATACATTGAACTTTCAATGGCATGATTGAATCTCGATTGTGCCCTCTCAAGTTTGTGACTGGGATGCCGAGGATCACAAACAAGGTGTGAATAATGTAAAGCCCCGTTTATTTATTAAATAAATAAATATAATAATGATCGAATAGTAGCCCTAAAATCAATAATTATATAGCAAGGTGTTGATCTCGAGGAGCTAATCGTTATAATTTTAGAGATTTGGGGGTTAAAATGTAATTTTCGACTTTATTTTGTAAGTAATTGAGAAGGCAGGGACCGCTTGTTATATTATTGGGATTTATTATGAAAATATTTATGAAGACAGGGGCTCCATGGTAATTATTTGAATTTAATTTGAAAGGAAGAGAGGTTGAAGGGCTGATTATGTCATAATTAAGATATTGAGGGCTATATAGTAAATTTTGTAGCTAAGGTGTAAAGGATTTTAATGTCGAGGGTCTAAATGGTAACTTTTTGGACTTCTTTTGAAGGGATTTTGAGGCTTAGGGGATGAATGGTAAATTAGGGATTTATTTTGTAAGGAATTATGGAAGGGAGGGCTAATGGGTAACTTTTGGATTTAAATTGAAAACAAATGTTGTGGGGAGGGGCTGAACTTGGAAAAAACAAAAATAAGTTTGAAGATCACGGGATTTAAACCCGGTGACCCTCCTTCCCGTTTAAAGCCATCGCTACCAAACCCTAAACATATCTCCAATCTCCAGCCGTCAGCCCCCCCCCCTTATGCCTCCTACCGTCGGCCACCACCCTATCCCCCTTCTCCTCCGACCACCAAGTCTCCATTGCGTTTTCGGTCGTTGTTGAATACGGAGACCATGTGCGATGTCGTTGTCTGCTCCGAAGCGAAGGGAAGCGATTTTCAGTCGCCATCTTCGACCGTTAAGGGCCGCTGCCGCTGCTCCTCGCCATTGTGATACACGATGTGGTTCCATCTCCAACGTCGCTGCTGGGGTTCCTGTCGGAGGTTGCTCACCTTCCTCATCTCCGGGATTCTATTTGTGTTGGTATTCGGGAGCTGCTGTTAAAAGCCATATGGTGCTGGTGGGGATTTTGGTCGAGTGTAACTGTGAAGAACCACCATGGCAGCCGCCCATGGTGACTGCTGCCGTGACTCGTGAGTACACTACCGCCGCCGGACGCCACTTGATTGATGGTTGGATCATATGTAGGAGTCAGAGCCGTGTAGGAGTACGTGTTTGGTGTTGTGTTCCTAGAACGTGTGTGTTTGTTTGCTGATCGGAAAAGCTAAGGAGAAACCGCCATGGCCGCCATGGTGGCTGCCACCATCTGCCGCAGCCGGCCACCACAAGGTGGTTGCGTGTGTGTTATTTTAGTGTAGTGGGTGTGTGTGTTTATTTCATGGGTTCATTGTAAAATGTAAAAGAATTGGAATAATGAAAGGAAAAATCAAAACCACCACCGTGAGGTGGTGGCTGCCGCCTCCCGCCGCCACCGGCCGCCATGTCGGGTGGCGGTGTGCCTTGTCTCGATTGTGTTGATTCGTTTGGGGGTTTGAAACCCTAATGGGCCCAAGGAAGCCCTAATGGGCCCAATATGACATAATGGGCTTAATAAAACCTTAATGGACCCTAATAAAACCCTAATGGTCTTAATGATATTCTAGTGGGCTTAATAGGCCCAATAAATCCCTAACTGATCTAAAAGCCCAACAAATTAATTAATGGACTAGTATGGGGTTGGAAACCCTAATTAGGGTTTGGAAAACCCTAATGCCATGAAACCCTAATTTGGGGGAATTAATCGAGACACACAAGAATTATTTAATAACTTGAGATATTAAATAATAAACTTTGGAAAAGATTAATCTAAGTGATAATGGACTTAATGGATTAAGTCCTTAATGGGTTAAGTAGGAAACTTAACCCTAATCATCATTTTATGTGAAACCCTAATTTCACTTGGGTTTATTGTTGGGCCTTTCTATTGGGCCTCGATGTTTGGGCTAATAAATGGACTATCCAAAATCAAGCAAATGGTCTGGAGTAATTTAATGGGCCTAAGGTAAGGCCCATGTAAGGGACTTGGGCCCAATTTGGAAAATTGCGCCATAGATGGGCCATAGTTTGGGGCTTAATGATTATATGATATTGGGCCTTAAAATGAGACCATGCATAGGCCTAGGCCCAATTTGGAAAATTGGGCCATATGTTGGGCTTTGATTCCTAGTTGACTTTGGGCCTACGGATTGGGCCTTGGGCTTGAATAAGCCAAGCTGGGGTAATGTAGTAATTACCCAAAGAATGTACTTATGGTTATGTATTGGGACCCAATTATTAATTGGGTGTTATTTTGGTGCTGACAGTTCGGGAATCTGTCAGCCAGCAGCTGGGGTCGAGTCTGCAGGACTTCAACAAGTGTGGGATTGTGTTTTCAGGACTTCAGCAATGTGAGGTGAGTTACCTTCCAGTAGCGGTGGGTCTACGGCCATAATGCCGGCCCACCAGTAGGAGTTGTATGTTAGATGATTGTCTTTGTGATATCATCTAGGTTTGCTACCACCTGATATGTTATATACTGGCATGATATGTTATATGTGATAGTAGTAGAGTTCGTTTGTTAGGACCGAAGGGTAGGTCAGACACCCCAGATATGTCTGACAGCATGTGATGATATGTTTATATGTTGGCATGGTATGTTATATGTGATAGTGGTAGTAGGAGGGGAATAGTCCCCAAGTTCGGTTGTTAGGACCGAAGGGTAGTTCGGACACCCCAGGTATGTCTGATAGTATGTTTGTGTTATGATATTTGTGATAGTAGCTGAGTGTGGGCAAGGCCCGTATCTCAGAGATAGTGGAGTGTGGGCAAGGCCCATACCTCCATGAGTGTGGGCGAGGCCCATACCTCCATGAGTGTGGGCGAGGCCCATATCTCATAGTTGTTTAGTATATGATTGTATATACTTGTATGTTATTGTTTAGTAGCTGAGTGTGGGCTAGGCCCGTATCTCAGAGATAGTGGAGTGAGGGCGAGGCCCGTATCTCCCAGCTAGCGGAGTGTGGGCGAGGCCCGTACCTCCATAAGTGTGGGCGAGGCCCGTATCTCAGAGATAGTGGAGTGAGGGCGAGGCCCGTATCTCCCAGCTAGCGGAGTGTGGGCGAGGCCCGTACCTCCATAAGTGTGGGCGAGGCCCGTATCACTTAGTTGATCATTATATGATTGTATGGTATGTGGTATGATGGGGGAACTCACTAAGCTTCGTGCTTACGGTTTTCAGTTTTGGTTTCAGGTACTTCGTGTTTAAAGTAAAGGAGTCGGCTTGATCGCAGCGCATCACACTATGGTTTTCCGCACAAGAGATCCTTGGGATTACACTATGATATTGTTTTATGATAACATGTTTGATTATTTCTACTTTGGTTTTGACATGACATAATATTACAGATGTCTTTTTATACTGATGGTTCTATATAATAACTTAATTAAAACGAAATTTTTGGCCTGTATTTTTGGGATGTTACAAATAACCATACAAATTGACTTGGTACCCTCAACAATATTACCTAATCGATGTGCCGGTTAACCACACACGCTCCACCGATCTATAATAAAGTCAAGTTACCCTTTGCCACTCTTACTAGTCCATGTTAGTATGCCGGTTAACCACACACGCTCCATTAACGATTTGGTAAAGTACAAAGTGTAATTTTATAGGCTAGCACCAATTTCACATTTTCCTAAAGTAACTAAGATTGGGAATTTATAATGTATAGTTACTTTATAATTCATTATACTTTTAATGAGTATTTAAAGTCGTATCCTACCTGTTCGGCTAACGACCCTCCACCGATCAAGGAAGCGGTGGGTGATAATGGACACCCATTAAGTCACCATTTTATAGGCAACAACCTTATACCCCCCTTATAGACCGGCTTCGTGAATGAGGCCTACTAACAGTAAGAATGACATATTCTTATACATATCTATATAATAAAATTATAATAATAGTATAAGTGTCGATTTTTAAACTTTTTAAAAATCTAAGGTTTAATTTGGAATTAAAGTATTAAAGAGTAAGACTTTTCAAATTCCAAAACATGAGGGCAAGAATTGAAACTATTCCAAGTCTCTTCAATTTGTAACTTATGAGTTTTAATGGTTCATAAAAATGAAGACCCTTCATTTTATGAAACCTCTTTAGTTTCTTTAATCACAATTTAAAGAAGTGACTTTTGGTTATCCATAACTTGCGGACAAGTTATGGACACCATCATTGCCATTAAGATCATGAATTAAACACACATGGAGGTTACACAAAATTCCTATGATCTTCTCAAACTCATAAGAACACAAATTCATATCAAGCAATTTCAAGAAATCATATAAACATATACAATACTTGAAAATTTATAAAAGTCATGTAAAATGCGTTAACATAATCATTATCATTTTGAAAAACAGATTTTACAAGTCCAAAACAGATTGGGATAATGATTTTAATCCATTTCCAGCAACAAAACTCGAAAAACTGCCCAACACGCTCCTACTCGTCGAGTGCATGATTCTACTCGTCGAGTAGGATGAATTTGTTCATGGACTCGGCAAGTCCTCCCCATGAACTCGGCGAGTCCAGTCGTCAGTGAGTAGATTTTTCGATTTTCAAGCAGTTTTTGCATCAAGTATACAGAAAACCATCCTAGGCTCTGATACCACTGTTGGGTTTTGAGCATTCTAACACTTCCTAAGTGTACATGCAACCCTAATAACCTTCAATCTATGTTTTCTCTATATACATGCAAATTTCTATTTCAAGGTTATTTCCTAACTAGCATGGCATGGGGAATACATAATACATAAAAACTAGTAGAAATACATACCTTGTTGTTGCTTGGATTCCTCAAGACTTTGTGAGCCTAGCACCCCAAATGTTGTGCCTCAAATGCTTCACACAACACTACAAAACTTGGAATAACTTGAGAGAATACTTCTTACACTCAAAAATCGGTTATGCCCTCTCTAGTAACACTAGGTGCCGATTTTGCTAGCCAAAAGGTCCCTTTTATAATGGTGTCACAATTAGGGTTTCATCATGAAGACCCATAATTGTCATGACTCTTCATTTCTCATTACCCATGGGTTTGTAACTTCCATGGACTATCCATGGACCTCCATGTGGTTACATCCATAACCCATAAACCATGGATCATTAATCCACCATAAAAGAATTGATGATTGTCATAGTCAACCCTATATATTGAATTAGTCTTACTTTGATCAACAAATTAATACTAGATTAATACTTGATCAATACTAATACTTATTATTAATATATTAGAACTTATAATATATTAATAATCATAAGTGCCTTATTCTCTCATTTAGTCTATCCAAGTATTGCAATGCCATGCAACCCAAATGGACCATGCCGATTCGGGTCAAATTCATACCAAATAAAGTTATGGGCTTAGACACTATATCCAACAATTATATCAATCATATATAGTTATATAAGTAAGGTTTGAAGGACTTAGGACTGATAACACGCTTTATTTCTTGTTCCTTCTTTGGTTGTGGACTTAGAGTACCCTGTTGTTTGTCCGAGAGTCGTTTGATCGATACTTATATATTATGTATATATGTATGAGACATAAAAGCTTTTACCTCAGTTCCAACACCTTTGGGTAGCAAAGGTGTATAAAGTTACTAAGTTATTCAAACAACATTTCTAGTAGACTATAATAGGTATAGTTTAGAAGTATACTACATACTATCTTCTGGTACAATGAAACATACAAGGAGTCAGTTCTTACATGAGTCAATACATACTATAAAGAGAATACTATAATGAGGAACAATACATACTATATACTATACAAAAGAACATACTATGATGAGAATCAGAGAGAACATACTACATACTAGACACAGAGAACATACACTACACTAATACATACAAGACATACATAATATAACATAAATGTGAGGAACTACTTCAGGGCATGGCACCTATGCCATGGCTCATTTTGTAACTAGAGTCTTTTGAAGGGAGAGCGTGAATTCGTGTATAGATCTATACTGGACGGACCATGCTACACCTTGCTGCTAGCTATAGTGGGACCTGCAGGTCTTCAGGTGATGAATGTCATACCATTTCGACGTCTTCGAGCATAGTGTTTTACAAGGTCGATTAAGTATGGTTACAATTATATCACATTATACCTTAATTAACAAACGGTTTAAGGTACTTAGTACAACAGTAGTTACTATAACACAATACTACAGTACTTCATTATTCTTCCCATTGCATTCACTTTGTGAACTTCTCACATAAACGGTAATGTAAAAAACTATATTTTATTAATGATAGTCACATTCGGGAGGAATACTCACTTTTACAATAATCAAACATTCAACACGTTTGATGCCTTGGTAGAAGGCTACCTTTAGTAGAAAATATAGGATTTTCTAGGAGATACAAACATTTACTACAAACTTATACATTCAAACAATTACAAACATTCTCATAAAAAATATTATACTAAAATGCTTATGAACTCACCAGCTTTAAAGTTGATAAACTCTCAGGTCATCATTAGACAGGTACCCAGGCCAGCTTTTGAGATGATGGAGCACATTCAAGACTCATCTCTTATTTTGATTCATATTTTTGGTGTCTTATAAACTATACATAACACACTTGTATTAAAATACATTATTAATGCAAAGGATGATGTTGTTTGCTTGTTTACTATTAACCTGTGTTGTGATACTCTACATGACGTCCTCCGCCCCAGAACATTTCTGCCGTTCTGGTTTTGGGGTGTGACAGATTGGTATCAGAGCATTGTTTATAGTGAATTGAGTATATCAACCCATAAAAGATATACAAACTATAAAACACAATGGGATTAAAATACTCTGAACAAGAGTTTATACTTTTAAAATATTAAAATATTTAACCAAGTATACATACCTATATTCATACTAAAATCAATGTCACTGGGACAGAACAAAAGTATTACGATTGTTGAATATCACAAGTAGGCTTGAGGATGTATGGTCAGTTCTGGGAGTGACATAGCCTGATCAACTATGTTGGTCCAAAAAGTTATTAGCATATTCCCGAGAATGGTAGTGATATCGCAACAAGTCTAAAATCTTACCAACATTACTACAATGAAAACATTAGAACAGAACATAAACCTAAAATACTATAGGAGTATTTTGTGTTACTACCCGCGAGGCAAAATCCAGAAATTAGAACAACAACTATGGAGCCTAACCATTAAGGGCTGCGACATAGTTTCCTATACCGCCAGATTCAGTGAGCTGGTGGCCCTATGTCCCAACATGGTTCCCACGGAGGGAAAGAAAATAGAGAGGTACATTTGGCGGCTGGTGCCTCTATTTCAGGGAAATGTCTTATCTTCAAACCCCACTACCTTCGATAGTGCCAAATGATTGGCACAACAACTTATTGACCATGGGTTCCGTACCCCGTCGTCAACGACAACCCTAGCCATCTCCGAACCCTCCAAAACCGTTGACAACAAGCGGAGCTTCTGGGATGACAAGAAGAAGCAAAAAGCTGCCAAAAAGCAGCAGGTTGTGGCGGTTCATGCCGCGATATCACCTGCCGTTGCTACTCCGATAAAGCAGTACGCTGGAAACTTGCCAAAGTGAAATAAATGTAACTTCCACCACAATGGACCCTGCCGGGAATTGCAGTGCTCTAACTGCAACAAAAAGGGACACACTGTCAGATTTTGCAAAGCTCCGGCAAGGCCAATCAACCAAGACCCTGGCGCTGGTGTGTTTCAGTCTTGCTTTGGATGTGGCAAGGTGGGCCACTACGAAAGACACTGCCCTAAGGCAGGGAATGCTAGTGGAGAGGGAAGGGTTTTGGTTATAGGCCACAAGGAAGCGGTTGCTGACCCTACTGTAGTGACTGGTACGTTTCTCCTTGAAAACTCTTATGCATGCATACTATTTGATACTGGAGCGGAGAGGATTTTAATGAACCAGAAATTTGCTCACTTACTTAAACAACAACCACACTCACTTAAAGAATCGTTCACTGTTAAAATGGCTAACGGGAAAACTAAGAGCACTAGTAGTGCATACATAGGATGTACTCTAACTCTAGATAGCCATTCATTTCCAATCGACCTCATGCATGTCTCAATTAAACGTTTTGACGTCATTATCGGCATGGATTGGTTGAGTCTACATCATACTGACATCATGTGTTATGAAATAGTTGTTCGCCTTAATCTTCCCTCTAACGAAATTCTTATTATCTACGGTAACAAACCTGACACAAGCCTTCGTATAATCTCAAGTATTCAAGCTCAGAAGTACTTACGTAAAGACTATCGTGCATTCCTTGCACACGTTGTTAATACCAGCCAAGAAACAAAGAACTGAAGAACATCTCCGTAGTACGTAACTTTCCTGATATCTTTCCAGAAGAACTACCAGGATTACATCCGTAACGACAAGTCGACTTCAGAATCAATTTAGTTCCAGGAGCTACCCCTGTAGCCAAATCGACCTATCGTCTAGCACGAGATGAAATGCAGGAACTATCCGTCTAACTTAACAAACTGCTCAGCAAGGACTTTATTAGACTAAGCTTCTCACCATGGGGAGCATCGGTCTTATTCGTGAAGAAGAAAGACGGATCGTTCCGTATGTGTATCGACTACAGAGAACTCAACAAGCTAACGGTTAAAAATTGTTACCATCTGCCTCGCATAGACGATTTGTTTGATTAACTGCAAGGGGCGAATTACTTGTCAAAAACTGATTTCAGATCCGGGTATCACGAGTTGTGAGTGTTAGAGGAGGATGTTCCAAAGACAGCCTTCTGAACTCGTTACAGACACTACAACTTTTAATTGATGCCATTCGGATTGACCAATGTGCTCGCAGTATTCATGGACTTAATGAATAGGGTGTGCCATCCTTACTTGGATCAGTTCATTATCGTATTCATTGATGACATACTTATCTACTCTCATAGTGAGGAGGAGCTTAGTAAGCAACTATGGCTGATCTTAGAAACACTATGGTCAGAGAAGCTCTACGCGAAGTTCTCTAAATGCGAATTTTAGATCCGAAGAGGTGAATTCCTAGGTCACGTGGTTAGCGAAGAGGGAATCCATGTGGACCCATCCAAAATCAAAGCCATTGGGAACCGGTCAGCACTGAAGACGCCTACAGAAATTCGTCAATTTCTAGGCCTCGCTGGCTACTACCGCAGATTCATACAGAACTTCTCGTGAATAGAGAAACCTCCAATGACATTGACCCAGAAAGGTGTGGCCTTTGACTGGGAAGAGAAACAAGAGAAGTCGTTCCAAACGCTGAAATGAGGCTTATGCACTGCTCCGATACTATCCATCCCAGAAGGAATAAAATACTTCATGGTATATTGCGATGCGTCCAACCAAGGGCTCGGTTGTGTCCTCATGCAGCGAGGTAGGTCATCGCCTATGCTTGAAGGCAGCTAAAGACGCACGAGGTAAACTACAACACACATGATCTGGACCTAGGAGCAGTTGTGTTTGCTCTGAAGATCTGGAGACACTACCTGTACGGTACGAAGAGCACTATCTTTACAAACCACAAACGCCTGCAACACCTATTCAACCAAAAGGAGCTCAATATGAGACAACGTTGGTGGCTCGAGCTACTCAATGACTACGACTACAAGATTCGTTATCATCCGGGTAAAGCCAACGTAGTAGCAGAAGCCGTAAGTCGGAAAGAATATTCTGGTCGAAGAATCAAATCTTTGACTATGACTATTCATTCGCACCTGTCCACATAAATGCTCAGCTCGAAACCTTGAAACCTAAAAATGTGGCGGGTGAATCCCTGCAAGGAATGGATAAAAACTTAGAAGTCAAGGGTGACAGAGCTTATTACCTCATGGACCGAATCTGGACACCGAAACGCGGTGGCTTCAGAGATTGGCAATGACTGAGGCACACAACACTTGATACTTCGTCCACCCAGGTTCAGATAAGATGTATCTGGATCTTAAAAAGTTATATTGGTGGCCTAACACGAAAGCAAAGGTTGCTACCTACGTAAGCAAATGCCTTACTTGTGCCAAGTTCTAGGTCAAATACTGGAAACCATCAGGATTACTTCAGCAATTGGAGATACTTGAATGGAAGTGGGAGCGGATCACTATGGACTTCATAACCAAGTTGCCCAAGACATCCGGTGGACTTGATACCATTTGGGTCATCGTCTACAGACTGACCAAATTCGCACACTTCCTGCCGATCAAAGAAACGGACAAGATGGAGAAGCTTACGAGAACATACATTCGCGAAATCATGCGACTGCATGGTGTTCCAATATCCATTATCTCAGATAGAGATAGTAGATTCACTTCGAGGTACTGGTAGTCGCTACAAAAATCCCTGGGAACGAAGCGAGACATGAATACAGCCTACCATCCACAGACCGATGGACAAAGTGAGAAAACAATCCAAACCTTGGAGGATATGTTGCGAGCCTATGTGATCGACTTTGGGAAGGCCGGGTATACTCACTTACCCCTTGTAGATTTTTCCAACAACAACAGTTATCACACAAGCCCTCTGTGCTGGGCTAAGGTGGGTGACACCCAATTAGCTAAAGGACGAGTTCCTGAAAGCACTCTCATAGGTCTGTAGATCATTCGGAAAACGACAGAGAAGATCGTTCAGATTTGTGCACGATTGAAAGCCTTTAGAGACAGACAGAAAAGCTACGCAGACAAACGAAGGAAACCTTTGGAATTCCAGGTGGGAGACCGCATTCTGTTGAAAGTCTCACCCTGGAAGGGCTTGATACGCTTTGGAAACCGTGGAAATTTGAATCTAAGATACGTAGGGCCTTTCGAGATTCTCGCTAGAATCGGCCATGTAGCTTACAAACTCAAGCTACCCCGCGAACTCAGTAACGTACATTCCACTTTCCACGTATCGAACTTGAAAAAGTGTCTATCTGACGAGACTCCTGTAATCCCGCTCGACGAGATCGAGATCAACGAGAGTCTTAACTTCGTGGAAGAACCTGTAGAGATCATGGACCGAGAGGTGAAGCAGACGAAGCAAAGTCGCATCCCAATAATGAAGGTTCACTGGAACGCCAAGCGAGGACCTGATTTCACTTGGGAGCGCAAGGATCAGATGAAACTTAAATATCAGCATCTTTTCACTAAGTTATTTGTAACTACTTTAAACTTAGCAATAAAGAATAAACTCCAATCTTGATGATAGGTGAAGCTTTCCTATTCCCAATGATCAAGTTTATCTTCCCATGCACCACATTCTCACTTTTTCTTAGTCCCTGCAAATCAGTACATATGTGAATACCACAACCTGTATCAAGGACCCAAGAGTTAGAATGGGGTGAATTATTAAAAAAAAATAGCGTATGTACCTGCATGGTTGGGTTTAACTTTCCCATCCTTCACATCTTGCTGGTATTATGGGTAGTTTCGCTTCTAGTGCCACTATTCATGGGAATAGAAGCATTTCGCCTCTTTAGGGTTAGCAGAAGGAGTGACGAAACCTTTCTTGGTTCCACTTGAAGAGGAGCTATCAAGGTTCTTCCCCTTGGTGCCCTTCGAAGGGCTCTTCCTCTTCTTTCCTTTGCCTTACCCGATTGCCAAGACAGGGGCCACGGTAGGAGTAGGAGTGGTAACAACCGACTTACCTTTAAAACCACTTTCCGTGATCTTCAAAAGTCCTTGAAGTTTGTTGAGTGTAACTTCCTCCTTGTTCATGTGGTATGTCATACGAAATTGATCATAACATGAAGGTAAGGAGTGCAAAATGATGTCTATTGCTAACTCCTCAGGGAAGTTCACATTTAGCTTCAACAAACGGTCTACATACCTTTGCATTTTCTGCATGTGGCCCGTGATGGGTTCACCATCCTTCATTCGGGTTGTTATCATAGAGGAGATGATTTGATATCTCTCTTGATAAGCACTCTAATGGTAGCAGTCCATCAAATTCTGGTGCATCTCAAACGGATAGAAGTCCTCATAGGACGTTTAGAGCTCGGCTGTCATAGTGGCCAACATGATGCATGCCACTTTGGGAGCATCTCTTTCATGGGCCTGATATTCAGCAATCTCCTCAGGAGCAGCAGCCAACTCAAGTTCCTTAAGCTCCTTGTCAAGGACATATTCTCTGTCCTGATACCGACTGACCATCCTGATGTTCCTGATCCAATCCATAAAGTTGGACTCATCAAAGATGACTCTCCCACAAAGGTTCATGAGAGAGATGGAGCCGCTAGGGTTTCAGCCATAAGCAGCATTGTTGGAAGACATCTGAAAAAGAAGAAAGACAAGTTTGGATTAGATATAAAGATAGTCCTTAATAAAACACCCAAATGTAATATTAAGGCTAGGACCCAACACATTATTTTATAACTTAGAAGAGGGATGTCGTAATCCAAGCTATAACATATTTGAAGGTAGGTGAATGACGATTCACCAATTTCCACCATGAAAAACGAAATAAATTATTAGGTTTTAATTGGTTTTGAAACTCCTAGATTCTTTGAGATTCATTGAACTTTTCAACGGCAAGTTTCAACCTCGAGTGTACCCTTCAGGTTTTGTGACTGGGATGTCCAGGATCACAACACAAGGTGTGAAGTAACCATGCAAACTACTTGGTACCCTTAGTATTTACCCCTCAATCCATGTTTCTGTGACAACACGAAATTTTTATCATGTACAATAGACCATTTCAATCAATCTTAGACTCGTTTTGCTATCTTTTAGCACAGTTTCAAGACTCATCTTTTCTTTTGTATTTTGTTGTCTTATAAGGTGTACAGATCACACTTGTATTAAAATACATTATTAATGCAATGGATGATGTTGTTTGCTTGTTTAATATTATTCTGTGTTGTGATACTATACATGACGTCCTCCGCCCCGGAACGTTTTCGCCATTCCAGTTTTGGGTTGTGACAGTTTCGGTTAACCACACGCGCTCCATCGATACTATGATAAATATTAAATTACCCTTTGCCTACCTTGTTAAGTCCAGGTTAGTGTGACGGTTAACCACACACGCTCCATTAACGACTTCATCAAAGTGCAAAGTGTAATTTCATAGGTTAGCACCTTATTCACATTTTCCTAAAGTAACTAAGATTGGGAATTTATAAAAACATTTTGTTACTTTATATTCATCATACTTTTAATGAAGCTTTAAAGTCCTTGACTTACCCATTCGGTTAACGACCATCCATCAGTCAAGGAAGCAGTGGGTTAGAATGGACACCCATTAAGCTGCCATTTTATAGGTAGCAACATTATACCCCCCCCCCCCCTTATAGACCAGCTTCGTGCATGAGGACTACTAACGGTAAAATGACTTTTTCTTATACATATATAATTATTATTAAACATATAATATTATAAAGTATAAGGGTTGAATTTTAACTTTTGAAATTCTAGGGGTTGGAACTAAAGCTTTTCAAGTGACTTTACATGTTCTAAAACTTGAGGGCAAGTTTTATAACGTTCAAAACTTTCATCTTTCATAACTTATGAGTTAAATGGTTTAATAAAATGAGTGACTTTTCATTTTATGTAACCTATGTGTTTAATAATGGACTTTAAAAGTGTGACTTTTGGTAATCCATAACTTGAAAACAAATCATGGATTCCATTAAAACACATAATGATCAAGAATTAAACTAACAAGTAAGTTACAAATGATTCCTATGATCTTCCAAAATCAGAAGTTCATGAGCATGCATATCAACAATTTCAAAAATCATAAAATTAACGATATAAAACTTGAAATTTTGATAATAGCTATTGAAAATGGATTAGCATAACCATTACACCATCTAAAACAACTTCTATAGCACCCAAACAATTTAGGGTAATGTTTCTAGTCCATTTCCAGCTGCAAAACTCGAAAAATTGCATTTTGTGGCTCCTAGTCGTCGAGTGCAAGAACCTACTCGACGAGTAGGATGAGTTTACTCAAGGATTCGTCAAGTCCCCCCATGGAATCGGCGAGTTCATGCTGCAGAGTGTAGAAAAACTAAGTTTTTTCAAAATTTTGCATCAAGTATCAAACTAAAAAACCTAGCTCTAATACCACTGTAGAGATTTGAGCATTCTAACACTCTTATGGTGTACATGCAGCCCTAGAAACCTTGGATCTACGTTTTATGTATGATACATACAAATTTGTTTTTCCAAGGTTCATAACCTATCTAGCATACATGGGGAACTTTTAAACATAAAAGATAGTAAGAAATACATACCTTTAGTTGCCAGAATGCCTTAAGAACCTTGTGAGCCTAGCACCTCAAGTGTGATGCCTCAAATGTCTCACACAACACCAAATGCACTAGGAATAACTTATTGGGAAAAGAAGAACACTTAGAAATCAGCTAGCCCTCACTTGTATGTCTTAGTGTCTGATTTTGGTGAACAAAGTGATGCTTATATAGTGTGTTACAATTAGGGTTACACCATGGAAATCCTAATTGTCATGACTTTTCATTTCCATGACCCATGGGTTCTATAAACACCATGGCGCCTCCATGGAGCATCCTATGGGTTTTATCCCAACTTTTTAATCCATGTAGCATTAGCCCACTATACAAGTATGGATGATTTACACAATCAACCCATATATTTAATTAGTCTTCTTTTGATCACTTAATTAATTTCAAATTAATTCTTGATCAATACTAATTAAATAATAGTATTAATATATTAGCACTTATAATATATTAACAAACCTTCAGTGTTATTTCTCTGATTTTAGTCTATCCAAATGCATGATGCCATGCAACCCAAATGGATCATGCCAAACTGGGTGAAGTACATTCCAAAAATAGTTATGAACTTAGACACCTAATCCAATAGTTTCATATAAACAATATCTATGCTTTCGTATGATTTAATATTGATTTAATATTGTATGGAGTACCTCCAGTTAAACAGGTTGAAATTCCGAACCGACCTAATCCGTGGTGGAGCACCAACGGCACAATATCCTTACTATTTGGCTCCATCAAAAATGCTAGAACTATCCAGTCAACATCAAGAAGTTTTTGAAAAAAGGCATTAATCGGCCAATCATCTCTCCATGGGGAGCTCTAGTATTATTTGTCAAAAAGAATAATGGATTGTGCATGATGTGCAACGACTATCAAGAGTAGAACAGGCTCACCATTAAGGACCCATATCCACTCCTGAGGATCAATGACCTGTTCAACCAGCTACAAGGATCTTGCTATTACTCAAAGATCGACCTAAGATCGTCAACTTAGTGACCAAGAATCAAATATTCCAAAGACGACATTTTGATATATTCATGAACCAAGGAAGAACATGGCCATCACTTGCGTCTAATTCTGGAACTGTCGACAAAAGAGAAACTTTTTGCAAAGGTTTTCTAAATGTGAGTTCTGGATTAACAAAGTGCTTTACCTCGGCTATGTGGTCATCACTAAAGGGATTCATGTCGATCTTGCGAAGAATGAAGCACTTAAGAATTGGGAAGCACAGAAAACACCAACTAAAGTATGCTAATTCTTAGGGCTTGAAGGATATTGTCGGAGATTCATCGAGAACTTTTACAAGATAGCCAAGCCTCTCACTGTACTAACCCAGAAAGACAAAATGTTTGATTGGGGAGACAGTCACGAGTTTGTCTTCCAGAAATTAAAGCTATTGTTGTGTAGTACACAAATTTTGTCACTTGCAAAGGGAACATAAGACTTTGTAGCATTTTGCAACACCTCTCACCAAGGTCCAAGATGCATATTGCTACAATGACATAAATATGTTGCATAATCATCCGGAAAAGATAAGCCAAAAAGGATAAACTAACCCCCCCCCCTTAGGAACCAAACTAGACATGAGTACATTATACCACCCTCAAGCAAATGAACAAAGTAACAAGACGATACAAACCCTAAAAAGCATATTGGGGATACACTATTTATTGGTCCGGTAGCTTAATAGCTTAAACTACCCCAAGAACTCAGCAAGGTTCACAAATACCTTCCACGTATATAATCTCAAAAAGTGTCTAGCCGATGATAACCTGGTCATTCCACTCAATGAAATCCAAGCCAATAGAAAAATTCACTTCGTGGACGAACCAATGGAGATTATGGATCGGGATATCAAAAGACTCAAGAAAAATTCGCAAACCTATAGTTGAAGTCCGATAGAACTCTCGTAGAAGGCCATAGGTTACTTGGGAACGCGAGGATCAAATGAAACAGAAGTATCAACACTTATTCAACAACTTACTAATAGCACAAAGTACCCTAGAACTTAGTAATTTCGGGACGAAATTCTCTTGACGAGGAGGTAATGTGACATCTCGAAATTTAGGGCATAGATTACGAACGACTAAATTACCGTAAATCTATTTCTAATTTCACTCATTCAGTTTTAGTGCATCTAATGTAAAATAAATGAGTTTATTTCAAATAATATAATATTTAAAATGATATCTGACTTCCAAATGTGTAAATTGTGAACCAAATCAAACCTCTCAAACTGCAAAACTGATTAATGTGTCCGGAAAACTGAAATTTCGTATTAAGAATGTCCAAAATGGAGTTCATATGCAAAAGATACGACACTTTTAAGAAAACGGACAGTAAAACATTGTTTTTCTTTAATAGCGTAGAACCAAATCGATCTGTTGAAGCACTTACGCTTTGCCGCCAGGTTTTACGAGAGTGTTCTTGGACTCAACTTACAGTTTATTATTTAATTTCACACTCGAAATATTTTTTACCAAGTATATTTACAAAAATCACAAAAATGGACACCAGGAGCCGTCATGACGCGAAACTTCAAACGTAATTTCCCGAAGATCCGTAACTACAAAAATAAATTTGTTTGATGTTCCGAAATCCTTGAATTAAACTCTATCTAACGATACTTTCGAAAAAATTCTTGATGCACAGATCTTGCACCCGGTTTTGTGTGTTTTGGGCATTTTATGGAGGTATAACCCCATGTCGGGCCCACATGAGACGTTGAACTTCAAAAAATCAGATTTCTTAACCATAATCACATTGATTTTGCTCTTTCTCTATCCCTTGTATTACATGCACACCACACACTAAGTACATGACATGATGGAAGTACATGACATCATGGAACATGGCTCAAAATGGTATGTGTGTATGGGCTTTAGCTATACAAGGAAGGCATTGGTGCCTTCATTCAACACAAACCATTAGCTTCATTATATCCACTATTCAAACTCCCATTCCAATTAAACACACTATATCCAATTTTCAAAATGTTTACAAATGTAGTCCAAAGCCATTAAAACTTCAATTAAAAATGGCAAAATCTACTCTATGGTGGAAAAACCTTTCAAATGGATCCAAAACTTAAAAAACAATTTATAAAATTTATTTGTAATGAATATTGATAAATTTTACTTAAACAAATTTTAGAATAAATAATTTTTTTAAGTTATTAATTTAATCTCAATTTAAATTTTTGGATTTATTTAAAATATTTTGGGAAAAAAATAAATTAAATTTTTTATTTTTAAAATAAAATTTATTTAAATTTGTTATTTTAATAAATTTTGGAATAATAAACAATTGGAAAATAAATAAATCATTATACTTAGTCGAAATGCCAAATCACATCCAGATATTTATATATATAGAAATTTCTAGGAAATTGGATTAATCCCGAAGATCACAACCTCTCGACAATACTTCCTGGTTTTCAGAACTACTCGTTAACAACTCGATAAGGTGAGTGTTACGACCCTCTTTTTTATTTAATTATTTTAAGGGAGAATACATGTACTAGGTATTACTCCCTCCGTCCAAAAATTATTGTCCACGTTTGACTTTTGAAGTCTTTCCATGTCAACTTTGACTATAATTGACTTTATTTGTGTTATATAACTTTTGATGAAACTTATAACAATGAAAATACATTTAAAAAATAATATATTCGTATATATTGCATAAAAGATTATATAAAAAAAGTAAATTATTTAAGGTCAAAGTTGAACCAAAAAGACTTAAAAATTCAAACCTGGACAATAATGTTGTTACAGGCAGTCTGTGTCTATAGTATGGTTATAAAACTCACACGAAAGTATAAAAACAAGCTTGATTTACGAGACTCATAAATACATTCAATATTTACATTATTTTGAGCACAAAATTCATCTTTATCATTTAAGTACGAAAGATACTAACGCCCCCCAACTTTGGGAACTCTTCAAACTATATGTGGAAAATATTGGATTTTCAGGAAACTACGTTCATCTACTTTCTTCCAAAATGACATACTTTTTCAGTACAAAAACACTTATGAACTCACCAACTTTATTGTTGACACTTTTTCGAAACCACTTATATTTCTCAGGGAATCGGTAATACAGGTAACTACCAACTTTTGAAGAAGGAGCGCTAAGGAGTTTATTATCACATTTTAAATCATCATATTGTAATATTCTTTTGGAAACATGTATAACGCAACAATGTACGTTTTTATTATATATATATATATATATATATATATATATATATGATGGTTGTGTTACTTTCTTTACGATATTCAATGGTTATGGTACTACGTGAAGTCACCCACCCCCGAATGTTTCTGCCATTCTGGTTTGGGGGTGTGACAGATTGTTATCGGAGCATTGTTTATAGTGAACTAAGTATATCGAACCACATAAGATATACAAACTATAAATGCAAAAGGGGACCAAAAACCCTCTGACAACACGTTTTCATAAACGACATACTTTACACGCATGCATCGGTCTCGTATCATAACCAAGTTTTCTAAAAAGTATTAAGGCAGGTTGCGACACTACGATTGGGCCTCGAGGTATGTAATCAAATCGACAATAAATATAGCCTGATCAAATCCTGGATTTGACCAACGTACGTCGAGGAATGGTCGTGGTGGACAACAAGTAAAAAACTTACCAATTAAAATTTCTAGGCTTGCAAAATTCGAAATACTATAGGAGTATTGTTATAAAATATAAGGACAATGAAAAACCTGCACACCACAAGATATAGTTAAACTTAGGATGCCGTAAATAGAAATTTATTTTCTTATAAAATACTTATACCTCTATCCTAGTACAGACAAAATGGCCGGATTCCATATACTCGGAGATCCCTACTACCCAAACCAAGGTAACGGTGGATGGATAGAAGAAGATCAGAAAGAAGACCCAGAGGAAATCGAAGAGGAAGTCGGAGAGGAATTCGAAGTCGATGAGGAAGTCGAAGAAGAAGAAGAGCCTATAGAGGAGGAAGAGGAAGTTACGGATGGAACAGACTCCAAGCCGGAAGTGATCAACCCTCCCGCTCCTCGTTCTCCCAAAGTTAGAATGGGGCATTAAGGTCCCATTCCCATTTGGGGAAACCATCTCTACTATTGAAGCCGTCAACAAGGTGTACGCGCTCCTTTCGGCATGTGTCTAGAGTTCTACAACGTCAGTGGGGGAGGCTCAGCGGATCGAGCGCTTCCCGTCCTTGTGGACCAAATAGCCACCCAGACCTACAAGTCGGACATGCAAGCGGCCAGAATTCGTGAGATCAATGCTGCCGCACAGGGTAACGCCGCAGAGATCCGTCGTCTGGACGGACTACACAAAGATACCCAACTCCACACAGGGACGCTTCAAAGCCAAATGGAGGCAGCACTTGCAAAAATAAGAGAGATGAAGGAACAACAAGCGGTTCTTGAGAGGCGTTTATGGGAGTCAAACAATCGGATGCAGAGTCTAGCTCCAAACGCACAACACGCCGCAAGTAGGACTTGCCCAACTCCAACAATTTGGATATATAATAGGACCTCGGATAAAGTTTTTCTTACCTTCTTTGAACTTGTAATCAGAGACCTTTAGATAGGTCTAATTTTCCTAACCACGAAGCATAATGTAACGCATCGTATGTGTGGCATACATATATGAAATATCTCTTTACATACCTCTCGAAACTCATTAGATTATCTAAATTGCTATATCTACTTCGAAACCGTTAACTAAAGTCAAAACAAATTACAAGATATGAATAACCCTCTAGTGCACGATTGTCAATTCATTAGAAACTTATAGTTTTTATTATTATTTCTCTACCAGAACATGCCTCCTCATAGATCATCACGCAGAAACTCAGCTCTAACACCACCTCCACCACCCCCTCCAACTATGGATACAGCGATGTTCCAAGCTGCTGTAACAGCCACTGTAACTGCAGCGATGGCACAAATCAGTAACAACGGGTCAGGAGGAGGAATAAACAGCTCTACAAATGGCCAAAACCAAGGTCGTTCGGGGGAATGTACTTACAAAGACTTCATGAATGGCAAACCTATTTACTTTAGTTGGACTGAGGGAGTGATGGCTCTATCCTAATGGATAGAGAAAACAGAAGCTGTGTTCGAAATCTGTGCGTGCCTCGAAGATAGCAAAGTGAAATTCGCCGCCTATACTTTCTCCGAACGAGCCCTAACATGGTGGAACGGCCACGTCAAGGCACTAACCCTAGTAGTGGCGAACTCCATGGGTTGGGAAATCCTGAAACGAATGCTTCTACGAGAGTACTGCCCCAGAGGCGAGATTCAAAAGCTTGAACAGGAACTATGGGGCCTTACAATGGTAGGCTCGGACATCGCAGGCTATACCAACAGATTCAGTGACTTGATAATACTTTGCCCAGGAATGATGATCCTAAAAAGCCAAAAGGTGGAAAGGTATATCTGGGGACTATCACCCCAACTTTGAGGGAGTGTGTTAGCCTCCAAACCCACGACGTTCGACAGCGCCAAGGAACTGGCGCAATCTCTCGTTGATCATGGTGTCTGTCAGAGTGTCACGAACGTAGTCGCCAAACCAACCAAAGGAAGCAACAAAAACGACAACAATGCCAACAACAACAGCAGGAAGAAGTTCTGGAACAAGAGGAAAGGTCAAACTTCGCAAGAACCTTCAAAGAAACAAATGGTGGCGGTCCATGCCGCTACTACCCCCACTACAACCCCTGCTACCCCTGCGCCAACGAAACAATATGTTGGGAACCTGCCAAAGTGCAACAAATGCAATTTCCATCACCACGGTAATTGCCGTGAAATGCACTGTAAAAACTGCGACAGGAAAGGGCACACTACCCGTTTCTGTAAGGCACCGGCACGACCAATCACTCAAGTTCCTGGTACTGGAGTAAGCCAGGCATGTTATGGGTGTGGAGAAACTAGGCACGTCAAGAGCATTTGCCCCAAGGCAAGGAATGCTGGCGGTGTTGGAAGAGTGCTGGCAATAGGACAAAATGAAGCAATAGCTGACCCCACGGTGGTTACAGGTACGTTTCTCCTTGACAACATTTATGCATGCATACTCTTTGACTGCGGTGCGGAGAGAAGTTTTGTGAGTCATAAATTCAAACACCTACTTAATCAAAAACCCTAACCACTCAATAAAATATTTACTGTAGAAATGGCAAATGGTAAAACGGAAAGCGCAAGCGATATATACGTAAGGTGCACATTAAATTTAAACGAGCACTTGTTTCAAATCGATCTTATGCCCATTTCAATAAGAAGTTTTGATGTTATCATCGGTATCGACTGGTTAAGCCTTCACCATGCTGATATACTTTGTCACGAAAGGGTCGTTCGCCTCAATCTGCCAAACGGCGAAACTCTTGTCATTTATGGTGACAAACCTAGTACAAATTTACAAATCATCTCCTGTGTTAAAGCACAAAAATATCTTCGCAAGGAGTATCATGCCTTTCTAGCCCACGTAGTAGACAAGAAATGAGAATCGAAGAACATTAAGGACATTCCGGAAGTCTGCAACTTCCTAGACATCTTTCCAGAAGATCTGCCAGGGATCCCACCAGAACGCCAAGTCGAGTTCAGAATCGACTTAATTCCCGGAGCTTCTCCAGTAGCAAAATCATCGTACCGTCTAGCCCCGGCCAAGATGCAGGAACTGTCCAGCCAACTAAACGAGCTGCTGAGCAAAGGCTTCATCAGACAAGCGTCTCACCTTGGGGAGCACCGGTCCTATTCATAAAGAAGAAGGATGGATCCTTTCGCATGTGCATCGATTACCGAGAGCTGAACAAACTCACAATCAAGAACCGATACCCCTACCGCACATAGACGATTTGTTCGATCAACTACAAGGAGCAAGCTACTTCTCAAAGATCGGCCTAAGATCTGGTTATCACCAACTGCGAGTACTGGAAGGAGACACCCCTAAAACGGCATTCCGAACACGCTATGGTCACTATGAGTTTGTAGTGATGCCCTTCGGATTGACAAATGCACCAGCGGTGTTCATGGACTTGATGAACCGAGTATGTCGTCCCTTCCTGGATAAATTCGTGATCGTTTCATAGATGATATACTCATCTATTCAAGAAGCAAGGAAGAACACAGCCAACACCTCCACCAAGTTTTGGAAACATTGACGGCAGAGAAGCTATACGCAAAATTTTCAAAGTGCGAATTTTGGATTCGGGAAGTAGATTTCCTAGGTCACGTAGTAAGAAAAGAGGGGATACACGTGGATCCTTCCAAGATCAAGGCAATAGAGAATTGGACGACTCCAAGAACCCCAACAGAAATCCGGCAATTTTTGGGACTCGCCGGATATTAACGAAGGTTCATACAAAACTTTTCGAAGATTGCTAAAGCACTTACCACCCTAACTCAGAAGAGTGTGACCTTCGACTGGGGAGAAAAACAAAACATCGCGTTTTAACCACTAAAGCGAGCCTTATGTAGTGCGCCCATCCTAACCTTACCAGAAGGAAAAGAGGACTTCGTGGTCTATTGTGATGCGTCAAACCAAGGACTTGGGTGTGTTCTGATGCAACGAGGGAAGGTTATTGCCTACACCTCAAGACAACTAAAGACGCACGAAGTAAACTACACGACGCACGATCTCGAGCTAGGAGCAGTCGTTTTCGCTCTAAAGATATGGAGGCACTATCTCTACGGCACGAAATGTACAATCTTCACCGATCATAAAAGCCTCCAGCATATCCTCAAGCAGAAGGAACTTAACATGAGACAAAGACGGTGGGTAGAACTACTAAATGATTACGAATGCGAAATTCGATATCATCCCGGAAAGGTTAACGTGGTGGCTGATGCACTCAGCCGAAAGGAATGCTCGGGCCGCCGAGTTGAGTCTCTAACTATGACAATCCATTCACACCTGTCCATGCAAATCAAGGAAGCCCAAATAGAAGCCTTGAAATCCGAAAATGTGACAAGGGAAGCTTTAAGGGGAATGGATAAGAATCTTGAAGTCAAGAGTGATGGAGTTCTTTACTTCATGGATCGAATCTGGACACCAAAGTTTGGCGGATTTAGAGAAATCGTCATGAACGAAGCCCATAAGACACGATACTCCATACATCCCCGCTCCGATAAGATGTATTTGGACCTCAAGAAACTGTACTGGTGGCCGAACATGAAAGCCGAAATTGCTACCTACATGAGCAAATGTCTGACGTGCGCCAAAGTCAAGGTGGAGTACCAAAAGCCCTCGGGATTGTTACAACAACCAGAAATACCCGAATGGAAGTGGGAGCGGATAACCATGGATTTCATAACCAAATTACCCAAAACGACAAGCGGACACGACACCATCTGGGTGATCGTCGACAGGTTAACTAAATCCGCGCACTTCCAACCGATCAAAGAAACAGATAAATTGGAGAAGCTAACTAGAACATACCTCAGGGAGATTATACGATTGCATGGTGTGCCAATATCCATTATCTCGGACCGAGACAGTAGATTCACCTCAAGGTTCTAGCAGTCGATGTAAAGACCTCTAGGCACAAGACTTGACATGAGTATTGCGTATCACCCACAAACCGACGGCCAGAGCGAGAGAACCATACAAACCCTAGAAGATATGATGAGAGCTTGCGTAATCGATTTTGGCAAGGCATGGGACACCCATTTACCATTAGTCGAGTTTTCGTACAACAATAGCTACCACACTAGCATCAAGGCTGCCCCGTTCGAAGCCCTCTACGGCCGTAAGTGCAGATCACCTCTGTGTTGTGTTGAAGTGGGTGACACACAGCTAGTAAGAGGACAAGCAACAGACAACACTCTCACTGGGCCAGAAATCATAAGGGAAACCACGGAGAAGATTGTTCAGATCTGGGAATGACTGAAGGCATCAAGGGACAGACAAAAGAGTTATGCGGATAAAAGACAGAAACCCTTGGAATTCCAGGTTGGAAACCATGTCCTACTAAAAGTCTCACCCTGGAAAGGATTAATACGTTTTGGAAAGCATGAGAAAATGAACTCAATGTACATCAGAGCATTCGAGATCCTTGCCAGGATCGGTCCGGTGGCTTACAAACTTCGATTACCTTAGGAACTCCACAACGTACACCCTACCTTCCACGTATCAAACCTAAAGAAGTGCTTGTCCGATGAGACCCTCGTCGTCCCTTTGGACGAAATTGCAATAAATGAGAATCTCCAATTCAGAGAAGAACCAATAGAGATCACGGATCGGGAAATTTAAAGAACCAAACAAAGCCGCATACCTATTGTAAAGGTGCGCTGGAACGCCAAGCGGGGACCTGAATACACCTGGGAACGCGAGGATCAGATGAAACAAAAGTACCTGCATCTTTTTCCTAACCCGTAAACTCTATCTTAGATTAAATTTCGGGACGAAATTCCCTCTAACGGGGGGATGATGTGACAACCCTATATTTTTCCAAAGCAATGTAACACTCACAAGTCAAATACAACGAAACTATTTGGAATCAACGGAATTAACCTCGAAAATAAAATGTTCAAAAATCTAAATTTGGGATGCAGCAAATGATAGATATCGTGCCAAGGTTTCCAAAAACATAAAGAACACTCAAAACCGAGTTATAATGAAAAGATTATGACCACTCAAATATTCACGACACACCCGGTAAGACATTATCAAACGTAAAAAGAGAAATTTCAATGAAATGCATTTTAGCCTTAAGTATCTAAACAAAAGTCGTAGATTATGTTAAACGGGGAACGTGCATAAAAAGATCGCCCAAATTGGACCTCGTATGAAGAAGTTACGAATTTTCTAAGTTTCGTAACAGTAGTAGAGAGCTAAAAACTCGAATTGAAGATCGAACGACATTTAGCAAACGCAGCCTAAACGAGAGTTGAAGGTCTCCACAACAGGAGGAATATGATAAAAAGACAAACGAAAACAGACGTCGGATAAAGAAACTATGAATTTTTAACAGACTTTAGCAGTCCCGGCCTATTAAAAACATAGTATTAAAAATAAGTTCAAAACTAGCCGACGGAGTCTAAATGAAAGTTGTAGAGAATAGTCTCACCTACGCGTGGATATAAAGAACGCGAAAAACGGAGCCCGTACGCAAAAGTTACGGAATTTAGAAGATTGAAGTCGGGATTACGCCCAGCGTAATTCAAGAGTACGCCCAGCATACTCAGGTGCAAGGTCGAGTCCCATCGGCTGCAAGCTCTACACCTAGCTAGACTCGAGTCGTAAGCCATGACGCAAAGTTATGCCCAACATAACCGAAGTACGCCCAGCGTAACGCGTACGCCCAGCGTACTCACGCCTTCAGCCCTATAAATAGAGAGCATGAACTCTGGATTTTGGCACACTTTTCTTAAACTCTCACTCACTCTCACACACTTGTAAGCACCAGAGGCCATCCTGACAACCTCGGTTCCACACCCGAGCCCCCGATGAAGGTTTTATGCTACCGAGATCCCCGAGAAGCTCGAAGACGCAACTTTCCGCAGTTGAAGTTCTGCTCGACTCTAGTCCCACTCTCTCCAAACCGAACAAGTGAGTTCATACCCCTACTTTTCAAGTCTTTTCATGTTTTAGGGGGGGGGGGGAATACAACTACAATACAAGAAAACGTATCATTTTATATAGATATAAATACAACTTCTATCTTATCATTATTCGATATCAACATTTCACTTTACGTAAAAAGTTAGTATTTCACCGAGTTATTTTCACCAAATAGGAAAACACTTTCTGAAAAACTATAATGGGTATAGTTTGCGAATTATTCATACATTCTTACCTAAACATCTTGAAAAACGAAATACTTTCATCTGAAGCGAAATAAAGATTTTCATATCGTAAATCTATTTATAATAAGTGTAGTGAGATATTCGACTTCAACGTACTCTCAAGTATGCATTTCAAGTCCTGTATTATAAACGATAATCTCTTGGAAGGAGAGCGTGATACTTGTGTATAGATCTATACGGGATTGACAACCCTGCACCTAAATTGCTAGCTACAGTTAGACCGGCAGGTCTGGGGTGATAAATGTCATAACACTACAACACCTGAAGAATGTTGTTACAGGTAGTCTGTGTCAATAGTATGGTTATAAAACTCACACAAAAGTATAAAAACAAGCTTGATTTACGAGACTCATAAATACATTTAGTATTTACATTATTTTGAGCACAAAATTCATCTTTGTCATTTAAGTACAAAAGATACTAACGCCCCCCAACTTTGAGAACTTTTCAAACTATATGTGGAAAATATTGGATTTTCTGGAAACTACGTTCATCTACTTTCTTCCTAAATGACATATTTTTCAGTACAAAAACACTTATGAACTCACCAACTTTATTGTTGACACTTTTTCGAAACCACTTGTATTTCTCAGGGAATCGGTAATACAGGTAACTACCATCTTTTGAAGAAGGAACGCTAAGGCGTTTATTATCAAACATTTTAAATCATCATATTGTAGTATTCTTTTGGAAACATGTATAACGCAACAATGTACGTATTTATTATATATATATATATATATATATATATATATATATATATATGATGGTTGTGTTACTTTGTTTACGATATTCAATGGTTATGGTACTACGTGAAGTCACCCACCCCCGAATGTTTCCGCCATTCTGGTTTGGGGTGTGACACATATGCCATTTTCTATAGATTTTATAAAAGAAACATACTTCTTTATAAGAGTTAGTGCCTTATACTTTACACACATGTAAAACATGCTCGTCTTTTATAAACTTGATGTCATGAAATAACATATTCCTTTTAATATAGAGTTTATAAACATACTTCGATATAAAAGTTAGTGCCTTTTACTTTACAAACATGGCAAACATGCTCGACTTTTATAAACTTCATGTCATGAAATTCATTACGCCTAGAACTTACCCACAAGTATGTTAGGGCTGAGAGTTATTCACAAACATTTTAGTTAATGGGATTTTAAGTGAGACGCTACGTGATTTATTAGTTGAGTCTAAACACTTAGCATACCCAAACTACTATAATCGTTAATGTTCGTAGCGGGATATATATGTATATATCTATACGAGGTTGACATCCCTACCGCGGTTGCTAGCTACAACCTCGACTGATCAATCGAAGTGGGTGATAGGTATCTACAATTTGTACTGCAACATCTGTTGTAGTCGGGTAAATTCAAGTCACATAGCTCGATTATAGGACTCACTATAAACAGTAACTTGAATATCTTTCTCTCTCTCTCTCTCTCTCACTACAACTTCTAAAGAAAATACTTTTTGAAACTCTTTTAAAAGTATCATTACCGCGACTAGCAGATAAACTGTGACCCTCACCAACCTTTTGTTGACACTCAAAACTACATGTATTCTTACGAAATCAGTAATCAAGCAAATTAAGACGACAAATAATCAGGAATCTCATGAAATTTAGTTTACTAATTTTTATTATGTCTGCCTACCTGTTTAAGGAAATTCATATATTATACTATTATCTGTAAGAATCATGTATTCAAACACCAAGATGGAATGTAAATGTGGTTTTTTTATTGGTCTACTTTTGCTATATATTCAGTTCATCTGTGACCTATGAGCTTAGTCACACAACCCAGCATGTTCTGTCGCCTCATGAGTCAGATTTGGAATGCTCTACAATGGTATCCATGTGACTACTTGTGGTGACTCATCTACCTTCTAACGCAATGCTCCAATCGTCACCCGTGTTAGTACCGGAACATTTTTTCGTAGTTGTAACTATAGGACAAAGACAATTAAGAGGTATTGAGGTATAATTGGTATTGGTTTTGACTTAAGATTATTACAAGTTGTTATCTAGCTACTAACTATACGTCTAGAGTCAATAGCTACTGATAAATACTCATTCTCAATACTACGTGGATTGCTCCTAGAATGGCTAGTGATATAACCTAACTGCTTAGCCTAGAACTTGATAAGGGATAAGAATATTTCTAAATAGAGACATTGTGACAAAAGGGCACTTAGTTTCTAAGTGTACCTAGATGAATGCATATAATATGCAATGCCCGTACGCACACTAAAAAAAAATTCAAAATTTTGAGTTGAAAATTGGTTTTAACATAATTCTATTATAACTGTTTCCAGCCTTGCATTAATTTTCCTTAATTAAGCATAGTTGGCCAGGCTATACTTAATTAAAGTCTGATAATGTTACAACTAGAATTTTGTGCCTTGTAACTTCAACACTTAAGTAAGAATTATGAATCTAGGACATGAAAGCATGCATGATACTTACTCTATAACAACAAGTTTTCCATCTAACACTTCATACAAGCACTACAAATACTCAACAAGCAATTGGAAACCCTAGAAGTTCTTGTTTAGGTCCATTTTGGACTAGGACTTCCTTATTGGGCCCAATGGACCAATAAGCTTCCAATTTGACTATCTTGGGCTTAGAACCTTTAAATGGGCTCTAATTGGACCCACTTTCATTTATTTCAACATTTTGGGCCATATTGGGCCTAGAATGAAATAAATTAAATATTGTGAACTATTATGGACCATAATTAACCTAATCTAGCCTAATAAAGCATAAAAATCACACTTATATTTTATAGGGCCAACAATCATTCAACCTAACTCTAATATGGGCTTAGGGGCAATAAAGCCCAAAAATCCCCTTTTCCTCTCCAAATCTCGGCCCAAGCCCAATCCATGGGGAAGAGTTGACTTAGGCCTTGCCACCTCATTTTTACATGGAGGTTATCCATGCAAATAACCCAAGTATCCATGCACTATCTCATCAATCTTCTCTCTCCCTCTCCCTCTTTTTCCTTCGGCCGAGAGCAAGAAATGAACACACACACCTCACAAAACTCTCTCTAAATTACTCAAGAATCATCCACTCTCTCCATCCAAAATCTCAAAAATTTGGCTTGAAGTCTAAGGATCTTCATAAAGTAATTCATCATCTAAGGTAAGTTAATGGCTAACTAATGATCTAACTCCCTTCACTTCATCAAAATCTCTTCTAAATTCATTCAATCTTGTGATCTTGCACCTTAGAAGCTCCTTAAATTCGAGATCTTCCAAGGAAAGGTTGCTAGGGTCGAAATAGCAACAAACTCTTCTCTTTTCTTCTTCAATTCGAAACCACAAGAAAAGGTGAGCTTCATACCCCCTATTTTTCGGTTTTATAAGTTTTGTGGGGGGGGGGGGAATACAAGAAAATGTGTAGATCTTTGTGTATATGTATGTTTTGTGTGATTTCTATGTTTCTATTTATGTTCTTATGTGATTGTGGTGTTGGATCTAGTCAAAAAGTCCTTAAACCCGAGATTTATATTAGGTTATATGATACTAGTATAAATTATATTACTACATACAAATCATTTCTAAAAAATAACCAAGTTGGTTAATATGAACTTCTTTGGGCTAAAAACCCATTTTTGGACTCAAAATGTTAAAAATATAAAATTAAAGGGCCCAAAATGACAAAATATGAATTTTGATGGTTGAAATGGGACAAAACAGCTTTAACAAAGTATTTTCTGGAAATATACTCTTTTGAAGGATTAAAATGTAAAATTTTAAGCATAATGGGCCAAAAATGAATTTTTCGGCCCAATAAAGCCCAATATGCGAGATTTTCAAATTTGAAGGGTTGAAACTGTACTTTTCATTAAAACAGGGACTACTAGTGCCCCAAGTCCATTTCAAGGGTTAAAAATACTTTTCATATTTAAAAAGGACCAAAGATGTAAAAATTTTCTATTTTGGGCCAAAAGTGTAAAAGTTGCAAAAAATGAGGTTTCAGTCGAGAAAGCTTCATTTTGAGGGACTAAAACTATTTTTCGAATAAATTTGAGCTGAAAAATACTTTTTCAACAAGTTTTGATACTAAAGTGTCAAGAAAAATGGTTTAAGGACTAAAATGGAAATTCTTTTATTCAAAGGGTTAAAATTGTAAATTTATCCAAGAAAGGGGCTGCAAAAAGAAAAACACCAATGTTTTAAACAATAAATTCGTTGTGATAAAATACTAGTACCGCGACTGCCGACAAAACATAATACACCATCAATACCAGAATCGTTATCAAACAAATTGATTCGATCTCGAATCAATAACAAAACAAAACTTAATACACGACGATATTCAATACACACGCGGAAATTTCGGGAAGTCAATACATACGTGGGAATACAGAAACGTCGATACACCATCTTTGCGCCCAAAAGTGTCAAATCTTGCTTGTTGGGCCTAGCTAGCCCAATGACCTGATCTTTAGGCCCGAAGGCAACTTGCTTACATGTTGTTGGGTCTTATATGACCTAACTCCGTGTAGAAGGACTTTCAATGGCTTTTGTGCTATTGGGCCCCAAGGGTCCTTTGGTACTGCTAGTAAAGTCGAGAATTCACAAATGCGGGTCGGGCCAAGGGCCCTTCGCATTCACGATAGCCTTGAACGACTTACGGATTATCGAGGTCTTCGTGCCCTCTTTTCTCCTCGGTTGTGGGGCTATGAGAAGTCAGGGTAGTTGGATTAAGTGAATAGTACGAACGACGCCTAAGGGGTCGTTAGTATAGTTGTAAACTAGTCGTTTCTATTAACGCGTGTTTATAACAATTCACAATACACATTTAATCCAATGTCACCTGGAATCATCGAATACACACATCGCAACGGAATAACCAAACATAAAATGCGTAATTCAAGGTATTAGGAAAACATCGGGTTTTCCTAGGGTTTTCAATACATACACCTACGAGATGCATACCAAGTCTAACATTTTTCACATTTATAGAAACAAACAAGCATACTTACGGATCTTCACACTTTTTTTATATACGATACTCTTTTCAGAAAATATCGGATTTTCTGGTGGTTTTCAAAACAATACAAAACATTATTTTTCAAACATTGTTTATGAACTCACCAACATTTCATATGTTGACGTTTTTCAAAATACTTGTATTCTCAGGTAACAGGTAAACCGAAGGGAAAAATGTACTCAGTGATGTCTTGTTGTTTGTTTAACTAGTATCGAACAATTTACTTTTGGGAATGTAATGTTTAAAATAATGTACTAAGTGTAAACACTACTAGTTGTACTATTTCAATGCATGGTGATGAATGATGTTATGTTTCATGTATATTCACTGTAATGGTATTCAATTGAGTCACAACAGCCCTCGGACGTTTCCCCCGTCTTGTTCGGGGGTGTGACAGGTTGGTATCAGAGCTTTGTTTATAGTGAACTAGCATATCGAGGCACACATTGATATGCAACTATAAACCAAAAAAGGGACTAACACAACTCTAAACAAAACAAGTAAAAACACAACAATAAAACACCCTTGCTTGCATTAGGAATAAGAACATAACGCCGAACCAAACAAGATAATGCTAGTATCCCGGTTAATTCAGGACTATTCTTAGTGGTATCGAGGAGTGGATGTAGCCTGATCAACTACATTCCCTCCCAGGTATAACTAACACATGTTCGGATGAGATTGCGATAGCTAGGGAACCTAAAACTATACCCCTTTAGCACCAAAAAGAGAACATCTGTATAGTCTATACCATAGTCATCATGGAAGGAGAGTAGCAGGGCATTCAGTTTCATCAAGTCCTAGTGGCACACGGGATGCTTGAAGATGAGCCAGAAGGGAATCAAGAGGAAGCCCAAGACGTCGGACCTAACGAGTACATGGACACTGACTACGAGTTTGAGGAGACCGATGATGACATGGAGGAAGAACAATACCCGGGAAAAGATCACGCTGCATCCCCTGTTAGCGAGGTGCAGCAGGACCACCCCACCCCACCAGTGAATCCCGCAAGGGAGAATCGCTCTCCAGAAGCTGAGATTGCCGCCCTGCGGCAACAACTATTCGCCATGGAAGCACGTGCAGTGCAAGCTGAGCATGAGAGGGATGAGGTCATTGGAGACATGACTGAGATGGCTCAGCTGTTGGCCCAACACTTCGGCATATGATCCCGCAACTATATTAGGATACAACTCATCGCGGTTAGGGATAGACTTATCTTACTAGGTCATTAGGAACTATGCTATGTACTTCGACTCTATGTTTAAGTGACTACACTACTCATAGAGTCGTTATGCTGTCGAACCAGTGTCACTCATGTATGCTCTCACGAACAAAATTTTCATGTATCAAATGCGGATAATATTAGTGAACTTTTGTGTGTTTTATTATGACATTACAAATTGTTATGTGTTAAGAATCTATGATTGTATGCTAAACGGTAGAAGTGTTTAAGTTCGTACCATGCACCTAGTCAGTAGGATCACAACCTCACAGAAACCACATACACTCAACATCTTTCCGTTTCATGACAGAAAGATGCCTCACCGACCTACTCGCGGAAACCCTGGACCAACCTCACCCGAAGTTGACTCAGCCGCATTCCAGGCAGATGTATCTGCTGCGGTCACTGCAGCAATGACGCAAATTCATCAAGGGAACAATGGAGGAGTCAACGGGCAAGGGGCCGGGAGTTCGAACAACGGAATGAATCAAGGACCCACCAAAACATGTACCTACAAGGACTTCACAAACGCCAAACCACGAACTTTGAACAGCACAGGAGGAGTAATCGCTCTGAAACGATGGATCGAGAAGATGGAATCGGTATTCGAGATATGCGATTTTCCTGAGGGGATGAAGGTGAAGTTTGCAGCATGCACTTTTGTTGATCAAGCACTCACCTGGTGGAACGGACACGTGGAAGCCATGACACTCCCTGTAGCCAACTCCATGCCGTGGGCGAAAATGAAAGAAATGATGATGGCTGAATACGGCCCACGAGGTGAGATTCAGAAAATGGAGCAAGAGTTGTGGAACCTCACTGTGCGGAACGCGGACATGGATGCCTACATATCAAGATTTAGTGAACTATCTCTGTTATGCCCGGGTATGATCACTTCGGAAGGAAAGAAGATCGAGCGATTCATCTGGCGACTAACCTATCCGATCCAAGGAAACATGATAGCTGCAAATACCGAAACTTTCGACAGTGCTAAGAGATTGGCAAAAAAAGTTGTATGAACATAACAACAAAAAGAGTGACAAGCCAGTGGAGACTGAGGCCAGGAAGGAAGGTGATAACAATAAGGGGAAGAACAACAAAAGAAAGGGGCATCAAGGCTCCGAGGCTCCTAAGAAGTAGCGGACAGTGACGGTTAATGTTGCCACCGCGCAAGTTACAGCTACACCACATGCTCCAACCTCAGCTGTTCCAAATGATCCTAGACCTTATTCCGGTAATCTTCCCAAATGTAACAAATGTGGATTCAATCACAATGGAGAATGCAAGGAGATACAGTGCACCAGTTGCAATCGGAAAGGACACACTGCAAGGTACTACAGGGCTTACCCACCTCAGAATCAACAACAGGGAAGCAACAACAACAACAAAATCAATGCTGGCGGCAACAACGCCGGGCCTAGCCACACCTGCTATGGGTGTGGAAGGACTGGGCATTTTCATCGCAATTTCCCTAACGACAACAATCCCGGAAATGGAGGAACGAGAAGAGTGCTGGCCATGGGACAGGGAGAGGCGATTTAGGATCCCGCTGTGGTTACCGGTACGTTTCCTCTAAACCACACTTATACATGCATCCTATTTGATACCGGAGCTGAGCGAAGCTTTGTAAACAATAAGTTTAAACACTACCTAGAACAACGACCCCAGAAGCTCAATGAAACCTTTACGGTGGAAATGGACAATGCGAAAACCGAATCCACGGGGGAAATCTACATCGGATGTACCCTAACCCTGAACCAACACGTCTTTTGAATAGACTTAATGCATGTATCCATTAGGAGTTTCGATGTGATTATTGGCATGGACTAGTTAAGCCTCTACCATGCTGAAATTATGTGTCACGAGAAAGCCGTTCGTCTTCGCCTTCCTAACCACGAAACCCTAGTTATTTACGGAGACAAACCTGGCGCGAACCTTCATCTCATCTCGTGCATCCAGGCACAAAAGCATCTGCGAAAGAAAGATTTGACATTTCTAGCTCACATAGTGGATAAAACCAAGGAAGAGACTAACATTCAAGATATTCCAGTAGCACGTGAATTTCCAGACGTGTTTCCTGAAGATCTTCCTGGAGTACCCCCAGAGAGACAAGTTGAGTTCCGAATCGACCTCGTTCCATGAGCAACCCCTCTCGCCAAATCGCCCTACCGGCTAGCTCCTGCTGAAATGCAAGAATTGTCCAGTCAACTCAACGAACTCCTGGACAAGGGATTCATCCGACCTAGCTACTCGCCATGGGGAGCTCCGGTCCTATTTGTCAAAAAGAAGGACGGATCTTTTAGGATGTGCATCGATTACAGGGAGTTAAATAAACTCACTGTCAAAAATCGCTACCCACTCCTGCGAATCGACGATCTATTTGACCAGCTCCTAGGAGCTAGTTACTTTTCCAAGATAGATCTACGGTCTGGATACCATCAACTCAAAGTCCGGGAAGAGGATATTCCTAAAACCGCTTTTCGAACTCGTTACGGACATTATGAATTCGTCGTAATGCCCTTCGGTCTAACAAATGCTCCTGCCGCATTTATTGATCTGATGAACCGAATCTGTCGACCATTCCTCGACAACTTTGTTATCGTCTTCATTGACGGCATCCTAGTTTATTCCCGAAGCAAAGAAGAGCATGGCCAACATCTTCGACAAATCCTAGAAACCTTGCGAACAGTAAAGCTATACGCAAAACTCTCTAACTGTAAATTTTGGCTCCGTAGCGTGAACTTCTTAGGTCATGTTGTTAGTCAGGAAGGAATCCATGTGGATCCTTCCAAGGTCAAAGCTGTCGAAGGATGGGCAATCCCGACAACGCCCACAGAAATTCGTCAATTCTTAGGCCTAGCAGGCTACTACAGGATGTTCATTCAAAACTTCTCTAAGATCGCCAAGCCACTTACCTCACTTACACAAAAAGGCGTACCATTCAAATGGACGTACAAACAAGAGATTGCGTTTCGAACCCTAAAGAAAGCCCTCTGTAGCGCCCCGGTACTATCTCTACCGGAGGGAACGGAAGACTTCGTAGTCTACTGTGACGCGTCAAATCAGGGCTTAGGTTGCGTTCTCATGCACCGTGGAAGGGTGATAGCTTACGCATCCCGCCAACTAAAGACGCACGAAGTGAATTACACAACCCATGATCTGGAATTAGGAGCAGTAGTCTTTGCTCTGAAGATTTGGAGGCATTACCTTTATGGTACAAAGTGCACCATCTTCACAGATCACAAAAGTCTTCAGCACATCTTGAACCAGAAAGAGTTGAACATGAGACAACGAAGATGGGTTGAATTATTAAACGATTACGAGTGTGAAATCAAGTACCACCCAAGCAAGGCCAACGTGGTAGCTGATGCATTGAGCAGGAAGGAGTACTCTAATCGTCGTACGAAAACTCTCTCAATAACCATCCAATCTCACCTAACCACTCAGATTGGGGTAGCCCAGTCAGAGGCCATGAAGACGGAAAATAGAGCAAGCGAAGCATTACGCGGAATGGAAAAGAATCTAGAGGCAAAAGAGGACGGAGTATACTATTTCATGAATCGTATTTGGGTCCCTAAACTCGGAGGATTTAGGGAGGTAGTCATGAAGGAAGCTCACAAGACGCGATACTCCATCCATCCCGGCTCAGACAAGATGTATTTGGATATTAAACAACACTATTGGTGGCCTAACATGAAGGCGGAAATTGCCACCTATGTTAGTAAGTGCCTTACTTGTGCCAAGGTAAAGGTGGAGTACCAGAAGCCCTCAAGGTTATTGCAGTAACCGATAATACCTGAGTGGAAATGGGAAGGGATTTCTATGGATTTCATGACCAAGCTACCCAAGACGTCCGATTGACTAGACACCATATGGGTAATAGTCGACCGACTCACGAAATCTGCCCATTTCCTGCCAATAAAAGAATCCTACAAGATAGAGAGATTGACACGTTTATACATTCGACAAATCGTGAGACTCCATGGAGTACCAGTGTCTATTATCTCGGATAGAGACAGTAGGTTCACTTCATGTTTTTGGCAATCACTCCAGAAAGCACTGGGAACTCATCTCGACATGAGCACCGCTTATCATCCACAAACGGATGGTCAAAGTGAACGAACCATTCAAACGCTCGAAGACATGCTTCGCGCATGTGTGATAGACTTTGGGAAGTCTTGGGATACCCATTTACCTTTTGTCGAATTCTCGTATAACAACAGTTACCATTCGAGCATCAAGGTCGCTCCTTTCGAAGCACTATACGGGCGTAAGTGTAGATCACTATTATGTTGGGCTGAGGTGGGCGACACCCAGTTAGCAAAAGCACTCACATCGGACAAGGCGCTAATGGGACTGGAGATCATTCGTGAAACCACGGAAAAGATCATTCAAATCAAAGCTCGATTACAAGCATTGCGCGACCGAAAAAAGAGCTACGCCGATAAACAATGAAAGCCCTTAGAATTTCAGGTCGGGGATCGAGTACTGTTAAAAGTCTCACCCTAGAAAGGAATTATTCGTTTTGGGAAACGAGGAAAACTGAACCCACGATACATTGGACCTTTCGAAATCATCTCCCGAATAGGTCCAGTGGCATACAAACTGCAACTACCCGCAGAGCTAAACAGTGTACACCCCATGTTCCATGTCTCTAATCTAAGGAAGTGTCTATCGGATGAAACACTCGTCATTCCCCTTGACGAGATCAAAATCAACGAGAATCTCCTGTTCGTCGAAGAACCGGTTGAAATCATGGACAGGGAGGTGAAGCGTACTAAGCAAAGTCACATCCCGATCATGAAAGTACGGTGGAACGCGAAGCGTGGGCCAGAATTCACGTGGGAACGCGAAGATCAAATGAAGCAAAAGTACCCTCACCTATTCTAGCATTCTCAAATCTAGCTTTCAAACAGAATTTCGGGACGAAATTCCCTCTAACGGGGGGATGATGTCACAACTAGAATTTTGTGCCTTGTAACTTCAACACTTAAGTAAGAATTATGAATCTAGGGCATGAAAGCATGCATGATACTTACTCTATAACAACAAGTTTTCCATCAAAAACTTCATACAAGCACTACAAATAGTCAACAAGCAATTGGAAACCCTAGAAGTTCTTGTTTAGGTCTATTTTGGACTAGGACTTCCTTATTGGGCCCAATGGACCAATAAGCTTCCAATTTGACTATCTTGGGCTTAGAACCTTTAAATGGGCTCTAATTGGACCCACTTTCATTTATTTCAACATTTTGGGCCATATTGGGCCTAGAATGAAATAAATTAAATATTATGAACTATTATGGACCATAATTAACCTAATCTAGCCTAATAAAGCATAAAAATCACACTTATATTTTATAGGGCCAACAATCATTCAACCTAACTCTAATATGGGCTTAGGGGCAATAAAGCCCAAAAATCCCCTTTTCCTCTCCAAATCTCGGCCCAAGCCCAAGCCCAATCCATGGGGAAGAGTTGACTTATGCCTTTCCACCTCATTTTTAAATGGAGGTTATCCATGCAAATAACCCAAGTATCCATGCACTATCTCATCAATCTTCTCTCTCCCTCTCCCTCTTTTTCCTTCGGCCGAGAGCAAGAAATGAACACACACACCTCACAAAACTCTCTCTAAATTACTCAAGAATCATCCACTCTCTCCATCCAAAATCTCGAAAATTTGGCTTGAAGTCTAAGGATCTTCATAAAGTAATTCATCATCTAAGGTAAGTTAATGGATAACTTATGATCTAACTCCCTTCACTTCATCAAAATCTCTTCTAAATTCATTCAATCTTGTGATCTTGCACCTTAGAAGCTCCTTAAATTCGAGATCTTCCAAGGAAAGGTTACAAGGGCCGAAATAGCAACAAACTCTTCTCTTTTCTTCTTCAATTCGAAACCACAAGAAAAGGTGAGCTTCATAACCCCTATTTTTCGGT
The DNA here is from genome assembly GCF_051521515.1 of Lactuca serriola. NCBI lineage: Eukaryota > Viridiplantae > Streptophyta > Magnoliopsida > Asterales > Asteraceae > Lactuca > Lactuca serriola. The sequence continues at coordinate 66,634,138 of NC_136409.1, forward strand.
TTTATAAGTTTTGTGGGGGGGGGGGAAGACAAGCAAATGTGTAGATCTTTGTGTATATGTATGCTTTGTGTGATTTCTATGTTTATATTTATGTTCTTATGTGATTGTGGTGTTGGATCTAGTCAAAAAGTCCTTAAAACCGAGATTTACATTAGGTTATATGATACTAGTATAAATTATATTACTACATACAAATCATTTCTAGAAAAATAACCAAGTTGGTTAATATGAACTTCTTTGGGCTAAAAACCCATTTTTGGACTCAAAATGTTAAAAATACAAAATTAAAGGGCCCAAAATGACAAAATATGAATTCTGATGGTTGAAATGAGACAAAACAGTTTTAACAAAGTATTTTATGGAAATATACTCTTTTGAAGGATTAAAATGTAAAATTTTAAGCATAATGGGCCAAAAATGAATTTTTCGGCCCAATAAAGCCCAATATGCGAGATTTTCAAATTTGAAGGGCTGAAACTGTACTTTTCTGTAAAACAGGGACTACTAGTGCCCCAAGTCCATTTCAAGGGTTAAAAATACTTTTCATATTTAAAAAGGACCAAAGATGCAAAAATTTTCTATTTTGGGCCAAAAGTGTAAAAGTTGCGAAAAATGAGGTTTCAGCCGAGAAAGCTTCATTTTGAGGGACTAAAACTGTTTTTCAAATAAATTTGAGCTGAAAAATACTTTTTCAACAAGTTTTGATACTAAAGTGTCATGAAAAATGCTTTAAGGACTAAAATGGAAATTCTTTTATTCAAAGGGTTAAAAGTGTAAATTTATCCAAGAAAGGGGCTGCAAAAAGAAAAACTCCAATGTTTTAAACAATAAATCCGTTGTGATAAAATACTAGTACCGCGACTCGCGACAAAACATAATACACCATCAATACCAGAATCATTATCAAACGAATTGATTCGGTCTCGAATCAATAACGAAACAAAACTTAATACACGACGATATTCTATACACACGCGGAAATTTCGGGAAGTCAATACATACGTGGGAATACACAGACGTCGATACACCATCTTTGGGCTTAAAAGTGTCAAATCTTGCTTGTTGGGCCTAGCTTGCCCAATGACCAGATCTTTAGGCCCGAAGGCAACTTGCTTACATGTTGTTGGGTCTTATATGACCTAACTCCGTGTAAAAGGACTTTCAATGGCTTTTGTGCTAGTGGGCCCCAAGGGTCCTTTGGTACTGCTAGTAAAGTCGAGAATTCACAAATGCGGGTCGGGCCAAGGGCCCTTCGCATTCACGATAGCCTTGAACGACTTACGGATTATCGAGGTCTTCGTGCCCTCTTTTCTCCTCGGTTGTGGGGCTATGAGAAGTCAGGGTGGTTGGATTAAGTGAATAGTACGGACGACGCCTAAGGGGTCGTTAGTATAGTTGTAAACTAGTCGTTTCTATTAACGCGTGTTTATAACAATTCACAATACACATTTAATCTAATGTCACCTGGAATCATCGAATACACACGTTGCAACGGAATAACCAAACATAAAATGCGTAATTCAAGGTATTAGGAAAACATCGGGTTTTCCTAGGGTTTTCAATACATACACCTACGAGATGCATACCAAGTCTAACATTTTTCACATTTATAGAAACAAACAAGCATACTTACGGATCTTCACACTTTTTTTTTATATACGATACTCTTTTCAGAAAATATCGGATTTTCTGGTGGTTTTCAAAACAATACAAAACATTATTTTTCAAACATTTCTTATGAACTCACCAACATTTCATATGTTGACATTTTTCAAAATACTTGTATTCTCAGGTAACAGGTAAACCGAAGGGAAAAATGTACTCTGTGATGTCTTGTTGTTTGTTTAACTAGTATCGAACAATTTACTTTTGGGAATGTAATGTTTAAAATAATTTACTAAATGTAAACACTACCAGTTGTACTATTTCAATGTATGGTGATGAATGATGTTATGTTTCATGTATATTCACTGTAATGGTATTCAATTGAGTCACAACAGCCCTCGGACGTTTCCGCCGTCTGGTTCGGGGGTGTGACAGATAATGTGTACTCGACTTAGTTATACCAGTAGTATGTTTAGTATTTATGAAAGTTATTTTGAAATTTTTTCGCTATAGATAGGTTTCTCCAAAGAAAAACCAGTATTCTCTATAACCTTCAGCTCTGATACCATTTCTATCACACCCCACTAAAGCGGAAACAAGGGACGCGACAATACAACGGGTCTCATAGCAAAATTTAAAATAAAACAACAACCATAGTATTAAAAGCTTTACAAATTACAATAAGTTTGAACAACTTTTGAAAGTAATTACAACGTATAAAAAGAACGACACATGTGAATGCTCCTACAAGTGATATGTTTCTATGTGCCACTTACTCGATAATTCCTGAAAAAGCATGTAAACTGAGTGTCAACTATAAAAATAGTTGGTGAGTTCAGAGGTTTACAGAAATATTGGTTTCATGAATAACAATCAAATTTCTGATAAAAGTTCCCATAAATGAATGTACATTGCGAAAATGAGTAAATAAGTTTGCATAAACAAAGTTCGTTGTCATTATGAGAAATAAAGTATGTTGCCAAAATGAGATTCAAATTTTATATTCTCATGGGAAATAAAGTTCATTGCAAAAACAAGAAAACAAGTTTCGTTTCTAAAGTGAGTATACAAGTTTCGTTGCTAAAGTGAGTATACATGTTTCGTTGCTAAAATGAGTATACAAGTTTTGTTGCTAAAAGAGGCATATAAGTTTCATTGCTAAAATGAGATACAAGTTTCATTTCTAAAATGAGCATACAAGTTTCATTGCTAAAATGGGCATACAAATTTCATTGCTAAAATGAGTACACAAGTTTTGTTGCTAAAATGAGCATACAAGTTTCGTTGCTAAAATTAGCATACAAGTTTCGTTGCTAAAATGAGTATACAAGTTTTGTATGTGCAGAAAGATTCCATCAATGATTTCACAACCCAAGCCTAATGACTAAATTGTGCCCTATTGACTATTATGCGTATCACAAACATAGTGAATAAAATGGTAAAATGCACTTTGTGAATCGTGTGAGTGAGGAGTTGTCTACCTCGTAATAACGTTATCCATAATGACCATGGGCTCAAAAGAGTTAAGGAGTTGAGTAAATTACACGAATGATCCCTATGGTTTACGGTAATTGACAGGTTTGGTCCCTAACTTAATTTTTTAACTCGGAAGGTCCCTACTATTTGTTTTTGTTACGCACTTGGTCCCTGTCTTACTTAAAAAGACTATTTTTGGCCTTGATTTTTTAATTTATTTAAATAAACACACCCCAAAACCCTACCTCCTCACCTTACCTTACCTACTTCCTCATTTTTTCCATATTTAAATAATATTCTTTTTAGGTAAGATAGGGACCAAGCGCGTAACAAAAACAAACTGTAGGGACCAAGTGTGTAACAAAAACAAACAATAGGGATCGTCCGAGTTAAAAATATAAGTTAGGGACTAAAAGTGCAAATTACCCCAAACCAAAGGGACCACTCATGTAATTTATTCTAAGGAGTTGTGTCAAATGATTCCAGGGACTTAACCGCAATACAGTCCTCGTGAATTAATGTAACATACAGATACATGCAAAATATAGAAACCAAGTTTATACGAGTCAAAATAAATACAACGAACCAAAATAGTTAAGGAGATGCTTTTCCGCCCCAAAACGTATAAACCGAAAATAGGGGTTGTGAATACTCACAATGATGCATGAAGGTATTTGTGATGCCTTGAGCTAACTTCCCTCACAAACTACTATTGATTCCCTACGATAAGGTTACACACTAGTAAGTCTCTAGTTGAAAATCTAACGTTACTATACTTACTACTACAATAGAATTATGCCAATATTGTGTCAAAATTTTGATATTGATAAGTTACAAACATTTTACTGTAAATTCAGATTTCCATGGATCAATTTGTTAAATACAAATTTAAGTGAAAATTTCCATTTTTGGCAATGTTAATTGAAGTGTAACTATAACATTTTAGAAGGTGTTTCAACTGATTAAATATTCAAAACAAAATCAAATAGGTTATAAGATATCCAAAACTTTGTTTTTCAATTTTAACTAAATTCAAAGAGGTTATGAAAAATTTTAATGAATTTTTTTTCTAATTATTTTTCACCATTTAAATTTTTTGAATAACCAAAAAATCATGGAAAATTAGTAAATGGTCATGAAAAATTCTAAGATGTTTTTTGTAACTGTTTCATAGTATCCCTAAACTGAGAAAATTATTAAATGCTACTTTTGATCAATAAAACCTGGATTTTGTAATTTAATTGTGTTTTACACCAAGAAATTCTAATTAAATAAAAAATTTTAATTAAAAATCACAAAACCTTTTATTTGTGTTCCAATTGTAGTCAAATATTTCCAGAAAATGTTTCATGCTTTTTCGATATGTATAGCTATTTTTCTCATATTTAACCACTTGAAGCATCACAAATTCATGGAAAACTAGTAGGCAGTTAAGAAAAATTATAAATCTTTTTATACACCTGTTACAAAATGTATATAAACTGGAAAAAATATCAAAAATGATTTTCAAACAGTGGAGTCTATTAATTGGATTTATGGATGTTTAATCTTAGGAAATTATAAATATATAGAAAATAGTTTAAATAAATCCTCAAACTTTTTGTACCACTAACACACGTTGGATATAATCAGGAAAAAATGTTAAAAGTAGTTTTCAGATGGTATAGTCTAGTTTTTAATATTTATGTGTGTTTAATGTAAGAAACATAGCATAAATAGAAAAGTAATTTTATAACTCTTCAAAATTTTTGTACAATTGTTAATTTATTCATATATACTAGGAAAAATATCAAAATTGGTTTTTTAACAACTTAACCTATTTTTATGATTTTTGTGAATTTCTTCTATTGAAAATGAAAATAAATAATAAAGAGTTCATAAAACTTCCGTAGACTTTTTATTTGTGGTTAAACTATAATACAAAAGTTAATGGTAATTTATTCTTATTTTTAGAACAGTTTAACGTTTTCTCCATGAATTATTTTCATAAATAAGCATTAATTCATTAAAAATTACTAAATAGTAAACAAAATTGATAGGAATTTTTATTTATGATTAACATGTTATATACAATATTTTGATGAAGTTTTATAATTTTTGGGGAAGTATAGCTATCTGTCGTCAATTTAGTCCCTTAAACATTCATTAAATCAGGAAACATAAGAAACTGTCATGGAAAAATCTGTAAAATTTTGCGTCGAGTCCTTATGATGTCCAAAAGATGCAAAAATTCTTAAATATGTCTTTGGACATTCATAACGGTATTTTACTATATATTTCTCTTCAACAAAAATAAATTCGAAACCAATAGGAAACAATCATAGAAATGTTTGTAGCTTTATGGAATGTCTTGACTAACCGTATAGGTCGGATCAACAATTTCCAAGAATTTATTGGCAATAAAAAGTATTTTATGTTAATTATTTCTCTATTTTCTTGTAATAATTATAATAATTCGAGAAATGTAAGTTGTTTCCTCAAAATTTCCAAAACTTCTCATTTTGTTGGTGGGATTCTAGGAAAAATCATATTTGGGCAGAAAATTACTTGTGGGTATTTTAGTGTACATAAAATCATTGATGAACACATTTGAAAACCTTTAGCAATAAACTTTGAACATCTAACATCTAGGCTTGAAGATCATCACATGCATGTCGGTTCAAGGATCACGCATGGTGTTAGAAGTGTTCAGAAGTCATTTTTGAAGAAAACTTAGGGTGTATGTGGTCATGTGATTTCACCGTTTGCAACATGCATGTTGTTTTTGGGTGAAATCCTAACACCACCATCATCAAAATTGTATGTGTGTGTATGTTTATGTGTTCATAATCTTTTATAAGAATTGAGTAGTAGAAGAAGAAAATACAAGAAAAATATTAAAACTTCAAGCAAAAGAGATGGAGAAATCATTTTTACCTTTAATAACACCACATAATTATGTGAGAGAACTGAGTAGAAGAAGGAGACAATACAAGAATAATACTGAAAAATTTCGTGGATAGAAGAGATAGGAAGAGAGGATTGAGTGGTAGAAGAGTTGGAGTGTGAGAGATAATGAAGAGGTGAAGATTGTGGGGAAGAGAGAAGTGATTATGTGTCTTGGAAAGTGGAAGAGCGCATTGGGAAAAGGGAGGCTGAAAATTGGATGAAAGAGGCTCCCTATCTCCTCTTTCTTTTATAAAATCTCTCTCCCCCCACCCCTTTTTTTTAATAAAATTATCTAGTTTTTAATAAAATATATATTTGTCTAGCTTTTATTCCATAAAATCTTTTGTTTTAAAATAATAATTAAGGATATATGTTAATACTTTAAATAATATTTCTCTTGATTATATTTTCCTAATTTTAATTATTATAAATATTATTATAATGTCCATAATTAGCTTTATTGAATTTTTGAGGTTGAATTTATACAATTTAGGTTTTTAGGGCTTTTAGGGTTCAGATTTATTAAATTTTCAGTTATCAAAATAATATGAATTTTTGAGACTTCAAATTATTTTAGAGTCTTATAACTCTATTATAGTCATAAATAATGTTTTTAATTCGTTTTTGTTAGTTTATTTGCATTTTCTATATACTGGTTCTAAGATTCATGTGAAATTGAAGAACCAAGTATACTAGTCATAGTTTCAACTTTGACTTAAGTTCCTAAGAGACTCGGACCTAATTTCCTATAACATCCGGATTCCCAGGTATGGTCATTTGATTATTTATTGAGATATGAGGAGTGACTCGACGAGTTGATTCCCTAACTCGTCGAGTAGGATCATGAATGATGACTCGGATTAATGAGTGGACTTGACGAGTCGGTGAATGGGCTCGACGAGTCCGTGCTGTTGGCAGAAACCCTAAATCCTTGGGCCTGTGCCTTATTTAAGGGACCTTATGGCCTTCATTTGCAGCCACCCTTCCAGAGAAAAGAACCCTAGCATATTTGAGCGTGTGAACTGAGAGAGAGAGAGAGACAGAGAGAGAGAGACACAAAGAGAGAGCCATCTTGAGCCATTTGTTGTGATTTAGCTAAGGAGGAGAAGTGATCCAGCAAGAAGGACCAAAGGAGGTTGTCGTTCTAAGACTTTCAAGCAAGGAGGCTTCACTTTGAGGTAGTAATTCGGCCCTTTTCTTCTTTATTGTGTAGACTTATTGAATCATGGGTTTCTTTACTCTTTCTTGAGTTGGAATAAGAAGCATGAGAAGTCCTAATGAGAAATAGACCTTATATTTGGACCTTGAGAGGTCCAGAGAGTCCATTCATCCAGCTTTATGCAGTCCCTTTTGGGTTTTGGATCTTGGTTGTCATATTAAGAGCTAATTCATCAAATAGAGCCATATGAGTGATGCATGAGCATAAAGGTTGGACCTTTACATGACTTTTGAGTGTTTAAATGTCAGATCTATAAGATAGACAAATAGATCTGACGTCAGATGGTCATTTAGGAGTTGCCATGGAGGAAACTTGTCGAGTCCATGAGAGAACTCGATGAGTCGAGTCGGGTTGCCCCGTGATTCGTGATCAGTGGTAACCCACCGAGTGAAAGGTTAACTCGACGAACCAAGTGAGGCCTTTGAAGGATTCAGAAGATGCGCATGAACTCGCTGAGTCCCATGAGTGCATTCAGCGAGTCTGGTCAAAGTTGGACCGTTGACTGAGTTGACTTTCATTGACTTTTAGGGTTTGGTCAGCAATAGGGATTTTGGGTCATGGAGGGGTAAAATGGTCTATTACCCTTCTAAGGAATTATAAGGGGGATTAATCTATCCTTTGAGAGCTGTTGTTAATTAGATGGAATTTTTTATGTGATTAGGCATAGGCTAGATCAGTATTCGAGATTCGAGATTTATCTGAGTTACCCAAGGTGAGTCTTCTCACTATACATTACCTAGAGTGGTATCTATGTGCAGACCGGAGGGTCTTATGTGTTTTGTGTATGTGTATGTCTAAGCTTCATGTGCATTGTGTTATATGTATGCTATGTGTTATATAGACCGGACCAGAGGGTCCAACGACTCATGAGGCCAGAGGGTCCTTGATCAGACCGCACCAGAGGGTCCAACGAGCTAGACCGGATCGGAGGGTCCAACGAGCTATGGGACTGGAGGGTCCCGCTGAGACACATTGAGCAAAGGGTCATACCGAGTTATAGCCTCGACTGGCTTATGTGTTGTATGTGGGATTTTGGGAAACTCACTAAGCATTTATGCTTACCGTGTTATGTAATACGTGTTTCAGGTACCAGCGAGGATCGCGGGAAGGCACCGGCATGATATGTACACACTGATGGAGCATTATGTATTATGTATTTTAGATTTTGGGATGTGTTTTTACTGTGATAACAGTTTATACATTTAAGTTTTGAAATTACTTGTGAGATGTGAGATGTTTTAAAAATGAAAAATTCTTTTGGAAATTTAAGTAGTTACATTTCTATTACTAGTTCAAGTGCATGATGTGTCTACCTGAATATACAAAAATGATCGAGTCCAGGAATGACCCGAATTTGGGTAGTTGTAACAGTTAAAGTAACAATAGAATTTACATATCAATGTGAAATCTAAGCGTACTATCCCTCGTTTCTAATTGTTTCCAAGTCTCTAGTAGGGTATGATATAGCCTCTAGCTACCAAGAGTAGCATGTGTCGTGCCTATACATGTACTAAGTTTATTCAAATCTAGAACTGTATCAAATTTTGATGGTTGTCACAATCAAAGAGTATGGAGTTTGTCTTGTGGCCACTTTGCAAGTGGTCTTATCTACCCATATGATGAAAGGAAGCTCTTCTACCCATCTCCCTTTCTTTTCATCTAGCCTTTTCTTCAACTTATTGACTATGATTTTGTTACTAGAATATGCTTGACCGTTGGTTTGAGGGGGAAAATGGGTGGACATTATCATTTTGATTCCCAAACTTGTGAAAAAGTCCCTAGTCCTCTTGCTTATGAATTTGGATCCATTGTCGCATATAATTTGAGTAGGGATCCCGAACATGGTCAGAATATTACGTTTGATAAATGATACCACCTCCTTATCTCTTACTTGAACAAAAGCCTTAGCCTCGATCCACTTCGAGAAATATTCTATCATTACTGCCATGAAGACTTTTCGTCCTTCTTCCTGACGAAAAGGATTAGTTCTCCCCAGGGTGAACTACTCGGACGAATAAAATGCTTACCCAACAGATCCTACAACTTAGATGATAGCTCCTTCATCTCAGGCGGCGCCAAACGGTACAACACCTTGGCGATAGGAGCCGCACTTGGCACTAGGTCAATCCTGAACTCAACATGCCTCTCCGAAGGCACTCTGGGTAACTCCTCCGGAAACACATCAGCAAACTCCCTCACCACCGGGACCTCAGAAACTGAGAGCTGCTCTCTAACCCGCGCATCTACCACATACGCCAAATAATCGGCACATCCGTGCTAAATATACTGTCGTGCCCTCACCATATACTACAAGTTCTCCCCCACTTGGGGTTCAAACCCCCACCCGCTGTCCCTCACAGTAGATCATGGCGCCAAAACGGCTAAGCCAACCCATCCCTACAATCAAGCATACATCCCCCATGAGGATAGGAATCAAATCTATCGGGAAGGACACCTCGAAAATCTCCAACTCACATCCCCGGTAGACCAAAGAAGCAAAAACCCCGAGCTCGTTGGCGATCGAAACTCGCAACGGGCACTCAAGATCATCTATCGGCACACTAAACCCTCTACTGAAAGTCTGAGATACGAATTACCGACTCACCCCTGAGTCAAACAAAACCAAAGCAAGCAAAAAATCTACTAAAAACGTACCTAATCACAGGTACAACCAATAAGCACAACACAAATACGATAACTGAGACAAAGAATAGAAACGTACCAGCACCCACATTCGGTGCTGACTTGGCCTCCTCGGCCATGAGCTAGAAGGCGCGACCCTGAGCCTTTGGAGGCTCCACCTTGACTAGCCTCCCATCTGTAATCCTCATAGTAACTGGTGCGAAACCCTGTGTCGGCTTGGTGGCGAGCTGCGGACAGTTGGTCTTCACATGACCAACCTGATGACAATGGTAACAAATCCTCATATCTGCGGGAGAGGCGGACTGACGGCAGTCCCTGGCATAGTGCCCCTCCTTTCCATATTTGTGGCACCCACCTCTTGCTCTACAAGTTCCCGAATGAACCCTGCCACACTTTCCACAAGTGCGACTCTGCTGACCCCCAGACCGTGTATCAGCGGGTCTTAGACCGCTTAGGCGTCGGCTGAGACTGTGTCGGTGCCTGACACTGCTCCTTCAGCTACTGCTGTATCTCTAACTCACTCCGCCTCACGGCTTCCTGAAGGTCCAGGAGGGTATCACAATGATGTATAGTCACAAATTTCTGTTTATCCGTCTTGAGCATACTCAGATAACGATTCAATTGAGACTTCTCTATCGCAAACTCCGTGAAAAACATAGCCCTCTCAGTGAACATCGGAGTGATCTCCATTACAGACTCCCCATCCTGTCTCAATGTCAAAAACTCCTGAGCAAGCCGGTCCCATTCCACGCGCGGAACCTAGCGGTTGCGAAACATATCCCGGAACTTCTACCAAGTAATAGCAGCCTGTTGATCATCATAATATGAACCTGTCGTCAATCTCCACCAGTCCTTTGCCCCGAGCCTAAGCAGGTTCAGAGCACACCTGACCTTCTGGTCCGCAGGACATGAGCACGTGAAGAAACAGCCCTCTAGGTCAGACAACCACCACATAGCCCTGATCGCATCATGTGTACCATCAAATGTCGGGGGCTTCATATTATTGAATTCCCGGTACTGGAAAGCCCTGTCGGCTCCCCCTCCAACCCCTACCGCAGTTACAGCCGAAGTGGCTGCAGCGACAACTATCTCTGCTAGAGCTGCATATCACTCATCAAAGTACTCAACCATCATAGTCTTAATCGACCCAAACATCTCTGGCAGCTGCGTTCGGAACGCAAGAGCAATCTCATCGTGTATGATCTCCCAGGTCCTGACATCCAACTCCTCGGTCCCTATTTGTACCACGGGCTTAGTTGCTACCGGCACCTCCAAACCTCCGTCTCCCGACCCCGATCTTGATCCGGATCTGGATCCAAAACCAAGACGTCTAATCACTACCATACTGAAATATATATACAAGTCATTAGATAAATAACATAATGTCAGGAGACCAAAACCCACAAACCCTAGGGGTTGTGATTTCCTTGCTACGTGTATGGTTCCTGTGCTTTTAGTAGTACGGGCCCATACTACCTTTCACAACTACCTATATTTGTCTCATGTATCACCACGACTCCCTAACAATATCATCAACATAGAAATGTGCTTAACCCTCGCTTCTAGGGGAATACCAACTATCTCGCACTTAGTCTCACCACTTATCATGACTCGCACATCCATGAAACTTCCATCATCCCCTGCAGTGCCAATGCATGCTAGCTGCACATAACACTGGACCCAATAGACTTTCGAATATCCAATCCTACCCGAAGGCTAAATCAACATTCTCAGGCTATAAGGTCTTTATTATGAACAGCCGTGATGCATACACTAAACATCTATAGTTATGATGTCAATTCCACATACAAGAAACCCTAGGCTAATAGGCATCATGTAATCAGGCAAATCTATCATGTGATTCCTGAAGATCCCTAGCCTAGCACTAGCATGCTGTTCTAACATATCAGAATATCAAATAACTATACGGTATTTTGGGGTTTACTTATAGGCTCCGGCTGATCGTACCCTCAGCATCCTCCATCCTCCATCCTTTATTTTGAAAACAATTTTAAAAACTATACGGTATTTGAGACTGGATTCACATGAGTGTTCCTCCAATTCACTCAAACCAAGGCTTTGATACCAACTTATAACATCCATAAATTCTACACCAAATTTAAACTTTTTAGTTATAATAAAAACCAAATAGCATTGTTTACAAAAATGTTTTCAAATCATAATCCATCAGAGTGTCCCAAAATCATAACATAAGGATTAGAAGCAGTATGGTCACGCCTTCGCCTTGCCATGATCTCCTGAAGTACCTGAAACAATAAACTAAAAACTGTAAGCCCGAGTGCTTAGTCAGCTACCCCCAAAATACTAATACCACACTGATAATACCATATCAGTAATAATCAATCAATCAACATGCATACTGGGCCATCGGCCTGACTGGACCGCCCTACAGGGCCTACAGTCTATCTGGATCTATCCTGAGCCTTCGGCATGACTGGTCCGCCATGTGGGCCTATAGTCTCCCGGGACCGCCCATAGGGTATGGTGGCCTTCAGCACAAAGCAGGACCGCCTCAACCTAACCAACAAGCAAATAACCATGTGCGCATAACTATCATATACTGGCATATACAAACATCAAACATATCTATCTCACTGATCATCAATCATAGAATTCTCCTGTAACTAGAGTACCAACCTAGCAGGTCACTAACATACCAATCCCTATGGATCATAAGATCATAACATACTGTCTACCTTGATTCCGATCTAACAGATCATAACCACATGTAGCATACCATAACAATAACAACTAAAGGGTCGGCCTTGGTTCCGTAGACCCTATCAATATAGTGAGGATAACTCACCTCGCAGATGTCGACTCAGAAGGTAAACTCCAGTCCTCGGATCACTCGACGCAGGCTCCACCACCTATGATCATAGTACAATATGCTCATAAGTCCTCAACCAGATAAGGTACTCCATAACCCACTAATCAACCCATGATCAAAGTCAAAGTCCTCAGTCAAGGTCAACAGTCCATGTTAACCTCAAATCATCGAGTACCCTCGGCTACTTGTCGAGTCCCTTGAAGCACATTCCAACCCGCCGAGCCATCGGGGTGACTCGTCGAGTTCCTTCGATTCTTGATCACACCTTAAGGCCACCTGTCGAGTTTCTTCCTTGCAACTTGATGGATATACACGCAAACATATCTTGGATAAAACTCATCCGACTCATCGAGTTGTTCTTCATCTCGTCGATTCTTATGGCATTCTTCATCGGACTCGTCTAGTTGTTCATCCAACTCGCCGAGTTCACGACCATCTTCATGTGACTCGCCGATTCAACCTTATGACTCGTCGAGTCCATTCAGTCCTTCTTCCATACAAACCAATTTTGAGCCATGTAACGGCTCCAACCCACAGATCCAAGCTTCTAGGGCATGCTTATCACGTAAAGTTGCAAGCTTTACGTACATGCATGGCTTTAAAGGCTCCAAATGCCAAAACTAAGCTCTTAATGGGGCTTCATTCTCAATAGGGACCTCAATCATGATCAAAAATGTAACTTTATGCTTCTAGTATCCGAAGAGGGTCCAGATCTAAAGTTACAACTTCAGATCTAGCCCATAGCTCATCATACCAACTTGATATTCCAAGAAAACCCTAAAACTCAACCAATAAAGAAGATCTACAAGGAAAATGACGGTTTGGGTACCTCTGGAAGATGATTTCTGAGATGAGTGTTGATTCCCAGACTCTAACGCTCCAATCTCCTTCTCCTCCAAGTCTTCTTCTTCCAAAGATCCTCTTTTCATGCTTCAAACACACACAAGGCACACACACACATGAATAAGAGCTCTCAAGGACTCTTTAGAACTGTAAAGAGGTCCAAGGGAAGCTAAGGTCCCTTTAAATAGGGGTACAAACCCTGGGATTTAGGGTTTCATCTTCCAGTTCCTACTCGCCGAGTCCCAATATGGACTCGTCTGGTAGGGCACTTAACACGCGATCCCACCCCGCTGCTACTTAACGAGTAGGGGAACCAACTCATCGAGTAGAGCTTAACCCAATAAATCTTATTTAAAACAATACCTGAGAATCGGGGCGTTGCACCTATCTAGTTGCATGTATGAAAGCAACCCAAAAGGACCATGCCACTATCAATTCAAATACATACCAATTATAGTTATGGGCTTAGAAACCTAATCCAATAGTCTCCCACTTGGATAAGTCTAATAACTGTAGTTGCAAGTATGACATCAAAAACTGACAAGCAATCATAACTCTCAAAGCTTTTGTCGAACTCTGACCTAGTCAGTTGCGTGTCCTAAGATAAGGGATCATGTATTCCTTTATTCTACAAGATATCGTATGGACATGAGACATGGATTATAATCAATCACTTTGTCCAAGATTTGTTTCCAGATTTCTGATTTATGACGACTGATTGAAACTACTAATTGAACACGTCAATTTAGTCCAGGATTGGACAAGCGCTTAAGATGTCATCATCAAATCATCTAGGGCCCCACACATATTCTTTTTCCCGTTAAGGCAAAATTCACTAATCAAATCACACACAACAATACGTTTTATAACATCAAGTTACTGGTGCGTTTATGTATTATCAATGCACGACTAACTTACAAACAACAACTCATATATCTTCGTTTCAAGAATATAAGATATTATCGTCTCAAAATTACTCGTGATAAAATACATGAAGTAATTCTCCGAGCGTGGGTTTATCCAATACTTAAATCCCTATTTCAAAAGTACTCATGAATACTATAGCAAACCATTGCTATGTCTAACCCCTTAGACAATCTACAGTCTGATTCATGACAATCTTAATTCACTACTTACTTCCAAAAGTATGATCGACTGTGGATGTTTGGGTAATCCAATTATTCGGGAAGTAAAACATGTGAAATGAAACACAATAATAACCTAATTAACTATGGTCTCAAAACTATTAATTACAAATAAAAAAACTTATTATTTCATCACCATATTAATTACACTTTATTAATTATATAATGTTTCGATTAATCAACTAAATATTTGAATTAAACATCAGTCATGTCATGTTGTAAACATGCATACTATCCTCTCTATGGTCCTTCCTTTGTGAACAGATCAATTAGACATAATTCCAATGATTCTTATATCATAATTTCAAATACTTATTACAAGTGTAAGAATTCCAAATTCTTGTCACCACTAAATGTGTTAGAGTCTAACATTGCATGCAATATCCTTTTGTGATGACGTGGAGTCAAAGTCACTGAGATTTAACCAACGATGTCACAAAATGCTCTATTGAAACATTGTTACTTAAAACAAATTCATTGTAATGAAGTGCAAATTCAAGGTAACTCCTTGAACACCTTCCTTGCGTTAAGGTTTCTAAGTCACATGTAGATTTCAACAACCAACCCATACTATCGAAATATTTCCATATTCCCATATGACCATCAATTTTGAACAAGAATGACATCCATTCAGAATTATGCCAATATGGTCCGTCCAAATTAATACTATACTTCCAACTATCCAAAAGCAACCAATCTTTTGGTAAACCTCAAACTGTTCTTGATAGTTGTTTGAAAACTCTAGTCATATCTTGTTCTAGTCCTTTTTCCCTCTCAATGTCGTAGGCATTTGGAAAAAAAATCAGAACAAGCGAATATTACAACATATGAAATCAATCGTATATCCGAAGCATATGGGACGTGATTCATAATGTCTTATACAAAGACCTGATATATGTTCAGTCTCTTGCTATAATATTTCTATATATCGAATTTCCTAGGTTGAATCATTTCAACATGATATTCATATATGTCCTTTCTTTCAAACCTTTCAATCTAAATTTTTAGATTTGAAATGAAGTATTAGTTCCCTCTCCCTAAACCTTATCATAGTGAAAGAATTTCCAAATATAGCAACTTGCAAATTGAAAACTTTGTTTCCTATAAATAGCATTGCCAACTTGCAACACTTAGCATAACAATTAGGCTCCCACTAGCATAACAATTATACTATTGCTAGCATATCAATTATCCTTCCACTAGCTTTCAAATGTACACAGAAATCAACTGGACTTCTAAAAATCAATACCATTGACTTTCTTACTAAAATGCGGATTTCTATTATGTGATGCTTTGATAAGTCTTCAACTAGACTTCTTAATCTTATACACCTTTCATTAGATAGCATATGTTTTTGTTTAAACCCTTTTAGAACTTATAGCTACAGGTCCTGAACGTTCAAACCGCTTCTTGCCATTTCTCACAATTCAAACTATGAAAAGGGATGTCGTAATCATATGCGAATTTGAGAACGCAATTGTCACAACTTCTAACCATAATGATATTAATCATATTTAAAATCTACTAGCGAAAGCGTTTTCTCATAATTATTTTCATGAACTAGAGCAAAAACTTTTGCTACCTATATGTTATGGTGTACGTGTTCTCATCCATGTGAATCTATCATTTCCAACCAAAATAAAATTCAGTTTTTCCTTTTCATGAACTGAACTTTCCTTGTTCTTAATTTCCTGCCCTCTAGTAGCATGAGGGCCTATCAATGCTTCCGTGTTGTTAAGCGGCTCACCCATATTGACCAATGTACTATCACTAAATAATATGCTCTGCCTTTTGCAGTCGAATGAGAACCATAGAACTCATAAGCATTGCCAACACAACAGGAAGGTACATAGGAACAAGAATGTGTCAACACGAATGGTTATTAACCTCAGGTCGTGTGCTATTGATAACTAAAAGGTTTATTCTCGATTGACTCTTGAAACTCTTTAAGACCAATAAGACTCCCACTGAGTTCTTGACATATAAGTTTCTCTCTGAAGGTACAATCAGATGGGTTTTGAGCATTCTAACACTTTCTAAGTGTACATGCTACCCTAATAACCTTGAATCTATGTTTTCTCTATATACATGCAAATTTCTTTTTCAAGGTTATTTCCTAACTAGCATGTCATGGGGAATATATGAAACATAGAAACTAGTAGAAATACATACCTTGTTGTTGCTTGGATTCCTTCAAGACTTTGTGAGCCTAGCACTCCAAATGTTGTGCCTCAAATGCTTCACACAACACCACAAGACTTGGAATAACTTGAGAGAACACTTCTTACACTAAAAAATCGGTTATGCCCTCTCTAGTAACACTCTAGGTCCGATTTTGCTAGCCAAAGGGTCCCTTTTATAGTGGTGTCACAATTAGGGTTTCATCATGAAGACCCATAATTGTGATGACTCTTCATCTCTCATGACCCATGGATTTGTAACTCCCATGGCCTTTCCATGGAGCTCCAAGTGGTTACATCCATAACCCATAAACCATGGATCATTAATCCACCATAAAAGAATTGATGATTGTCATAATCAACCCAATATATTTAATTAGTCTCACTTTGATCACCAAATTAATACTAGATTAATACTTGATCAAATACTAATTAAATAATACTATTATTAATATATTAGAAAGTATAATATATTAATAATCATAAGTGCCTTATTCTCTCATTTAGTCTATCCAAGTATTGGAATGTCATGCAACCCAAATGGGCCATGCCGGGTCGGGAAGTTCATATCAAATAAAGTTATGGACTTAGACACTCTATCCAACAGTCTCCCACTTCGATAAGTCTAATAACTATATTTTCAAATATGACTTCAAAATCCGACTAGCAATCGTAGCTTTTTCAAAGTCTCTCAGAACTGAGATGATGATGATACGCCATTTAAGATAAGTGATCATATAATCCTCTGCTCTCATGATATCAGCCGGAAAAACAAATGGAACATGGTCTTACTTATTGTCCAACATTTTTTTCTCGATCTCCGATTTGTTTCGACGTAGAACTAAATTGAACAAATCAATTAGGTTCTGACCGGGCCCGGTACATAGGTCAAAACCAAATCATCGAGGGGCCCAGATATCGCTTCTATTTCTAGAAGGAACAGATAAACTTCGACTGATATGCTTGTACTAACTACTTGTTGAATTATTCACAAAGGCACGTTTTATAACATCGAGTTACCAATGTGTTTTCGTACAATCAATGAATAACCAACTCATAGTCAACAACTCATATCTCTAGGTTTGAAGATTTGTATGATATTACCGTCTCATGATCACTCGAGTTAAATTCCATGATGCAAGTGAGTGTGGGTTGAATCCAATACTCAGCCCTTATGAGTACTCATGAATGTTGTAGCAACCATTGCATTGTTTAAAGCACTTTAGACAAATCATACAAGCCAAATTCATGACAGTCTTAAATCAATACTTACTTCCAAAGTTTGACTGACTGTGGATGGTTTGAATAATAATATAATTATTCTGGAAGTAAAACATGCAAAATTGAAACATAGTAAACAATAAACACAAGATAGTAACACCTTACTCATAAATAAATAATAACTTTTATTTATCATCAAATGTCAATTACATTTTACAAGTTTCAGGAATCTAATTATTGAAACTAATATCATCCTTCAAGCCAATGCGCCTCGCATGCTGTAAATGCTTAACC
Source organism: Lactuca serriola (assembly GCF_051521515.1). Classification (NCBI taxonomy): domain Eukaryota; kingdom Viridiplantae; phylum Streptophyta; class Magnoliopsida; order Asterales; family Asteraceae; genus Lactuca; species Lactuca serriola. The sequence goes on from NC_136409.1 coordinate 66,652,543, forward strand.
CTGCTCAGTCCCTTCATGAGGGGATCTGCCGGGTTCTCATCTGATGATACCCCCTTTGCAACGAGGAGTCCTTCTTCTATTCTATGTCTGATGAAATGGTATTTTCTGTCAATGTGCCTAGATCCCCCGTGATCTCTTGGTTCTTTAGCCAAAGCAACTGCACTTTCACTGTCACAAAAAATTTCCATTGCCTCCTTTATAGCTGGTACAACTCCAAGGTCTCCGATGAAGTTCTTTAGCCATATTGCCACTTTTGATGCCTCGCTTGCTGCTATGTACTCTGATTCACAAGTTAAATCAGCTACTGTCTCCTGCTTGGAACTTTTCCAAGTAATTGCTCCTCCATTTAGGATAAATACCCAGCCTGACTGAGAGCGGAAATTATCCCTATCAATTTGAAAGCTAGCATCACTATATCCTTCCACTCTCAAGTCATCACTACCTCCGAGGGTAAGGACCCAGTCCTTAGTCCTCCGCAAATACTTGAGAATATTCTTTACTGCTGTCCAGTGTGCCTTGCCATGGTTCCCTTGATATCTACTGACCATGCTCAAAGCAAAGGCCACATCAAGGCGAGTACAAGTCATAGCATACATGATCGAGCCCACAGCGGAAGCATATGGTATCTGACTCATTTCAGCTATCTCAGCCTCTATGCTCGGACTCTGAGTCTTACTTAGCTTGGCATTACTCTGGATTGGTAATTCTCCTTTCTTGGAATCTTGCATACTGAACCTCTTCAGTACCTTATCCACATAAGTACTTTGACTAAGTCCAATTAGTCTTACTCCTATCTCTCAATATCCTTATCCCTAGGATATAGTCTGCTTCCCCAAGGTCCTTCATAGCAAAACACTTCCCAAGCCAGGCCTTAACCTCCTGCAAAGTTGGGATGTCGTTTTGTATGAGAAGTATGTCATCCACATACAACACCAAGAAGCTAACTATGCTCCCACTAGCCCTGACATACACACAAGACTCATCCTCACTCCTAGAAAAGCCACACTCTTTGACTTTCTCATCAAAGCAAAGATTCCACCTGCGAGATGCTTGTTTCAATCCATAAATGGATTTTTCAATCATACACACTCTATTAGGGTATTTTGGATCGACAAAACCCTCTGGTTGAGCCATGTAAACATCCTCAGCCAACTTCCCATTAAGGAAAGCGGTTTTGACATCCATTTGTCATATTTCATAATCATGAAATCAAGATATGGCTAACAACACTCTAATTGACTTAATCTTAGCTACTGGTGAGAAGGTCTCATCATAGTCAACTCCCGGAGTTTGAGTAAAGCCCTTCGCAACCAGTCATGCTTTATAAGTGTGTGCTTTCCCATCCATGTCGGTCTTCTTCTTGAAGATCCATTTGCACCCTACTGTCTTACGACCTTGTACATTGTCAACCAAGTTCCAAACTTGATTCTCATACAAGGACTGAATCTCGCTGTCCATAGCCTCCTTCCATTTCGCAGACTCAGGGCCTGCCATGGCTTCCATATAATTATTAGGTTCATCCAAATCTATCAGTGTACTATCACTGATAAATGTATCACCTTCAGTGGTGATGTGATAACCATAATAAAAATTAGGTGTGTTCCTCACCCTAGTGGAACGTCTTGGAGGTATAGATTCATCTATCGGCTCAACAAGAGTTTCCTCCTCAGGTTGGCTGACCGTATTTGAGGTTCCTTCACCACTTGACTCTTGAAGCTCTTCAAGGTCAATTTGCCTCTCACTGTCCCCTTGGCTTATGAATTCTCTCTCACGAAAGACTCCTCTTCTTGCTACAAAGACCACATTATCACTGGGTCTGTAGAAGAGGTAACCAAAGGATCTCTGTGGGTATCCGATGAAAATAAACCTCTCGCTTCGGGGTTCAAGCTTGTCATGAGTCTCACGCCTCACAAAAGCTTCACAACCCCAAATCTTGATGTGGTCCAAATTGGGCACTTTCCCAATCCACATCTCGTGAGGTGTTTTGGCAACCTTTTTACTAGGGACTAGATTAAGGATATGGGCGGCAGTCTCTAAGGCATACCTTTAGAAAGAGATTGGTAACGAAGCTCGACTCATCATGGAACGAACCATGTCCAACAAGGTTCGATTGCGCCTCTCAGCCACACCATTCAACTGTGGTGTCCTGGGAGGTGTCAATTGTGAGACAATCCCACATTCCTTAAGATAGTCAAGGAACTCAATGCTAAGATACTCTCCTCCCCAATCAGATTGGAGCATCTTGATGTTCCTGCCCAATTGATTCTCAACTTCCTGCTTAAACTCTTTGAACTTTTCAAAGGTTCCTCACTTATGCTTGATTAAGTAAATATATCCATATCTACTGTAATCATTAGTAAAAGTCACATAATAGCGATTAACATCCCTTTTATCCACTCTGAAGGGCCCACACACATCCGTGTGTACAAGGTCCAACAAACCTTCACCCCTATCACAAGTACCTGTGAAGGGTGACTTTGTCATTTTTCCAAGTAAACAAGACTCGCAACTATCATCTGACTTGAGGTCAAATGATTCCAAGACTCCAGCCTTTTGGAGTTGGCCTATGCGCTTCTTGTTAACATGTCCAAGACGACAATGCCACAAGGATGCTTTATCCAAGCTATCAGAAGAATCAATATACAACACATTATTTCCTAAATTGTCTACAACATTCACAGCTTCATATACACCATCACAAGGTATTGCTTTAAAGTAAAATACATCATTGTAATAAAATTAATAGCACCATTTTTATTATCAAATGAAAATGAAAAACCTTGTTTGTACAAGCCATGAAAAGAAATAATATTTCTCGCCATTTCGGGCGAGTAACAACACTTATTCAAATCTAACATTAACCCATTATTAAGCAATAAAAAATAAACTCCTATCTTGGTAATAGGTGATGCTTTCCTGTTGCCCATGACTAAGTTTGTCTTCCCGTGCTCTACTTGCTCACTTCTTCTTAGTGCCTGCAAATCAGTACAAATGTGAATAACACACCCTGTATCAAGCACCCAAGAATTAGCATTAGATGAGTTGTTAGACAATATTGTGTAAATACCTGCATGGGTGGGTTTAACCTTCCCATCCTTTACATCTTGGAAATATTTGGCGCAGCTTCGCTTGAAGTGTCCCTTATCCTGGCAATAGAAGCACTGTGCTTCCTTTGGGTTTGAAGAAGGAGTAATGGGACCTTTCTTTGTCCCACTTGAAGAGGAACCATCAAGAGTCTTACCCTTGGTACCCTTCGAAGGGCTTTTCCTCTTCTTACCCTTCCCTTGCCCAATTACAAGAACAGGGGTTGTTAAAGGAGTAGAAGTAGCAACCGCTTTACCCTTAAGGCCATTTTCAGCTGTCCTTAAGAGTCCTTGAAGTTTGCTAAGTGTGACTTCCTCCTAACTTGAAGGTAAGGAATGGAGAATGATGTTGAGCCGATAGATGTTGAGCCGATAAGTCATACGAAACTGATCATAACTTGAAGGTAAGGAATGGAGAATGATGTTAATCACCAATTCCTCAGGGAAGTCAACACTGAGCTTTAGCAATCGGTCAACGAACCTCTGCATCTTCTGCAAGTGGCCGGTGATGGGTTCACCATCCTTCATCCTTGCGGTTATCATGGAGGAAATGATTTCATACCTCTCTTGACGCGCGCTCTGATGGTACCTTTCCATCAGATCCAGGTGCATCTCATAGGGATAGAAAGCTTCATAAGACTTTTGGAGTTCCGAAGTCATTGTGGCCATCATGATGCAGGACACCTTGGTGGCATCCTTCTCATGTGCAATGAACTCTACAAACTCTTCAGGAGTAGCAGTGGCTTCACTAACAACCTTAAGCTCCCTGTCAAGGACATATTCTTTGTCCTCATAGCGGGTAATCATCCTGATGTTTCTGATCCACTCATTAAAGTTGGATCCATCAAAGATGACCTTACCACACAAGTTCATTAGGGAAAAAGAGCCTGTAGGGTTTGAGCCAGCAGCATTATTGGAAGACATCTGGAATAAAAGGAGGATAAGTTTCATTAGATTAAGAGTCCTTCATAAGTCACCCAAATGAAATATTAATGCAAGGATCCAACAAACTATTTATAGGTGGAAGAGGGATGTCGTAATCCACACTATAAAATATTTGTAGGTAGTTAAATGACGATTTACCAATTTCCACCATAAGAACGAAATATTTTATTATTAGGTTTTATTGGTTTTCAAACTCCATAGATCTTTTGAGATACATTGAACTTTTCAATGGCATGTTTGAATCTCGATTGTGCCCTCTCAAGTTTGTGACTGGGATGCCAAGGATCACAAACAAGGTGTGAATAACCATACAAATTGACTTGCTACCCTCAACAATATTACCTAATCGATGTGCCGGTTAACCACACACGCTCCACTGATCTATAATAAAGTCAAGTTACCCTTTTCCGCTCTTACTAGTCCATGTTAGTGTGCCGGTTAACCACACACGCTCCACTAACGACTTGGTAAGGTACAAAGTGTAATTTTATGGGCTAGCACCAATTTCACATTTTCCTAAAGTAACTAAGATTGGGAATTTATAATGTATAGTTACTTTATAATTCATTATACTTTTAATGTGTATTTAAAGTCGTATCCTACCCGTTCGGCTAACGACCCTCCACCTATCAAGGAAGCGGTGGGTGAGAGTGGACACCCATTAAGTCACCATTTTATAGGCAACAACTTTATACCCCCCTTATAGACCGGCTTCGTGAATGAGGCCTACTAACGGTAAGAATGACATATTCTTATACATATCTATATAATAAAATGATAATAATAGTATAAGTGTTGATTTTTAAACTTTTTTAAAAACCTAAGGTTTAATTTGGAATTAAAGTGTAAGACTTTTCAAATTCCAAAACTTGAGGGCAAGAACTGAAACTATTCCAAGTCTCTTCAATTTGTAACTTATGAGTTTTAATGGTTTAGAAAAATGAAGACTCTTCATTTTATGAAACCTCTTTAGTTCTTTAATCACAATTTATAGAAGTGACTTTTGGTTATCCATAACTTGAGGACAAGTTATGGACACCATCATTGCCATTAAGATCATGAATTAAACACACATGGAGGTTACACATAATTCCTATGATCTTCTAAAAACTCATAAGAACACAAATTCATGTCAAGCAATTTCAAGAAATCATATACACATATACAATACTTGAAAATTGATAAAAGTCATGTAAATGGGTTAACATAATCATTATCACTTTGAAAAATAGATTTTACAAGTCCAAAACAGATTGAGATAATGATTTTAATCCATTTCCAGCAACAAAACTCGAAAAACTGCCCAACACGCTCCTACTCGTCGAGTGCATGATTCTACTCGTCGAGTAGGATGATTTTGTTCATGGACTCGACGAGTCCTCCCCATGAACTCGGCGAGTCCAGTCGTCAGTGAGTAGATTTTTTGATTTTCAAGCAGTTTTTGCATCAAGTATACAGAAAACAATCATAGGCTCTGATACCACTGATGGGTTTTGAGCATTCTAACACTTCCTAAGTGTACATGCAACCCTAATAACCTTGAATCTATGTTTTCTCTATACAAATGCAAATTTCTTTTTCAAGGTTATTTCCTAACTAGCATGGCATGGGGAATATATGAAACATAGAAACTAGTAGAAATACATACCTTGTTGTTGCTTGGATTCCTTCAAGACTTTGTGAGCCTAGCACCCCAAATGTTGTGCCTCAAATGCTTCACACAACACCACAAGACTTGGAATAACTTGAGAGAACACTTCTTGCACTCAAAAATCGGTTATGCCCTCTCTAGTAACACTCTATGTCCGATTTTGCTAGCCAAAGGTTCCCTTTTATAGTGGTGTCACGATTAGGGTTTCATCATGAAGACCCATAATTGTGATGACTCTTCATTTCTCATGACCCATGGGTTTGTAATTCCCATGGACTATCCATGGAGCTCCAAGTGGTTACATCCATAACCTATAAACCATGGATCATTAATCCACCATAAAAGAATTGATGATTGTCATAATCAACCCTATATATTTAATTAGTCTCACTTTGATCACCAAATTAATACTAGATTAATACTTGATCAAATACTAACTAAATAATACTATTATTAATATATTAGAACTTATAATATATTAATAATCATAAGTGCCTTATTCTCTCATTTAGTCTATCCAAGTATTGCAATGCCATGCAACCCAAATGGACAATGCCGGGTCGGGTCAAGTTCATACCAAATAAAGTTATGGACTTAGACACTATATCCAACACAATCCCTAACAAGCTAAAAAAATATTCAAATGTTAGTGTGGATTCTCAACAAGATAACACTTCATTGAATTGGTTTTAGTTTATCCTTTGTTTTAACCATAACATCACAACTATCAATTCTAAATGTGCTAGAGTAAGAAAACAATATTACTCCACATTTCATGAGGTGTTATAAACCTACTTAGTTTGAAATAAGATTCAAGATAAGATTTGTTGTTACTAGAGTATGACTCTAAAACTTAATTTGATATGAAGTATGACTCATCTCATGATTAAACCATTTCACCAATATCCGATTCCTCTACTTAGTCGAAACAATTTCACTAATATGTTCTTCGAGGTTCAAATGCGACATGCTTCCACAATCATTAAGATGATCATAAAACACGATACAAAAGTAGTCTCCTTTCCTTTCAGATTGAAGAAACATTTATCTTTCTACTAAATAGATTCTTCATATTCGTTCTATCACTCTTTGAAAGTTTTCAAAGAATCAAAATTACACTTAATCTTATAAGCATAACCATATTTACTAAACCATCAGTAAATCATGACGAATAGACTTATCGTCCTTTGTGGTGGATCTGAATAGTCCACATCAATGTGTACTAGATCCTTTAGACCTTCACTTGACTCACATAAACATGTGATCAATGAATTAGTCATGATCTTCCAATGATCAGGATTCTCAAACATCAGACAATTCGAATTGTATGACTCCAAGTTTCTGTCCAATTGAAACTTGGGTGATGAGAATTCCTTTTCACTTGGTTAATTATGAAAATTCCACTAACGACATAATTTAAAATCGAATACACTTTTAACATTGCTAATAATAGAAATATGGCCACCAATTTTTCATAAATGCCATTGTGTAACATCCCATTTTAAAGAAAGAAATTAAATAATAATTCAGGAACCCCCGGTAAGTAATTATTATTATTATTATATACTATTAGAGCTCAGAAATAAAATAATAATTAGTAGGGTAGTTGTTTGGGGAAACCAAATGGCAAGAATTGAATCTCTTGGGGTTAAAGTGTAATTTTGGGCTGATTATTAAAGGATTTTGAAGACTAAGGGTTGTTGGGTAAATTTTGGATTTAATTTGAATGGATTTTGGTTGGCTGGGGTTAAAAAGGTAAATTGGGGATTTGTTTTGAAAGAACAGGAAGGCGGAGGGGCCATTCTTGGCATTATGGCAAAATTTTATATGAGTCGAGTATATAACCCATAAGGGAACCCTAACCCTAGCGGAAGAAATAGTCGTCACCTCTCCTTCTAATATCCTATGCAGACGCCACCACAAGAAACTTCCCCAGCCGCCATCGTCGGTGTCGATTCTGACCGTCTCTCCGCCACTTGCATCCTCGCTGCCGGACACCACCCAACAGCACCTGCCGCCAATGACGTGTGCAACCGGAAGTGCAGCTAAAGATCAGATTCGAAGCCATAGACGCGAACGTGGTGTCTGTGGACGTCGGGAGAGTCATGGTCGCTGTATCGCTTTAAGGGGGACGGAAACCGCCGCCGGACGACCGACTGCCGTCCTCTCTTCTCTATTTCTTGTTGTCGGTGATTTGTTGAAGCCTTGGCCACCATTGTCAACTACCGGTCGAGTATGCGGCTGGTGGGTTCGTCATTGTTGTTGTCGTGAATACTCTCTGCCGCCGTCAAAATCATCGTTGTCGCCTCTCGAGGGTTTTGCCATCTCCGTGAACCACAAGGTGGTTGACCAAGCGCTTTCAACAAATCAGATTCGCGTAGATGGGTTGTAGTTGGTGTTTCTTTGGCCAGAAAATCGAGTATAGCCACCATCACCACCACTGTGAGGTGGTGGCTGCCGCCACATGCCACTGCCGGCCACTACAAGGATGGTTGTGTGTGTGTGTTTATTTTAGTATAGTGAGTGTGTTTATTTTGGGTATTCATTGTAAAAAATTGTAAAAGTCAAGAATAATGAAAGAAACTCAAAATCACCACCGTGAGGTGGTGGTTGCCGCCTCCTGCCGCCACTGGCCGCCGTGTCGGGTGGCGGTGTGCTTTGATTGCGTTTAGACCTCGTGTTGGGGATGTTTGGACAATGTGGGATCAATGAAACCCTAATGGGCCCAAAGAAAACCTAGTGGGCCCAATGGAACACTAATCGGCCCAATAAGGCCCAATGTGACCGAAAAGCCCAACCAATGGACTAATGGGCTAGTATTGGGTTGGAAAACCTTAATTAGGGTTTGGAAAACCCTAATGGCATAAGACCCTAATTTTGGGAATTAATCGGGACACACACGAGAATTAATTATTAAATCTAAAATAATAATGATTAATCATTAGCAAACTAACTTAAGGCAATAATGGACTTAAGGGATTAAGTCCTTAATGGGTTAAGTAAGAAACACTTAACCCTAATCAAAACTTCATGTGGAAGCCCTAATCTCACTCAGGCCTTGAATTGGGTCTTCCTATTGGGCTTTGACGATTGGACTATTGGTGGGCCATCCAAGATCAAGTTACTGGACCAAAGTAATTAGATGGGCTTTAGGATAAGGCCCATGTGAGGACTTGGGCCCAATTTGGAAAATTGGGCCGTGGATGGGCCACAATTGGGCCATGGAAATTGGATTGGAATAATTGGATGGGCCTTAAGGAAAGACCATGTAGAGGTCTGGGACCAACTTAGAAAGTCGGGCCATATATTTGGGCTTTCGCCCATTACTGACTTTTGGGCTTTTATAGTGTTAGATGGACCTTAGGCTTGTAACCCCATTATTAATTGGGTGTTGTTTGATGTTGACAGTTTGGGATTCTGTCAACCAGCAGCTGGAGTTGTATCAGCAGGACTTCAGCAGTGCCAGGTGAGTTATCCTCACTATACTAAGGACTTCAGTAGTGTCAAATGTTGAGTATGAGTTAGTGTTGCATGCTAGTGGTTATGCCAGTTAGGTAGACCTATAGGACTACTTGTGATGTTATATGATTATTGCATGCTTAGTAGTTATGTTATATGTTATGTGGGTTGGGTTGAGGTTGTACTGCTCCATGCGGTAGTTAACAAACCCTAGAGTATTCCAGATATGAGCTGAGGGCCCGATAGGCATTCTCGACTCATACTGAGGACTCGGGAGTATTCCAGATATGAGTTGAGGGCCCGATAGGCATTCCAGACTCAAACTGAGGACTCGGGCGCATTCCAGATACGAGTTGAGGGCCCGGTAGGCATTCCAGACTCGTACTGAGGGCTTGATGGCATTCCAGATACGAGCTGAGGGCCCGGTAGGCATTCCAGACTCGTATTGAGGTCCCAGGGGGTTGTCCAGCATGTAAAGTTGTGGACCATTACATGTTGTTTCAGTTTGTTATGATATGACATTGTTTACATGGTTGTGTGAACTGTATGTGTATCGAAATTTTAGGGGTAACTCACTAAGCTTTTGGGCTTACAGTTTCAGTTTATTGTTTCAGGTACTTCAAGGGATCGTGGCAAAGGGAAGGCGTGATTGTACAACTCCTCACTTTTTTATGATTTTGTTTCTGGGATAATCTGATATGATACATTTTGAAAAACAAGTTTGTAATAGTTAATGAATTTGAAATGTTTTTAAAAGTTTAAATTGGCTTGAATTTTTGGGTGTTACACATTGCAAGGAAATATAAATTAAATAAATAAAAAAAACACTATCCTTGACAATATGCGAAAAATTTTGTCATTACAATGCAAAAATATGAAAACTATGCTCCTAGATATTTGCTAAGCAATCTATTAATCTATCATAACTCCTATGCAGCAGCTTCCAAAATCTAAAGCTTCCTTCCTCTTAGATCCTACAATAACATCAAAATGTAATTATCACATCATGTATTAAGAATCTATGAATAGGAACTTAATAAAGTAGAGTTAGATAGTGGATGTACCTGAAGTAGAGTCATACGAGTTGACTTTACCATCTCTAAGATCTTTTAGGTATTCTAGGCATCTTCGTATCCAACGCCCCTTCAATTAGCAATAAAAACATATGGACCTTTTAGGATTAGCACATGGGACTATCTCTAGAATAGCCTTTCTCTTTACGATATGGTCAAATGTTTTGACCTTGGCCGATCCCTTTCCATTGGGAAGAGAAACTTTTAATAGGACTACGAATGTTGCCATTTTCAATATCCATGGAAGCTTGGGAGACAGATCCTTCAAACATATTCGCTAGAATTGTGTTGTTAAGCATTTTTGCTTCAAAAACAATCAACATATATATCAAATCGATTAGTGTCACATCGTGGTCCCTCTCATAGAAGTCTTTAATGAACTGACTATATGAGTCAGGAAGCAAAAGTAGAACCAAGTCAATGGCTAGCTCCCTTAGGAAAATGACACCCAACATTACCAATCTGTCAATGTGCGATTTCATTTTCAAAACATGCCCACACATAGAGTTTCCATCTTGATGTTTACTATCCAATAGGGCTTGAGTGACTTCGTATTTTTCAGCTTGAAGAAGACGTGGCTCAAGGGGAGTTATTGGAGGAGGTGGAGGAAGAATTGGTGAAGCATAATTTCGAGTTCCACCAATGCTTGAAGAAGGGAACATTCTTTCACCTTGATTAACATTTGGAAGATCATCTTTAGATAAGGTAAAACATTTTCAGAAGAACAAGAAGAACCATCATTGTCTTGTCTCGACATCTATAAAGGGATAAAAGAGAATTCAAATTAGTTGATTTTAATCCTTAATTAAAAATTTTAAATTAAGGCTAGGATCCATATTTTTTATTCGAATTCTAAAGATGGATGCCGTAATCAAATTCGAATCTATTTTAGGTAGGTAAAGCATTTACCAATTTCAATCTTACAAAAATCCTAGATCTTTTGAGATTCATTGAATTATTCAATGGCGTGTTTAATCTCGATTATGCACTCACTTTGTGACTAGGATGTCGAGGATCACAAATGAGATGTGAAATAATCATGCAATTAGCTTGGTACTCTCAATATCATTTATCATCTAATTAAGGTGTCGGTTAGCCACACACACTCCATTCATCATTGTTAATTTACGAGACACCCACTACTAACAATATCAGTCCCTTATTAGTATGTCGGTTAACCACACATGCTCCACTAACGTCCAATAAGGTGCAATGTGTAATTTCAAGGGTTAGCATCAAATTCACATTTTTCCTAAAGTAACTAAGATTGGGAATTTTATAAAAAAACATTTAGTTAATTTATATATCATTATACTTATTAATGAGAGTTTAGTGTCCTATCAAACACGTTCGGCTAACGACCCTCAACCAATCAAGGAAACGGTGGGTGATAGTGGAAACCCATTGAACCGCCATTTTATAGGCAGTTTCCTTATACCCCGTTATATATTGGCTTCATTAACGAGGCCTATTAAAGCTAAGACTAGCTCTTCTTATATATATATATATATATATATATATAATTAAAATATCCAATTTTAAACAATTAAAATGATTTTAAGGTAAGTATCCTAATCAATCCATGAGACAATTATCAAAACCAAAAATCTTGGATCTGACAGTGCGACTCGTCGAGTTGGGCAATTACCATGTCGAGTTGCTTGTCAACTTGTCTAGTTCAAAGATCAACTCGCCGAGTTTGATGAACAGAATGACAATTATGTTCCCTCTGCCTTTGAACCATTCACAATTGCATCATATTCAATAGAAAACTAATCCTAGGGTCTGATAACACTGATGGGTTTTAAGCATAACAACAATTACTAAGTGTACATGCAACCCTTATGCTTTGGATCTAGGTTTTCTCTATGTGAACATGCAAACTTGAACACAAAAGGAGAAACCCTAGGTAGCAACTTCAATTTTAGAAATCTATATAAAACTAGGTTTTGGTTAGATACATTCATTTTTATATTGTAATAACAATAAGTCCCTTGTAGATCTTGAAGCTTGAGAAGTTAGTGTCATAAGTGTAACCCCTCTAATGTCTCACAAACACACAATGCAAGAAAATGATATGAGAGAGGAGGAAGGGATCCAATTTTCGGTTTTAGCATTTTCAAAGAGCAGCCAAATTCTCATGCTCAAGGACATTATTTATAGTGCACCAAGGATGCTATGGATAACCCTAATTTGAGTAAAATATCATTATCTCAAATATGGTAATTATCCCCCTCCTTTGATTATTCATATGTGATAAGATATTCTAGAAACTCTAGAATAATCTTATACGTACATGAATTTTCATCCACAACCTTCCCTAGGAAGGTTCTGGACTCTCTTGCTAAAGTTTTGAACAATTGCACTTTTAGTCCCTGCACTCTCAATTAATTCCTTTAATCCCAAAATTAATTCGAAATTAATTTTTGATTAAATATTTATTAATAATATGATTACCAATTAATATATTATTTCCATAACATACTAATAAATAACTTACTTTGATTTCTAAATAATTTATAAACCAAGTAAAAAATTAATAAATCATCCATTCCAATTTATTAATCAAATTAATAAATTTTTCCTCTTCCTAAATAATCATCCTATCTAGTTGCACGTGTGAAGGCAAACCAAAAGGACCATGTCATTGTGAATTCAAATGCATACAAATTACAGTTATGTGCTTAGACACCTAATCCAAAGTTTACTCCGTCAATATAGATAAGTAGTTTTATTTCACTGACTTTTTGTTTTGTTTCGCCACTGAATCTTATTAATACTAATGACCTTTTGATTATTTCGGACTCTGGGATGTTCACTCTTTTTAAAGCATCTAAGAGTATAATGTTGACTGAGTATCCTCCATCGACAAGGATCCTTCTGACGAATGGTTGGCTTTATTTATAGTGCACCAAGGATGCTATGGATAACTCTAATTTGAATAAAATATCATTATATCAAATATGGTAATTATCCACCTCCTTTGATTATCCATATGTGATAAGATATTCTAGAAACTCTAGAATAATCATATACATACATCAATTTTAGTCCGCCACCTTCCCTAGGAAGGTTCTGGACTCTTTTGCTCATCTTTTGAACCATTGCACTTTTAGTCCCTATACTTTCAAATTATTTCTTTTAATCCCAAAATTAATTTCTGATTAAATATTAATTAATAAATATGATTACTAATTAATATATTATTTCCATAACATATTAATAAATCAATTATTTTGATTCCTAATTAATTTATTAACCAAGTAATAAATTAATAAATTATTGATTCCAATTTATTAATCAAATTCATAAATTCTTCCTTTTCCTCAGTAATCACCCTGTCTAGTTACACTTGCGAAGGCAACTCAAAAGGACTATGTTGTCAATTCAAATACATGTCAATTATAGTTACGGGCTTAGACACCTAATCCAATAGTTTACCCCCTCAATATAGATAGGTAGCTTTATTTCGCTAACTTTTTGTTTTCTTTTGCCACTGAATCCTATTAATACTGAGGATCTTTTGATTATTTTAGACTCTGGGATGTTCATTCTTTTTAAAGCATCTAAGAGTATAATGTTGACTGAGTATCCTCCATCAACAAGGATCCTTCCGATGAAATGGCTGGCGATGCAAATAGTGATCACCAATGCATCGTGTTCAGGATCATAGATGTCTTGTCTATCTGCTTCATTGGTGGTGATCTCCTTCTCGTTTGTGATTGGCGTATTTTTCCATGGCATTTCTTCTTTTTCTATTTTTGATACCTTGGCATGTGTTTTTGCAGAGGTACCACAAATGTTAGATCCACTAGAGATCACATTGATTACCTTGGTTTCAACAAGAGGGGATCCTGGTTTAGCGAGCATCTTCTGAGGATCCTAAATTTTCTCTTTGGATCTTTCCTTTCTTCTTCCAAGGATTTCTTTGAGTTATATTTTGCTTAATAGGTAGCTGATCTCCTTCCTGAGTGTTATGTCATCCTATGTGATATGACAAAAGTCTTCATGGTATGCACACCATTTGGATTTGTCTTTTTAGGTGGTGGATTTTTCTCCCTTCTTTGGCCATCTTGCTTGGTCGCCAAGATCCTGCATAACGAATATTAAACCTGAAATATCAACAGAAAAGCAATATTCAGTAATCTTAGGAAATTCTTTTTCTTCTCCTTCGTCATCAAGGGCATTAACCCTATGATGATCAGGTTTGGTTTTCATCTGTAGGATCTTTGTGACGATGAGTTGGCCTTCCTATTTGGGTGATCGTATGAACTTGGTGGGTTTCTCCTTTTTTGGATCTGCTTGTCTTCTTTAAGCTTTATGAATCTTAATGCTCTGCTTCGGACCTCATCCATTCTCATGCATGGGGTCATTAGAAGGTCTTCGTAGAAAGGAGAGTCCTTTTTAAGCCCATTTTAAAGGCATCGACTGTAGTCGCAAAATCAATGTTCGGGATTATAAGAGCTTCCCTTCCAAACCTATTCACAAAAGTCCTAAAGGGTTTCTTTGGATCCTGAACCACTCAATATAGATACCTAGTGATCATCTTGAATATTCTTCTACAAGAAAATTGATTGTTAAAAAAATTAACTTGGTGAGAAAATGAAGTAATAGAGTAAAGAGGAACATTAAGAAGCCATTTTAAGGTTGATCCTATGAGGTCGAACCAAAACCCTTGCATAAGAAAGCTTCCATGAAGTGTGTAGGAATGGGGATGATCATCATTCTTTCCCTATGGTGTGCGACATGCTCCTCAGGATCCATGGTCCTATCAGAAGGCTTCATGTTGGGCGTTTGGAAGCGCTTTAGGACTTCGGTATCAACTATTGTGGGAGCAAATCCTAAAATCTTTTGGCTCTTAGGGGATACTTCCGGTATAGGTTGAACTACTCCAGGAACGCTTGAGATCATTCGTCTTAATTGTTGATGCTCCTTAGCGGTGATTGGTCTTAGACATGTATCAAGGTCCATAGAGTTAGTTGTAAATATATTATTATCGACGATGTTACCAGGATCCTTGTTATTGGGAGTAACGAAGGTTTCACCAGGATCCTGGGTCGTATGGTCCTACTCTCTTGGAGTTGTGCCCTAAAGGAGAAAAGAGGCCGATATTCAGGATCCTATTTCGCGGCGATTCGCAAAGGATCTCGTGTTATCAAAGTTTAGGATCTTGGGTTGCAAGATCGTGGGTGCTGCTTCTTGAGGATTATGGGTCTCTACCTTCATTCCCTCGACACCCTTGATTATTGTCCTATTATCCTTCTATTGTTGAGTGACTTGTCGTTCTAGTCTCTTCATCATTGTGAAGTTTTAATTATTTGAAATCAACATAGGAGGATCCTGAATTCCTTGGCTAGCGACCGGAGAGATGTTTTTCTTCGGTGCCTTAGAGGCTTTCTTGGGAGCTCCCCATGGGGGTGGGGGAAGGTTTTTAGAGGGAATAGGAGGAATAGAGGAGGAAGATATGGTCGGTTGTGTAGACATGATTTTCTAAAAGGTTTTGAACATCATGGACCCATGGTGGGCGCCAAATTGTTTTCATCAAAATCAACTAAGTAGAATCTAACCAAATTGTATGACAGGCTGTGATGTTCATGTTTAATCAAGTAAAGAATGTTAATCAAAGTGACACAAGTGAGTTATAAGGAAATCCTTTGATCCTTGATAGGATCTCCAACATAAAATCGTGGAGGTGATAATGATCACCTCCCTTGATGATTTTATTTATGTAAAATGTTGAATACATAGATAAATGCGTAAATGCAAATACAAGTATCGTGCATGAGCTAAATGTATCCCTATTTTGCCTGGTTGAGATGACTCTCCATTGAGAATGGTTCTTATGTTGACTAGTTTTGCACACGTGAGAAAAATAAAGAAAATAGAGTCGTTACAAGGATCCTAAAAATAAAGAAACACATAGTCAGGATCCCGAGATATGTTTAAGGATCTTGAGGCTTCAGAAGTATTTGAGGATCATGAATATGAGTCAAGGAACCTGCACCTAACAATATATACATATACATATATATATATATATATATACATATATATATATATATATATACATATATATATATATATATATATATATATATATATATATTGTTAGGTTTTATACAAACAATCCTATGTGTGCATGCAACCCTAGTTGGATCTATGTTTTCACTATAAGACATACAACTTTATGAACACAAAATAAACCCTGGCATGCTTCTATAATTTTCGAAAATTACATAGAAGTGTAGTAGACATACCTTTGTTGTTATATAGCAATAACAACTAGTTTCCTTGATCTCTTGAACTCTCTTGAACTCTTGAAAGCAAGCACCACAATTGTAGTGCCTCTAATGGCTCACAAACACCTTGAAGCAAGAAGGCAACTAAGAGAGAGAAGGGAATGATGCTAATTTCGGCCCTAGGGTTTCCTTGGGATCAAGTGGCCTCAAATTGAAGCATAGGGCATGTATTTATACTATAGGGTGCTAGGGTTTTAGTCAAAACCCTAATGGACAGCTTAGCCACCAAGCAGCCCAAGGAGCCTTATGGAATGAGGCCTTGGACGAAAATATGATGATCCTTCATCATAATTTCGTTCCCCCTTAGTCCATTAGGTTTCCTAGCCCAAAACTCAACTATCACACATTTGATAGTTTATACCCCTTTATTTAATTAATCTCTTTTAGTCACCAAATTAATTCCTAATTAATTTATGACTAATACTAATTAAATAAATATGATTTTTCCTTTAATATATTATTCTTATAATATATTAATAAATCATAATATCTCCTCTCTCATATCAAATTACCTTGTCAAGTTGCTTTGGTGAAGGCAACCCAAAAGGACCATGCACACTCGGGTCAAGTATATACCAAATATGGTTAATGACTTAGACACTAATCCAACAGTCTCCCACTTGGATAAGTCTAGTAACTATATCTCACGTATGACTTTCATACCCGATAGCAATCGTAGCTTTCAATAGCCGCTGTCAACCCTGACCAATAATCTGTCCTTTAGATAAGGGATCGTATAATCCTCTGTTCTAGATATCATGCTAACAATACTTATTATCTAGCACTTTATTTCTTGATCTCTGATTTGTTCGACATAGAACTCAGTGGAACACATCAACTTTATCCTGACCGGGCCCGGCACATAAGTCAAACCAAATCATCAAGTGGCCAAGATATCGCTTTTATCCTCATAGAATAAAAGGAACAGAAAAACGTCGACTAATATGCCTTTATCATTTACTAGTTAAACCACACACAATAATACGTTTCATAACATCAAGTTACTGATGCGTTTTCGCATTATCAATGTATAATCAACTAGCAAACAATAACCATATCTCTAGGTTTAAAGATTATATGATATTATCATCTTGCGATCACTTGTGATAACATTCATGAAGTAATACCAGCAAGTGTGGGTCTATTTCAATGCTCAATACAAATTTCATAAGCACTCATAAACTTTGCAGCAAACCTTTGCTATGTCTAAAACTTTTCAGACAATCTACAAACAAATTTATGACAATCTTCCTTCATATCTACTTCCAACATATGAGCGATTGTGAACTGTTCGAATAATCTTATTATTCAGGAAGTCAAAACATGCAAAATCGACACAATAGATAAATAATCAACACAAGATAGAAACTTTCTTATAAATAACACACCTTTATTTAATCATCATTTGTTGAATATGACATTATCTATTACAAGTTTCCTACCTATCTAATCTAAACTAATATCGTCCTTCAGCCCTACGCTCCTAGCGTGCTGCAAATGCTTGACCCTACTCAGTCCCTTCGTAAGGGGATCTGCTGGGTTATCTTCTGACGATACCCTCTTCACAACGAGGAGTCCCTCTTCTACCCGATGTCTAATAAAGTGGTATTTCCTGTCGATATGTCGAGATCTGCCATGATCCCTTGGTTCCTTGGTTAAGGCAACCGCTCCTTCATTATCACAGAAAATTTCCATGGGCTCCTTTATGGATGGCACAACTCCAAGGTCTCCAATGAAGTTCTTCAACCATATAGCCTCCTTTGACGCTTCGCTCGCCGCAATATACTCTGATTCGCACGTTGAATCAGCTACGGTCTCTTGCTTGGAACTTTTCCAAGTCACTGCTCCTCCATTTAGGGTAAAGACCCAGCCCGACTGCGATCGGAAGTTATCCCGATCCGTTTGAAAACTAGCATCACTGTACCCTCGTACCCTTAAGTCATCACTCCCACCGAGGACTAGAAACCATTCCTTGGTCCTCCGAAGGTACTTAAGAATATTCTTAACCGCAATCCAATGTGCTCTACCAGGATTCCCTTGATATCTGCTGACCATGCTTAAAGCGAAGGCCACATCAGGGCGGGTACAAGTCATAGCGTACATGATAGAGCCTACTGCGGAAGCGTAAGGTACTCGGCTCATATCAGCTATCTCTGTCTCTGTACTCGGGCTCTGAGTCTTACTCAGCTTGGTATTGCTTTGGATTGGCAACTCCCCTTTCTTGGAATTTTCCATACTAAAACGCTTTAGCACCTTTTCCAAGTCTGTATCCTGACTGAGTCCTATCAGTCTCTTTTCCCTGTTTCTTACTATTCTTATTCCCAGAATATAAGCGGCTTCTCCGAGGTCCTTCATAGCGAAACATTTCCCAAGCCAGGACTTGACTTCCTGCAAGGTTGGGACATCGTTTCCTATGAGTAGTATGTCGTCGACATACAATACGAGGAAGCTTACTATACTCCCACTGGCTTTGACATACACACAAGATTCATCTTCGTTTCGCAGAAAGCCAAACTCTTTAACCTTCTCGTCAAAACAAAGATTCCATCTGCGAGATGCTTGTTTCAATCCATAAATAGATTTCTGAAGCTTGCATACTCTATTCGGATGCTTCACATCGACAAAACCCTCTGGCTGATTCATGTAGACATCTTCAGCCAACTTTCCATTAAGGAAAGCGGTTTTCACGTCCATCTGCCATATTTCATAATCATGAAACGCAGCTATGGCAAGCATCACCCTAATAGACTTTATCTTCGCAACTGGTGAGAAGGTCTCATCATAGTCAACTCCGGGAGTTTGAGTAAAGCCCTTCGCAACCAATCACACTTTATAAGTATGCACTTTCCCATCCATGTCCGTCTTCTTCTTGAAGATCCACTTGCACCCGACTGTCTTACGACCCGGTACATTATCAACCAAATTCCAAACTTGGTTGTCGTACATGGACTTAATCTCGCTGTCCATAGCCTCTTTCCATTTTGCAGACTCGGGGCCTGCCATGGCTTCCTTATAGCTGCCAGGTTCATCCAAATTTACTAGTGTACTATCACTAATAAATGTATCCCCTTCAGTAGTAATATGAAAACCATAAAACTGGGGTGGAATACTAGCCCTAGAGGAACGTCGAAGAGGTAAGGACACATCAACAGGTTCAACAGGAGTTTCCTCCTCAAGTTGAGTGCCAGTGTCAGAGGTTCCTTCATCGCTTTGATCTTGAATTTCTTCAAGTTCAATTTGCCTCCCACTGTCTTCTTGGCCTATCAATTCCTTTTCTCGGAAAACTCCTCTTCTAGCAACGAAGACAACATTGTCACTCGGTCTATAGAAAAGGTAGCCAAAAGACTTTTGCGGATAGCCGATGAAATAACACTTCTCACTACGAGGTTCTAGTTTGTCGTGAGTCTCTCGTCTTACGAAAGCCTCGCAACCCCAAACCTTGATATGTGCTAACGAGGGAGCCTTCCCTGTCCACATCTCGTGAGGAGTCTTGGAAACCTTCTTAATGGGAACTAAGTTAAGTATACGGGCGGCAGTCTCTAAGGCATACCCCCAGAAAGCTATTGGTAACGAAGTCCGACTCATCATAGAACGAACCATGTCCAACAAGGTCCGATTACGTCTCTCAGCCACACCATTCAATTGTGGCGTTCTCGGAGGCGTCAATTGCGAAACGATTCCACATTCCTTTAGATAGTCGTGAAACTCAAGACTTAGGTACTCTCCTCCTCGGTCTGACCGAAGCATCTTGATTTTCCTGCCCAGCTGATTCTCCACTTCATTCTTAAACTCTTTGAACTTTTCAAAGGTTTCCGACTTTTGCTTGATCAAGTAGATATATCCATATCTGCTATAATCATCTGTAAAAGTCACGTAGAAGCGGCAAGCATCCCTTGTGGTGGATCTAAAGGGCCCACACACATCGGTGTGTATGAGATCCAATAAACCCTCACCCCTTTCACAAGTGCCAGTAAAGGGTGACTTGGTCATCTTCCCAAGTAAACAAGACTCACACGTGTCATCGTCCCTAAGGTCTAATGACTCCAACACTTCATCCTTTTGGAGTTGGGCTATGCGTTTCTTATTGACATGGCCAAGACGACAGTGCCATAAGCATGCTTTGTCTAGACTAGTAGACGAATCAATATTCAAAACATTATTTCCAAAATTATCAACAATCATCACTGATTCATAAATCCCATTACAAGGTAATGCATTGAAATAAAAGACACCATTCAAATAAACATTAATAGAACCATTACTATTATCAAAAGAATATCTGAAACCTTGTCTAAACAACCCATGAAAAGAAATAATGTTTCTTGCCATATCTGGCGAATAACAGCAATTCTCTAAATCTATTCCTAACCCATTACTTAACACTAAAGAATAAACACCGACTTTGGTCACAGGCGACGATCTTCTGTTTCCCATAATCAGCTTCATCTTCCCATGCTCCATCTCCCTACTTCTTTTTAGGCCCTGCAAATCAGAACAAATGTGGTAACCACATCCTGTATCAAGAACCCATGAAGTAGCAAATGATGAGTTATTAGATTTAATAGAATACATACCTGCAAATGTGGGCTTGATCTTCCCATCTCTTATGTCCTGCAGATATTGTGGGCAGCTTCGCTTCCAGTGGCCCTTTTGGTGGCAATAGAAGCACTCTGCTTCTTTAGGATCGGAAGAGGGTTTAATGGGGCCTGCTTTGGTCCCACTTGATGACGAACCATCACGGGGTCTCCCCTTATGGTGGCTCTTACATGGAGCCTTCCTCTTTTTACCCTTTCCTTGACCTATCGCCATCACGGGAGCGGCCACAGCAGGTGACGGTGCAACGGATTTGTCTTTGAGGTTGCTCTCAGCAGTCCTCAAGAGTCCTTGGAGCTTGCTCAAGGAGACCTCCTCTTTGTTCATATGGTAGGTCATCCTAAACTGATTGTAGCAGGAGGGCAAGGAGTGGAGGATTATGTCGATAGCCAGATCCTCATCAAACTTAACATTAAGTTTGAGAAGACGATCAACATACCTCTGCATTTTCTGCAAATGAGAGGTTAGGGATTCTCCACTCCCCATCTTAGCGGTGATCATGCTAGTAATGATCTCATAGCGCTCTTGCCTCGCGCTCTGGTGATACCTGTCCAGCAAATCCTGATGCATTTCATATGGATACATGTCCTCATAGGACTTTTGGAGTTCGAGGTTCATGGTGGCCAGCATGATGCAGTGAACTTTCGTGGCATCACGCTCGTGGGCCTCAAAGGCGGCCAATTCCTCAGGAGTAGCAACATCTGGGATGATCTTCTCAAGCTTTTCATCGAGGAAATATTCTTTGTCCTCGTAGCGTGTGATCATGCGGATATACCTCATCCACTCGTTGAAGTTTGAACCATCAAATGTCACTTTCTGACACAAGTTCATCAACGAGAATGACCCAGAAGCGTTGTTGTTGTTGTTATTTGCAGACATCTGAAAAAGAAAAGGAACAAAGTTTGATTAGAAATGAATCCCTAATTAAACACCCAAATGAGTAATTAGGGCTAGGATCCAACAACATTATTTACAACTTAGAAAGGGATGCCGTACTCTAAAAGTAAATAATTTGAAGGTAAGTGAATGACGATTCACTAATTCTCACCATGAAAAACGAAAAAGCAATTTAGGTTTTAAATGTATTGAAAACTCCTAGATCTTTGAGATTCATTGAACTTTTCAATGGCATGTTTAAATCTCGATATGCATTTCAAATTTGCGACTGGGATGCCGAGGATCGCAAACAAATTTGTGAATAACCATACGAATCAACGTGGTGCACTCAATGTCTTTATTACCTAATCAATGTGCCGGTGAACCACACACGCTCCATTGATCTATGACAAACATCGAGTCACCCTTCGCTACCAATGTCATCCCCAAATTGATGTGCCGGTTAACCACACGCGCTCCATCAATGTTTGACAAGGGTACGAAGTGTAATTCCATGGATTAGCATCATTTTCACATTTTACCCTAAAGTAACTAAGAGTGGGGATTTGTAAAACAATGTAGTTACTTTAATATTTTCATTATACTTTTAATGAGGAATTAAGTGCCCTATCATATCCGTTCGGCTAACGACCCTCCACTAGTCAAGCAAGCGGTAGATGTGAGTGTACATCCATTAAGCGCCATTTTATAGGCAGCAACCTTATACCCACCTTATAGACCGGCTTCGTGAATGAGGCCTACTAGCGATAAGACTAGCTTATTCTTATACATATATAATAATTAATCTTATAATATCATAATTGTATAAGGGTGTATTTTAAAGCATTTCAAAATACTAGTATCTTAATGTGTATTTAAAATTTTCGAATATTAAGGCTATTTAATTTAAAAATTTTAAACACAAAGAAAACTTTGATTTAATAATTATCAAAATTAAACAATTAATTTGAACTATTAAATCTTTAAGTTTTATCATAAAATTAAATTATTAATTTAATTAATCCTTTTATCCCCTAGATTTTTAAATATATGGAAAGGATAATACAAGATCTTCAATTATCTAGTTTAAACAATTAAATTGATAATCACAAAGATAGCAATATCCAAATCCCTAAAATCTTGGGATCTTATCTTGGGGGGCAAAGGATTTTCGAAATCCCTAGGGTTTCTTAACCCTAATTTTCGAAATATGGAGGCTAAGCAAAAGAGTTTTAAGAACCCTATCAAAAATCGCCAACTAGGGTTTTGCAACCCTAATTTGCGAAAATCACCAAGCCTTAGGGTTTACTTTCCATAAACCCTAATTTGTCAAATTCATAATATGCATCAAATCCAATTGAAAACAAAAAACCAATGGCTCTGATACCACTGTTAGGTTTTATACAAACAATCCTATGTGTGCATGCAACCCTAGTTGGATCTATGTTTTCACTATAAGACATACAACTTTATGAACACAAAATAAAACCTGGCATGCTTCTATAATTTTCGAAAATTACATAGAAGTGTAGTAGACATACCTTTGTTGTTATATAGCAATAACAACTAGTTTCCTTGATCTCTTGAACTCTCTTGAACTCTTGAAAGCAAGCACCACAATTGTAGTGCCTCTAATGGCTCACAAACACCTTGAAGCAAGAAGGCAACTAAGAGAGAGAAGGGAATGATGCTAATTTCGGCCCTAGGGTTTCCTTGGGATCAAGTGGCCTCAAATTGAAGCATAGGGCATGTATTTATACTATAGGGTGCTAGGGTTTTAGTCAAAACCCTAATGGACAGCTTAGCCACCAAGCAGCCCAAGGAGCCTTATGGAATGAGGCCTTGGACGAAAATATGATGATCCTTCATCATAATTTCGTTCCCCCTTAGTCCATTAGGTTTCCTAGCCCAAAACTCAACTATCACACATTTGACAGTTTATACCCCTTTATTTAATTAATCTCTTTTAGTCACCAAATTAATTCCTAATTAATTTATGACTAATACTAATTAAATAAATATGATTTTTCCTTTAATATATTATTCTTATAATATATTAATAAATCATAATATCTCCTCTCTCATATCAAATTACCTTGTCAAGTTGCTTTGGTGAAGGCAACTCAAAAGGACCATGCACACTCGGGTCAAGTATATACCAAATATGGTTACTTACTTAGACACTAATCCAACATATATATATATATATATATATATATATATATATATATATATATATATATATATATTACTTTTTGCATTACATGGGTGGGACTCTTTTATTTGTGTGTACAAGGTTTTATTGTTGCCTTCAACAATTAAGGTTTGAATATGAGCTTATGCTACAAATCATAATTAAAGATTTTTTTGGTTTTTTGTTTTCTTCCTGATTGTTGAAAGAGACATAGAAGTCAAATGAATTTACTATTTGCATCTTTGTGTGGTGATGATTGTTGAAAAAGACATAGATGTCAAATGAATTTACTATTTGCATCTTTGTGTGGTGATGGATAAGAGAACGAGTTACCAATAATGGATATTGAGAAGGATACACACGTCTTTCTTATTTGTTTCAACAATCAACCTAAATTAATGTCTTTCTTTATTACTTTTCTTCCTTTCGCAAAATTATAGTCCATCTTTCTTTTTTGGTTTGTCACAAAATAATAGTCGTCTTCTAAAAAGAAATAATATTTTTACTAAAATATCCTCTCATAATTACTTAACCAACTAAACATTTACTAGAACATTAAATGCAAAGTAATGACAAAACTATCATTTTCCTGTATAAAGTTTGTGGTAATTAATACTTCCTTAATCGATGTGTTTTTTGTCTGTAGACAATAATTTTGGGATGGAAGGAGTATATATTATAATTTATAAATGTTAATATTGCTTATTTGGTATTCTAGCTTGCCCTGAATAAGAATTGTCAAACCACCAACCAACCTGATAACCATTTTAAGACTATCAAATTTGAAAATGCAAGATCAACCTGAACCTGAAAATTTAGCTTTGGTTAAGTCGGTTTGCATTTTAAACGATATTATGTTTACTCATATATATATATATATATATATATATATATATATATATATATATATATATATATACCCACTTTATATCTTTGTAAACTATGTCATAACTTGTGCGTTGCACAAGAGATAAATATGTAGTTAAATAATCGTGAACAAAAAGTTTAAATATGCTGAAATTTACGTTTTTTAATCATACGTTGGACTTTTACTGAATTAACAAATAATAGAAAAGGTCCATCAACTGGTATTTTCTAATATCTAATATACTTCAAACCTTTTAAAACTTTTTTCTTAGTTTTATGCTATCCAATATATAATATTAATATTTTTATACTAGTAATATAATCAATATAATTGAAATACTTTTTATTCTTTCATTTCTTATATACGTTATTGTTTTTAAGATAAAAAATCAAACAAATTGATTTGAATGAGCTATCGCTAAAATTGACTTGATATTACACTATTTATATTATACAAAAAGATCCAAGGTTTTTCATATGAACCATCAAATATTAAAGAGTAAATTACACAAATTGATTTGGTCTCTAACTTAATTTTTTAACTTGGAAGGTCTCTACTGTTTGTTTTTGTTACGCACTTGGTCCCTGTCTTACCTAAAACTATTTTGGCCTTGATTTTTTAATTTATTTAAATAAACACACCCTCAAACCCCACCTCCTCACCTTACCTTACCTACTTCCTCATTTTTCTATATTTAAATAATATTCTTTTTAGGTAAGATAGGGACCAAGCGTGTAACAAAAACAAACTGTAGGGACCAAGTGTGTAACAAAAACAAACAATAGGGATCTTTCGAGTTAAAAATATAAGTTAGGGACTAAACGTGCAAATTACCCCAAACCATATGGACCATTCATGTAATTTATTCAATGTTAAACATTGAAATTAAGAATAATGTGACACAATATATATTATTGTACATAAATCTTATCAAGAGTTTTAAAATATATAGAGTAGTAAATATTACTTTTAATTATCAAATACATAGTTTGGTCGGCCTATAATTGTTCTTATGTTGGTGTGAGCAGAAACTCCTTTCTTAATTTGTACCTAAAATACAAAGGTAAATAGAAATATAAAAATAGATTTTACAAAGCATGAAGAGTTAGGAGTTTCAAAACATTAATGAAAGAAGATAAAAAGCAAATATGAGCAACCTAACATAAAAATTTTATTCTTATATAAACAATACATTTTAACTAACTAAACTATTAAATAAGACAAGTTGAAAGAGTTTCAAAACATTTATATTTTTATTGATCAATCAGCTAAGTAGCATAAGTTGAAATTATTACAATCATTATTAAAAAGGATTTGAAAAATTATGGGGATTTCAAATGAATGTGGTCGAAGTTTTTTGGATTCTATTATAAAAGATATATTGATATATAGATATATCGTAGATAGTTTTAGGTTGTCCAATATATATTCTCATTTTTTTATAACATTAATAGAATTGAAGTACCCTTTAATATTTGTTTTCTTACATTCAATAATATTTTTATGTTAAAAATAAGGAGTAAGTTATTTTGAATAAGCTATTAATTGATAATATTAGCCAAATAGACTTTATATTATACTATTTATGTTACTCCAAAACATCCAAGGTTTTAGGTAGGAACTTTCAAAAATTAAATATTGAAATTAAAATTCAAGTCACACAAATATAGCATTATAAATAAATCTCATCAACAATTCAAAATTTAAGTGATTAATAATTATGATATTAATTTTCAAATACATATGTTAGAAGGCCTACATTTGATTTTATGTTTGTGTATTGAGAACCTTATTCCTTAATTTCTACCTAAACGACTAGGGTTGATAGGAATATAAAAATAGATTTTACCAAGCACGAAACAAAATAATTAAAAGAAGGTAGTTGGATCTCCCGATCACCGGTTCAAGGCCGCTTACCTCTCTAGTTATATCAATTCTAGTATTATAAATTGAAGCAACCATCCCATGTGCACCTTTTTTTTTCCTATTTCATGCAATCCAGATAAAATAGATAAAAAAAGAACAGAGAAAAAAAATATGAGTAACCAAACATAAAATTTTTATTTTTATATAAAAAAAATATTTTAATTAACTAATCAGTTAAATAACATAAGTTGAAAAGTTAAGGGTTTCAAAATATTAATATTTTTATTAAGTTGAAATTATTAAAACACATGTGAAATATCATTAGGGTTTTAAATGAATATGGTTGAAGTGTTTTGGCCTCTATTGTATAGACACTTTGCTTGGTTGAAACTCGTTAAGATATATAGTTGATTGGAGTAACCCATGGATTAGATCTCTCACAGTGAAAATGTTTATATATTGTAAATTTGTATGACTGTTTATATATGTTGCGTATTTGTTTCATTGAAAATAAAAGAGTGTTAAATCTATTATTATTATTTTTTTGAAATCCGATCCAACACATCTATTGCATTTTAGGTTTGTGATGGTTTCTCCGTTAACGAAAAAAATTAAAAGATGAGGTTGTATATGATGATAAGGATAGGGATATTATGCTGACGAGTCTTTGGAAATCAATGGATTTATGATTTCCACGGTTTGTAAGTGTTGTATAGTGTAGTTCTTCAACAATCATTAGTTAATAATCTTTAGGGCATTTTCGGCACGGAGCGTTTGAGAGTGTTTGAGAACTTCTAGGTTCTAGCTTTTGACAAAACGCTCAATTTCGAACAGAAAACCTTGATTAACACTACAAACTTCTAAAGTTTAGTTTAAACAAAGCTATTCAAATCTAAATTTTATTTCACTACATGCTATAAGGTACATGCTACAAAATAATATAAAACTAATTAACAAAACATTGTCGTTTATCTACATTATAAAATATGTATAAAATCAAGAGAATCATAAAAGGGGTGTAAATAGTTTAGATGTTATTTAATTTTCTATTTACTGTTACGGTATTGTTGTTATTTATAATTAGGTAATTTAATATAATCTTTATGTATTTATATTATGATCTATAAGTAATATTTTAATTATTTTTGGAACTTATATATAGGGTGGGCATCGATTTTGTTATGTGGTTTTCAAGTTAAGCGGTTTCGCTTAGTTGGGTTGGTGTTTATCACCAAATTGATCGATAACCGTACCGAAAAACAACGGGTTATTCTTTAAACAGTTCGGTTTTTGTTACCCAATTTCCAAAAGCCAAAAATCTAATTATCCAAATTAGTAATTTTTTGTATGAAGCTGCAAAACATTGATGCCACAACTAACACAATTAATTATTTGATTTCATTGTATATGATAGATGATAGGTATAATATGTACATATATCCCGTTAAAGCATTTTATTGGTTGCATTATATGCGTTTGACTCTTTTATTTGCGTGTATAAGGTTTGATTGCTGCCTTCAAGAATTAAGGATTCAATTTGAGCTTATGCCACAAATCATAATTAAAGATTTTTTTTTTTTTTTTTTTTTTTTTTTCGTCTTTTTCCTGATTGTTAAATAGACAGAGATATCAGATGACTTTTTATTTACATCTTTGTATGGTGATGGATAAGAGAACGAGTGACCGATACTAGAAGTGAGAACCATATGTAACTTTTTCTTATTTGTGTGACCAATCAACATAAATGAAGATAAGTAATTATTTAATATATATTTATTATATATTATAATTTATAAATATTAATATTGCTTATTTGGTTTTCTAGTGGGCCCTGAATAAAAATTGTCAAACCATCAACCAAACCCGATAACCGCTTAAAGCAGGGACGGACGCAATAATATATAATAGGTGTTGCCAAGGTTGAAGAAGTGTTGCCGGTGCATGAAAAATAGGTAAAAAACAAAAAAAAAATTCAAAAATTTTCCACTACATAGAGAAAAACTAGGTGTCACCAGTGCCACACCGGGGACACCTAGCAAAACCATCCCCGACTTACAGACTTTACCAAATTTGAAAACCATACCCATGCCCGATTAACCCGGACCCCAAATTTTAGGTTAGGTTAAGACAGTTTCGCGGTTTAAACCATATAACGCTCACTCCAACTTATATACAATGAATTTACATAATTTATAGAGAAAACTTCAAAAGTGATCCCTATGGTTTCCAAAAATCTGAAGTTTAGTCCATAATTTTAAAAAACCTCACAGATAGTCGCAGTGGTTTCAAAACTTTTAACAAATGGTCCGATCCGGGACGTCGCACATGAATTGAATCCACCTGTTGGCGGAATCCATTGTCGAGCATTTCCAAATTACGAACTGAATCCATCTAGGGGTATGACAACAAAGGGGTGACGGTGCTATCGTAGGTGGTTGAGCTTTGGCGGAACAGATCGACGAGCTTTAGATTCTGATTAGGCATAATGAGACGAACACCACACCATAAACTTCAGATTTGAAATTTTGTAGTTTGATACTTGATAGAGAGGAGAAGAAAGGTCTAGCAAGGATAAGTAAATATGGTAGATCGAAACATGTTCAATTAAGAGAGAGAGAGAGGGAGAGAGAGAGAGAGAGAGAGAGAGTTGGGTCAAAAATATGGTTTACACTTTTCTTTTCTAGGAAAATATATTTTTCTGTAATTTTGTGGCTGTGTACGGCTGCACATGTGTGTGCGGCCGCACACGCTGTGTACGGCCGCACACGCGTGTGCAACTGTACACTTGTGTGCTGCTGGTGGCCCATGTCTCATATATATAGGGTGACGAGTGTATGTCTAGAAAAGAGAGATGAGCATGTTCTAGAGAGAAGAAGTGTGTGTGAGAGAATCTATGTATATGGAGCATCACTCAATTTATTGAATACATCATTAGATTCATCTTAACTCTTCTTCTTCTTCTCTTTTATTTGATCTGACATCATCCAATTGATTGGGATTCTGGACCATCAATTGGATCTGACTGATACACAAACAATTTTGGGGACTTATAATTGGTATCAGAGCTTGGATTGTATCAGTGAATTTTGTCAGATCTGGAGCTTATTTGGTCTTATTTTGAAAAGATAATAGCGTTTTTGGATAGATCTCTGAAAATTAGGGGGGGTTTCTTCTTTGCAGTTTTCATAAAAACGAGTTTTTGATCAAGTTTTAGAGCAAAAAAATGGTGAAAAACTTCATTTTTTTGCGAATCTGTTGAAGGTGTGCGGCCAGGGAGTGTGTGGCTCCGTGTGTGGCTCGGACAAGGTCGGCTTAGAGGACGGCTCGGTGGCTTACTTATATACGCATTCATTAAAAAAATTGAAGTGAAGTTGAGGTTGCAAAGGATCGAACGCAAGACCTCCGTTTGATCAACACAGTGCCTTAACCAACTCATCTAGCAGGCTCCTTATGTCATTCTTCCGCAATTTAAAATATAACTCATCCTTTTCGCATCTAATTTCGAAAATTGGCACTTTTAACCCTAAAAATCAATTTTTTTTTTATTTTTAAATTCCATTTTCATCCCAAAAATTTTAGTTTTAAATTTTAGACTTTATTTTTAACTTTTGACCTTAATATTTTGCTTTTGACTTTCAAGTTTGACCATTGAATTTAATCTTTGACTTTTTCGTTTAACTTTTAAATTTTCAAATTTAGCTATACGGTTTGACTTTTCAAGTTTGACTTTTAAGTTTGATTTTTTAAATTTGAATTTTAAGGTTGCTTTCTCGGTTTTTAAGTCAATGGGAAATGATATATATATATATATATATATATATATATATATATATATATATATATAATAAACAAATGAGTTCCACATCAATTCCGGTAAATGAAGTTTCATGTACTCCATCTTGTGTTAAAACTATTAAATTTTTACGAGAATCAATAGATCTAATCAAGAGATAGAATGAGGACTTAAAATACGAAGGATATCAACTCAGGAAAGGACAGAAACCCCTGAAAGCTCAATTAGAAACAAAAATCAAGGATTTCCGAAAACTCCAAGAAGATTACAACAATAAGTGTGAAAATTATGATTACATTAAGAAAAAACTTGCTGCTGTAACTGAAGAACTTGACGCTTTGAAAATTAAGTGTGGTAAAACAGATATTAGTTTCAAAAATTACACTGCACCAAGTAAGACAGTCGAGTCCTTATTTGAAAACCAATTAAAATTCAAAGATAATCAAAACAAGGGTTTATGGTATGATTGTCTTCCTCCACTTTTCAATCATAACTACACATCCATCCCTATGACACAGGAAGAAATTGACAAGGAGGCACATCTCCAATATTGGAAACCTGTTGCGGTTGTGCCAGAAAAGGATGAAGTGAACGTTTCTAATGATTATGGTACATGTGCAGGTAAAGTAGCAGAAGATGAGAACAAGGAGAAAACTATTGAACAATCCAATGACTCCATGAACTCTGAATTTGTTGCTTTGAACTCAGTTGCTTCTGATCAACCTGCTGTTGAGAAATACAGGCCTCCAAAACAAGCGAAGCCGGCGGCCTGTTGCAATTGTGCTTGTAGGAACAACCAAAAACAATGCAAGGATACGCCACCAGGGGCAGGAAGAAACAACTTCACAGTGAAGAAAAAGACTTGTTTTCAATGTGGAACACCTGGACACATTGCCAGAAATTGTCCTAATCGAGCATACGTTCCCTACTATGCACAAGGCTCGCAGAACGCGCCAAGAGGGAGATTATCTAAAAGAAACCCCTCAAGGTCACGTTCAGACAATGGTGATTGGAATGCACAGAAGGCCAAGAATCAAACCCACAAGTCCAAGAATCAAACCCACAAGGCCAAGAATCTGAATCCCAAAGGCATGAAGGTAATGCCGGCCAAGAAGCAAAATCCAATAGATGCTCCCGTGAAGCCAAAATCAAAGTCATCTCAACGGCCGACATCAAGATCAAAAGCAAGTCCTGAGCCACCCATCAGATCGAAAAAAATGGGTTAAACCCAACTACAAATGGGTTCCAAAGGCTCACTCTCCCAAATCTTCTAACGATTCTAATATTTCTAAATCTTCTATTTGTGATAAGCAGGACATGTCATGGGAGAGAGTATCATGCAAAGATGAAAAAGGTCAACCCAGTTTCAAAATGGACTGGGTTCCAAAGACCAATTGATCCCGCTCTGTGTCGGAACAGCTATGGAGGCATATCATCGGACTTCAGTTTGTTGATACTGGTTGTTCCATGCATATGATAGGAGGAATCTCTCAGCTGTGCAACACTCAGAACTTTGTTTGAGAGTATGTGTCCTTTGTGGGATAGGAAGAAAGGAAGGGATCACACATTGGGGTTTGTGCTTAACGAAGTGAAGAATTTTCGGATCTGTTCTGAGATTATGTGTGCTGTTCTCAGACCTTCTGGATGCAAATTCAATCGGTGAATTACGATTTGCGTTTTTTTCTCTATACTCCTGAGTTTACCTTACACTGATTCATTTTAAAGACAATTTTTCATTTTCTTATAGTTTTATTTAGTAGGTATTGTTTAGGAAGTGATATCAAAAGGTGATAACAGGCACGAATTGTCTAGGCTCTGTGTTCGATGCGCTGGTAGGCACGAAAAGTTTAAATGGACTTGACTAGGAAAAAATGAACTTATGAAATCAAATGACTTGACAAATCTTGACCTAGATAGTTCCCTTTAGCCTGACAATATGATGCTTGGGTAGGTTGAGCAGGGAGATATACATGAGAATCAACCAGTCACATTAAAGGAACCCGTATCTAGAACTGTGGTTTAACTTTTCCTCGATGTACGGATTATGTGCTTAATTTTGGTATTGACGGAGCGACTGGGGAACTCTGATAAAGTAGGTCTATAGAAAATTATTTTCTTTCTTTCTTACTATTAGTCATATGTTGTCTCCTCTACGTGATTGGAAGAGATCCGACCTGGACTGCAACATATGCAAATCTATTTCTCTGCATCTGATATCTATGAAATTCTTCCTATCTGTTAGCCATATGTTGTCTCCTTTGTGTGATTAACAATCCGACCTGGTACACAACATATGCAACCTTCTACTTCTCAATCCCTCTAAAAATCTAGTTGGTAGTAATCTAAATTTATCCTCTCTCATACTACTCACCTAAAGTAAGGAGTATTTCGGAAGTTCTTGATTATTGGGGTATGTCAGGAAGCGGGAAACATGTTCTAGTACATCTAAAATTGAACAATTCTAGATTGTCTGTAGATCTCACTGTTTAATTTAGGTCGACAACAATATCCTTGGTCGTCGTCAGATAAATGGTCCTTAGGAATTTTTATCTAGTAACTTAGGATCAATATGTCCGGTCACTGATAGTATTCCTAAAATTTGACACAATTTTTTGTGCTTAAGTGGACCACAATACCGGCGATCGACCAGATCTATTCATGAAGGGAAAGGTACTAACAAACAGATTAAGACTGTCTAACAACTTTGATCCCAAATATTTTTGTTTTAGTTAAATTTGTTCATAGTTTTCCTCTATGCACAAATTTAGGGGGAGAATTAAAAAAAAAATTCAAAAATCAAACAAAAATCAGAAAAATTTAAAAATCAAACAAAAAAATAGAAAATTAAAAACAAAAAATAGTGTTATTTCTGTTTTATTTTTTCAGAAAATATCAAAAATCCAAAAATATTTTTTGTGTGCTAATTTTTCTTTTAGTTTTGTTTTGTCTTGAAAAGTGATTTCAGGTGTAGATGAGACTCGTGGAGACTGTATTGAAGATTTTCTGAGCCAAGGATTCATCCATGAGCATCGAAGTATTTTCATTTGAAGAAGCAAGAAATGAAGATTATTCTTTAAACATTCAATCCTTCAACCCCAGAAGCAAGGTCAAGCTACGCTTGAAGATTATGTGACAGATTGCATTGAAGTCTCCTCAATCAATCTGCTGCTATCTATAAACATGTTGAAGTGATCCAGTAGATTAGTTCTCTCTGATATTTTCTCTGATGATTCTCAAGCTGAAAGCGCTATCTTTCAAGAATCGGCACAAGAAGCCTCCTCACCCAATGTGCGTTCAATGTCAAATTCTGAAGAAAATCCTAACTGCTCAAGATGAATTCATTCATTAAAGATTCATCAAGTTCATCTTGAAGTTGTGAAGAATTTGAAGATTAATGCTGAAGCCAAGCTCTCCATGAAGATTAACAAGAAAAGCCAGCTACATTTTAGGGGGAGTTTGTTGGGTCAATTAGAAAAGAAAGCTATAAACCAAAGGGGAGATTGTTGGGTCAAAAATATGGTTTATACTTTGCTTTTCTAGGAAAATATATTTTTCTGTAATTTTGTGGCTGTGTACGGCTGCACATGTGTGCGCGGCCACACACCCTATGTACGGTCGCACACGCATGTGCTGTTGGTGGCCCATGTCTCATATATATAGGGTGAGGAGTGTATGGCTAGAAGAGAGAGAGAGAGAGAGAGGAGCATGTTCTAGAGAGAAAAATTATGTGTGTGAGAGAATCTTATATGTTGGATCATCATTCATATTGTTGAATACATCATTAGATTCATCTAAATTCTTCTTCTTCTTCTCTTCTATTTGATCTGACATCATACAATTGATTGGGATTTCACACCATCAATTGGATCTAATTGATACACAAGCATATTGAAGACTTAGAGAGAGAAAGAGAGAAAGAGAGAGAGCTGGGACCTTTCTATATTAAATAATTATATTTTTTTATTTTAAAAAAAAGACAAAACTTCATAAATGGTCATCTGGTAGTGAAATGACATAAGTGCCCTTCACTTAACGGTCGAAAGCTGACGGAGTTAGCGAAAAGGACAATTTATTAAAAGTTTTGAAAACCACAGAGACTATCTGTGAGGTTTTTTAAAATTAGGGACTAAACTTTAGATTTTTGAAAACCACAATGACCATTTTTGAATTTTTGTTTAATTTATATTTGTAAACTAGGCATAACCTCATGCATTGCACAAGAATTAAGTTAAGTAGTTAAATAATGGTGAGCAAAACTATAAATATGTTGACACTTACGCTTTTAATCGTATTTTGATCATTAACCAAATTAACAAACAATAAAAAAGGTTCATAATGTAGTATGTTTATACTATCTAATATAGAACAAAGCTTTTAAAACTTCGTTTTTAGCTTTATTTTATCCAATATATTATCAGTTTTTTATATCATTAATATAATTGAAATACTCGTTTTTATTTTGTTTCATATATCCATTAATTTTTTCAAGATAGAAAATAAAATTAAGGGTTTTGAATGAGCTATTGCTAGATAATATTAAGCTAATAGACTTTGTATTACACTATTTATATTGGACAAAACTGCAAATTTAGTCCATGTGGTATTCAAAAAACTTTGGATGGGGTCCAAAAGCTTTCGGGATTGCATGGAAGGTCTAAAATCAAAACATTTCTTTAATTTTGGTCCAAAAAAACTTGAAAAGACTATTATGCCCTTTTTATTTTCTTTTTTGTATTTTTTATATTTTCTTTAATAAGTTAGGGTTTCAAACGATGATGTCGTCGGATCTATGTCTAACCCTAATCAAAATCCGTCTCCACAACCGAAATCTGAAGATGAAACGGGATCTAAAAGCAAAATATCAATTTCTAGAGTGTATGTGTCTGTTCATGTTTGAAGGCAAGAAATCTATTTCTTTCCCCTGAATTCTGGCATTTGTGTATTCATGAGATGAACACAATATCTTCATCTTTATATTTCTCCAGATTTCTTCATCTTCATCTAGTTCCCATATATTCATCTTGTTCAGCCTTATATGTATGTGTATGAATAAGGAAGAGAAAGAGAAAGTGAGAGAGTGTATCAATCTGGTTTAAACGTTCATCAGATGGTAGTGGTGATATTCCGTTTTTTCTGAAAATCAGAATGATGAAGATGGGTTTTGTGGAGAGTGAGAGAGAGAAGGAGAGAGAGAAAGAGAGAGAGAGAGAGAGAGAGAGAGAGAGAGAGAGGGACGGTGGGTTGGGTGTGGGATAGTTTTTTTCTTTTTTCTTTATTTTTTTAATTAGAATAGTATTAAAATAATTATAAAAAATACAAAAAAAAAAAATTAAAAAGGGCATAATCGTCTTTTCAATTTTTTTGGACCAAAATCACGGAAATGTTGTGATTTTGGACCTTCCATGCAAGTGAGAAAGTTTTTGGATCCCATCCAAAGTTTTTTGAATACCACAGGGACTAAATTTACAGTTTTGTCTTTATATTGCATCAAAACATCCAAGGTTTTCTATATTCTCTCTCTCTCTCTCTCTCTCTCTATATATATATATATATATATATATATATATATATATATATATATATATATAGAGAGAGAGAGAGAGAGAGAGAAATATGAGTAACCTAACAAAAAAATTGTTATCCTTATATAAGCAAAACATTTTATGAGAGTAATCAATTAAATAAGACAAGTTGAAGAATTAGAAGTTTCAAAACATTTATATTTTTAAAAATTTATCCGTTAAATAGTATAAGTTTAAATTATTACAATCTTTATTAAAATGCATTTGAAAAGTCATTGGCGATTTCAAATGAATGTGGTAAATGTATTTTGGTTTTTATTATAACAGATATATGGACATATAGATATATTATAAATAGTTTTACATTATCCAATAAATATTCTAATAATTTTATAACATTAATAGGATTGAAATACTCTTTACTATTTGTTTTCTTATATCCAATAATATTCTTAGGATAAAAAAAAAGTAAGTTGTTTTCTTGACCTAATCGACTTTGTATTACACTATTTATGTTACTCCAAAACATCTAATGTTTTAGATATGAACTTTCAGATGCTAAACATTGAAATTAAGAATTAAGCCACAAAAATTATAAAATTATATCTAAATCTCATCAATTTTTACAAATTATTGATTACTAAATATAATATATAATTTTCAAATGCATATTTTGGAAGGCCTATGTTTGGCTTTATGTTGGTGTGCCAAAAACCTTCTCTCTTTATTTCTACCTAAAAGACTAAAGGTGGATAGGAATATAAAAATATATTTTACAAATGATGAAGCAAAATAATTAAAAATGGTACTCGGGTCGCCTCACCACCGGTTAAAGACTGCTTATCTCTCTTTTGTTTTATCTCTCTTTTGTTTCCTCTCCCCCCGTCTCTCTCTCTCTCTCTCTCTCTGTGTGTGTGTGTGTGTGTCTAATCTAATCTCACCAAATCTCTCTATATGTCAAGAAATTTGACCAAAAAGTCAAACATTCTACCAGATCAAAACACTCTCCGTCGCTTACCACCAGATCTTCGGAATCCAAACTGTTTAATCTTCTACTTGATGAGGGAATACTAGTGTCTCGTAATCTGTATTTTATTTGAGACATTTGTCCAAAGCCACTCCCATGGATACGCAATCGGTCAAATATATTACAGATCTGACCACCTAACCCTAGTTGAACCCAACACAAAAACACGATCCGAAGCCACAACAAGCTTAACAAACTTGAAGATTGCTCGATTTTTTCAAGATTAACAACCTTAATGTTGCTCAATTTCTCAAGTTCATTGTCTATGGGTTTATCTTGATGAATATACACACACACACACACAGCTTGAAACTATTGGATAAGGTGTCTAAGTTCATAACTATATTTGGTATATACTTGACCCGACTCAGCATGGTTCATTTGGGTTGCACTTCACCGAAAAAATCAGTATGGATAATCTTTTGAGAATAGTATAATTATGATTTATTAATATATTATAAGTTATAGTATATTAATATGAAATCATATTATTTAATTAGTACTGATCAAGAATTAATTTGGAATTAATTTAGTGATCAAAAGAGACTAGTTAAATATGGACTCTTATATATTAGTATGGGTTAAGCTTGCATGGATAGTCCATGGATTTATTTGTTGGATTAATGTCTAAGTCCATAACTATAATTAGTAAGACTTGACCCGACCCGACATGGTCCATTTGGGTTGCATGGCATCGGGATAATTGGATAGACAAAATGAGGAAAAAGGATACTAGTGATTTTATATTAATATATTATAAGTTCTAATATATTAATATATAATCATATTATTTAATTAGTATTGATCAAGAATTAATTTATAATTAATTAAGTGATCAAAAGGAACTAATTAAATATGGACTCTTAGATATATATGTGTGATAGGCCAAGTTCATTTAAGTTGGGCTAAGCTTTCATGGATAGTCCATGGAGTGTTTAACCCATGGATCATAAGAAATGAAAGGTCATGGGTATTAGGGTTTAACCCTAATCTCCACACTATATAAAGAGGTCCTTGGTTGGTGAAATTGGCACTAGTGTGGGTACACTAAGAGGGCTAGCCGATTTCACTAGAGAGAATCAAAGTATCCTTATTCTCAAGGTTATTCCAAGAGTTCATGGTGTTGTGTGAACCATTTGAGGTGTCACACTTGGGGCACTAGGCACTCAAGCATCATGAAGACAAGATTACAATAAAGAGGTATGTATTCTAACTTGTTACATTACTATGTATCAATATTTTGGTATGCTAGTTAGGATAATACCTTGTATATTCATATTTGCATGTATAATAGAGAAAACATAGATCCAAGGTATTTAGGGTTGCATGTACACTTAGGAGTGTTAGAATGCTCAAAAACCAACAGCGGTATCAGAGCCACGGGTTGTTTTCTGTTATATTGATGCAAATATTTTATTTTCAAAGTTGGAAAAAAAGGAAAAAAAAACATGAAGTTTGTCAAATTTTAAGATAATTACTTGTTCTTGTGAAAAACTAATTATTTGTAAAATTTGAATAATTTGCTATATGAGTTGAATTAGGTCAAATTTAGTAAAAGATAAAATGATATGATTATTTTATTAGTTTTAAAAGTTTGATCTAAAGAGTTTTAATTTTTGAAACCTCCATAAGTTATGGATATGAAAAGGTTTTAAAAAAAAATTGATTCAAAGTTTTTATGGAGTTACAAAATTTGGTGTTAGTGTTTTAAAGAATTCCAAAACTTAAGAATAAGTTATGGATCACCAAAAGTTTTTTGTGTTACCTTGTTTTTATGAGTGAATTTAGATTAATGAAAAAATTATGTGATAGTTGGTTTTAATCAAAATTAATCTAAAAGAAGTTCATAAAATGTGTTTATGTAACTTAAAAGTCACATTTATGAATCTTAAAACTCATAAAAGTTGCCATAGGTTACAAAATGAAGAGTCTTTTTCCTCATTAAATTGTTTTATGACTCTATAACTTGTCCTCAAGTTATGGAGGTTCAAGAGTCTCTTCATTAAATAATTAATAAAAAAAATGTAACCTTAATTAGTTCCATAAGTTATAAAATAAAGAAAAGGAACATTCTTTTTATTAGTTTAAAGTCTTCCATAACTTGTCCTCAAGTTATGGAACTTGAAGAGTTTTTGGATTAAAACTACTTTAAACACATAAGTTATGGAATTAATTAGTTTTGAATAATTTCAAAACTTGCCCTCAAGTTTTGGAATTTGAAAAGTGTTCACTTATGAATACTTTAATTCCAAGTTAGCCCTTAGAATTTTAAAAGTTAAGATTCAACCCTTATACTTTATAATATTATAAGTTAATAATATTTATAAATATGTATAAGAGTAAAGTCAGTCTTACCGTTAGTAGGCCTCATTCACGAAGCCAGTCTATAAGGGTGGTATAAGGTTACTGCCTATAAAATGACAGTTTAATGGGTGTCCACTCTCACCCACCGCTTCCTTGACCGGTGGAGGGTCGTTAGCCGAACGGGTAGGACAAGGACTAGAATTCTCCCTTCATTAAAAGTATTAATGATAAATACTAAGTAACTAAACCTTTTATAAATACCCAATCTTAGTTACTTAGGAAAATGTGAATAAGGTGCTAATCCATGAAATTACACTTTGCACTTTGTTTATGTCGGTTAGTGGAGCGTGTGTGGCTAACCGGCACACTAACTCGTATTTAACAAGGTAGGCAAAGGGTAACTTAATGTTTATCATAGTATCGATGGAGCGTGTGTGGTTAACCGGCACATCGATTGAGGGGTAAACAATTAAGGGTACCAAGTAATTTGCATGGTTACTTCGCACCTTGTTTTGTGATCCTGGGCATCCCAGTCACAAAACCTGAAGGGCACACTCGAGATTGAAACATGCCATTGAACAGTTCAGTGAATCTCAAAGATCTAGGAGTTTCAAAACCAATTAAAACCTAATAATACATTTCGTTTATCTTGGTGGAAATTGGTGAATCTTCATTCATCTACCTTCAAATATTTTATAGCTTGGATTACGACATCTCTCTTCTAAGTTATAAAATAGTTTGTTGGGTCCTAGCCTTAATATTTCATATTGGGTGTCATATTAAGGACTTTAGATCAACTATCTTGCATATCTCCCAAAAGATGTCTTGTTTAGACATCTATGATCTTCCCAAATCTCTTGAAACAAGTTTTCCTAAATGAAGATGATGTCCCATGGAAATCATACTTCTTTCACCTCCTCCAATTATTCTCCCTAACCCACAAGTTCCTGAAAAGTTTAAGGTCACTCAAGCCCTATTGGCAAGTACATATCTATGTGTGGTCATATCTTGGAGATGTAGTTACATATTGACAAGCCGGGATAGTTGGGTGTCAAAGTCTTGAGAAAGTTAGTGGCTCAATCACTTTCTACGTCACATAGTGAGTTCCTTTGGGACTCCTATGAAACAAACTAAGACGAGACCCTTAATGATCTTATCCATTTGCTAAGATCAACTTCCTAAAACTTTATGGACATTGACAATGATGACATTGAATATCCAGTAAAGCTCTCTCTTCCCAATGGAAAGGGATCGACCATAGTCAACTCGGTTGACCAAATGGTAAAGAGGGAGGCTAAGTCTAAGATAGTCTCATTATCAAGGGTCCATTGCCAAAGGAAGGGGCATTAATTGCGAAGCTGCCAAATTTACCTAAGGATGTTAAAGTTAATAATTTTGATTCTACTTCAGGTAAAGTCCGCTATATAACTCTGCTAAGTTTCTATTATGAGATTCTTGATACATGATGTGACTGGGTCACATGTTGATGTTTTAAGAATCAAAGGAAAGTAAAGAAACTTAAAGAAAGAATATGCTGAATCAGATCGCGTAGATGTATTTCTATCGCATAGTTTGAAGATTGGATTCTTGAGCTACTTCTGAGGAGTTATGAGATATTGCTTAGGAATAGATAACAACAAGTTTTCATATGGATTGTAAGGATAAGTACTTCCGCAAAGTTTTTAAAATAAAAGGAAAAATTCTGATTTTATTTATTTTAAAATATCCTTACAATGGTATCTGTGAAAATTTTGTTGCTTATAAGATTCCATTAATAGCAAGACTGGAAATATGAAATTGATTCTTTCATTTGTGGTAATGTCTAAATTTACCAAATAAGGATAGATTCTCATCACCCAAGTTTCAATTGGACCGAAACTTGGAATCATGCAAGTTGTATAGCATGATGGATGAGAACTTTCAAGAATTGGAAAAATTAAGACTAACTACTTGTTCACATGGATGTGTGAGTCAAGTAAAGGACTAAGGGATCGAGTACACATTCTTCTGCACTGGTTTAGTCCACCACAAATAATCGATGAGACTATTCGTCATAGTTTACTAAAGCTTAGTAAATATGATTATACTTACAAGCTTAAGTGTAACTCTGAGACATTGGAAAAGGTTCCAATGTAAGGCAGAGCGAATAAGATGAATCAACTTAGGCAGAAAGATAAAACTTTCTCAAATCTGAAAAGATGGGAGAGTACTTTAGTATCAGTTTTGTGATCATCTTAATGATTAAGAAACCATAGCACAATTATTTCTCTAAAGGAATCTTAGTGCATTCTTATGACTAAGAAGAGGAATCTTGAATTGTTGAAATGGTTAAATCAAGAAGATGAGTAATACTTCGTTCCAAAAACAATTCTTAGAGTTATACTCTAAAATTGTAACTTGAGTGACATGTCTTAAAGAAGGTTTAAAACACTTGTCAAATGTAAGAGTAAAAGTATCCTACTCTTGTACATTTTAAACTGGTAAGTTGTGATGTTTTGGATAAAACAAAGACCAACTAAGGCCAATAGTGAGAAGTGTTTATCTTGATTAGAATCTACACTATCTCTTGAATATTTGACAAGAGAGTCTTATTTGTCAAGAGGACAGTGAGAGTCTTAAAGGTCTTGAAAGTCTCAAGAACTAATCAAGAATAAAACCTGAAGTTCTTCACTAGCACACGACTTGAGGTTTATAACCTATCGTGTTGACATATTCTGTGCCCATTCTAATTAAAGTTGGCTTTTCATATGAGTTCTTAGAGTTCTCAATTGGCTTCACAAAAACTTGGAAGCAATGGAAGACCCTTGAGCTGCCAGATGGCAAGAAATTAAGATTGAGTTCAGTCCATATGATTTTGGATTTGTCATTATCCTTGTCTTGTGACTATGGTTTTGACAATTCACATGGATAAGAACACATACACCATTAAATCTAAGTGTCATAAGGTTTCTCTCCGATTCACGAAAATGATGGTGAGGAAACACTTTCACTAAGTAGATTTTAGTTAGATAGCAATTGTGATATTTGCATTCTCAAGTCGTTAGTAGAGCGTGTGTGGTTTACCGGCACACTAACCTGGACTTGTGAGAAGTGGCAAAAAGGTCTAACCATTATGATTACGGCATCCCTCTTCATAATTGTTTAGACACAAAAGTGTGCTATCTAAGGGAAGGTGTATGATTTTGATAAAGTTCTATCAAAACAATCTAGTATCAGAAATCTGAACTTTAGTAAGAAAGTCAATAAAGTATTGATTTTTAGAAGTCCAGCTGATTTCTGAGTACATGTCAAAGCTAGTGGGAGCATAAGTGTTATGCTAATAATCATCATGTTAGTGGGAGCATGATAATTATGATGAAGTATTGCAAGTTAGCAATGTTAATTATAGAAAACAAAAGGTTTTAATTGGGAAAAAGTTGTTTTGCTATAATTAAGGGAGAGGAAGTTATACTTCATCTCAAGTATATAAGCTTAGATCGTGAGGTTTTAATCATTTAGTCAAGGATATATATATGAATTTCATGTTAGAATGGCTCAACATAAGGAAATTCTGTATATGGGTCCATTATTTGCGTTCTAAAATTCGATTATGATTACGACATCCTTTTTCATAATCTGAATTATGAGAACTTGGCAAATAAAAATGGGAATGGTATAGCAAAAGACTGGTTTAGTCTTTATGTGAGATATCATGAATCGTGTCCCATATGCTTCGGATATAGGATCGATTACACGTGCTATATTCACTCTTTCTAAGTTTTTCCAAATGCCTGGAGCATGAAGAAGGGAAAAAGGTCTAGAAATTGATATGACTAAAATGATTAAGCAATTGTTGTGGACAATCTAAGGTTTACCAAAGATTGGTTGCTCAAGGACAGTTGGAAGTATAGTATTAATTCTGGAAGGACCATATTGACATAATCTGTAAGGAGGCAACTCTTGTTCAGAAGTGATAGTCAAAATGGAATATATGGAAATTCTTCAAAGTTAGAAAGTATTCAATCTGTATGATTAGGAAACTTAATGCAAGAAGGATGTTTCCAAGGAGT
The DNA here is from genome assembly GCF_051521515.1 of Lactuca serriola. Classification (NCBI taxonomy): domain Eukaryota; kingdom Viridiplantae; phylum Streptophyta; class Magnoliopsida; order Asterales; family Asteraceae; genus Lactuca; species Lactuca serriola. Next base: position 66,696,145 of record NC_136409.1, read on the forward strand.
TGATCTCCTTTGGAATACTCTATAATGATTGTTGCCAAGTCTTTAAGAATTTGTGCATAATCATTACAAGAGGATTAATGCATATAAGTTTAGAATCTAACAGATTTCAGTAAATGGCATGAATTTGGAATTCTTGCATTTGCAGTAAGATTTGGGACTGTGAAATGAGAATCATTGGAGTTATGTTCAATTGATCTATGTCACAAAGTAAAGATCATAGACAAACATAGTATGCATACTTGGTGTGTGGCATGACGAGTGTTTAGAAAAACATAGTGTACATGCTTGGAGCTTGGGACAACTATTGTTTTAATTCAAGAATAAAGTTGATAGCTGAAACAGTATACAATGAATAAGGTGTAATCATATGGTGATAAATAAAAGGTGTTTTTATTTATATTCATAAGTTCTGAGACCATATTGGATTCGATTATTATTGTGTTTCACTTTGCATGTTTTGACTTCCAGAATAACTAGGTCATTATTCTGATTGACTAAGTTATTCAAACCATCCACAGTCAGTCATATGTTGGAAGTAGATATGAATCAAGACTGTCATGGGTTGGGTTTGTAGAGGTCTAAGATGTTGGACAAGGTGGTGCTACAACACTCATGAGTGCTCATAAGTTCTGAGTATTGTATTCAACCCGCGCTCATTAGTATCACTTCATGGATTTTATCACGAGTGATCATGAGACGATAATATCTTATATTCTTCAAACCTAGAGATATGAGTTGTTACTATGAGTTGGTTTTACATTGATTGCACGAAAACACATTGGTAACTCGATGTTATAAAATGTGCCTTTGTGTATGATTCAACAAGTAGTAGAACAAGCCATATGAGTCGAAGTTTATCCATTCCTTTTACCTTCGGGATAAAAGCAATACCTGTGGGCCCCTCGATGATTTGATGATGACAAATGGAAGTGCTCGGCCGGGCCAGGACTGATTTGATTTGTTCAATTAGTCAGTCATCATAAATCAGAAATTGGGGAACAACAAATGGACAGAGAGAATGATTATAATCCATGTCGCAGTCCATATGATATCTAGAATGGAGGAATATATGATCACTTATTTAATGGACAAGTCATTGACAAAGGTCAGAGATCTTCGGCAAGGTCAGAGTTCGACGAAAGCTTTTGAGAGCTATAATTGCCAGTCGGTTCTTGAAGTCATATGCAATAATAGTTTTAGACTTATCCAAGTGGGAGACTGTTGGATTAATGTCTAAGTCCATAACTATAATTGGTAAGACTTGACCCGACCCGGCATGGTCCATTTGGGTTGCATGGCATCGGGATAATTGGATAGATAAAATGAGGAAAAAGGATACTAGTGATTTTATATTACTATATTATAAGTTCTAATATATTAATATATAATCATATTATTTAATTAGTATTGATCAAGAATTAATTTATAATTAATTAAGTGATCAAAAGGAACTAATTAAATATGGACTCTTAGATATATATGTGTGATAGGCCAAGTTCATTTAAGTTGGGCTAAGCTTTCATGGATAGTCCATGGAGTGTTTAACCCATGGATCATAAGAAATGAAAGGTCATGGGTATTAGGGTTTAACCCTAATCTCCACACTATATAAAGAGGTCCTTGGTTGGTGAAATTGGCACTAGTGTGGGTACACTAAGAGGGCTAGTCGATTTCACTAGAAAGAATCAAAGTATCCTTATTCTCCTGGTTATTCCAAGAGTTCATGGTGTTGTGTGAACCATTTGAGGTGTCACACTTGGGGCACTAGGCACTCAAGCTTCATGAAGACAAGATTACAACAAAGAGGTATGTATTCTAACTTGTTACATTACTATGTATCAATATTTTGGTATGCTAGTTAGGATAATACCTTTGATATTCATATTTGCATGTATAATAGAGAAAACATAGATACAAGGTATTTAGGGTTGCATGTACACTTAGGAGTGTTAGAATGCTCAAAACCCAACATTATTAACCCCTGGATCCTATATAAATGAAAGGTCATGGGTATTAGGGTTTACATGGATGTAACCCTAATCCACCATAATATATAAAGAGGTCTTTGGCACATGAAATGACACTCGTGTGTGTGAGAACAAAGGTGGGCCGACTTCTACAATTGAATACTATTCTATCAAGTTTTCCAAGTTGTGTGTTGATTTGTGATTCCACTTAAGGCATCCACATTATTGGTGCTAGGCTTTTGAAGCTCCAAGCAATCAACCACAAGAAAAGGTATGTCATCCTACTAAGTTTTTATATTACAAGTACCCCATAACATACTAGTTAGGTTGAGAACCTTGGAAAATCAAATTTGCATGCATAATAGAGAAAACAGAGATCCAAGGTTTCTAGGGTTGCACGTACACCATAAGAGTGTTATAATGCTCAAAACCCATCAGTGGTATCAGATCCTAGGCTTGTTTTCATTATACTTGTTGCAAATTGCTTGAAAAGGTCGAAAATCTGCACTGTTCAGTGGACTCGCTGAGTCCATGGGGGGACTCGACGAGTCCAAGTGAAAAATCATCCTACTCGTCGAGTAGGTTCTTGCACTCAGCGAGTAGGAGGCCCAGAGTGTTGATTTTTGAGTTTTATTGTTGGAAATGGACTAGAATCATTACCCTAAACTGTTTTGGACTTGTAAAATCTGTTTTTGATGTGGTAATGAGTATGCTAATCCATATTCAAAGGTTATTATCAAAATTTCAAGTTTTATATGTGTTTATATGATTCTTAAAATTATTGATATGAATGTTCATGCTTATGAGTATTAGTAGATCATAGGAATTATTTGCAAATTGTTTGTTAGTGTAATTCTTGATCTAAATGTCATTTAGTGGACTCCATAACTTGTCCTCAAGTTATGGAATTCCAAAAGTTTTTACTTTAAAACCATTAAAACTCATAAGTTATAAAAATTAAAAGTCTTGAATAGTTTCAAAACTTGCCCTCAAGTCTTGGAATTTGTAAAGTCTCACACACACTTTAATTCCAAACCCTAGAGTTTTAAAAGTGAAAATTCAACCCTTATACTTTATACTATTATAAGTTAATATATATATATATATATATATATATATATATATATATATATATATATATATAAGATCAAGTCAGTTTTACCATTGGTAGGCGTCACTCACGAAGCCAGTCTATAAGGGGGTTATAAGGTTGTTGCCTATAAAATGGCAGCTTAATGGGTGTCCACTCTCACCCACCGCTTCCTTGACTGGTGGAGGGTCGTTAGCCGAATGGGTAGGAAAAAGACTATAATCATCATTAAAAGTTTAATGATTATAAAGTAACTAAACGTTTTATAAATTCTTAATCTTAGTTATTTTAGGAAAATGTGAATTTGGTGGTAACCCATGAAATTACACTTTGTACCTTACCAAGTCGTTAGTGGAGCGTGCGTGGTTAACTGGCACACTAACATGGACTAGTAAGTGTGGCAAAGGGTAACTTGATGTTTATCATAGATCGATGGAGTGCGTGTGGCTAACCGGCACATCGATTAGGTGATAAAGTTAAGGGCACCAAGTTAATTTGCATGGTTATTCGCACCTTGTTTGTGATCCTCGGCATCCGAGTTACAAACTTGAGAGGGCACAATCGAGATTTAAACATCCCATTGAAAAGTTCAATGAATCTCAAAAGAATCTAGAAGTTTCAATCCAATTAAAACATAATAATTTATTTCGTTTTTCATGGTGGAAGTTGGTGAATCGTCATTCGCCTACCTTCAAATATTTTATAGCTTGGATTACGGCATCCCTCTTCCATGTTATAAAGTATTGTGTTGGGTCCTAGCCTTAATATTACAGTTGGGTGTCTTATTAAGGATTTATATCTAATCTAAACTTGTCTTTCTTCTTTTTCAGATGTCTTCCAACAATGCTGCTTCTGGCTCAAACCTAACATGCTCCTTCTCTCTCATGAACCTTTATGGGAGAGTCATCTTCGATTGTTCAAACCTTAATGATTAGATCAGAAACATCAGGATGGTCACTCGTTATGAAGAGAAGGAATATGTCCTTGAAAAGGAACTGAAAGAAATTGATGAGTCTACTGCTACTCCACAGGAGATTGCTGACTTCAGGACTCATGAGACATTCCACCAAGGTGGCATGTATCATGTTGGCCATAATGATAGCTAAACTCCAGAAGTCCTATGAGGACTTTTACCCTTATGATATGCACATGGACCTGATGGACAGATACCATCAGAGTGCTCGTCAAGAGAGGTATGAAATCATCTCTTCCATGATAACAACCCGAATAAAGGATGATGAACCCATCACGTGTCACACCCCAAAACCGGAACGGCGGAAACGTTCTGGGGCGGAGGACGTCATGTACAGTATCACAACATAGAATAATAGTAAACAAGCAAACAACATCATCCATTGCATTAATAATGTATTTTAATAGAAGTGTGTTCTGTACAGATTATAAGACACCAAAAATATGAATCCAAATAACAGATGAGTCTTGAAGTATGCTCCATCTTCTCAAAAGCTAGTCTCGGTACCTGTCTACTGATGACCTGAGAATACAAGTTATTTTGAAAGAGTTTATCAACTTTAAAGCTGGTGAATTCTTAAGCATTTTAGTGTCATTGTTTGTATGAAAATGTTTGTAAGTGTTTGAATGTGTAAGTTTGTAAAAATGTTTGTAGTAATTGTTTATATCTCTTAGAAAATCCTATATTTTCTTTTAAAAGTAGCCTTCTACCAAGGCATCAAGTGCTGCATGTTTGTTCATTGTAAAAGTGAGTATTTCCCCCAAATTTGACTATCATTTAATAAAATATAGTTTTTACATTACTATTTATGTGAGAAGATCACAAAGTAGATGTAACGGGAAAATAACGAAGTACCGTAGTATTATGATGTAGCAACTACTGTTGTACTAGTTACTTTAAACCAGTTGTTAATTAAGATATAATGTGATATAATTATAATCGTACTAATTGACTAGGAAAATCACGACACTGTAATACGTCGAATAGTAATGACATTTGTCACCCGAAGATCTGTAGATCCCACTGTAGCTAGCAGTAAGGTGTAGGATTGTTAATCCAGTATAGATCTATACACAAATTCATGCTCTCCCTCCAAGAGATTCTGGATACAAATCGAGCCATGGCAGGTGATGTCATGTCCCGAAAACAGTGGTTCACATTTATGTTATACTAAGTATGTATTGTATGTACTAGTGTAGTGTATGTCCTCCCTGATTTTGATCATAGTATGTTCTTTAGTATAGTATTTATTGTGTATGAATAGTATGTACTAGTGTATGTTCACTCTCTGTAGTGTGTAGTATGTTCTCTCTATCCCTCATTATAGTATGTTCAGTTGTATAGTGTAGTGTATGTATTGTTTATAGTATGTATTGACTCATGTATGAACTGACTCTTTGTATGTTTCATATTATTAGAAATAGTAAGTAGTATACTTCTAAACTATACCTATTATAGTTTACTAGTAATGTTGTATAAATGACTTAGTATATACCTTTGCTACCCAAAGTGTTGGAACTGAAGTAAAAGCTTTATATCTACACATATATACATGATATATAACTAAGGATCAAACGACACTCGGACAAGAAACAGGGTACTCTAAGTCCATAACCAAACAAGGAACGAGAATTAAAGTGATTTATCAGTCCTAAGTCCTTTAAACATTACTTATATAACTATATATGCATTAGACATGATTTAGCAATATATAAGTTTAAAGAATTATAAGTAAAGATTTCGTAATTAAGAATACGTTTTATAAACAGTTTAACATTGTTGGGGTGCAAAGTTATTCATTCATGACTTTGTAAATGTTTGACTTGTGTAAACCCACTTGCATGTGGAGTATTTGCCTTTTGACTCATGAGAGATAGAGAGTGAGAGAGAGACATGTAAACACCTCTATAAATAGTGGGTTCATACCACTTGTAAACGTGTGCTTTGAGAGATGTAGAAGTGAGTGTGTAAGTGTGTGCTAATTATGTAGTCTAGATCTAGATCATTTTTGTAACACCATATACAATCAATACATCTCTTAAACACCCAGATCACCATGTTCAATTGTGCAAGCTTTAATTCCGCATGCCAAACCATGTTCTTTGTCACTACAATTGGTATCAGAGCGGGTCTTCAAGATCAAGGTGATTTTTGAAGAACAATTCTCGGTTTGGCAACTTTTGTCACAATTTGAGCAATTTTGGTGAGTCTCTCTCTATGATCTCTCGTAATATTTGAATCGTGCGTTGCGTTTATGATTTTTGATCGTTTTGCCTCGGATTGGATCGAGTTTGTTTCAAGCCTAATTGGAGATCCAATCTATTTTCTTTATAGATCAAGTTCTAACCAAAATCAATATCAAATTCATTTACTATTCTTTTTACTGTTCGAGTGCCCAAAAATCCGATCTTAAAATTCTTTATAGATTTGAGCCTAAACAGTTTGGATTCCAATCTATAATCATATACTGTTCATGACCGATTTCTTTGAAGCCCAATACGTAAGTTGTTTACTGTTCATTGTTCATCATTTAAGCCCAAATCGTATCTAATTGTTCCCGTTCTTCATCATACAGATTCACAAATATCTTTACACTTTCACTCATTAACAGACTTGAAAACAAATTATTTCATCAGATTCGTTCTTTGAGTTTAGTGATTATCGCAATTCTTATTGTTCAAAGCTTCAATCACTCATGTATTCAAGCTATTTGATCTATTTTTTTGTGGTTGAATGACGATCAACTTCAATCGATCTGTTGATGTACTTGATTTCATGAATCATTCGATTCAAGATTAATTTGTATCCAAATTTTTTAGATTGATTTGTGTTAATCAATCTTGTTTGAACAATCGATTTTGGTTATTGATTTAATAGGTTGAAGTATTTCAAGAATTGGTGAATGAAGAGTAAAAGTCGATGTTTTGGGTGAACGAAGAACTGTGAGAATGATGATATACGAAGGCTTGATGTGCGAATGGTTCCACAGTGATCGATGATTTGGGAAGGGAAGACTTGTAAAACGAGATCTGTGATTTTGAATTTGAGGTCAAGCATCGATGATAAAAACGAAGCTCTGTTTAATTGTTGATGTGCAAATGATCGATTGTTGATTTTGGGTGTTAACCAGTCAAGAATCGATGCCGACTGGAAAGATCTTGGAGTCGATTTTGGAATTGAGGAATAATGTTCGCATGATTGGAATCGATAATCGAGTGTTGTGTTGTGTTTGACGTCGAATCTGGTGTATTTGGCTAAAAATCGAAGCGTGAATAGATTGATTTCGGTTGTTGATAGTTTGAAATCGATGAAGTACATAATCAATCTATGAATAGGTACTGGGAATTCGATAATTGGATACGTGTTTGATTGGATTCAATTTGCGAAGGATATATGTCGAGTTTTTGGAGTCGGAGATCTGGCTTGGGGTCGCATCTATAGAATGCGAAGAGAATTTAATGTTGATATTCAGTTCGCATTTGGTGAGACAAGTATGTGGTTGATGATTTTTGGTTGGTTCGCATCTGAAATCAGTGGGTTTCGCATCTGGGTTTCTCAAACAACTGAAATGCAAATCTCAGACAACTGATTAATTTCTCAGTTAATGCGAATGAAGACAACTGAAATGCGAATGAACTCAAAGAAGAAAATGACTGGAACATGCGAAGAAAGAGGTATGAATGAAAATGCGAAGTTTTTACTGTATAAATGCGAATTGGGGAAGAAAGCTAATAGTTTCGCATTTGGCCCCTGATCTTTTCACGAAATGACACAATTGGTCCAACTTCGCAAATGGGTTCATAAAATGATGAAATTGCAGAATTTTCAAATCTGGTCCCTGCAGTTTGTGCGAATTTACGCTTTATGCCCGGTTTCGCAAATGGGCTAGAGTTTCGCATATTTGACTATTTTTGGCGCAACGGGTCACTACAGAATTTTGAAATTGACAATTTCTACCCATTTTTGAGAAATTTTGTCAAAGGCGATCCGTGAACGAAGCTAAAAATTCAAAATTTTTTGGATTTTCCGGATTGAAGCACAAAGTTTATGCCACATGTTAAAGGGGAATTCTAACATGAAAATTTCCGAATAGAGCACGTTCTTTTTTCCTTGGAGTTTTATAATCAAATTTCGATTATAAAAAGGGGGAGAAGTTTTATATGGAAATTCGAACTTGAATTTTTCATATTACGCGGATTTGAAGACCGAAGTGATTTTGGAGTTTTGAAGCTACGAGATGATGCAATTGGATGTTCGGAAGTGATGTGTACGAAATGGGTTTGGAATTATTGAAGATTTTTGGGGTGTGTTTTTATGCGTAACTTTGGGTGATTATTTGGAGTTTGGAATACTCTTGATCATTCGTTGCTGCTCGGATTGTATGGTCTCACATCCTAGAGCCCAAATTGAAGAATCATGGAAGAATTGAAGATTCAAATTCGTTTCGACATGTGTCACCTTTGAGGCTCGAACCGCGTAGTGCTTGATTTTAGAAGATTTGAAGTGGGTCATTCATTCCTAACTTTGAGGGGGAGAATGTTGGGGGTGCAAAGTTATTCATTCATGACTTTGTAAATGTTTGACTTGTGTAGACCCACTTGCATGTGGAGTATTTGCCTTTTGACTCATGAGAGATAGAGAGTGAGAGAGAGACATGTAAACACCTCTATAAATAGTGGGTTCATACCACTTGTAGAGGTGTGCATTAAGAGATGTAGAAGTGAGTGTGTAAGTGTGTGCTAATTATGTAGTCAAGATCTAGATCCTTTTTGTAACACCATATACAATCAATACATCTCTTAAACACCCAAATCACCATGTTCAATATTGCAAGCTTTAATTCCGCATGCCAAACCATGTTCTTTGTCACTACAAACATGTAAAAGAGTTTGATAACCATTTTGAAGTAGTTTTGCTGACAAAGCAGTTAAACGTATAGGAAATCCATTTGTTTGCGAGTTATAAATCACATGTGATTGATATTATAACTAGTTTGATTCAACTTGTATCCCCCGCCCATAAAAACATTTAAAAACATTTAAAAGGTTGATTAAGGAGTATGAACTCACCTGTAGTGAGTGGTTTGGATGGAAGTGTTGGATAAGGTGCTAGGTGTCAAGTGAAGGCTTGAACACACACAATGATCCTATTTAACACATAAAGACAAATATATGTATCTAATTAGTGATTATAACACCAATTAAGCAAGTATAAACACCCTAAAACGTGGAAAACACTTTGATTCAAGTGTTATACGGTCATAGGTTTGCATCTAGGGGTTGTATTGCTTTGATTTAGAGTTTACGGCCCAAGGACCAATTGCCATGAAGTTTACGGCCTAGGGTTTACGGACCTAGTGGGTCTGCGACTGTAAACCCATGGTAACTCCTACCATTTTGTAGTTTAAGGTCATAAGCTCAAGTATGAAGGGTTCTAGTCCAATATCCAAGCCCTAGGAAGTAATGGTGGCACATATGCACCACCTAATGGTGTTTACGGCCCAAGGAAATTGCCCTGGCCGGAAACCAATGTGTTCTTGGGCATTCTTGGTGTTTTTCAATGGTTTAACAAGTAATATAAGCATATAACTAGTTAGGAGGAGTGTACTTACTTATATGGATCTTGTAAGATTGTTTAAGGTACAAGAACACTAGTGTGTGTTCTTGGTGTTCTTGGTGTTTTGAAGAACACTTGAAGATCTATGAAAGAGAGAAGATTTCATGGATGAAATTATGTATAACTAGTAGATGAAGTGTTATAACAACAAATTAAAAGAAGAAACACTTACATTTTTGGAAGATTGGAAGAAAGATGTCATGATACTTGAGAGAGAAATGTAGGTGTTCTTTAGCTTGGAAGTGAGAAGTGAGGAAGTGAGGAGTAAACTCATGCTTTAAGCATGAGTTCACGGCCAAGAGAGGTTCACGACCCAATCTCCTAATGTTTGGCCGTAAACACCTAATTCAGGTGTTAATTGTTTTATTGTTACACCATAATCCTAGAAAATACTTCCTTTTATTTGTTTTCTTGAAGAATTAATATTAAAAACATCCAAACGGACTTTAAAGAGGCTAAAAATTAGCAGAAATGAGTTTGCCTTTTATTTGAAGTGCTTGACTGTAGGGTTTGTACAAATGGAAATTTCGGGTTGTCACATCATTCCCCCGTTAGAGGGAATTTCGTGTCGAAATTAGAGCGTAAGCAATAAAGTAGTTACATATAACGAAGCGAAAAGATGAGGATATTTCAATTTTATTTGATCCTCGCGCTCCAAAGTGAATTCCGGTCCTCGCTTGGCGTTCCAGCGAACCTTCACTATCGGGATGCAGCTTTGCTTCATCCGCTTGACCTCACGGTCCATGATCTCTACAGGTTCTTCCACGAAGTTGAGGCTCTCGCTGATCTCGATCTCGCCGAGTGGAATTACAAGAGTCTCGTTGGACAGACACTTTTTCAAGTTCGAGGCGTGGAATGTAGAATGTATGTTACTGAGTTCGCGCGGTAGGTTGAGTTTGTAAGCTACGGGGCCGATTCTATTAAGGATCTCGAAAGGCCCTATGTATCTTGGATTTAGCTTTCCACTCTTTTCGAAGCATATCAAGCCGTTCCAGGGTGAGACTTATTGGATATAGTATCTAAGTCGATAACTATATTTGGTATGTACTTGACCCGACCCGGCATGGTCCTTTTGGGTTGCATGGCATCATGCACTTGGATAGACTAAATGAGAGAAATAAGACACTTATGGTTTATTAATATATTATAAGTTCTAATATATTAATAATAAGAATAATAATATTTAGTTAGTATTGATCAATAATTAATTTAGAATTCATTATGTGATCAAAAGAAGACTAATTAAATATATGGGTTGATTGTGTCAATCATCCATAACTTATATAGTGGGCCAAGGCTCCATGAATTATCAAGTTGGGTTAAACCCATAAGATGCTCCATGGGGGTTACATAACCCATGGGTCATGGAAATGAAAGGTCATGACAATTAGGGTTTACATGGTGTAACCCTAATTGTAACATACTATATAAAGAAGCTAGTCTTCACCATTTTTGGCAATTAGAGTGAATAAAAGAGGGCTAGCCGAAAATACTAAGAGTTCTTATCCTCTTAAGAGTTTATTGCAAGTGTACTTGGTGTTGTGTGAAGCATTTGAGGCATCACACTTGAGGTGCTAGGCTCACAAGGTTTCAAAGGAATCCAAGCTACAAAGAGGTATGTAATTCTTACTAACTGTTAGAATAAAAGATCCCCATGTATGCTAGATAGGATTATGAACCTTGGAAAATCATTTTGCATGTATCTTAGTCAAACATAGATCCAAGGTTTCTAGGGTTGCATGTACACCATAGGAGTGTTAGAATGCTCAAAACCCAACAAGACTTTCAAAAGAATGCGGCCTCCCACCTAGAATTCCAAAGGTTTCCTTCGTTTGTCTGCGTAGCTTTTTTGTCAGGCTCTAGAGGGTTTCAATCGTTCCCGAATTTGAACGGTTTTCTCTGTCGTTTCCCAAATGATCTCCGAACCTGTGAGAGCGCTGTCAGGAACTCGTCCTTTAGCTAACTGTGTGTCACCCACCTCAGCCTAGCACATAAGGGATCTGCACTTTCGGCCATAGAGGGCTTCAAATGGAGCAGCCTTTATGCTCGTGTGATAACTATTGTTATAGGAGAACTCGACAAGGGGTAAATGGGTATCTGTAACCCCCCGGTTCAGAAAAGAAAAGTTCAGGGTGCTTAGTGTAAATATGGAAGACCGACTCGGCGAGTCAATGGGTACACTCGGCGAGTCGGGTCGCGAATCTGGTCATGTGTTAAGTAACCAACTCGGTGAGTCGGAGGAGTGACTCGGCGAGTTGGTGATGGGTGGAGAGAACCCAAATTTTTTGGGTTTTGCCCTATATAAAGGACATTATAACCCACCCTCAGCCTCTTTGTTACCTTCCAATACCCAGAAAACCCTTAAATCGTGTATAACCTCCATTGATGAAGAATTAGAACTTGGGAAGAGAAATTGAGAAGAACAAGGTTGAAGATCAAGAGGCTAGCATCTGGATATCATTGTAGATCAGGGATCTACTCCTCCTTTAGATCATTTCTGAGGTAACAATTTGTTACCTTGAGTTTCCTTCTTCTAGATTCATTCTTGGTTAATATTTTGGGGAGTATGGCTTGAGTAGAATCAATTTCGAGTTTAGAAGCTAGATCTGAAGTTGAGACTTCAGATCCAAGCTTGTAATGATCCTATTTGTTGTAAAGGTGCTGTCCTAGAGTGGTTGGTGAAGTCCCTTTGCCATAAGCCTTATCCCTAGAGTATTTTGGGCTTATTTCCCCATGGTTTCACGTAAAGTTTGCACCTTTATGTGTGGGGAAGGTTGTAGGAGGTTGGATCTATGGATTGGAGTCACTGCATGGCTTGCAAGCCACTATATGGATTAAGAACTAGAGGTACTCGGCGAGTCACATGGGTGTACTCGGCGAGTTGGATAAAGAAAGGAAGGAACTCGACGAGTTGGAAGAACAACTCAGCGAGTCTGTTCTTGGACTCGGCGAGTCTAGTCGCGAAGTCCTAACCGTTTTGTTTGAGCTGTGAATCAGTGAGTCGAGGGACGACTCGGTGAGTTGAGCAGGAGGTGACTCAGAGTTCGTGGGACTCGGCGAGTCTTGGAGCGACTCGGCGAGTTGGGTCGCGATATGGGAGTTTTCAGAGCAAAGGTACTTGACGAGTCAGCGGGCTGACTCGGCGAGTAGAGCCGGTTAGGAAGTATGACGTTGACTGAGGACTTTGACTTTGACCAAGAGTTGACCGGTTGACTTCCAGGGGTAATTTGGTAATTATTGGTATTTATTGGGTTCAATCTTTTGGTATTATCAGTGGTGGAGTTCGTGTCGGAGGTTGGAGCAGCGTGATCTTATCTTTTCAGTCAGCAGTTGCGAGGCGAGTTATCCTCACTATATCAACAGGGTCTAAGGCACCAAGGCCGGCCCTTTATCGGATTGTAATCCGGGTATTGTTGTTATGTTATTGCTTTGCTATTTTTGCATCCTGGTAGTTAGGATGGTATATGTTAGAGACCTGATTAAGGTCGGTATCATGGTACATAGGATGGTGCTATATTAGTGACCAGTTAGGTCGGTATCCTGTTTAGAGTATGCTATGTATATGATCTGCTAGATCGGTTGATTGGTGATTAATTGTTATATGGTTAGATGTTTATATGCACATGGTTGGTTGACTGGGGTTGGGTTGAGTCGGGTCCTGCTTTATGCTATAGGCCAACATACCCAGGGTGGACCGGATATTCCGAAGGCCCAGCGAGCGGTCCGGATAGGCTGTAGGCCCCACGAGGGCGGACCAGACGTGCCGAGGCTCGGAGAGTGGACCAGACCGACTGAAGGCCCGATGCAGGCGAACCAGTCATACTGTAGACTCAGAGAGTAGACCAGGTGGGTTGAAGGCCTGGTGTAGGCGGACCAACCACACTGCAGACTCGATGGATATGGCTAGACTCGGAGGGTGGACTAGGTGGACTGAAGGCCCGGTGCGGCGGACCAGTCACACAGTAGACCCAAAGTGCATGGTTGTTCTATCCTGTTATGATATGTTATGTGTATGGTATATGTGGTTGGTATTTTGGGGGTATCTCATTAAGCTTTCGGGCTTACAGTTATGGTTTAATGTTTTCAGGTACTTCAGGAGACCGTGGCAAGGCGAAGGCTTGATTGTACCGCTCCTCATGTTCTTGTTTTATGATATGGTTCTTGGAATACTCTGATAATAATTGTAATGGAAACCTTTTTGATAAAGAATTAATGTTAAAGGGTTGTTTCTGAAAAGTTTAAATTGGCTTGAATTTTATGGATGTTACAAGTTGGTATCAGAGCCTTGGTTTGAGTGAATTGGAGGAACATTCGTGTGAATCTAGTCTCAAATCAAGGAGAGTTTTCAAAAGAGAATTTAAAATAGTTTTCAAAAATGATTAAAGGAGGACGCGGAGGTATGATCAGCCGGAGCCAGTAAGTAGCCCCAAAATACCATACAAATTATTTGTTTATGTGATATGATAGAACAACATGCTAGTATTAGGCTAGGGATCTTTAAGAATTGCATGATATAGTTTCCTGATTTATGATGCCTGCTAGCCTAGGGTTTCTTTCTGTATGAGATTTCCAGTGTTTCTCTAGGAGTGAGGGTTGAGTGCTTGTTATGCCTGTTCTTCACTAGGGTGTTGTGGTGATACTTGATATAAATATGGGTAGGTGTGGAAGGTAGTATGGGCCCGTACTACTGAAAGCACAGGACCCATACGCGTATCAAGTCACAACCCCTAGGGTTAGGTTGAGAGTCAGTTCTCGGGTTAATGAGAAGTATCTGATGTTTTGCGGTATTTTTAGTATGGTGGTTACGAGGCATGCTGGGAGCGGATCCGGATCAGGATCGGGAGCAGGAGAGGGAGGTTAGGGTGGGTCAGCACCACCCGAGGTTATCAATCAGATGAGTACAAACGAGTTGGATGCTAGGATTCATGAGATCCTGCATGATGAGGTTGCTGCTATGTTTCGGGCCGAGTTGCCAGAACTGCTTGGGACGATCAAGACTGCCATGGTCGAGTATTTTGATGAGCGCTATCCAGCTCCTGCAGAGACGGCTGCTGCGGCAGCTACAACGGCTGTAGCAGTGGCAGGGGGAGGAGCCGGTAGAGGTTTTCAGTATCGGGACTTCGATAATACGAAGCCCCTACCTTCGATGGAGTTCAGGACCCGATTGTTGCTATGAGATGGTTGTCAAACGTGGAGGGGTGTTTCTTCACATGTTCATGCCCTGCTGATCAGAGGGTGAGGTGTGCTCTGAACCTTTTGAGGCTCGGGGTGAAGGATTGGTGGAGGTTGACCACGGGATCGTATTTTGATGTGCAGCGAGCTGCAGTTTCTTGGGATTAGTTCAGAGAGATGTTCAGTACTCGCTATGTTCCGCGAGTTGAGAGGGAGAGATTAGCTTAGGAGTTCCTGGAGCTGAAGCAGGATTCCAAGTCCGTAACGGAGATCACCAGGATGTTCACTGAGAGGGCGATGTTTTGCCCTGAGTTTGCTTCTGAGCAGGCCCAGATGTCCCGATATCTGGGTATGCTAAAGAGGGATATTAGGCAGTTTGTGTCTATGTAGAGGTGCCAGAGAAAAGGGTCTAGACCTTTACTTAGGATTGACGTTTAAATCATCCTTGTCACTCCGAAATGCTTACATGCTAGTTCTAATATCGTAGTAGTACGTTTAGAATCCTAAACACGTAAGGTTTCCAGATCCGGTTGGCAACAGACCATGGATTCGAACAATTAACATCATATCAGGCACAAAGCATTTAGCACATAAAAGCATTTTAGGCATAATTCCTAAAATAAGCTAGTGCTCACACCTCACTATCATTGCTTAGGATTCTAAGTTTAAGTCTAGCAATAAATCCATATTCCTAGTTCGCTTAAACTAATGCTCTGATACCAACTGTGACATCCCCATTTTCACGGCCAGAAAAGACCGATTTTGTTTATGCTTTATAAAAATCAGAGTTCTTCTTTTAATAAAAATGTTGCGGAATTTGTTCCCAGAAAAACACGATAAATATCTTATTAAAACATTTTTGAAGAAACGTATTTTATTCATTTTAAAACGTTTGGGATGTCATCGTTAATACATAAACGTAATCATAAACAAAACTTACATTTATTTACACTAGTGATCTACATCACTTTAAATCTCTCAGTGTAATTTGACTTCATATCAACACCTGTGATATAAATAAACTGAGTGGGTCAGGTTGGGAAACCTGGTGAGTACATAGGGTTTTCAACCCACAATAATATAATTATTATGTTAAAACATTCAAACAATCAACCCAATACCCATCCCCATTATCTTCTTTACTCTTAAGAATTTACCCTAAGAGTCATCTATCCTGCATTCGTTTATTCCAAAGTCCCTTACTTCCAGGGCCATAGGACTGGCACTAAATCCGTAGCTGCCAATGTTCGTTCGTAAAGCACTAATTCCATAGCTGCTATAGTCTACTCATCGGGTACTAAATCCATAGCTACCAGTGTTCATCTAATAGGTACTAAGTCCATAGCTACCAATTCCTAATAGGTACTAAGTCCATAGCTACCAGTTCCTAACAGGTACTAAATCCATAGCTACCAGTTCCTAACAGGTACGAAATCCATAGCTACCAGCGTCTAACTAATACTAAGTCCATAGCTACCAATTCCTAACAGGTACTAAATCCATAGCTACCAACGTCTAATACGTACTAAGTCCATAGCTACCGGTGTTTGTACAATAGGCACTAAGTCTATAGCTTCCAATGTATACTCTCATCATCTTATATCTCTCATCATTCATCTACCCATGTCATACCCAACATATTCGTATATAAAATACGTATACAGTTTAAATCATTTAAAACATGTATAAAACGTTCATCCAGCATAGACAACAAGTATTCAGATAATATGCACACATAGCACGTAGTTTATATAAAATAATTCATATCTATGTGTAAGATGAAAGGGACTATACACTCACCTGGGAAGGTGGTGAGTCGCACTTGGACAACACTTCGATACTCTCAAAACAATTTTCCTTCGATAAAACCTAGTAACAATACCAATACGGTTTAGTCTAACGATAACCGCGACTAGCTATTATTATTATCATATAAGCGTTAAATAACACTCAATATAACTCATAATAATAGCCCGAATAATTATTTTAAAGACCCAATAACATTACTATATCGAAACATAAGCTACGCTAAAGATAGGGTAGGCGTAGCTCACTTACAGCGGGTTTTTTCGAAAACCGGGCTTCGTTGGAGCAGCGTTTCCGAGCCGAAAGACCCTTTTTCTCGGGACTCCGGGAGCCTCGGGGCTTCCTTCGGGTGCTAGGGGGTTTACCTAGGCTTTAGGGGGGGTTTGGGAGGCTAAAGAGAGAAAGAAGGTTTGGGAAGTGTGAAGAGAAGTGAATGCCCGACACCTCTATTTATAGGGGTGCTGACTGACCTACTCGCCGAGTAGGAAGACCTACTCGCCGAGTTGGTGCATGTGGCAACCTTCTGGTGGTGCCACGTGTCCAATTCTGGTGGTGCCACATCACCCCCTATCGCGTATCAGCCTTCAAAATTAGAAAAATCATAACTCTCGCATACGAGCTCCGTTTTTGACGTTCTTTATATCCACGCGTAGGTAAAATCAAGATCTACAACTTTCGTTTAGACTCCGTTGGCCAATTCTCGACCGATCTCAAATTTAATAGTAGGAGGCGTTTAGACTGTGAAATGACCGCGAAGAATTTGTAACTCCTTCATACGGACTCTGTTTTTGTCTATATTTTTACCGTTGAGTTCCTATTAATGAGATATTCAACTCTCATTTAGGTCACGTAAGCCAAAAACCGCTCGATCTAAAATTCGAGTTTCGGGCTGTACACTGCTAAGCCGAATCTTAGAAAAATCATAACTTCTTCATACGAAGTCAGATTTGGGCGTTCTTTTTATGGATTTTCTCGGTTTAACATATTCTACGACTTTCATTTAGATCACTAAGACTAAATCTCTCTTTATCGTAAATTCACTTTTTACGCTTCCCGGTGCCGTGCCGGTTTTGCCGTAAAACTTCGACGGGTCATAACTTCTTCGTTATAACTCGGATTTCGGCATTCTTTATATGTACGGAAACCTTGATACATATTCTACAACTCGGTTAAGATTATTTATTCTAAATAATCTTTTGTCGAAAAGTCATTTTCGACACTTATTGCCTCAAAATTTGACTAGCCCGGATCTGCGGGCGTTACAGTTATCTCCCCCTTAGGATGATTACGTCCCGGAATCATCAACGAAACAGGGCAGTATAATGACTCCATACGTTATCTCTTCATCCTAGGTAATAACTTTAATTTCTATGTAGCTTCGAACGGGTATCTAACTCTTGGACTCCTTGATTGTAGGCGGTGCTTGGTCTTGCACCTGCTTGTTAGACTTTCAATCATGACCTTCGTGTCACAAACTCATTCTTTATCAAAGACACCTTCTTCTTCTTAGGATAAGTTAATTTGATTGCTACAATTGACCGATGTGTCATATTCTAATGACTTATTATCGTATGTAACAACGCTTAGACTCAGGTCTCTTAGAGTCAAATTCCGGAATGGAATATGCCTTCCTTCATGGTCTAATGTGATATAATCATATTTTAGCATGTAGCATTTCTAGCTACCAACTTCTTTAACAACGAGCGCGATACTTCTATTGATCGCTTTGATTTCAATCGTTTGGTTTAAGTCGGATGCTACATCAAACTTGGTTCTCTGAACCACGTAACCTACTCATCGTAGTCGGACTCAATGTGATATGACCACTAGGGTCGGGGTAACAACAATTTTCTTAGTCATTACCGAAACAATGGTAACGACATACTTGAATAAAACGAAACCAATTACTAGTTTCTTGGTAACCTTGTGACTTTCCCTGATCCAAGCGTGAGTCCTGTGCTTCCGGTAGTATATGCATCTACTACCTTTCACACCTACTCATACTCGTCCCAAGTATTGTCTCGCAGTTTTCCAAGTCACCATACAAGAAAATCACATAACAGTTTAACACACCAGATAACAAAACGAAGATTTTATTATTTCTTGAAACTATTACATAGGTGTTCAAGTTCACCCTGGACTATGCCTCTAATGGGCTACATCGTACGATACTATGGCTACTGCATATCTTGATCTTTGGGTATGAAGTCCTCATCCTTGATTCCTCGCATGGTTTTCTGCTTCATCGAGGATCATGTGAAATGCCCTTGGCCTCGGTGGAGTTTCTGGTCTTGCTGCTTTATTTTTTCCTAGGGCAGTCTCTGGACATGTGCCCCTTGCCTCCACATCCATAGCATACTTTATCATTATGTGTGCAATCCTTGGAATAGTGACCAGTCCTTCCACACTTGTAACAAGTCACTTCTTCGTTGCACTTCCCATAATGCTTCTTCTTGCATTTATCACACCATCTCGCTTCACCTCCATCTCCTCCTCCAAGCTTTGAGAATTTGCTTTCCTTGTTGGACTTTGAAGATCCTTCAAACTTCCGCTTCTCTCTTGCCTTATCTTTTTCTAGAACCTTTTCTCTTATCTGGGCCTCTACGTTCTTAGCTGCCCTAACAGCTGTTTTCAAGTTAGTTGCCATTTTGACCATTGGGCCAAAGTCATGGGTAATCCGTTAGCAAATCTATCAATCTTGGAGAGTTCAGTAGGCACCAAGTAACGGAATAGCTTCATCCTCTCGGTGAATGCGGTGGCATACTCATCAACACTCATCTTCCCTTTCTTCAGCTTCTGAAACTCGTTGTTTAGGTCTATCAGATCTATCTCCGAGCAGTACTGCATTTTCAACTGTTCCAAGAACTCCTCCCATGACATCCTTAGAGCTTCTCCTCGTGGCATCGTATCTGCCAATAGCTTCCACCAGCTCAAGACTCCAGTTTTCAGCTGTCTTATTGCGAAGACAGTCTTCTGTTTCTCGTTACAGCTGCAACTCTCAAACACCATCTCCATCTCAGAGATCCAATCCATAATCTCAACCGGCTTCGAGCTTCCTGAGAGACTTGGTGGTTTCGCACCCAAGAAATTCTTGTACATTCGCCCATCCTTGTTGTTTCTCCTCTCCGGGCCATCCCTTTGATCACCTTGAGTACCCACTTGACTCACTTGGCGGCTGTAGTTCCCTTCCTCCGATTGCTCGGGAATCAGCTCGGGTTGCTCAGTGGGCATAGTAGGTTCGTCCCTATTCGACATCCGCCTCATTTTTTTCCCTTTGTTCATCTAGCATAGCCCGAATCATGGCTTGAACTCCAGCCATGGTGATTGCCTCAGGTGCAACTTCTTCTACAACAGGTATTTGCTGAACCACTGGGGGTTGGTTCCTATTCTCATTTGCATTCACGTTTCCGCTACGGGTCCTTGCCATCTTGATCTATACACCGAATAAGGTGAATCTAGACCTTTACTTAGGATTGACATTTAAATCATCCTTGTCACTCTGAAATGTTTACATGCTAGTTCTAATATCGTAGTAGTACGTTTAGAATCCTAAACACGTAAGGTTTCCAGATCCGGTCGGCAACAGACCATGGATCCGAACAATTAACAGCATATCAGGCACAAAGCATTTAGCACATAAAAGCATTTTAGGCATAATTCCTAAAATAAGCTAGTGCTCACACCTCACAATCATCGCTTAACATTCTAAGTTTAAGTCTAGCAATAAATCCATATTCCTAGTTCGCTTAAACTAATGCTCTGATACCAACTGTGACATCCCCATTTTCACGGCCAGAAAAGACCGATTTTGTTTATGCTTTATAAAAATCAGAGTTCTTCTTTTAATAAAAATGTTGCGGAATTTGTTCCCAGAAAAACACGATAAATATCTTATTAAAACATTTTTGAAGAAACGTATTTTATTCATTTTAAAACGTTTGGGATGTCATCGTTAATACATAAACGTAAGCATAAACAAAACTTACATTTATTTACACTAGTGATCTACATCTCTTTAAATCTCTCAGTGTAATTTGACTTCATATCAACACCTGTGATATAAATAAACTGAGTGGGTCAGGTTGGGAAACCTGGTGAGTACATAGGGTTTTCAACCCACAATAATATAATTATTATGTTAAAACATTCAAACAATCAACCCAATACCCATCCCCATTATCTTCTTTACTCTTAAGAATTTACCCTAAGAGTCATCTATCCTGCATTCGTTTATTCCAAAGTCCCTTACTTCCAGGGCCATAGGACTGGCACTAAATCCGTAGCTGCCAATGTTCGTTCGTAAAGCACTAATTCCATAGCTGCTATAGTCTACTCATCGGGTACTAAATCCATAGCTACCAGTGTTCATCTAATAGGTACTAAGTCCATAGCTACCAATTCCTAATAGGTACTAAGTCCATAGCTACCAGTTCCTAACAGGTACTAAATCCATAGCTACCAGTTCCTAACAGGTACGAAATCCATAGCTACCAGCGTCTAACTAATACTAAGTCCATAGCTACCAATTCCTAACAGGTACTAAATCCATAGCTACCAACGTCTAATACGTACTAAGTCCATAGCTACCGGTGTTTGTACAATAGGCACTAAGTCTATAGCTTCCAATGTATACTCTCATCATCTTATATCTCTCATCATTCATCTACCCATGTCATACCCAACATATTCGTATATAAAATACGTATACAGTTTAAATCATTTAAAACATGTATAAAACGTTCATCCAGCATAGACAACAAGTATTCAGATAATATGCACACATAGCACGTAGTTTATATAAAATAATTCATATCTATGTGTAAGATGAAAGGGACTATACACTCACCTGGGAAGGTGGTGAGTCGCACTTGGACAACACTTCGATACTCTCAAAACAATTTTCCTTCGATAAAACCTAGTAACAATACCAATAGGGTTTAGTCTAACGATAACCGGGACTAGCTATTATTATTATCATATAAGCGTTAAATAACACTCAATATAACTCATAATAATAGCCCGAATAATTATTTTAAAGACCCAATAACATTACTATATCGAAACATAAGCTACGCTAAAGATAGGGTAGGCGTAGCTCACTTACAGCGGGTTTTTTCGAAAACCGGGCTTCGTTGGAGCAGCGTTTCCGAGCCGAAAGACCCTTTTTCTCGGGACTCCGGGAGCCTCGGGGCTTCCTTCGGGTGCTAGGGGGTTTACCTAGGCTTTAGGGGGGGTTTGGGAGGCTAAAGAGAGAAAGAAGGTTTGGGAAGTGTGAAGAGAAGTGAATGCCCGACACCTCTATTTATAGGGGTGCTGACTGACCTACTCGCCGAGTAGGAAGACCTACTCGCCGAGTTGGTGCATGTGGCAACCTTCTGGTGGTGCCACGTGTCCAATTCTGGTGGTGCCACATCACCCCCTATCGCGTATCAGCCTTCAAAATTAGAAAAATCATAACTCTCGCATACGAGCTCCGTTTTTGACGTTCTTTATATCCACGCGTAGGTAAAATCAAGATCTACAACTTTCGTTTAGACTCCGTTGGCCAATTCTCGACCGATCTCAAATTTAATAGTAGGAGGCGTTTAGACTGTGAAATGACCGCGAAGAATTCGTAACTCCTTCATACGGACTCTGTTTTTGTCTATATTTTTACCGTTGAGTTCCTATTAATGAGATATTCAACTCTCATTTAGGTCACGTAAGCCAAAAACCGCTCGATCTAAAATTCGAGTTTCGGGCTGTACACTGCTAAGCCGAATCTTAGAAAAATCATAACTTCTTCATACGAAGTCAGATTTGGGCGTTCTTTTTATGGATTTTCTCGGTTTAACATATTCTACGACTTTCATTTAGATCACTAAGACTAAATCTCTCTTTATCGTAAATTCACTTTTTACGCTTCCCGGTGCCGTGCCGGTTTTGCCGTAAAACTTCGACGGGTCATAACTTCTTCGTTATAACTCGGATTTCGGCATTCTTTATATGTACGGAAACCTTGATACATATTCTACAACTCGGTTAAGATTATTTATTCTAAATAATCTTTTGTCGAAAAGTCATTTTCGACACTTATTGCCTCAAAATTTGACTAGCCCGGATCTGCGGGCGTTACAGTTATCTCCCCCTTAGGATGATTACGTCCCGGAATCATCAACGAAACAGGGCAGTATAATGACTCCATACGTTATCTCTTCATCCTAGGTAATAACTTTAATTTCTATGTAGCTTCGAACGGGTATCTAACTCTTGGACTCCTTGATTGTAGGCGGTGCTTGGTCTTGCACCTGCTTGTTAGACTTTCAATCATGACCTTCGTGTCACAAACTCATTCTTTATCAAAGACACCTTCTTCTTCTTAGGATAAGTTAATTTGATTGCTACAATTGACCGATGTGTCATATTCTAATGACTTATTATCGTATGTAACAACGCTTAGACTCAGGTCTCTTAGAGTCAAATTCCGGAATGGAATATGCCTTCCTTCATGGTCTAATGTGATATAATCATATTTTAGCATGTAGCATTTCTAGCTACCAACTTCTTTAACAACGAGCGCGATACTTCTATTGATCGCTTTGATTTCAATCGTTTGGTTTAAGTCGGATGCTACATCAAACTTGGTTCTCTGAACCACGTAACCTACTCATCGTAGTCGGACTCAATGTGATATGACCACTAGGGTCGGGGTAACAACAATTTTCTTAGTCATTACCGAAACAATGGTAACGACATACTTGAATAAAACGAAACCAATTACTAGTTTCTTGGTAACCTTGTGACTTTCCCTGATCCAAGCGTGAGTCCTGTGCTTCCGGTAGTATATGCATCTACTACCTTTCACACCTACTCATACTCGTCCCAAGTATTGTCTCGCAGTTTTCCAAGTCACCATACAAGAAAATCACATAACAGTTTAACACACCAGATAACAAAACGAAGATTTTATTATTTCTTGAAACTATTACATAGGTGTTCAAGTTCACCCTGGACTATGCCTCTAATGGGCTACATCGTACGATACTATGGCTACTGCATATCTTGATCTTTGGGTATGAAGTCCTCATCCTTGATTCCTCGCATGGTTTTCTGCTTCATCGAGGATCATGTGAAATGCCCTTGGCCTCGGTGGAGTTTCTGGTCTTGCTGCTTTATTTTTTCCTAGGGCAGTCTCTGGACATGTGCCCCTTGCCTCCACATCCATAGCATACTTTATCATTATGTGTGCAATCCTTGGAATAGTGACCAGTCCTTCCACACTTGTAACAAGTCACTTCTTCGTTGCACTTCCCATAATGCTTCTTCTTGCATTTATCACACCATCTCGCTTCACCTCCATCTCCTCCTCCAAGCTTTGAGAATTTGCTTTCCTTGTTGGACTTTGAAGATCCTTCAAACTTCCGCTTCTCTCTTGCCTTATCTTTTTCTAGAACCTTTTCTCTTATCTGGGCCTTTACGTTCTTAGCTGCCCTAACAGCTGTTTTCAAGTTAGTTGCCATTTTGACCATTGGGCCAAAGTCATGGGTAATCCGTTAGCAAATATATCAATCTTGGAGAGTTCAGTAGGCACCAAGTAGCGGAATAGCTTCATCCTCTCGGTGAATGCGGTGGCATACTCATCAACACTCATCTTCCCTTTCTTCAGCTTCTGAAACTCGTTGTTTAGGTCTATCAGATCTATCTCCGAGCAGTACTGCATTTTCAACTGTTCCAAGAACTCCTCCCATGACATCCTTAGAGCTTCTCCTCGTGGCATCGTATCTGCCAATAGCTTCCACCAGCTCAAGACTCCAGTTTTCAGCTGTCTTATTGCGAAGACAGTCTTCTGTTTCTCGTTACAGCTGCAACTCTCAAACACCATCTCCATCTCAGAGATCCAATCCATAATCTCAACCGGCTTCGAGCTTCCTGAGAGACTTGGTGGTTTCGCACCCAAGAAATTCTTGTACATTCGCCCATCCTTGTTGTTTCTCCTCTCCGGGCCATCCCTTTGATCACCTTGAGTACCCACTTGACTCACTTGGCGGCTGTAGTTCCCTTCCTCCGATTGCTCGGGAATCAGCTCGGGTTGCTCAGTGGGCATAGTAGGTTCGTCCCTATTCGACATCCGCCTCATTTTTTTCCCTTTGTTCATCTAGCATAGCCCGAATCATGGCTTGAACTCCAGCCATGGTGATTGCCTCAGGTGCAACTTCTTCTACAACAGGTATTTGCTGAACCACTGGGGGTTGGTTCCTATTCTCATTTGCATTCACGTTTCCGCTACGGGTCCTTGCCATCTTGATCTATACACCGAATAAGGTGAATCTAGACCTTTACTTAGGATTGACATTTAAATCATCCTTGTCACTCTGAAATGTTTACATGCTAGTTCTAATATCGTAGTAGTACGTTTAGAATCCTAAACACGTAAGGTTTCCAGATCCGGTCGGCAACAGACCATGGATCCGAACAATTAACAGCATATCAGGCACAAAGCATTTAGCACATAAAAGCATTTTAGGCATAATTCCTAAAATAAGCTAGTGCTCACACCTCACAATCATCGCTTAACATTCTAAGTTTAAGTCTAGCAATAAATCCATATTCCTAGTTCGCTTAAACTAATGCTCTGATACCAACTGTGACATCCCCATTTTCACGGCCAGAAAAGACCGATTTTGTTTATGCTTTATAAAAATCAGAGTTCTTCTTTTAATAAAAATGTTGTGGAATTTGTTCCCAGAAAAACACGATAAATATCTTATTAAAACATTTTTGAAGAAACGTATTTTATTCATTTTAAAACGTTTGGGATGTCATCGTTAATACATAAACGTAAGCATAAACAAAACTTACATTTATTTACACTAGTGATCTACATCTCTTTAAATCTCTCAGTGTAATTTGACTTCATATCAACACCTGTGATATAAATAAACTGAGTGGGTCAGGTTGGCAAAACCTGGTGAGTACATAGGGTTTTCAACCCACAATAATATAATTATTATGTTAAAACATTCAAACAATCAACCCAATACCCATCCCCATTATCTTCTTTACTCTTAAGAATTTACCCTAAGAGTCATCTATCCTGCATTCGTTTATTCCAAAGTCCCTTACTTCCAGGGCCATAGGACTGGCACTAAATCCGTAGCTGCCAATGTTCGTTCGTAAAGCACTAATTCCATAGCTGCTATAGTCTACTCATCGGGTACTAAATCCATAGCTACCAGTGTTCATCTAATAGGTACTAAGTCCATAGCTACCAATTCCTAATAGGTACTAAGTCCATAGCTACCAGTTCCTAACAGGTACTAAATCCATAGCTACCAGTTCCTAACAGGTACGAAATCCATAGCTACCAGCGTCTAACTAATACTAAGTCCATAGCTACCAATTCCTAACAGGTACTAAATCCATAGCTACCAACGTCTAATACGTACTAAGTCCATAGCTACCGGTGTTTGTACAATAGGCACTAAGTCTATAGCTTCCAATGTATACTCTCATCATCTTATATCTCTCATCATTCATCTACCCATGTCATACCCAACATATTCGTATATAAAATACGTATACAGTTTAAATCATTTAAAACATGTATAAAACGTTCATCCAGCATAGACAACAAGTATTCAGATAATATGCACACATAGCACGTAGTTTATATAAAATAATTCATATCTATGTGTAAGATGAAAGGGACTATACACTCACCTGGGAAGGTGGTGAGTCGCACTTGGACAACACTTCGATACTCTCAAAACAATTTTCCTTCGATAAAACCTAGTAACAATACCAATAGGGTTTAGTCTAACGATAACCGCGACTAGCTATTATTATTATCATATAAGCGTTAAATAACACTCAATATAACTCATAATAATAGCCCGAATAATTATTTTAAAGACCCAATAACATTACTATATCGAAACATAAGCTACGCTAAAGATAGGGTAGGCGTAGCTCACTTACAGCGGGTTTTTTCGAAAACCGGGCTTCGTTGGAGCAGCGTTTCCGAGCCGAAAGACCCTTTTTCTCGGGACTCCGGGAGCCTCGGGGCTTCCTTCGGGTGCTAGGGGGTTTACCTAGGCTTTAGGGGGGGTTTGGGAGGCTAAAGAGAGAAAGAAGGTTTGGGAAGTGTGAAGAGAAGTGAATGCCCGACACCTCTATTTATAGGGGTGCTGACTGACCTACTCGCCGAGTAGGAAGACCTACTCGCCGAGTTGGTGCATGTGGCAACCTTCTGGTGGTGCCACGTGTCCAATTCTGGTGGTGCCACATCACCCCCTATCGCGTATCAGCCTTCAAAATTAGAAAAATCATAACTCTCGCATACGAGCTCCGTTTTTGACGTTCTTTATATCCACGCGTAGGTAAAATCAAGATCTACAACTTTCGTTTAGACTCCGTTGGCCAATTCTCGACCGATCTCAAATTTAATAGTAGGAGGCGTTTAGACTGTGAAATGACCGCGAAGAATTCGTAACTCCTTCATACAGACTCTGTTTTTGTCTATATTTTTACCGTTGAGTTCCTATTAATGAGATATTCAACTCTCATTTAGGTCACGTAAGCCAAAAACCGCTCGATCTAAAATTCGAGTTTCGGGCTGTACACTGCTAAGCCGAATCTTAGAAAAATCATAACTTCTTCATACGAAGTCAGATTTGGGCGTTCTTTTTATGGATTTTCTCGGTTTAACATATTCTACGACTTTCATTTAGATCACTAAGACTAAATCTCTCTTTATCGTAAATTCACTTTTTACGCTTCCCGGTGCCGTGCCGGTTTTGCCGTAAAACTTCGACGGGTCATAACTTCTTCGTTATAACTCGGATTTCGGCATTCTTTATATGTACGGAAACCTTGATACATATTCTACAACTCGGTTAAGATTATTTATTCTAAATAATCTTTTGTCGAAAAGTCATTTTCGACACTTATTGCCTCAAAATTTGACTAGCCCGGATCTGCGGGCGTTACAGTTATCTCCCCCTTAGGATGATTACGTCCCGGAATCATCAACGAAACAGGGCAGTATAATGACTCCATACGTTATCTCTTCATCCTAGGTAATAACTTTAATTTCTATGTAGCTTCGAAAGGGTATCTAACTCTTGGACTCCTTGATTGTAGGCGGTGCTTGGTCTTGCACCTGCTTGTTAGACTTTCAATCATGACCTTCGTGTCACAAACTCATTCTTTATCAAAGACACCTTCTTCTTCTTAGGATAAGTTAATTTGATTGCTACAATTGACCGATGTGTCATATTCTAATGACTTATTATCGTATGTAACAACGCTTAGACTCAGGTCTCTTAGAGTCAAATTCCGGAATGGAATATGCCTTCCTTCATGGTCTAATGTGATATAATCATATTTTAGCATGTAGCATTTCTAGCTACCAACTTCTTTAACAACGAGCGCGATACTTCTATTGATCGCTTTGATTTCAATCGTTTGGTTTAAGTCGGATGCTACATCAAACTTGGTTCTCTGAACCACGTAACCTACTCATCGTAGTCGGACTCAATGTGATATGACCACTAGGGTCGGGGTAACAACAATTTTCTTAGTCATTACCGAAACAATGGTAACGACATACTTGAATAAAACGAAACCAATTACTAGTTTCTTGGTAACCTTGTGACTTTCCCTGATCCAAGCGTGAGTCCTGTGCTTCCGGTAGTATATGCATCTACTACCTTTCACACCTACTCATACTCGTCCCAAGTATTGTCTCGCAGTTTTCCAAGTCACCATACAAGAAAATCACATAACAGTTTAACACACCAGATAACAAAACGAAGATTTTATTATTTCTTGAAACTATTACATAGGTGTTCAAGTTCACCCTGGACTATGCCTCTAATGGGCTACATCGTACGATACTATGGCTACTGCATATCTTGATCTTTGGGTATGAAGTCCTCATCCTTGATTCCTCGCATGGTTTTCTGCTTCATCGAGGATCATGTGAAATGCCCTTGGCCTCGGTGGAGTTTCTGGTCTTGCTGCTTTATTTTTTCCTAGGGCAGTCTCTGGACATGTGCCCCTTGCCTCCACATCCATAGCATACTTTATCATTATGTGTGCAATCCTTGGAATAGTGACCAGTCCTTCCACACTTGTAACAAGTCACTTCTTCGTTGCACTTCCCATAATGCTTCTTCTTGCATTTATCACACCATCTCGCTTCACCTCCATCTCCTCCTCCAAGCTTTGAGAATTTGCTTTCCTTGTTGGACTTTGAAGATCCTTCAAACTTCCGCTTCTCTCTTGCCTTATCTTTTTCTAGAACCTTTTCTCTTATCTGGGCCTCTACGTTCTTAGCTGCCCTAACAGCTGTTTTCAAGTTAGTTGCCATTTTGACCATTGGGCCAAAGTCATGGGTAATCCGTTAGCAAATCTATCAATCTTGGAGAGTTCAGTAGGCACCAAGTAGCGGAATAGCTTCATCCTCTCGGTGAATGCGGTGGCATACTCATCAACACTCATCTTCCCTTTCTTCAGCTTCTGAAACTCGTTGTTTAGGTCTATCAGATCTATCTCCGAGCAGTACTGCATTTTCAACTGTTCCAAGAACTCCTCCCATGACATCCTTAGAGCTTCTCCTCGTGGCATCGTATCTGCCAATAGCTTCCACCAGCTCAAGACTCCAGTTTTCAGCTGTCTTATTGCGAAGACAGTCTTCTGTTTCTCGTTACAGCTGCAACTCTCAAACACCATCTCCATCTCAGAGATCCAATCCATAATCTCAACCGGCTTCGAGCTTCCTGAGAGACTTGGTGGTTTCGCACCCAAGAAATTCTTGTACATTCGCCCATCCTTGTTGTTTCTCCTCTCCGGGCCATCCCTTTGATCACCTTGAGTACCCACTTGACTCACTTGGCGGTTGTAGTTCCCTTCCTCCGATTGCTCGGGAATCAGCTCGGGTTGCTCAGTGGGCATAGTAGGTTCGTCCCTATTCGACATCCGCCTCATTTTTTCCCTTTGTTCAGCTAGCATAGCCCGAATCATGGCTTGAACTCCAACCATGGTGATTGCCTCAGGTGCAACTTCTTCTACAACAGGTATTTGCTGAACCACTGGGGGTTGGTTCCTATTCTCATTTGCATTCACGTTTCCGCTACGGGTCCTTGCCATCTTGATCTATACACCGAATAAGGTGAATCTAGACCTTTACTTAGGATTGACATTTAAATCATCCTTGTCACTCTGAAATGTTTACATGCTAGTTCTAATATCGTAGTAGTATGTTTAGAATCCTAAACACGTAAGGTTTCCAGATCCGGTCGGCAACATACCATGGATCCGAACAATTAACAGCATATCAGGCACAAAGCATTTAGCACATAAAAGCATTTTAGGCATAATTCCTAAAATAAGCTAGTGCTCACACCTCACAATCATCGCTTAACATTCTAAGTTTAAGTCTAGCAATAAATCCATATTCCTAGTTCGCTTAAACTAATGCTCTGATACCAACTGTGACATCCCCATTTTCACGGCCAGAAAAGACCGATTTTGTTTATGCTTTATAAAAATCAGAGTTCTTCTTTTAATAAAAATGTTGCGGAATTTGTTCCCAGAAAAACACGATAAATATCTTATTAAAACATTTTTGAAGAAACGTATTTTATTCATTTTAAAACGTTTGGGATGTCATCGTTAATACATAAACGTAAGCATAAACAAAACTTACATTTATTTACACTAGTGATCTACATCTCTTTAAATCTCTCAGTGTAATTTGACTTCATATCAACACCTGTGATATAAATAAACTGAGTGGGTCAGGTTGGGAAACCTGGTGAGTACATAGGGTTTTCAACCCACAATAATATAATTATTATGTTAAAACATTCAAACAATCAACCCAATACCCATCCCCATTATCTTCTTTACTCTTAAGAATTTACCCTAAGAGTCATCTATCCTGCATTCGTTTATTCCAAAGTCCCTTACTTCCAGGGCCATAGGACTGGCACTAAATCCGTAGCTGCCAATGTTCGTTCGTAAAGCACTAATTCCATAGCTGCTATAGTCTACTCATCGGGTACTAAATCCATAGCTACCAGTGTTCATCTAATAGGTACTAAGTCCATAACTACCAATTCCTAACAGGTACTAAGTCCATAGCTACCAGTTCCTAACAGGTACTAAATCCATAGCTACCAGTTCCTAACAGGTACTAAATCCATAGCTGCCAGCATCTAACTACTAGGTACTAAGTCCATAGCTACCAATTCCTAACAGGTACTAAATCCATAGCTACCAACGTCTAACACGTACTAAGTCCATAGCTACCGGTGTTTGTCCAATAGGCACTAAGTCTATAGCTGCCAATGTATACTCTCATCATCTTATATCTCTCATCATTCATCTACCCATGTCATACACAATATATTTGTATATAAAATACGTATACAGTTTAAATCATTTAAAACATGTATAAAACGTTCATCCAGCATAGACAACAAGTATTCAGATAATATGCACACATAGCACGTAGTTTATATAAAATACTTTATATCTATGTGTAAGATGAAAGGGACTATGCACTCACCTGGGAAGGTGGTGAGTCGGCACTCAGACAGCACTTCGATACTCTCAAAACAATTTTCCTTCGATAAAACCTAGTAACAATACCAATAGGGTTTAGTCTAACGATAACCGCGACTAATTAATAGTCTAGCTATTATTATTATCATATAAGCGTTAAATAACACTCAATATAACTCATAATAATAGCCCGAATAATTATTTTAAAGACCTAATAACATTACTATATCGAAATATAAGCTACGCTAAAGATAGGGTAGGCGTAGCTCACTTACAGTGGGTTTTCTCGAAAACCGGGCTTCGCTGGAGCAGCGTTTCCAAGCCGAAAGACCCTTTTTCTCGGGACTCCGGGAGCCTCGGGGCTTCCTTCGGGTGCTAGGGGTTTTACCTAGGCTTTAGGGGGGGTTTGGGAGGATAGAGAGAGAAAGAAGGTTTGGGAGGTGTGAAGAGAAGTGAATGCCCGACACCTCTATTTATAGGGGTGCTGACTGACCTACTTGTTGGGTTTTGAGCAATCTAACACTCCTATGGTGTACATGCAACCCTATAAACCTTGGATCTATGTTTTCTCTATTATACATGCAAATAAGAACTTTCCAAGGCTTTAATCCTAACTAGCATATTATGAAGCACTTATACTACAAAGTACTAGTTAGATGACATACCTTTTGATGTAGCTTGATGTCTTCAAGCTTTAAGAGCTTAGCCCCAATAGTGTGGAAGCCTCAAGTGGAATCACAAATCACCAAAAACACCTTGGAAGACTTTAGAGAATATGGATACTTGGTTCTCTCTAGTGAAATCGGCTAGCCCTGCATAGTGTACCCACACTAGTGCCAATTTCACCAACCAAGGACATCTTTATATAGTATGGAAACTAGGGTTAAACCCATGACCTTTCATTTCATATGATCCATGGGTTAAACACTCCATGGACTATCCATGAAAGCTTAGCGCAACCTAAATGAACTTGGCCCATTCCATATATACAAGAGTCCATATTTAATTAGTTCATTTTGATCACTTAATTAATTCTAAATTAATTCTTGATCAATACTAATTAAATAATATGATTACATATTAATATATTAGAACTTATAATATATTAATATTAATCATAAACATACTATTCTCAAAAGATTATCCATATAAATTGTGTCGGTGAAGTGCAACCCAAATGGACCATGCCGGGTCGGGTCAAGTACATACCAAATATAGTTATGGACTTAGACATTAATCCAACAGTCTCCCACTTGGATAAGTCTAAAACTATTATTGCGTATGACTTCAGGAACCGACTGGCAATCGTAGCTCTCAAAAGCTTCTGTCGAACTCTGACCTTATCGATGAACTCTGACCTTTGTCAATGACTTGTCCATTAGATAAGGGATCATATATTCCTCCATTCTAGATATCATATGGACTGAGAGATGGATTATAATCATTCTCTCTGTCCATTTGTTGTTTCCCGATTTCCGATTTATGATGAATGACTAATTGAACAAATCAAATCAGTCCTGGCCTGGCCGAGCACTTCCATTTGACATCATCAAATCATCGAGGGGCCCACATATATCGCTTTTATCCCGATGGTAAAAGGAATGGATAAACTTCGTCTCATATGGCTTGTTCTACTACTTGTTGAATCATACACAAAGGCACGTTTTATAGCACCGAGTTACCAAATGCGTTTTCGTGAAATCAATGTACAACCAACTCATAGTAACAACTCATATCTCTAGGTTTGAAGAATATAAGATATTATCGTCTCATGATCACTCGTGATTAAAATCCATGAAGTGATTCCAATGAGCGCGGGTTGAATCCAATACTCAGAACTTATGAGCACTCATGAGTGTTGTAGCCCTTTGTCCAACACCTTAGACCTCTACAAGCCAACCCATGACAATCTTAATTCATATCTACTTCCAACATATGACCGACTGTGGATGGTTTGAATAACTTAGTCATTCCAGAAGAATAACCTAGTTTATTCGGGAAGTCAAAACATGCAAAGTGAAACACAAGAATAATTGAATCCAATATGGTATCAAAACCTATGAACATAAATAAAACACCTTTTATTTATCACCATATGATTACATATTATTCATTGTATACTGTTTCAGCTATCAACTTTATTCTTGAATTTAAAACAATAGTTGTCTCATGCTCCAAGCATGTACACTATGTTTTTTTTTTTCTAAACACTAGTCATGCCACACACCAAGTATGCATACTATGTTTGTCTATGATCTTTACTTTGTGAACTAGATCAATTGAACATAACTTCAATGATTCTCTTTTCAAACTCCCAAATCCTTTCTGCAAATGCAAGAATTCCAAATTCATGCCATTTACTGAAATCTGTTAGATTCTAAACTTATATGCATTGATCCTCTTGTAATGATTATGCACAAAGTCATAAAGACTTGACAAGAAACATTACAGAGCATTCCAAAGGAGATCAACTCCTTGGAAACATCCTTCTTGCATTAAGTTTCCTTAATCTTACACAGATTGAAAATTCTAACTTTGAAACATTTCCAGATTCCATTTTGACTATCACTTCTGAACAAGAGATGCCTCCTTATAGATTATGTCAATATGGTCCTTCCAGAATTATCACTATACTTCCAACTGTCCTTGAGCAACCAATCTTTGGTAAACCTTAGATTGTCCTCGACAATTGTTTAATCCTTTTAGTCATATCCAGTTCTAAACCTTTTCCCTTCTTAATGCCCCAGGCATTTGGAAAATTTTAGAAAGGATGAATATAGCACATGTAATCGATCCTATATCCGAAGCATATGGGACACGATTCATGATGTCTCACATAAAGACTAAACCAGTCTTTTGCCATAATATTTCCATTTCTATTTGCCAAGTTCTCATAATTCAGATTATGAAAAGGGATGCCGTAATCATAATCGAATTTTAGAACGCAAATAATGGACCCATATACAGAATTTCCTTATGTTGAGCCATTCCAGCATGAAATTCATATATATATATATATATATATATATATATCCTTGACTAAATGATTAAAACCTCATGATCTAAGCTTATAGATTTGAGATGAAGTATAATTTCCTATCCCTTAAT
Source organism: Lactuca serriola (assembly GCF_051521515.1). NCBI lineage: Eukaryota > Viridiplantae > Streptophyta > Magnoliopsida > Asterales > Asteraceae > Lactuca > Lactuca serriola. Next base: position 66,730,427 of record NC_136409.1, read on the forward strand.
TATAGCAAAGAACTCTTTCCCAATTGAAACCTTTTGTTTTCTATAATTAACATTGCTAACTTGCAATACTTATCATAATTATCATGCTCCCACTAACATGATGATTATTTGCACAACACTTATGCTCCCACTAGCTTTGACATGTACTCAGAAATCAGCTGACTTTCTTACCAAAGTTTAGATTTCTGATACTAGATTGTTTTGATAAAACTTTATCAAAATCATACACCTTCCCTTAGATAGCATACTCGTGTGTCTAAACAATTATGAAGAGGGATGTCGTAATCATAATGGTTAGACCTGTTTGCTACTTCTCACAAGTCCAGGTTAGTGTGCTGGTAAACCACACACGCTCCACTAACGACTTTGAGAATGCAAATATCACAATTGCTATCTAGCTAAACCTACTTAGTGAAAGTGTTTCCTCACCATCATTTTCATGAATCGGAGAGAAACCTTATGACACTTAGATTTAATGGTGTATGTGTTCTTATCCATGTGAATTATCAAAACCATAGTCACAAGACAAGGATAATGACAAATCCAAACTCATATGGACTGAACTCAATCTTAATTTCTTTCCACCTGGCAGCTCAAGGGCCTGCCATTGCTTCCAAGTTGTTGTGCAACAAATTGAGAACTCTAAGAACTCATATGGAAAGCCAACTTTAACTGGAATGGGCACAGAATATGTCAACACGATAGGTTATAAACCGCAAGTCGTGTGCTAGTGAAGAACTTCAGGTTCTATTCTTGATTAGTTCTTGAGACTTTCAAGACCTTTAAGACTCCCACTGTCCTCTTGACAAATAAGACTCTCTTGTCAAATATTCAAGAGATAGTGTAGATTCTAATCAAGACAAACAATTCTCACTATTGGCCTTAGTTGGTCTTTGTTTTTTCCAAAACATCACAACTTACCAATTTCAAATGTACAAGAGTAGGATGTCACTCAAGTTATAATTTTAGACTATATAGTTATGGACATAGACATTAATCCAACACTACTCACCGAGTAGGAAGACCTACTCGCCGAGTTGGTGCATGTGGCAACCTTCTGGTGGTGCCACGTGTCCAATTCTGGTGGTGCCACGTCACCCCCTATCGCGTATCAGCCTTCAAAATTAGAAAAATCATAACTCTCGCATACGAGCTCCGTTTTCGACATTCTTTATATCCACGCGTAGGTAAAATCAAGATCTACAACTTTCGTTTAGACTCCGTTGGCAAATTCTCGACCAATCTCAAATTTAACAGTAGGAGGCGTTTAGACTGTTAAATGACAGCGAAGAATTCGTAACTCCTTCATATGGACTCCGTTTTTGTCTATATTTTTATCGTTGAGTTCCTATTAATGAGATCTTCAACTCTCATTTAGGTCGCGTAGGCCAAACACCGCTCGATCTAAAATTCGAGTTTCGGGCTGTACACTGCTAAGCCGAATCTTAAAAAAATCATAACTTCTTCATACGAAGTCAGATTTGGGTGTTCTTTTTATGGATTTTCTTAGTTTAACATATTCTACGACTTTCATTTAGATCACTAAGACTAAATCTCGCTTTATCGTAAATTCACTTTTTACGCTTCCCGGTGCCGTGCCGGTTTTGCCGTAAAACTTCGACGAGTCATAACTTCTTCGTTATAACTCGGATTTCGGCGTTCTTTATATGTACGGAAACCTTGAGACATATTCTACAACTCGGTTAAGATTATTTATTCTAAATAATCTTTTGTCGAAAAGTCATTTTCGACACTTATTGCCTCAAAATTTGACTAGTGGGGGTAGGGAGCAGACCATGGACTCAGGGTAGATTGTGTTTGATGTTAGGTCTGGGATTAGGCCATAGAAATGATTCCGGGAATGGAATGAAGTTAGATTTCGGAACCCCTAGTGGGCTAGAACAGTATGTTCGGGAGAGATTCCCAAGAAGGATAGTTTGGGATGATATATGATAGTCTGAGCGGTCCGAGGAGACTGAAGGCTTATGGGCGTACCAGTCAGGCAGAAGGCTCGGAGAATGGTCCAGACAGGTTGAAGGCCTAGGAGGGCGGTCCAGACATGGTGAAGGTTCCAAGAGTGGTCCAGATAGGCTAAAGGCCTGGTAAGGCGGTCCAGTCATGCTGAAGACTCTGTAAGTGTTAGTAGATCAGGTATTAGGAGATTGAGGAAATGCATCGCCAAGGGTGATAATTGATATGGTCTGGCCCCAAGTACTGATCATGTTGTGGGTAGCAGTGCATGGAACCGAGAGTCCTTGCGAGCAAATTCAGAATATATGGAAATTCGAGGGTAGCGGTTGCTCTACATGGATAATGTAAAGTGAAGTGTAGCTTAGTAGCACGTGCCGGTGCAGCAAGGGTGAATGAGTGGATCTCCTGGAAAGGAAGGGCATGTAGCTTCGGAAGGAGCATGGGTACTTTAAAAGAGGAGGAAGTGGAATAAGTGGATTATTTTCTGTGCTTCAGCTATTAGTAGTAGGTACTGGGTTTGTAACAGTGGTATGGAAACACATCCGGGTTGAGTGTCTGTTGAGGGTGCGGTAGGATTTCCGGTGATGAAGAACCAGAGGAGTTCAGAAGGGATGCAAGGGTGGAGTCTTGGATTCTCAGTATGATTGTGATCAGGAGGTTATGTATGTAGTAGAAGTTCATCCTGGGGGATGTCTGGAGGTACCGTGAGTGTGTTGGGTTCCCAAACCGAGGATGCTAGAGCAGGGTCAGCACATTTATGCGATTGCGGAAGAGAGCTCATGAGAGTGCTCGGGAGCTGAAGGATGTATCATCCTATCAGCATGAATAGAGTAGAGTCAATTTCGGAAAGGAAGAGGGATAAGTCCCAGCAGTGAATCCGATAAGGTTGTGTTAATCGAGGCAAGGGATAGTAGTTGGTAGCAGTGAGTACCCGGTCAGAACTCGATGGTCCAGGGTATTATCCAGTCTTGCGAGAGGCAAGTGTATATGGAGATCAAGAGTGATAAGTGTCGCTATCAGAGGAAAGAGCCGGTGGTAGGCTTGAGATAGTTGGTATGAATCGGTAAGCAAGGAATTGGATCATTTTTGGGATGATAACAGTGATTGGAAGGATCTGAGTCAGTAGAGATCTAGGGTTGCAGTGTGGGGTTATGGTTATTGGAATTGTGTGCTGCAGCAGGCTTTGAGGACGAAGCCTAATTTAAGTGGGGGAGAATTGTAACACCCCGAGTTCAGAAGAGCAAAGTTCAGGGTGCTTAGTGTAAATATGGAAGAACGACTAGGCGAGTCAATGGGTAGACTCGGCGAGTCGGGTCGCGAATCTGGTCATGTGTTAAGTGACCAACTCGGCGAGTTGGAGGAGTGACTCGGCGAGTTGGTGCTGGATGGAGAGAATCCTAATTTTCAGGGTTTTGCCTTATATAAAGGACATTATAACCCACCCTCAGCCTCTTTGTTACCTTCCAATACCTAGAAAACCCTTAAATCGTGTATAACCTCCATTGATGAAGAATTAGAACTTGGGAAGAGAAATTGAGAAGAAGAAGGTTGAAGATCAAGAGGCTAGCATCTGGATATCATTCTAGATTAGGGATCTACTCCTCCTTTAGATCATTTATGAGGTAACAATCTGTTACCTTGAGTTTCCTTCTTCTAGATTCATTCTTGGTTAATATTTTGGGGAGTATGGCTTGAGTAGAATCAATTTCGAGTTTAGAAGCTAGATCTGAAGTTGAAACTTTAGATCCAAGCTTGTAATCATCCTATTTGTTGTAAAGGTGTTGTCCTAGAGTGGTTGGTGAAGTCCCTTTGCCTTAAGCCTTAGCCCTAGAGTATTTTGGGCTTATTTCCCCATGGTTTCACGTAAAGTTTGCACCTTTACGTGTGGGGAAGGTTTTAGGAGGTTGGATCTATGGATTGGAGTCACTACATGGATTGGAAGCCACTGTATGGATTAAGAACAAGAGGTACTCGACGAGTCACATGGGTGTACTCGGCGAGGTGGATGAAGAAAGGCAGGAACTCGACGAGTTGGAAGAACAACTCGGCGATTCTGTTGAAGATTGCCTTGGACTCGGCGAGTCTGTTCTTGGACTCGGCGAGTCTAGTCGTGAAGTCCTAACCGTTTTGTTTGAGCTGTGAATCGGTGAGTCGAGGGACGACTCGGTGAGTTGAGCAGGAGGTGACTCAGAGTTCGTGGGACTCGGCGAGTCTTGGGGCGACTCGGCGAGTTGGGTCGCGATATGGGAGTTTTCAGAGCATAGGGACTTGACGAGTCAGCGGGTTGACTCGGCGAGTAGAGTCAGTCAGGAAGTATGACTTTGACTGAGGACTTTGACTTTGACCAAGAGTTGACTAGTTGACTTCCAAGGGTAATTTGGTAATTATTTGTATTTATTGAGTTCAGTCTTTTGGTATTATCAGTGGTGGAGTTCGTGTCAGAGGTTGGAGCAGCGTGATCATATCTTTTCAGTCAACAGTTGCCAGGTGAGTTATCCTCACTATATCGACAGGGTATAAGGCACCAAGGCCGGCCCTTTATCGGATTGTAATCCGGGTATTGTTGTTATGTTATTTCTTTGCTATGTTTGCATCCTGGTAGTTAGGATGGTATATGTTAGAGACCTGGTTAAGGTCGGTATCATGGTACATAGCATGGTGCTATATTAGTGACCAGTTAGGTCGGTATCCTGTTTAGAGTATGCTATGTATATGATCTGCTAGATCGGTTGATTGGTGATTAATTGTTGTATGGTTAGATTTTTATGTGCACATGGTTGGTTGACTGGGATTGGGTTGAGTCGGGTCCTACTTTATGCTGTAGGCCAACATACCCAGGGTGGACCGGATATTCCGAAGGCCCAGCGAACGGTCTGGATAGGCTGTAGGCCCCACGAGGGCGGACCAGACGTGCCGAGGCTCGGAGAGTGGACCAGGCCGACTGAAGGCCCAGTGCGGGCGGACCAGTCATACTGTAGACTTAGAGAGTGGACCAGGTGGGTTGAAGGCCCGGTGTAGGCGGACCAACCACACTACAGACGCGATGGATATGGCTAGACTCGGAGCGTGGACCTGGTGGACTGAAGCCTCAGTGCGGCGGACCAGTCACACAGTAGACCCAAAGTGCATGGCTGTCCTGTTCTGTTATGATATGTTATGTGTATGGTATACGTGGTTGGTATTTTTGGGGTATCTCACTAAGCTTTCGGGCTTACAGTTGTGGTTTAATGTTTTCAGGTACTTCAGGAGACCGTGGCAAGGCGAAGGCGTGATCGTACCGCTCCTCATGTTCTTGTTTTATGATATGGTTCTGGGAATACTGTGATAATAATTGTAATGAAAACCTTTTTGATAAAGAATTAATGTTAAAGGGTTGTTTTTGAAAAGTTTAAATTGGCTTGAATTTTATGGATGTTACAGTATCCCATGCTTTCCCAAAGTCGATCACACAGGCTCGCAACATATCCTCTAGTGTTTGGATAGTTCTCTCACTTTGTCCGTCGGTCTGTGGGTGGTAGATTGTACTCATGTCCAGCCTCATCCCTAGGGAACTTTGTAGCGACAGACATAACCTCTAAGTGAACCTATTATCTCTATCGGAGATAATGGATATAAGGACACCATGCAGTCGTACTATTTCCCTAATATAAGTTCTTGTAAACTTCTCCATCTTGTCAATCTATTTTATTGGTATAAAATGCGCAGATTTGGTCAATCTATCGACGATGACCCAAATGGTATCAAGTCCACCCATTGTCTTGGGCAACTTGGTTATGAAGTCCATAGTAATTCGCTCCCATTTCCACTCTGGTATCTCCGGTTGTTGAGGTAAACCTAATGGTTTCTGGTATTCGACCTTAGCCTTTGCGCAAGTAAGGCATTCACTCACGAAGGTAGCAATCTCTGCTTTCATGTTAGGCCACCAGTATAGCTTTCTATGATCCAAATACATCTTATCTGAACCCAGGTGGATAGAATATCTAGTGTTGTGCAGCTCGGTCATGACCAAGTCTTTGAAGCCACCGTATTTCGGTGTCCAGATTGGCTTTACCCGGATGATAACGAATATTCTTTCCGACTTAGGCGTCTGCTACTACATTGGCTTTACCCGGATGATAACGAATTTCGCATTCGTAGTCATTGAGTAGATCGAACCACCATCGTTGCCTCATATTGAGTTCCTTCTGGTTGAATATGTGTTGCAGGCTTTTGTGGTCTGTAAAGATCGTGCTTTTTCTACCATACAGGTAGTGCCTCCAGATCTTCAGAGCAAACACACCTGCTCCTAGCTCAAGATTGTGTGTGGTGTAGTTTACTTCATGTGTTGTCAGCTGCCTTGAGGCATAGGCGATTACCTTACCTCGTTGCATCAGAACACACCCGATGTGACATCCCCAATTTCACGGTCAGAAAAGACCGATTTGTTTATGCTTTCTTTTTTAAAATCAGAGTAATCTTTTAAAGAAAACAGTTGTGGAATTTGTTCCCAAAACAAAATATGATAAAAATTATCAAAGCATTTCTTTAAAGAAATGTATTTTCATTATATAACAAAATCTCGGGATGTCATGTTCAATACAGACCAAAAGCATAAACAGAACAAAATAGACCTTACAACAGTTATTCATAACTACTGGCCTATAATCCAAAATCTCTCGTCAAGTCCACCAACTTATACTCTTGTGCCATTACCTGTTATGCAAAGAAAACTGAGTGGGTATGAAATATACCCAGATCTAAAAGGGACTAAAACTAACGTCCTGACCTAAAACTAACCTCTTAATTTGATCCCTACTCTCGGATCTAAAACTAACCTCCTGACCTGATCCATACATGCAGATCTAAAACAAGTTTATCTCTTTTATCCTTTTATCTCATGGTCCAACCCACCTTTACCTACCAACAACCTCATCTACTCATGTTCTACCCAACATATTTTTAGATACAAAATACTTATATAGTTTAACTCATTAGAACTTGTATAATTCATCCATTCCATAATCATCTCAAATAAACAACGAAATATTATACACGTAGCATGTATTTCATAGCAAATACTTAATATTTATGTGTTAGAAGAAAGTGACCACACACTCACTTGATTAGTAGATGATCGGACAACACTACGACTTGTAGAAGTAGTATTCTTTGTAGATCTGAAAGATCTTCACAAAAATTGGCTTCTCGCGGTCAGAGCTTTGTCTCGGGAATCGCACTTCTCAGGATCTTCGGGGCTTCGGGACTTGCTTCGGGTCTCGAGAATGATATCGGGGCTTCAAGATATTTTTTGCACGAAAAACGATGCAAAAACGCGAGAGAAAGGGAAGAAATGAGCAAAGAACTCGGCTACCCTCGCATCCCTTTTATAGGGGCTGAACCACCAAATTACGCTGGGCGTAATTAAGGTTACACTGGGTGTAATCTGGATAAGCTCGCTGACTCCCCCCCTTTGGATAATATCGAAATTTTATAATTAAATTTAATATTTTAATTATTTAATAAACTTCAAAAATTCATATCTTCCTCATACGAACTCCGTTTTCGACGTTCTTTATATCCACGCGTAGGTGAGACTACGCTCTACAACTTTTGTTTACACTCCGTCGGCTAATTATTAATTTATTTTTAGCAGGCCGGAACAGGAAAACCCCGTTATAAATTCATAACTTCTTCATCCGACGTCCGTTTTCGTCTGTCTTTTTATCGTTGAACTACTATCAACAAGATCTTCGATTCTTGTTTAGATTGTTTTGGATAAAAACCACTCGATCTCAAATCGAGTATTCGGACTGCATACCGCTATGTCGAAACTTAGAAAAATCATAACTTCCTCATACGAAGTCAGATTTGGACGTTCTTTTTATACACGCTCACGGTTTAACAAAATCTATGTCTTTCGTTTAGATCGTTAAGGCTAAATATCGCTCTAACGTAAATTCACTTTTTACGTCATTTAGCGTCGTGTCGGTTCTGTCGCGAAACTTCGACAGGTCATAACTTCTTCGTTATAACTCGGATTTCAGCGTTCTTTATATGCAAGGAAACCTTGTAACATATACTATAACTTAGTTAAGATTATTCATTCTAAATAATCTTTCATCAAAAATTCATTTTTGATGCCTATCGTCTCTAAATTACCTAGCCCGGATCTACGGGCGTTACAATTATCTCCCCCTTAGGATGATTACGTTTTGGAATCATCAACGAAATAGGACTTGCATAATGATTCAACACGTTGTTTCTTCATCCTGTGTAATAACCGTAACTTCTATGTTTCCTCGAAAGAGTATTTAACTCTGTGGCTTTCTTGACCGCAGACGATGCCCAATCTTGCATCTGCTTATCGTACAATGTTGTACTTTCAATCGTAACCTTCAAGTTACCAAATAAGTCCTCATTGTGGACTCCTTATTCTTCTTAGGATAAATACTTTCCTTTATCTATTGTAACAGACCGATGGGTCATGCTCTACTGACCTCTCATCGCATGATGGGATGCTTAGACTCAGACTTTTTAAAGTTAAATTCCAGAATGGAATATACCTTCCTTCATATTCAAATGTGATATAATCACATTTTAGCATGTAGCATTTCTAGCTACAAACTTTATGAACAACGAGTGCGATACCAATGATCGCATTACCTTCAATCTTCTCACTTACGTTTGATGTTACTTTGAACTAGGTTCTCCGAACCACGTAACTGTTGGATTAATTTCTAAGTCCATAACTATAATTGGTAAGACTTGACCCGACCCGGCATGGTCCATTTGGGTTGCATGGCATCATGCACTTGGATAGACTAAATTAAAGAAATAAGACACTTATGGTTATTAATATATTATAAGTTCTAGTATATTAATAATAAGAATAATCATATTTAATTAGTATTGATCAAGAATTAATTTAGAATTAATTATCTGATCAACAGAAGACTAATTAAATATATGCGTTGATTGTGCAAATCATCCATAACTTATATAGTGGGCCAAAGCTCCATGGATAATCAAGTTGGGTTAAACCTATAGGATGCTCCATGGATGCTCCATGGAGGTTTCATAGCCCATGGGTCATGGAAATGAAAGGTCATGACAATTAGGGTTTACATGGTGTAACCCTAATTGTAACACACTATATAAGCATCATATTATTCACCAAAATCAGCCACTAGTGTGTGTAAAAGAAGGGCTAGCCGATTTCATGAGTTGTAGAATTCTCTTAAGTTATTCCAAGTGTATTTGGTGTTGTGTGAACCATTTGAGGTGTCACACTTGAGGCACTAGGCACAAAATCTTCATGAAGACTTTCTACATCAAAGAGGTATGTATTCTATCTTGTTATATTCATTGTGTTTTATGCTAGATTAGGATAATACCTTGGATGTTCATATTTGCATGTATAATAGAGAAAACATAGATCCAATGTATTTAGGGTTTCATGTACACTTAGGAGTGTTAGAATGCTCAAAACCCAACAGTGGTATCAGAGACTTGGCTTGTTTTCAATTATACTCTATGCAAATTGCTGAAAAATGATGAAAAACTTGATTTTCTGGCTTTCTGGGCACTGGACTCGCCAAGTCCACTGATGAACTCGCCGAGTCCATGAGTAAAATCATCCTATTCGTCGAGTAGGTTCATGCACTCGATGAGTAGGAGCCCCAGACAGCATATATTCGACTTTTTTTTTGGCTAGAATTGGACTAGGAACATTACCCTAAGATGTTTTTGAACTTATAAACTTGTTTTTGATGTGGTAATGTTCATGTTAATCAAATTTCAACGATAATTGTCAATAGATTCATGTTTTGTATTAGTTTAAGGTTTAGACTAATTACATGAAAAAGTTTGATTTGAATTATCTTGTTCTTATGAGTTGCTTAGATTAATAGAAAGTTATGTGAAATTGTTGTTTTCAATCCAAATTAATCTAATAGTTGATTCTAAAATGTGTTTTTTTGTAACTTGCCCTCAAGTTATATGAAAAGTCACATTTAAGTTTCATAAAACTCATAAAAGTTGGCAAAGGTTACAAAATGAAGAGTCTTGTCTCATTGAATGGTTTTATGACTCCATAACTTGTCCTCAAGTTATGGAAGTTCAAGAGTCACTTCATTAAGTAATAAAATGTGTAACCTTAATTAATTCCATAAGTTATCAAATAAAGAAAAAGTTACATTCTTTAATAATTTAAAGTCTTCCATAACTTGTCCTCAAGTTATGGAACATGAAGAGTTTTTTAATTTAAACTACTTTAAACACATAAGTTGTGGAATTAATTAGTTTTGAATACTTTTAAAACTTGCCCTCGAGTTTTGGAATTTGAAAAGTTTTCACTTATGAATACTTTAATTCCAAGTTAGCCCTTAGAATTTTAAAAGTTAAAATTCAACTCTTATACTTTATAATATTATAAGTTAATAATATATATATATATATATATATATATATATATATATATATATATATATATATATATATATATATATATATATAAGAGCAAGTCTGTCTTACCGTTAGTAGGCCTCATTCACGAAGCCGGTCTATAAGGGGGTATAAGGTTTATTGCCTATAAAATGGCAGTTTAATGGGTGTCCAATCTCACCCACCAATTCCTTGACCGGTGGAGGGTCGTTAGCCGAACGGGTAGGACAAGGACTAGAATTCTCCCTTCATTAAAAGTATTAACGATAAATACTAAGTAACTAAACCTTTTATAAATACCCAATCTTAGTTACTTAGGAAAATGTGAATAAGGTGCTAATCCATGAAATTACACTTTGCACTTTGTTTATGTCGGCTAGTGGAGCGTGTGTGGTTAACCGGCACACTAACTCATATTTAACAAGGTAGGCAAAGGGTAAATTAATGTTTATCATAGTATCGATGGAGCATGTGTGGTTAACCAGCACATCGATTGAGGGGTAAACACTTAAGGGTACCAAGTAATTTGCATGGTTACTTCACACCTTGTTTTGTGATCCTCGGCATCCCAGTCACAAAACCTGAAGGGCACACTCGAGATTGAAACATGCCATTGAACAATTCAGTGAATCTCAAAGATCTAGGAGTTTCAAAACCAATTAAAACCTAATAATACATTTCGTTTATCTTGGTGGAAATTGGTGAATCGTCATTCACCTACCTTCAAATATTTTATAGCTTGGATTACGGCATCCCTCTTCTAAGTTATAAAGTAGTTTGTTGGGTCCTAGCCTTAATATTTCATATTGGGTGTCATATTAAGGACTTTAGATCAACTATCTTGAATATCTCCCAAAAGATGTCTGGTTTAGACATCTATGATCTTCCCAAATCTCTTGAAACAAGTTTTCCTAAATGAAGATGATGTCCCATGGAAATCATACTTCTTTCACCTCCTCCAATTATTCTCCCTAACCCACAAGTTCCTGAAAAGTTTAAGGTCACTCAAGCCCTATTGGCAAGCAAAGGTCTATGTGTGATCATATCTTGGAGATGCAGTCACATATTGACAAGCCGGGAGAGTTGGGTGTCAAAGTCTTGAGAGACTTCGTGGTTCAATCACTTTCTAAGTCATATAGTGAGCTCCTTTGGGACTCCTAAGAAACAGACTATGACAAGACCCTTAATGATCTTATCTATTTGCTAAGATCATCTTCCTAAAACTTTATGGACATTGACAATGGTGACATTGGAAATCCGGAAAAAGCATTCTCTTCCCTAGGAAAAGGATTGGCTATAGTCAACTCGGTTGACGGAATTGTAAAGAGAAAGGCTAAGTCTGAGATAGTCTCATTATCAAGGGTTCATTGCCAAAGGAAGGGGCGTTAGTTGCGAAGCTGCCAAATTATACCTAAGGATGTTAAAGTTAATAAGTTTGACTCTACTTCAGGTAAAGTCCACTATCTAACTCTGCTAAGTTTCTATTCTGAGATTCTTGATACATGATGTGACTGGGTCACATGTTGATGTTTTAAGAATCAAAGAAAAGTAAAGAAACTTATAGAAAGAATATGCTGAATCTGATCGCGTAGATGGATTTCTATCGTATAGTTTGAAGATTGGATTCTTGAGCTACTTCTTAGGAGTTATGAGATATTGCTTAGGAATAGATAACAACAAGT